>NC_139045.1:63228696-64428696 GCF_965140915.1 Aythya marila | reverse complement strand
CTTCTTTTCAAAATTTACTTAATGAGAATGAAGTTGCTGACATACACAACATATGTAACAACATATCAGAAGAAAATAGGATGAGCCCAAGAACAATTTTTGCCGAAAACTTCTCTAAGAATCTCTCTTATGTTGAAGATAAAAATAGGAATTCTGACAAAGATTCCTTGAGAGTTAAATCAAATCACCTTCCCAAGAGTGTTTTATCCCTTGGTGAAAGGAAAATGAGGTATTTACAGCTGCTGTTAGACTTGAAAGAAGAAAGAAGTAGGTGCTTCATAGAAATAGCTAAATTATTACAAGACAATGAGAACTATGTAGTGAAATATAATGAATTAATACAAGAGAGAGAGAGAAACTTGCACAGAATATCTCTTTTAGAAGATGAAAAAGAAACTTTATTGAGAAGTTTGGCAGAAGTAAAATGTGAACAAGACAAATACCAAGCCTTGGTTTCAGAACTTCAAGAGTGCAAAACCAGCTATTATCAAACTATTTCTGATTTACAGGAGGAAAAATGTGTGCTAAAAAGAACTATAGACAGAATCAAGAAAGAAACTGCAGAACAATTTAATGAATTTCAAAAAGCAAATGCAAACCTTATTTTAGAAAACAACAAATTAAAAGAATTAGTGTCTTCTTTGGGTTTCACCTATGAAGATCTGAGAAAAGAAAAATGCTTGGGAACAAAGGAAAATGTAGTAAACCTAAAAGAAGAAAACAGAAGTAAACAACGTGATCTTAATCCAAAGAAAGTTGAAACATCATGTAGTATAACTCAGACTGAAGAAGAAGGAGTAGACCCCTCCAGCTATTTCCCCAGCAAAGAGGTAAGTAGTACCAATAAGGAATGTTATCGAGCAGGATCTTCTTAAAAAAATACCCTTCGGAAGACAAAGCTTAATTAACTTAGAAATATAGAAGGTATTGTAAGCTGCCATGTGCTGGAGATCTGAGGTGCTGCAGTTAACTTTAAAACAGAAGGCAAAATACCAGAGAGCTGTTTTCTGAATGTTGTGTTAGAGAATTTTAAAGTTCTACAGTGAGCTTCAAAAGTCAAAAATGACACTTGAGTGCATTGGCTCAGGGAACTTTTTGTTTATTTGCTTGCAAGAGTGAAAGCTTCTGGTAGAGTGATTTCCACAAATTTCTGTTGCAGTGGTACATGTTCACTTACTAGTTTTTATTCTGATAGGGTCTATTTTAAATTGTTTTTATTCTTGTGAAATATGTGTAAAGACAAGATCTTTAATTATTCTCAGTTTCTCATCTTTATTTTTCTTCTGCAACCATGAATCTTACACTGCAGTGTAATTCTGTGAAGATTACAATGTTCTAAAAGCAGAATTGTTACTTTATTTGAGAATGATCAACAGGGGAACATTTATCTCTAATATTTTGATTGTATGCAAATATTTGTAGTAATTCAGATAAAATGAAAGTGTATGTTTTTTAGTAAAAATGTGTGCGTGCATCATTGTGTATAGGTGAGAGGAGTCATGTCTTTCTGTTGTGTATCCAGGACAGCACATTTGAAAGCTACAGTATGATGAAAGAGCAAGTGGAAAAGGCAAAAGAGGAACTAAAAATAAAGCAAAAGGAATTGGAAAAATCAAAAAAAGAGGTAACCTCCCACTCTGATGTAATTCTCATGAGAAAATTTGTTTTATATTTTGTTTTCTTACATGGATGTTCTTTCTACAAGTGTTTAATGGTTTTACAAAATGGGGAAGTCTCTGATCTGCAGAACTGAACCGTATCTCTGTGATCTTTCAGGTGAGTGATGCACAGTTATTCATTGCACAGTTATTCATTGTTGGCTGGAATTTCAAGTGAAGGTGCATTCCTTCGGTGGACTTTGAGAGAAGCTGAGTGCTTAATAAAGACACACCAAACAAAAATATCTGCTATAGCCACTTCTGGGCAGAGTGCTTCCTCCCCCTCACTAGAAATGAAGAACAGAAAGCAGCAGAAACACTGAGAATTACGACAAACCTGAATTCAGACTAATTTTTGATTAAGAGGCAAAATGACAAAAACTGATATAGTCAAGTGGTTTTTATACCTAGTGAGAGAGCAAAGCAAGCACCCTGCCTCTTGTCTTGACATCTATGTAGGAAGCACAAAGTCCAACACTACCTACATGGAAATTCTTATTTGGATGGACAGCTAATTCTGTGCCTTTGTACAGCAAATCTGAGGTTTTAATACCAACTGAGGAAGCTTTTTGTGTTGTGCCTTTCCTGATATGTTAGCTTTAACATTCCTGTTTTTATTGAACAATCTCCAGTGCTTGCTTATCTAAGCAGAATGTATTGCTTTATGTCAAGCTTGTATTTATGGAGCTGTTTCACATGGTAACAGGCATAGCTTAGACTGCCTGTGGAATAACACTGGCAATTACAAGTGTTACACTGAATATGTAAAAGAGCAGTAGGATTACACATGGTGGGTGTACAAAATGGATGTCCTTCGACAACCACTGTGTGACTTCCCTGATTTCAGATGAGGCAGATGGAATGAAATGGTGGGTTGATGGCTGACTCCTGACCTTACAGTTTGCTGCAAAGAGATTTATTTTAAAATAATTTATTTTTTTTTTTTATTTTAAAAATTTGATTAACTTGAGTCCTAATCATTTTGTGTATTACTACAACTTCCTCAGTTTATTTAAAAGAATGTGAAGCCTTTGATTCAGAAGGGAGCAGAAATGATGCCTCATATGAGGAAGGGAGCTTGCTGTTAGGCAGCCAGAGTATCTACTGAGTGTTTTTTGTTGTTGTTTTCTGAAATGACAGTTAATGTGTATGAGCAGGGAAAACTCATCTTAGAAGTAATACAAAGGTATCACAAGTCTATAGGCTTCTTTCTTCCACCACAGTATTTTTCATTTTTGACATTTTTCAGGATTTGTTTTACCCCTTGATGATAAAATCTTACTTTCATTTTGCTCTGATGGCTTTCAAAGATATAATCTCTGAAACTGTAAGAACATTCACCTTTGGCACATTATTTTTTTTAAGCTTCATTCAGAGTCATCCAGGTAGCTTCAAATTCAGAAACCAACTTCAATTTTAATCTAGTATACTGCATAACTCCACTTAAATACATTTCTATAGAACTTGATTTAATCTATTTTACTAATTCCTTGTTATAAGATGGTATTTTATGGTATAATTCCATTTATTTAAACCAAATAACAACAATTTAAACCTTGTGACATGAAGATCAGACTCAAGTCCATGGTTGTAAGCCAGTACTGTGAAAAGGTATCACCGATTGACTAACTGCACTCAGTAATTTTGCTTTTTATTTTTTCCTGTTAGGCTCAGAAGTGGTACAGGGAACTTGGCTTTGCTGAAACAAGATATGAAGAAATCAAAACTCGTTTGATACAGGTTCTGTCCGAATTAGACCATCTTAAACAAGAAGCTGGGGACAAAATGCTTCAAAAGCAGCACTGCAAATTAATGGTATGTATGTAAATGGAATCAAGAAAAGCACATTCCTTTGGACAGGACATTCTGGATGATGAGACACCTGTTAATGTTATTGGCAAGAAATTTGAAGCAAGTATAGAGCACCTAGAGACAATGCAGCTGTAAACTCTGAAGTAAGGAGATGTTATGTAAAGTGGATTTTCAAGTGACCTTAACGAAACCACCAAAAGTTGAAGGTGTTTCCGTTGAGTGCTCTTTGCTTTCTGTGCTCTGCAGTTTGAGAATGTTTCTGGTATTGGGCCCATGTTTCTGGTGTTGGGCCACTGCATCATTTTGCCTTCCAGTGCAGAGAACTAGTTTTGGACAAGCAAAAAGAAGCAGTGACGCTGGACATTTTGTGGAGCAACTTCATTTGCAAATGAGCAGGAGGCATGGATTAATGGGGAGTCAAAATCTAACTGGTGTAAGCAGCTCAATCCAGGAAATCTATCACATGGGAGAGAAAAAAAAATAATTAGAAAGTATCTATAACAGAAATTCAGTGTTTTTGCAGTTAATGGAAGCTTTTGGAATTTTCAGGGGGTTCTGTGTCTTGATAAAGTCTTTATTCTCTCCTCTCCACACCCCACACCCCCCCAAATAAAGTGTTTTAATGAAATATTTTTAATTATTGAATAATCTCCTGGAAGCAGCTTTCAAAAAGACCTTTCAGATAGCCTTCAAAATATTTCTCTCCTTCTTGACAGGAGAACTACAAAGATAAAATTTGAAACATACATCAGTTGGAAAAGCAATCTTGTAATAACCTGCAATATTTGCAAATTTAGTTTGAACCTGTTAGATAGATATGGCTTCAGAAAAAAATAAAAACATATTCTGGAACATGTAAGGATTCTGGGCTCAGTTCAGTTGCCTAAATGTCACTGTTTATCCCACTGAAATGCCTTAAGGCATCCTGGCTGAGAGCATAGTTGGCCATCTGCAAGCCCTGTGTACTTTATTTAGGCTTTTACTCCTCACACAATAGGATATTTAGGCAACTGAATTCTGATTGCTAATTGAAAATGAAACACAGACTTTTCGCCTCAGTATGATGTATTGTCATATAACATCTTATAACTTAATAAAATTTATTTCAAGCAAGAATAACCCCCCGAATTGTTGGACGACAAACAGAAGTGTATCATGGGGTTTTGTTTAAGTTAACACGTAAGACTGGTGATCCTTATCCTATTTTCAGTTGGTTGTCATACTACCCAAAAGTGCTTTTCATCCCTCAAAGATCAATTAAAAAATATGGTAAATCACAATAAGCTTTGTTTTTTCCCTCTTCTGAACTTCCTTTTATGCAAGACATCTGTCTGTGATGCTTGAAAGAAGTGAGGATGTGAGCACTCTCAATCTAGAACCCAAGGCTGTACCTCATGCCTTATGTTCTACAGCCTCTATTGCCAGGGATTCTAGTTCTCAGCTGAGACTTCAAAAGACTGTTGTGATATTATACATCACAAATGAAAGCTGAGATAATATACCTCAAAATTACTACTAATGCTTCTTATTTTAGTGGTGTTGCTAACAGGAAAAGTACCATTTAACATGAGAATATTTGGGGAAATTTTCTAGGATGTTGAGGTGGCTTTCTGAACTCTAGCAGTGTAGTAAGAGTTCGGAGAAATCTGTGGGTGAGCATCAAGAGAGCAGTGTACTATTTGCAGCTTTGAAAATGAATTTTGGATGAAATGTACATAGTAAATAAAGTGCCATGTTTCCCTAGTGATCTCCCAACTCGTATCATGGCCTGTAGCCAAAAGGTCATATTTCTTCTAATTTTCAGTTTTGAGACAAGCGCAGCACATAGAGAAGGAATATTTTTTGTTAATGTTTAGGCATCAACTTTAAATGCTAGAGATCTTGTCAGATTTTATAGAATGTAGTGTGTTAAATGCTAAGTTTTGTGTTTAGTTATCCTTCAGTTATTTCCCAGCTGCTGGGTTCTTCACCCTTTTGGAGCTTGACCAATGGTTACTGTTAATTGGGACACCTGAAAGTGACATAAATCTTGTATGCCTCATTTGTGCTTTGAAAAATCCTCTAGTTAGAGAAATCTTCTAGCTAGAGAAATCTTCTAGCAGGCCAGCAAAGTGCAAAAGGAAAGAGGCAACCCTTGCCTGTCTTTAACCTTCAAGCAAATTATTTTTTCCACCTCTTTTCTATTAAGCATCTTCAGTCAGGGAGTGCTTCCATTTTTCATTTAAACTGCTTTTGTTTTGTGTGTGTGTTTGTGTAGGAGAGCAGATGAGGAAAATACCATATCTTAGACTCATTCTCAGGCTTTTGTCACTGCAATGCTGGTTTAATCAATCTTGATGTGTCCAACACTTGCTTTTGTTCTTTTCTCTTAACACAAGAGGGAGCCAACAATTTTGATACAAAGTATGAACGAATTATTAGAATGCTACACATAGAGAACTTGCTTCATTTGGAAGAGTATGAAAATGTCATACTCATGTTTTTATCTGTGTTGCAGTGATGTGTTGCAGCCAGAATGACATGATCTATCAATACAGTTTGCTGTTTTCTGTGAAAGGGTGCTTTTAATATATTCTAGTCACTGAGGGGTTCAAATTCAAAAGCTGGTCAAAAAGCCATGCAGAATTACACTGTGCTGCTTTGGCTGAACACTAGCTCTTCTCTCAGCTGTTTCAGTGTTAATATCCGTGAAAATCAAACCATCTCCTTGCACATTTTCTCAGAAAGTTGCGTGGTTTTAAGGTAGGTCTGACTAGGATTTTTAGCTTAATCACCAAAATGCTTGATCTCTTTAGAATTGCATGTATAATGTTACAGGAAAGCTTGAACAGCTGTGTGTATCAACTCAATATTTATAAAATGTAAGTTCACAACAGTGTTAACATTTTTTGCAAGACTTTCTTCACCCTCTCTTCCTTTTTTTCTCATTCTTAGACTGTACATGTGAATATTTAGCCTGATAGTATCACTTCTAGGAGCTGACATTATGATGCTGACCATAAATCTAAAACTCTCTCACTAATCCTTTCAATCTAAGAGCAAGAAACAAACAAACAAACAAACAAACAAACAAAAAGAAGGGGAAGAAAGAACTTCTGAATTTAATTCCTCCTCCCCCAGTGGTACACTTATTCTGTACCACTATTATTACATTTCAATGTAATTAATATTTTTTAGTATTTTTAATATTTGTACTTAAAATGAGATTAGTTTTATTATTAATCTTCCATAACAAAAATATAACTGCAAGCATGCAATTTGCTCTCTGAGATAAACACATTAAAAACCAAGGAGCATATTATATAGAAGTTAGAGCAGGAGACTGGGGACTTTTGAATTCTATTCTTACTCACTCTGTGACCTTAGGTTAGTCACTTAATCTGCCTGTGCCCCAGTTTCCCCAGGTATGAAATGATTGTAATTCAGTATTTACCTTGAAGGAACTTTGTGGAATCCCAGTCCTACACCTACTCTCAGAGGGGATCGAGAACTCAATGCTCATAAACAATTTTAAGATTACTGCAAGATATGCTACTGTGTTTATGAAGGTTTGAAGTCAGACATTTCATATTAGCTTAAAAAATGAGTTACAGGGTAGGTATGTTGCTTTAAAACTTGATTGAGAATATTATTATAATTTTCTACAGCTAATTTGAAAATCTGTGTATTTGTTCTCTAGCCTGTATACAACGTGAAAGATGTCCAGGAAATAGAGGAGAATAAAATAGCCAATAAAAGATTACAGCAGCAAGTGCTGACCTTGAAAGCCCAGCTCAGGGACCAGGCTGCATTACAAAATCAGTTTCGGGGCTTGCAAAATGAAGTGGAATTCCTTCAGACTCAGCTATGTGAAAAGGTACAGGAAAGCTGTTGCCTGTGCAGTTGAAAGGGCAAACTGATGTGAGCTTAGACTTCAGATTCCACCTCGTCTCAAAACAGAGAACCAAAATCACAATCTTTCCTGGCAATGTGTCTGGGGATAATTAAATGGTTTACAGACATATAAAAGTAACCCTTACTTCAGAGAAATAGGGCAAAGATATAAACTGTCTGGGTGGTCAACATTATGGGAAGATGATAGTCCATAATAAAAGTTGCCACCAGTCTCTGCTCTAATCCCCATAGCATAATGCAAGCAAAGTAGTGCTGAAATTTTTTTTACAGAGCCACCTTCTTGGCTTAAATTGTCAGGATTTTTAACATTCCCGGCTCTCTTGTTGCACTGTATCAGACCAGGAGATAAACTGAGCTAGGGGTAGAATTTTAATAGAATTTTTGTAGCTTTTTTTTTTTTTATAGATCCATCTCTTAGTGTTGCACACTATGAAATTTCATTAACTCATTTTCGTTTTGGTGTGTGTTGTAGTGTTTATTTGTTTATTTTACTGGCATGGTAAAAGAGAGCCTCCATATACATGCAAGAATGCTTACATTAGCAGTTTTTACACATGTGCATTGTATTTCACCTGGCAAACCAGGGCAGGTACTCTCATTAACATTTGTAGAGCTGCTGCCTTAAAGTCAAACTGCTCTCAGTGTGACTGCAACAGCTGAGCACCTAGGTGGAAATTAATTCCTATTAAGGCTTTGTTTCCTTAGATTTTATTTTCCATTTCTTTGGAACTAATTTTTTAAAAGAGATGATTGCTATGATATGAGCCAAATTGGAATTGCCCATTGTGCTCTGAAACAGCTAGCAAATGGAGCAAATGGCATTTTCTCAATAGCACACTACACAATGAACAGAACATTCTTCTCCCCTCTCTTTTCTCTGAAATATTGGAGACAGAGAATTTTATTCTTCCTGCAGAGTACGAGCTTCATCATCCTTCCTCCACAATAAATCCACTGCCTTGTCATGTGCTGTGATTTACTTTAACCAGCCCTCTGTGGAGGCCTAGTGGCTTCTCCCAGGAGTTGATTAGGCTGCCTCTTAACGGAGTAGTGTTGGTAAAATGAATTTGCTTTATAGTGTCTGCTGCCTGCATTGATGGATGTTGCATATGGTAGGTGAGCAAAGGGTGAGACGTGCTATCCACATAAATGGGCAGCTCTTAATTGTCCTGTAGGATCAACAAAGCATTTTGTTCTGTGCCTAATCAAAATTTTAATGTTACTAGTGAAGGGACCTACTGCCAGCTTTTTCTTTGTTCCCTCAGAGCTAGTGCAATGCAAAGACATGTCTCTTCTATCCTGCATACTATGTTCCTTCCCTAGCTTGCTATTTTTTGGCAGAGGACCATGTGACCTCTTTCAGCATAACTGAGTTCTTATAAAGGGAGTCTTTTTCTTCCTGGACGCATGTGATATATTTATTGCAGGCTTTATAGAAATACAAATTCTCAAGCAAAATGAATGCAAAGGAATCTGTACTTTATTGCCAAATAATACTGTATTGATTTATAATAGAAATAGATTTGACCTGGCAGAACACTACATTTCTGCATAATTAGAAAACAGTTTTCCCATGAATAATAAACATTTTACTCATACAGAGCAGGTCATCTGGCTCACCTCATAGTAGTGAAAATGTATCAATCATGTCAGAGTAGAAAGTTGTTGATGTTCACATTTCAAAACCTGCCGTGGAATGCACATGCAGAAAATTCTCCTGTGTTTCTTGCATTCTACAAGATAATTCAAACAAGAAAAGGGAGAACTTTTCCCCAAAAGAGTATTTTGGAAGATTCACGGTCCAAATGGGAGTATTAATGCATAATGAATGTTACCAAGCCTTTAATGTGATTCTGCTGTGATGAAATATCCCCAGTGTTATCGGGCTACATCTAAAAAGCATACAAAAGCACTTGGTAATACGTAAGCCCAACATCAATGCTAGGGCACTGTTTCAGTGCCAGAGCTTATCAATGTACAAACAACTTACACTGCTTCATGGTGTTTGTGATACAGGGTCACACAGCTATGTGAAGTGTATGCCTTGAAAGTCAGGTCTAAAACAAATATTAACAAATTGCTGCAATATTTTAAAGTGATTTTTGAATAAGTTAATAAATTATGTTTTTCAACTTTTCAGACAAAAGAACTTCAGAAGAGAAAGTCTGATATGAAGCTGATGCTAGCTCCTCTGAAGGTAGTGTGTGTTCCCTGAGACTGAAGCAGGGCCTCCACAAAGGGGTATCCCTGTGTTTACAGACTTGCTTTATTTTTCAGTGTATCATAGCCATTCTGTGTGTGTATGCCTGCTTTTGCAGCTGCTCCTGACTTAGCTGCTTGCTCCTGGGCTTTTAGGCAAGGGTTGGTTGACATTATTGCTAAGGGATAATTATTGCTAATTATTGCTATTATTGTTCAGTTTGGGAAAGTGGGTCTTCACAGATGGAAAAGTGGACGCTTCTTTCCAGTTTATGTGTGTGTGCCCCTCTGCTGCAGGGTGCAGAAGCACCTAAAAGTCCTAGAAGCATAGGGCTGCCATGTACAGCTTTGGGTCACAATGTGTGGAATTTCATCAGACACAAAATACAATCTTAAGGTCTCAGCAGCAAGAGAGATCAATGTGTGTGTGTTCATGATGTGCAGGCAAAGTTGGCTTGCCTCACACAAAAATGCCAAGAAAGGAACAGCTTCATTACCAGGATGCATGGCGAATTTCACCAGCGAGGATTTAAGAACTCTGCATTTGACGAAGAGGTGAAACGCCTGGTGAACGACATGGCCTTGACAGAGTACGCAGCCACTTTTACACCAACATGTGATCAAGAGGTTAGTGTTTGTATGTCCTTGTAGGATCCTCTGGTTTCAGCTTCTGTATTAAGTCAGCGTTTTTTTTAAAGTGTTCAGTGAGACTCAGTGTATAGTTATAAAATATATCTGGGCACCTAATATAAATATTGCTTCAGGCAAGTCAGTGGAGTTGGCTGGTTTACTGCAGTTTTGGTTGGGGTTTAATTATTCTGGAGCTTATCACCAAGTATGTCTGTGCACATTGCAAAAACACTTACCTAATACTTAGACAAAATACCAAGCCTAGTGGATAATACAGCATATATGATACAATTTGACCTTAAATATTTTTTTTTTGCATTTTCTTCCTGCACAATGCTTCATTCCAGATTTCTGAAGGAATCAAAAGAAAAAGAAATGGCAGTGTGGTTGCAGGGTGGGACTGGATTTTGTATCTGGCTGTGTCCACTTTGAGCATGTCAAGTCTGGTTTCCCTACTGTCTTGCCCAAGCTCACACTGAGAATGAATGTTTTGTGTGTCAGGAATTAATAACTCATCTGTCAGAAAGGGAGATAATACTTCACTGCCTTCAGACATTTTCTCAGACATTGCTGTGATGAATGATCATAGAGTAAAGCTTCCCAATAAACAAAACATCAAAATACTGTGCACATTCACACTGTCTTCCTGAATGTCTAATTATTACAAAATATAACAACTTTACCAAGACAGAATTAGACTGAATCTATATCCTGATGGCCCATAAGTTCATCTGGGATGTAGGAGCACTGGATACAATTTCCTGCTCCAAAAGACATTTAGCTGTTCTCTAAGTGGAGCAGAAATCTCTCTCCATAGCACCCAGCACTGTAGTGGCCGGAGGTCCCACCTGGTCTCAGGGAGGTGGGGATTTGTGCCTGATTTCTGGATCATACAGACAACAGGCTGACTCTTGCTGGCACCCTGATGCTGAGCTTCAGACCATCCTGGGTCCAGCTGCTTCAGCTGGCTGTGGTAAGTAATTCCATGTGTAATAGCGGAAACCCTTCCTGCCAAGGCAGATCTGCATGTTCCCATGAAAAATTTAGACTTCTGTGAATTCAGTTGTCCAATAGAAAACATTTTAGTAAGACAATTTCCAAGTGACACTGCTGCTAGTTTAATAAGTAGTGGCTGTAATCACAAAGAGAGAATGTTTCATATTCATGTGATATATTCCTTTGGTTTTCAAAATCTTGTACTGAATTCTGCCGACATATTGTAAACCGAATTGACCTTTCATCTCTGAGAATTACTTTTTGCATTTCAACTCATATTCTTGCTGAAATTCACATCTAAGATTCCCAGCTTCTACTGACGTAAAACTCCTTTGAAAGCTCATTCCCTTCCTTCCCCTGAGATTTTTACTTCTAAATCATTACTAACATTTGAATGCTTCTAGAGAAAACTTGGTGGACAGATGCATTTTTTTTCCTTCTTAAAATAAAAATTTGCAATTGGCTTTATTCATTTCTGGACCCAGTGACAAGCAGAAGTCTGTTGCACATTGGCAGCAGACTTGCCTGTTTTAGCTTACTGAAGAATTTCATCTGAATGTATGCAGTGATGCATGGAGCCATTTGAAGGGAAGGGGACTCTGGCTTCAAATCAGTGCCTGGTCTTGTGTAGTGCAGTAAAAAATTCTGTGCTGGGTTGTCAGGAAAATGTATTTTAAAGTTATTTTCAGAACTCTTCCTCCCACCACCACCCCCTGCCCACTGTGTTGGAATTACATTTAGACGGTACAGATTTGCCCTAACTGTGTGCTAGGAAGCTCCAGCTCCAGTGGAAGGCTTATGGGCATCCACAAGTTACTCATGTTTAAAAAAAACCACTAACCTAGTTCTTTTCTTATTCAGGGCACAACTGATAATCAGGTATTCCCTACTGTTTGCCAGAAGTATTTTCTTCCTAATACCCATCCCAATTAAAATAGTTAAACACTAAGGCAGTGTGATGCAAAACCAATCATTGTCAGAGATGTGCTTCACTTTCAGTGTTGGAAACTGTGTTCTCAGACACTGTAAATCACTGTTGTCCCACTGGCTCCATCCTGCTGATTTACACTAACTGAATATTTCAAATCAGTTTGGTTCAGCAGACCAGCACTCATGCTGAGTTTTGTTGTTCTTGATTATTGTCGCAGCTCAATGTTGCATTCAAATGTTTTTGAGTGAGAACTAAAATGTTCTTGAATCATGTAGTGTTCCTTATTGGTCCAACAGTATACTTTTTGCTGACACCACATATACATTGTAGTAAAATGTTTAAGAAGGAAAAACAATTTTCCTTCTCTTAATATACTTTTCAAGTCCCTGCAAAGAGGAGTAGATTTTGAATGACTTTTTCTCACCATAAAACTGTGCACTATTAAATCCCTTCGTTAGTAATTTAGTTTAATTTAGTAATTTAGTGTAATCAGTATAATTTTATTTTAGTTCATCATAATAAACATGTAAGATTACACTGAAGGTTTTATTTCCGTTCTTTTTCATGCAGAGGAAACCCCTATATAAGTCTACTGAAAGTGACGATTGTGTGCAGGATGATGAAGAAAAGGTTCATCATTCCTGTCTCCTGGTTTTGAAAAAAAATAACCTCTTGGGAAGCCATAGGAATGGCAATCTATATCTAATATGGATTTGAAACTTTAGGAGTCATGAAGAAGTTAACTGCAGTGATTTCTAGACTTTGTGATATACTCTCCTTTTAAAAGTCTCAAATTGAGAAACCATTTGAGCCCCTTGTAGTGGACCAGTAATAAATGTAAGGATCACTTTCATGATCTTTTAAATGCTTATTTTTATTTTTTTTTTTCAGTTGGAAGGGACCTGTCCTCATCTTTGTTTTCTTGTTGTTACAGGATTAATTCATGGACATTATTAATAGTTATTGTTTCTCTGCAGTTCCCAATGAGAAGTACACAGGGCAGCTTTCATCGGCTTAGGATAGATATGCATGCTCACTGGACAGCTGATAAAAAGGACTGGGCTTTGCAACAGCTGGTTTACTTAGATTGGTAACAGTGGAAAGGAAGAGAAGATACTTCAGATAACTAACAGGAAATGTGAAAGAGGAGCTTCCATTTTTTTCTGAAATTAGGTGTCTACTTGTGGTTTCTGAAATAGGCTTTACCCACTCTGACTATTTTGAATATGAGGCTGTGTCCACACTGCTTTTGATATATTGCAGAACCACAAAGAGGAGCAAGAGAGCTTGACTCACCCTTCACATGAGCTCATCCCAGTCTGTGCAGCTGTGTGGTATTTTTAGGCCTTTTCTCTCTTTTCAGGGTGCACATGGAGAAACAGGAGTATGTTCAATTTTTTCCCGCAGATGTCTGAGCCAACCAGTCCTGGTTTTATGTCAACAGTCTCTGTCCAGATGACTGATGGCTGTAATGGATAATGCTGCTGTACTCATTCACTTTGTTTTCTCTTGCACTGGAAGCCTTTGATTTGATGATGTATTTTTTATATTCTTCCAATAGTGGATATGAAACCATTGCGGCTGTTTCTCAGATCTGAGAGGGAATTTGCGCAAGGAATGTAAGGATAAATGGTAGTGCTTTTTATTGCTTTTCATGGAATCATCTTAAACCTCATGTATGGAAAGCTCCAAGTAGAGAATGTGTCCAGTGGAGTGAATTATTTGTTTTACAGAATAAGGAATACATGTGCAGAACAGTGTAGCTTTATTGTCTTTGCATCAAAGGATTTCTTCTGAGATACTTTTCAGTAGAACAATGCTTTGTTGTTTTTTGTTTTGTTTTGTTTTGTTTTCTCTACACATTTCTTTGCAAGAAAGCACTTACTGATTTTCTGTGAATCATGTTTGAAGGAAACAGGCCTGAAATAACATTCTCTCATCGTAAAATGATTTGTGTGTTGCTGTTAAGATCAGAAGCTTTTCTGACACTGAGGGTGAGATACATTTGATGTGTGTACTTCAGACAGTTACATCTGTGGTAGTTTCTCTTCTTCTTTCCATGGTTAGTAAAGAGAAACAGGAACTAACAAGGAGTTACCCTTCTCATTTTAGGTATCTGCTTTAGATAACTTGAGAAGAGTCTAAGTGACTTTCTCTTCATTGTAACAGGAGTCAGCAAGAGATGTACTTTAGTCAGGTGAATCCCACTCTTAGAGTAGAAAACCAGTTTAACTCAGGGGTTACAGTCTTTTGGGGAAAATGCTGATCAAGACCAATGGACCTTTACAGACAAAGTTTTTCACAAGAAAAAGCTTCTTTTTCTGGTGTTACAGAGAATGTGACCTGAATCAATTGGAATTCCAAGGAGATGGAAGAACAAGGATGGTGGTTATTATTTAGTCTTTTTTTGTTGTTTTTAAAGAAGGGTAAAATCCATTGCTGAAATATGTTATACTTGACCTTCAGAAAAAAAAATAAAATCTGAAGAGTATAAAATATAGATTAAAAACATTTAAGAGCAGCCTGTCCTTTCCAGAGAAATAACAAATAAAGGAGTTCAACTATTATGTAAATGAATGTTCTTAGAGAAGGAATCTCAAGAATTTTTAGTGGCTGAGGAGTTGATACATACTCAAGGTTAGTGCCATTTAAAAGTAAAATTGGATTTATCTGACAAAGATTTAGACCTGTTTCCTGACTGCATACATAAAAGAGATATTTTAGCAATGAGTTTTGCTCTAATACATCGGCAACAGTGGGAGTTTGTCTAGAATAGTAAATGCAAGAAGACTAATATCCACGATTAAAAAGAAATAAAATAACTTTGAAAATGAACCCTCCTCATAAATACCAGAATTTATATTAAGTTAAAATGTTCAATTAAAATTATCCAGAGAAATTAAAACTTTTTATTCTTATCTATGAAGCCATTATCTTTTCAATTTTGTAATGGGGTGAAGGGTAGTATTTTTTGGTTTTAATATTGATCCTTTCAAGAATTTGAAGGGTAAACTTGTACGCTGCTAACTTTGGTGGAATATCACAATACTTTTATTTCTACCTAGGTGGGGGAATTTGTGGAAATTTTACAAGAAAGGAAAAACAAAAATCAAAGGAAAATAGAATTAATACTGTAAAAAGGTAAAGTGTGATAATTAGGTATTGGAAGAAATTCACACCTGGACATTGAGACAAAACGCAGGAATTTTTGTGTTCATAAATAAAAATATACTCAGCTCTGGTGAGGCCGCACCTCAAGTACCATGTTCAGTTTTGGGGCCCTCACTACAAGAAAGACATCAAGGCCTTCGAACGTGTCCAGAGAATAGCTATGAAGCTGGTGAAGGGCCTGGAACACAAGTCCTGTGAGGAGCGGCTGAAGGAGCTGGGGTTGTTTAGTTTGGAGAAGAGGAGGCTCAGGGGAGGCCTTATTGCTCTCTACAACTACCTAAAAGGAAGGTATGGGGAGCTGAGGGTCAGCCTAGATAACTAGTGATAGGACCAGAGGTAATGGCCTCAAGCTGCAATAGGAGAGGTTCAAGTTGGAAATTAGGAGACATTTCTTCTCAGAATGAGCAGTCAGGGTTGGGACGGGTTGCCCAGGTAGGCAGTGGAGTCACCATCTCTGGGGGAATTTAAGGAAAGGTTGGACGTGGTGCTTAGGGACATGGTTTAGTGGGTGATACTGGTAGTAGGATGATGGTTGAACCAGATGATCTTGGAGGTCTTTTCCAACCCTAATGATTCTATGATTCTATGTAAATGCTGGGCCACATCTATAATGCTATAGAAAATCTGACTTTTAGTGTTTCACAAAGTCTTATGAAATGCTGAAGAAGTGTGTTTTGGGGAGAATCATACCAGCTTTCGTATACAGCTAAAACCACTCACCACGGTTTGCATTAACTTACATTTCTGCTGAGTTTTGCTATATCAGCTGCAGCAGAATTGAGCAATCCTGGAACACAAAAGAGTTGGTGGGTTGAATAATTGAAGGAAATAGAAGGAAAGACCCTTCAATTACCTTTTTTTTTTTTTTTTTTTTTTTTTCTTTTTTTTTTTTTTTTTTTCCCTAGCAATATCTACCAGTATCCCAGCTTTGATTTGGTGCTGTTTTTTCCTGGTATCTTTGCCAGCAATACTGCCTACTGAGGAGGACAGTGATTTGCCTTTGCACGGGTCATTGAATTCCAGAACTTGTGCTGCTCCTGGTGATTCTCATCTATCACTAGGGATGCCTCTAACTGTGCTTCCTGCAGTGAGGAAATTCTCATCAAATAATTTTAGATCCAATCTCTTCATGCCTCAGAACATTTCAGGGCTGCCCTTTGTAACCCCTCCATTGCTTTCAGCAAAGGCAGCATTTTTTTGTGAGTGCTGGAGACAGTCACTGTTTTCATAACCTTGGTTAGAAACCAAGGACTTCAGAAGCTGCCTTTGGCTTCAGTGTTTATAGGCAACCATCCAAATGTATAGCTTTTGATTTCCAACTGATCTATAGCTGTGGTGCTCAGATATGATTGGGTATTCATACCACCTTATCTAAATAAACACTATCCAGATCACAGACTCCCTCTGTAGATGGAGAAAGCAAGTCCCCTAGGGAGGAGCACCCATCCACCTTATGTGCCCAAAGTTGTTCCATATGAGTACTCCTTCAGTTCCCAAATGTCACTGTCTTGTTCTCTGTTCAGTCTGAAGTAAATGAGCCAGGTGGTAGCTGCCACCAAGAAGCAATGTCTCAGCTGGCTGAACATATTTGAGTTGGGCATTTTAACGGGACCAATGGCCAGAATTCAGCAGTGTTGGTTCCCACCTCTCATGATGGGGAGCCAAGAACAGAAGGAGGAATGGGATCAAAGTCAGTGTCCATCACTCGTGTTTATCGTTCACATTCTATCACATCCTGGGGATGTGATATCCTGGGGATATTATTATTATTATGGTGTATTATCCTGGTGAAAGGTCTTTCCTGCAGCACCCTCCTGACAGTATGAGCTATCTGTCAGCATGTTGGTGTATTTAAGAATTATAAGACACATACTCCAAGAAGCCCAACAGCTTTGAGTGTTGCTTTGCAAGCAGGAGATTAAAGTAATGAGCTTTCTCATGTGAAGCTAGGTTGTACCCTGCAGGGATTCAGGCTCTAAGGCTATGAACAGTAAAGCATCGCTGATATCTGTGTGGTCTCTCCCTGGCCTTGGAGCTGCTCTTGAAGTGCTTGCAAGCTGTGCGTTTCTCAGAAAGCTCCATGGTGATCACTTCTGCAAGATGGTGAAACTTTCGTTGGCAATGGCAACAGTTCACGCACCATACATTCTCCTTTAAACCTTCATAGCCTTTTAATATGGTGGATCAGCTTGTCAATACATGTAAATGCTCATTTTTGGGGGGGTCATGTCAGAGCAATCTTACAACACTGCAACATTTCAGAACCCTTTGTGTTTTGTTTTGTTTTGTTTTTCAATGTAGCTAATGCTCATTTAAAGATAAACGGAGGAAAAACAATGCATTGTTTTAAGTAAAATGTGTTTTATCTTAAATAACCATTTCTGATCTGGGATATTTATATTTTCATTTCTGGAGCTTTTGCAAGAGGACTAATGACAATGAGGTGATAACTTCATTGTGTAAGCAGATGTTTTAATTTTGGAAATAATTAAAGCAACAACAAAGGATGAAAAAATGCTATCAATCTTAAATTCATTGTGCAACTGCAAGAAGAAAATGTAGCATTAATCCTGCTGCTTTAATAAATTTGTATTTGGATGATGAAATTCTACTGACCTGTGGTAGTCATTTATTTTCAGTGAGATCTTCTCTTCCTGTTTCCAACTATTATGAAAATGTGCATAATTAAATTTCTCTCTAAATGTAGCTTCAGTTCAGTGAAGAGGATATTCAGGAGGGATGATCTGGAAGCTTTGTTGTGGTGTTAGTCAATCTGGTCATGCAATGAAATCAATTCAATTAGGAAAATTTTAATTCAGAATATGGGAATCTGTGGAAGAGTTTTTGTAATTGAACTAATATAGTCTAAAAATCCATTATGCTTAACTGTCTTGAGCATTCTTAGGTAGACAAACCTGAATTTGTTGTGGAGTTAGAGATTATACAAAATAAATACAATTTTAAGATTCTTCAAGAGGAAACATGCAATCATGCAATTAAAAAACTATCGTATTCATTTATTTATTTTAATAGTTTTTCTTAATATCCATATGCAAATTTGGAATTTGTAGTTCTTGGAGAAAACTTGAGAAATGTAGGATTACATTTTAAATGGATACAAGAATGTTTCACAGTTAAGATAATTGGTAAACTATTTTTTTTTCTTATTCCAGTAAATATGACTTCTTTACATTTAATTTCTGTGAATGTTTACATAGATTTATTAATCTAGGCAGATTCTACTAATTCAAAACACACAGTGTTGGAAAACTTCATCTACTCTAAATTTCTAAAAATGGTACTTTTTATTGTAGATGCTGCCTTCTTCCACAGACATTTCAGAGACTAGGGGACAGTCAGAGGATCACGAGACATATGTCAGAGTGAACAGGACGACAGGGTCAAAACCTGCAAACTCTCTGCGAGAGGTGGATGGTATACACAGTGCTCACATCACTCCAAATGTGTATGCCAGTTCTCCTAAAAAATTAAGAAGTCCAGAGAAGATCATAGCCTTGCTTTGGGAGCTAAGACAAAACCATTGCAAAAATTGCCAGGTCAGTAAAATTTGTTTTCATCATTTTTAGTTTAGTGAAATCTACTTTTCTTGGCTGTCCTTTTTTAGATCACATAAATATTTGAATGATCATTTCCAGAGATGCACATTTTATTGTTAGTTTAAACAAGCTGAAGATAAGATGTACTTAATGTTTTTCATTATGCTTTTTCTTCCCCATTGTGTAAGAATGGTTTGGGGCATGTAAAACAATTAAAAGTTGTTGTTTTAATCATTGTATACTCTTGGTGAGATTGTCTCTGAAAATTGTTGGATTTTTTTTTTTTTCGAAATAGTTATCATGTTGATCCTGTCCTACCTTTTTTTTTCCCCCTCCATTTTTTTTTTCAGTGATCCAATTATTCCTATGCCCCGAAGCTCTTTATAGTAATTTCCATTAACTGCAGGAATCCTGTTAAGACCAGAGTTGATCAATTGCAATTGCATTTGTGACAGTCTGCTGCTAACTAAACTTGCAGGAGATTTCACCCTTTCTAAGACAACATAACCTCTCCATAATTTTATGGAAACAAAATTCAGATATGCAATTACCAGAGCCAGTTAACTAGTGTAGTTACAAATATTGATCTAATGAATTTTCTTTATAATCTCAGGTTAAAATAAAAGGAATAAAACAAATAAAAACATTGTTTTTGCTTTTGACAAGAATAACTGAAAATAATAAAAAAAAAAAATGATGCAAGACACTGATGTCTCTTTGTAGTTAAGAAACTAGAACAAAATGTTGACTCAGAATTCTGATAACATATGGGATCCTTAAATTATTTATTCCAGGGGTTTATGTGATAATTCAAGCTGCTTTCCTGGTCATCTTCTTTATCACAGTCATATATAAAAATGATTGGTAAAAATATTGTAATAGAGGAGAATTAGTAGAGAGAGTAAACTGCAAACAGCTCTTTGATGACTCTGCTCTTTGTTAATTCATTGATTATTTATATACATATATATACATACCATGTGTGCTTTAATTAAAACCCAGGGAGAGCATGACACAGACCTATTGTACAATTAAATGGGAAGCAATGGCTGAAATCAGCCACAATGCCTGGAGTGACCTGTTTCCATGTAAGGTGCAGAAACACACTGGGACCAAGGTTTTCTTCTCTTCATTGCTCCTCAGATACCTTCAGCTGATCCCTCCAATGCGAACCTGACAGGTGACTGCAACCTGCCCATGATCCAGGAGGAAACCCCTTGGCCTCCGTTCTCAAAGATGAAGGAGACACTGGAGCATTCAGAGCATGGTGCTTCCTGGGCCATGAAAGGGAGGGACCGCTTGTCCGAATGGGATGATGTATTTTGGGGTCAAATAGGAAATCCGCATGCAGGTGCTATTCCCCAGGGAATGAAACAGAAAAATGTCATTACGAATAATGCATGGCTCTCTAGAGATAAAACAGATGGCTCAACCTCAGCTACTGCAGCAAAAAGCTATTTGTCAGACATGTTGTCAGCAAGTAATAAAGGTTGAAATCCTGTGGGGAGAAATCAGCTGCATGGGAAAGAATATAAACCTCAGAAGTAAAACCAGGTAAAGCATCTTAGCAATGTGATTTTTATTTATTTATTTATTTGTACATACATTTTCTATGTATGTATAAAAAGAACTAATTTTATAAAACAAAAATGTTTTACTAGTTAGCATGGCCTAGTAACCTGTTTGAGATGACTGCAAAATTGCATAACTGCATACCACTTGTTTATGATTTACTTTTCCTTTAAATGACACTGTGAAACAATCTATTAAATCACATTTGATTTTATGGATAACCCATTTCTTCAGCCTGCAGTAGAAAGTTCTGAAAAAACATCTAGCTCGAGTGACAGTTTCCTCTAGAACTTAAGGAGATGTTGTGTCATGGGTGTCCTAAAATCACATTTTACAGAAATTTGAGGGTAAATTTGCTGGTAATGTTTCCTTAATGTCTTGGGATTTTGGGGGGGATTTTTTTTTTCTTTCTTACCTTTATAAGCTGACCTACAGCCAGATATTCAACGTGTTCCTGGAGGTGGTAGTATCTGTAAATTATCCTCCTTCAATTGTTACCTTTAATCTCCTTATTCAAGCTGCAGTTTAACTTGAGTAGCTTTTTTGGACTTGTTTCAGAGCACTTCATTAGGTGACTGCTTGGGCATCATGAGTACAGTAACATCAGCATTCCAGGGGTGGATGCGGTGCTGCCAAACCCCTGTCCCTGCAGTAAATAGAAGTGCCAAGCCAGCTGTGCTAGCACAGCTGTAACACTGCTTCCTCGCCACCCTGAGTCACAAACAGATGTGGTCTGCTCTGTGTGACCCTTTCATGGATGCTGGGGTAATGGGAAGGAGGAGGAATGAGGTGTGTGTGCATCAACACTGCTCGAGTTGGGGAAGAACTGAGCATGGCTGTAAATTCTCCAAGACACTGAAGTGTCATTCATGTTGGGATCCTACCAGCATTAATACTTTTGGAAACCCTCCATTATTCAAATCTCAGAGCTATCTTTATGTTTAAGCACTGTTACAAGAAAAGTGCATTTTTAACACACTTAATTTTTAATATGTGGCATTGTTCTGCACTCTTTCTCTGCCCTCATTGATTACCCCCCAGTTGGCTCCTAGTACGTTGCTTGATGCTGCTCTTTGGGAGGCAGAAATGAAATGAATAGTTTTGAAGAAATACTAATGCATATGTTCATGCTTTATGGTGCGAAACCCATCTTCATTTGCTCAGTAACATAGCAGTGCAATTGCTTACAGCAGTAACTGAATTGGTCTTCATCCAACACCTCTTTAGAAAATACACACCAGATGCCACAGGAAATAGCCTCTGGAATTGATGTTTTGAAGCACTGTATAAGCAGAGGAGACACCTGTGAGGATCCAAAATCTGGAAGCCTGCTCTCATGTGTCTTCCTGTTCTTCCTGATTCTGGCCAGCAGTTCTAAAGACATAGCTGATACCCTGCCACCAGCTGTTTTGTTTAATGCTATGAGATTTTGATGAGGAAAAACACTTATAAATATTTGACATGGTAACTTTCATATTGATAAAATGATGCTTTAAGAATCAGTATTTAATGAAAACTATTTTGGAACTTTTTCATGCTAACAGTAAATTACAGGGCCTGGTAGTTCAGATGGGAAGTTACACCATACATGAAGTGTGTTAATAATAAGGGTATTAATAAAAATACCATATGATAGTAAGATAGTAGTCTGTTATAATTGATACCATAGTACTGTACGACAAAATTAAACCTTTCTTGTTCCAGTCCCTTTCTATGGAAGACAACTGTAGTTTAACTATCATGCCTCATCTTACAGCTAATTAGTTTATTTTCCCCCATTTTTCCTCCCTTGGGAATTAATGATTTCCTGAACAAGGGCTGCAGACACACACATTAGTAGGTGGGGAACAGACACTTGCAATTGTTTTACTCTCACAGAGCCATGTAATACCTAAGTCCACTTCGACTTAAGCAATTCTGCAGGCAAACAAATTCTCTGCTGACACTTTGTATCTTTGTTTTGCAAGTCATAGATTTTAATTAAAAACCTGTAGCCCTCTTTGTTTTTAATTCTTTAAGAAATTAATTCTTCCTACTACAAAAGGTTGTGTAAATATGTGCAGATATCACAGTTATCATCTGTCTAATTATTTCAGTTGCTTTTTATTTCTCTTAAGTACAAATGGAAATTTTAGATACTGCAGTGGAAGAATGCTAATAATTTAACAGTGATTAGTTTCCAGTGCTGCCTGCAATAGCACTAGAAAAGATGGGTCAGCTAAAAGATAGGTCAGCTTTCAGTTTTAAACTTCTGTCCTACTCCATTTCATCCCACCACTGAATAGGCAAATGAGAAATTATGGTCAGATTATGCCAAATAATTATGTGCTAATAGATGTACAAGATTAGATGATGCTTTACACCAGCAAACAAGGTCCTTCAAATGCTTTAAACATTGTCATTTATAGAAACCAGCTCCAAGACATACAGTGGCAGGCCAGATGGTTCATATATTGGTGTCCTGCCAAGCTGAGGTCCTTTGGGAGTCTGAGTATGCTGAGTGACTCAGACAGAATAATTAATATTGCCCCTTATTCTGTAAATGAATTTTTATTTTATTTTATTTTATTTTATTTTATTTTATTTTATTTTATTTTATTTTATTTTATTTTATTTTATTTTATTTAATTGAGGGTGAATGGTAGCAGTTTGCTTACAGAACCTACCTGAACAGTTGACTTGTGTTGAACTATCTGCTGTTTGGTGTCCAAGGAACACCTGATTCAAAAGATCTTGATGGGATGATCAGGACACTTGGAAGGAAGTTGGACATCAGTGTTTCCTCACTCACAGAGGTTGTTTCCCATTCAGACTCTTCCACTTACAAAGAACTAGTTAGAAACATAACAAAACTATTTGCTAGGATCAATAGTTCACATCAAATGAATGCCCGTTAAACAAGTTCAGGTGATATTTACCCTGTTCTTTTTTCTGTGCTTGAACTCTCCAGTACTAAAGTAAAAATGTTGTATTTTAGCAGCAAGGTCCTTTCTTTTCCCTCTAGTATTAACAGAAATATCATTTAGAAATAGCATACGAACAGAATACATGGCAATTGTGCATAGTTAGTGCTTTTTAAAGGCTGTGTGAAAGATAAACTTTAAAAAAGAAAACCATGGTGTACCTGAGGCAACAAATGCACTGCAGAGTAGTTTGCACATGCACTGGAGGAGGGAGTGGGATCTGAAAATCGAAAACCACCAGAAGGAATAGCTGTTTTCCTGTGAAAGCTGTAAAATATAATAATAATAATAATAAAAATCTTCTAGTACTGAACAAGCAGTTTTATGTGGTCAGAGGAAGCTACAAATTCTCCTGCATTCTTGCATTATCTTTTTTTGCTCTCATCTGGTAGGAATGGTCATAAACAGGAACATAAAGCTAGTTTTATTGTCAGATGAAAAGAAACAGAACACCTACAATGACAGATCATGCGTATATTAAGGAAGTTGTCTTTAGTCAATGCAATTCCTGTATTAGACTGTTTCTTGTATTCTTCTTATTTTTCAGGAAAACAGTGTGCATAATATTGACAAAGAAAAATAATAACCTGTCTTACGTTTTGTCTTCATTCACCTATTTTATCCAGTCTTGCTTGAACTGTCGGCTGAATATGAGCCAGCAGTGTGCTCAGGTGGCCAAGAAGGCCAACGGCATCCTGGCTTGTATCAGGAACAGTGTGACCAGCAGGGCTAGGGAGGTGATCGTCCCCCTGTACTCAGCTCTGGTGAGGCCGCACCTCGAGTACTGTGTTCAGTTTTGGGCCCCTCGCTACAAGAAGGACATCGAGGTGCTTGAGCGGGTGCAGAGAAGGGCGACGAAGCTGGTGAGGGGCCTGGAGAACAAGTCCTACGAGGAGCGGCTGAGGGAGCTGGGCTTGTTCAGCCTGGAGAAGAGGAGGCTCAGGGGCGACCTTATTGCACTCTACAGATACCTTAAAGGAGGCTGTAGCGAGGTGGGGGTTGGTCTGTTCTCCCACGTGCCTGGTGACAGGACGAGGGGGAATGGGCTTAAGTTGAGCCAGGGGAGTTTTAGGTTAGATGTTAGGAAGAACTTCTTCACTGAAAGGGTTGTGAGGCATTGGAACAGGCTGCCCAGGGAATTGGTGGAGTCACCATCCCTGGAAGTCTTCAAAAGACGTTTAGATGTAGAGCTTAGGGATATGGTTTAGTGGGGACTGCTAGCGTTAGGTCAGAGGTTGGACTCGATGATCTTGAGGTCTCTTCCAACCTAGAAATTCTGTGATTCTGTGATTCTGTGATAACTTGCATCATGAATTCTTGATAGTTAAAGTCAGTTGACAGTTACATATTAGGAATATCTAAACCAGACATAGTTTGGTCAGAATCAATAGCAGCAGGATGTGAAAGGAACATGGTCTGCGTCCACCTTTGAGATTGTAAGTGAGTGCACTGGAGAAAGGCCTGGAAGGCACTGGAAACTCAGGAAGACCACAAAACTTGATGTGTTCAATGTAAATGATGCCACCATTCACTGTTCAAACCACAAGGTTTCCTTGGAGATTAAATATTTGTAGAAAATGGAGAGGGATTCCTTTGGAAGCCTATCACTCTCCATCTACTGTGAAAAACTTTATGTGCAGAGATTTGGGGATCAGATCTGAGGCTCAGCCCATGATAACTCAGTCCCATGCTCAGGATTGACATTGGTGTGGGTCAGGACAAAAATGAGTTGCCAATCTGTAGTCCTTAATGAATAGTAGTAGCCCTTAAGTAGTCCTTCTGTAGTCCTTAATAAATCATATTTATATTTTTGGGTGGCAATTCTGATGTGCAAGAGCACTACTATCTTCTTAGTCTTTTCATCTATCCCTTAAGCTGATGAATATTAAAGCTGCTTATTAAAACCAGATAATGCATGGAAGGCTTCTGCAGTGCAGACCTTTCTCTTAAGGCCTGATTAAACCAAGAAACTCCTGGATCTAATTGTGCAACTGTATTCTTAGCAGGTCAGCCAGCTGGTAGCTCTGACTTACGTCCATCATTCTTGCAGCAGCTTTTTCTTTAGAATAAAGAGAGGAGGAGGGGCTATGGCAGAAAGCTAAATATTTCAGAAATTTTGGCCCAGAACACTTAGGCACATTGTCTTTTCCCAGCCTGTGGCCTCAATCTTATCAGTCAGGATAATGGGGAACCACAGAATAATGTGTTAATTTACATATGTATGAAATATTTATGTATATTTGTATACTTATGTATGTATAAATGCAAGGGATTGGCATAAATGAAGGTGAGATACAATAATAGGGAGAAATCACTTTCTGCAGATCTTTCTCTTTTTTTTCCTCTCCCCTTTGGGAGTCAATAATAGAAGTGGGGAAATGGACTGAAATTTTTATTTTAAAGACTGAATTTAAACCTTAACTTAAGACAACATTAAGACTATGCAGTGGAAGTTCTGGTTGTACCTTGACTCTACTGCAGGTTAAAATCCAGATGTATCTCAATCTACCTTCTGTTTCCCAAATATTTTCATTTCCATGGGAAGGAAACTCATTCATGTTCTCCACTGCCAGCCCAAGTGTAGATGACAGTGGGACCAAGCCAGTGGGAGACACTTGTCCTGTAGCAGTTTAGATCTCCCTCATCTCTTTTGGCCTCATTGCTGCTGAAAGAGGGGAATGAAAAAAGATCAGGGGTTGTATAAAATACTCCCCAAACTGTGTCTTTTTTAATATGCATAAACTGTTGAACCTTTGCTCCTGTGCTGGAAACTAGACTGACTTGCACCCTTGTTAAAGATCTTTTGAACTCTAGTAATGGAGCTAGAGGGTCTTGTTACAGATGATGGGTCAGGTTCACCACTGTGCTGCAGCAGCTCTGTTTGGTGATAGAGACCAGCTGTAAGCCTGGCTTCTCAGGCACTGAGGTCAAACATTCATGGAAAGAATGAAAAGTTTTCCCTCTCTGCTTTTTTGAAGATAGGAAATGAAGATTTATTTTCTGCCTAGCCACTGCAGCTTGGTCATGGTGCAGAACATGGAGCAGAGCAAAGGGTAATTTCAGCAGAGGATTCCTTGAAGCTCCTTTGGGTTGGACTTGTGCTAATTGTATTTGGGCAAGAGAAGCTTTAAACGCTGTGGTCTCTCAGCGTACAGCTGTCTGGCAAAGCCTTCTTGAAGTGGGGAGATCCTGGAGCACATTGTCATTTTTCGAAAACAGCTCCAGGTCTGAAAGTCATGAGCAATTCTTTCTCATTCTTAGCAAAAGCCACAGATAGGAAGGGAGATTGTGGCCATCTGGTGTTGCCTTCCCTTGCCCCCACCATCTGCTGAGAGCTGCCTCTCTGCTTCCCCATCTGTGGAAGGGAGACTCCATCTCTCAGCAGCCACATCCTTGTTTCCAGCTGGCTGCAGACAGTCACTTCTGCTGAATGGGCTTTAAAATCTAAGGGTGAGGCTGCCTTTGGCAGCAGCTGGAGGCTCTGGTGGTTTATGACTCTGATTAGAGTGCGCCTTGGGGGATATGGAGCTGTTCCTGGGTCTCAGAGCAGTAGATCTGTGGGAGAAACACCAATCCAGCCAGCATTTGGCTGCTGTGTGGACAGCAAGGGGTTGAGACTGAGATTTCCACTGACTTTTGGGAGTGGACGGACAATTGACTCAGCATTTCCTGGTTGTTTTCAGGTGACGTGACATCTTCACCATGCTACAGATATAAGCTCTTTGTTGCCTCTCATTTCATTCCTCTGAAATTTGTTTCCTGAGAAACAGCAGAACTTGGAAAGGGAAGGGGGTACAGTGTGTCCTCTCCAGAGTAAGGCTAGCCTGTAGTTATGTTACTCCTCTTGAGGTTTAAGAGTTATGTGGGTTTGAATCCCTTTAGCCTTAATGAGGCTGATGAACACAGGTGAATTTCATGTATTCCACTGTATAACTTAAATCAGATTTTTGTCTAAAGGTAAAGACTCTTGCACAGATTTTGCATTTTGAGTGAAATGGTTCCTAGGCTGAACAGCACTCATTTGCTTTTCCGTGAAGACTTTATCACAGAGATGTCTCACTCTGAACCCCAAACAAGTTTAGGACAGCTCAGCCAACACTGCAGACCTTCACAACAGTGAATGTTAGGTAGCTGTCTCCAAAGCAGGAAATTTGTTATCATCTGTTTAGGAACTAAGTTTGAATTCTGCATGATTCATGATCTAGGGATTCCTTGGACCAAGTGTAAGTCTGACTTAGTCTCCTGGGGCCCCTAATAGTCCTGAACAAAAACCAGCACTTGGTCTGCAGGACAGGATTCATCTCACTGTAATGTAATCCCTAAAACATGTATTATGATAGAGATGTCTTTTCACTCACTGAATATAAAAATGAACTGAGGAGGACTATCTCAGATGTGGGATCTACACTGCAGAAGAATGGGAAGCTGATTTCCATCCAAAGTACTTCAACAGTAAATATGACCACGGTTATATGTGACTTGCTGGGGTGAGCTGACAGTGCCTAGCAGGAGAAGGAGCTGAAATCCTCCTCCTTCATCCTATGCAACTGCTCCAAACGCTGAACTAGCCTTCTCATAAGAGATAATTGCCATTAACACTTGGGAACCTTTGCCTTTGTGATGTTCTCTATCTTTTTTTTTTTTAATGTTCAGCCCGAGGACTTTTCCTTTGTACTCATTCCTTGGATTAACTATGTAGTTTTGTCTTTATTTATAGTCTTCAGCTCTTTTGGATTCAATGTGAGACATTTAGGTAACAGATGATACATATATTAAATAGGAAATAAAATGTGTATGTAGATCTGAGGCTTTATTGACCTGACATAATTTCTCTTGAGGCCACGGGAGATCAGAGACAACATTCATCAAGTGAGGCATTGAGCATATGCCAGGTCTCATGCTAATACTCAGGAGCTTTTGCATTAAAAAAAGCTGAATTCACTGTTCTCTGTCTGTGAACTGTGTACTGCTCTTTACTTGTGTGTGCTTCCCCTTGAACAGCATAAAGTATAACAATATGGAAGAGAGGGCAACAACTTATAAAACAGTGTGTTCAGATGCATGGATTCAGCCTGGTCTGTGGTGAGTTTTCTTTAGTGGATTAATACCTGCAGTCACTGCCGTTGTTCTGGGAAATCACACAGGCACATGTGTTTCCTTCAGAGGGCTTCTGACCTCTTTTGTGTTCTTCTCTTTAATTTCTGTGTCCTAAGTAAGGTAATATTAAAAGAAATCTTTGATTGTGTGCTTCCTTGGGAGCTTTAAAGAGTGTAAAGGAGGGAAGTGGTTTCTGCTGCTTCTAAATTAAAAGCAATTGCTCAAACTCCTGCAAGTCTCTGGAAGATGACATATCTACTAAGAATGACTGCAGCTCTGTGCACTGGCAAACTGGATGCTAGAGAAAGAACAATGCGATTGTCAAGGCACATTCTTCAGTTTAATAAACCATTTTTGAGAAGAAGGTTCTGCCTCAGTTTAATAGTCCTCTTTGGAAGAAAAAAATAAATAAAATTCTAAACTTTAGTATGAAAGTAAACACTCCTTTCTTTTAAAATAAACACACTTATTTCTTCTGCAGTGCGTTAAACCGGTTGCAATGGTTTATGAATAAGACAAATACCTTAACAGTATTATTAGGATTAACCACCTCTGCTGTGCATAAACATGATCCTTTTTAATTTATAAACATGCATATTTTATTTCCTAACTAGATTTTCCCTCAGAAGGGAAAATCTTGTCTGTAATACTTACTTGTAAAGCCCTATGGTATGTCCTACTTTGAATTACTACCTTTGAGCTCACAGTTAAACAGAGGTTGTAGCAATATATTCTTTGTCCATCTCACCTTGGCACCGTGGCAGTTTAACATCAGAGGCTGCTTCCTGCTCCAAAACAATTGTTTTGGGACTGATTACCAAGTCATAGTGTTGTACAAAATGTCCAAATCTGCTTGTCAATCTGTTCCTTGGATTATCAGTGGAAGAAAATGTATTTTCATCTGTATACTTCACATTGGGACCCCAATGCATCAGGATTTCCCCTCCCCTTTGTCCCTTGGCAGAGTTTATATTACTCCCCTAGGCAGAGTCCCTGGCCTGTTTTTCCTTAGCAGAGCTGCCACGATACCCCCAGCTACTGTAAAGCTCACATCCATCGACACTCTGAAACAGATTAAAACATCACATAGACCTCAGGCCCTAGAAAGTGCACTCACACCACAATCACTTTCACCCTCTTGGCACCGTTCTTGTGATTTCTGAAGCCTTGGGATCCTTGGTATACTTTTTTTTTTTTTTTTTTTTTTTTCCAACTGCTGCAGCTGAACTGTGTTATCTGTTGATGACCACACCATTAAAAAAGCAACTTCTAATTTATAGGCCCACCTGATAGACTTGGGACACAAGTTGAACTCATGCTCAATAGTTAATGTGAAATAAAAGGTATAGTGTTACATGGCCCAGTTAGATTAGATGCTCTTGGTTTGTCATTCAGCCACAGCTGATAAGTTTTACATCCTCATAAAAGAAGGTACCTATGCTGCTGTGGTTTTTCAGGTTAAAGAAAAAATCATGTTATAATCAAATATATAACCAGAGCATATATAACTCAACAGGTTAAGAGATAAGCATCTGTAAATAAAATCAGATTTTTGGGGGGAGCATATGCTGAAATAAATATGATTTTTTTCCACATAAAATGTTATGGAGTTTTTTCAGAGTCATAAGAAGGAATTAGGTATCCAGATTTCATTGCCTTTCCATTATAGATGGCAACTAATTCCTCTTAACCCTTTGAAAATACCCCATAATTTATTGAATTTTATTATGCTTGCTTGTATGTATTTATGTAGGGCCAAAAATGAGGATTCTTGGTGGTTTTTATATTGTGTGTTTATTCAGTGTAAACTTCCATATGAAATATTTACACGTGGGGATGTATAAATAAGAGTAGATGAAGAACCTCAGGATTGTTTCACTGTGACTCTGTAGCATTCACTTTTGTAAAGCTAAGCAAGCAATAGGAGTGTTGAAAAGGCATTTAGTCACACTGGGTGTCAAGAAGCAGCTGCAGAGTTGACTGCTCTACCACAGGAACAATGTAGTCCTCATTCACATGTTGGATTTACGTGGAACTCAGAGATCTTATGTGAATGTTCCCATTGCAAAGGTCACTTTTTTTCTCCTTCTTTTTGTCTGAAAAGATCAATATCTCATAAAGAAACCCTTCAATATGGAATATTTTGAATGAGCATACAATAATTAATGTTCTCTTGCCTGCGCGAGATATAGGGAAAAGAGTTTTCCTGGTATAATGAGTGATAAGTAGAACAAAGATCATTTGGGAGTAAAATGTAGCTGTTTGATCCATTTGATAATTTCCATCTGGATGGCATTTGCTTCTCTCTTTAAAGGGAACAGGAGCTGCCTATTTCTAGGCAATCTGTTCAGTTTCTTTTACAGGAAAGGACAGTTTAGCTATTCCTTCCATATGAGCATACATTATTACATCTAACAAATATGTTGTTCATCTCTCATTTTATCCAGACCCTCTAAGCACTCTTAATCCCTGGGTGGGTTGAGATAGGGATTGAATTTCCTTTTATTCTTTTTTTTTTTTTTTCTTTTCTTTTTCTTTTTTTTTCCATTTTTTAAATTTTTTTTTTCTTCTTTTTTCCTGTCCAAAAATGAATAAGAGAGGGGAAAGATCCACATTACTCTGTGTGGACATGTGTTACTTAGTTTACTAAAAATAAATTTTACTTGAGGAACTGGAAAGCAAGATATCTGTAACGATAACAGTATAATCATTGTCCCTCTTGGCCTGATGATGCTGGAGGAACATGGGTCTGCAATTCTAGCTCCTTGTTATCATGGTATCCAAGTCATGTAATGTCTGTCATAAATTAAGCAAGCTCTATCTCAGGATTTCCCCTCCTTTACAACAGTAAAGTATTCTAAATGTTAAGAGAATCTCTATGACCCATGGGGAAACAGACAAACAAAAAAGGTAACAAAATTAAGAAAATACTACAAATAAAAACCTGGTATTTTAGGACCATGCCTCCTTCATCCTCCTCTTGCTAGTGGTCCCTGGATACTGGTTATTCTCTCTTTCTTGGTTTGGTTTGGCTTGCTGGGCTCTTTCAGCAATGAGATTTGAGTTTTGGTTTACTATGTCCAGCATCCTGTGAGCACTGCTATTCTAGGTGTGCTTGGGCAGCTCAGCTGGAAGCTCATCCACAGAAATATTTGATATTAAAACAGTCTTTTGTTGCTGCCACTGACATCCATTAGCACAATCAGCAAAATTTGTCACTGCAGCATCAGATCCATGAGAGCACGGATGGCTTCAAAATGGGTGAATTCAGCATCAGAGCTGTAGTTTTAGCAGCAATTGCTCCTTACCATTTTGCAACCGGAATTGTTATTAATGTTAATATTTATCAAACAAATGAATTGTGTGCTCTGAAGAAGTCTATGAAGGGTATTATAACTCCAGACTCAATGGAGATTTATACTTATTCAGGTGAAATTCAGTTCAGGCCTGGTTCTTGGGTGATTTCAGTGCATTGGCAATCATACATCTCATCCGTGAGTCATCAGTTTGGGATCTGAATGCCTATTTCTTTTTCCATTGTACTTGCTAGCTGTTGGCTAAGCTTAGACTGGACACAAGTAACCTGAGAGGGGGCAAGCCCTGACTGCTTACTTGTAGATTTAAAATGAATCCAGGCTATAACTTGTGGTTAGGATATGTAATCCAAAAGACATGGAAGATTATTAACTTCTAGAAAAGCTTTTCTTTTTTTCCTGTCCTGACCTTTAACAATCTGCACCAATGAACAGAGCAGATAGGAGAAAGACTCTCACCCTTTGCACCTCCTGCTCAGGAAGAGGGCACCAGGACTCACCTTCCTGCTCCCACAACAGGAGTTTTCTCACTACAGGGAGAAGTTTTGAATAGTCCTGTGGCTGAAAATACAGGCGTTGGCTTTAATTCCAGGCTTGCTTGGGTGGCTATCTCCTTCAGGACTGCTCCTAAACTCTCATTTAGGAGATGGTGGCCAAGTTTCTGGTGACATGGAGACTCATTATTCATGTCACTCACTATTCATTATTCACAAAGTACAGTGAAAAATATTAAGGATTTTGACCATGTTGGCTAATGATGTTTCTTTCATACATCATATTAAAGGGGGCAAGGAAAAACTGGAGAAAGATGCAAGGAAGGGACAGAGGAAAAAAAAAATCCACCTGGAAGCAGAAGAAAAGGGCTGGTAGAAGAAGAAATTAAGTTGTGCTGGGGGGAAGGGGAAGCAAAACAAGCAAATGTTAGTCAGGCAGGACAACATTTTGGGCTTGAATCCCTCTTTCTTAGTTCTTATGATTATATTTTATAGATGTGTATACATTCTTAATTTGTCAGAATGCATTTAATTCCTCAGTAAAGCATAGTGAAAGCCAAGGACATTGTGGTGGCATACAAACAGCTTCCTCTAGTGGTGGAGGGACTTTTATGCTTCTAAATGACAGTGTAAGGTAAAACAAATAATCTAAGTTCTGTCATCACTTGTGCTTCCCTGTGTTGGTATTTCTAGGGAATGCAGTTAGGTTGTTGAAGGAGCAAAGCACCATAGCAGCAGAAATATCCTGGATTGCCTTGCATCTGATCAGTTCGTGCACTGATTATGAAGGAGGAAAAAATATATTTATTAGATTTCTTTTGGGGTACATTTCAAGATGTACATGTCAATGTCATATTGGGCTATTTTTTAAAAAGGAGTGAAATGAAAGGAAGATGTGTGGAGTTTCCCTTCTGTTCCCATGAGTTTCACCAACTCGTAGCTGAGCCAGTCAATGCACACATCTTTCATGTGAAATTCAGTCCCATCATGTTGGAGCTCTTTGTTCCTCCACAGTACACAGCCAGGAGTAGAGATTTTCAGGTGGGCTGGCTCAGACTTGGTAAATAAAATGAGACAGCAAAACATGTTGTGTGTTCGGGGCTGGGGAAGCACATGTGTGCAGCTGCGCGGAGCCTGGTGCTGAAGGGCTTCTTGGGGAGGGCAGAGGAAATGGGTTAAAGTGAAACAGATGCTGTATACGCAGGAATTCACATTCATTTTGTTTACTCACCTGGCTATTGAGGAAACTGTGACAAAGAACATATGTATTCAGCTGACGGCCTTTTTATAAGACTAGCTATGACGAATACAGTACTTTGTTTTCCATGCAGAGAGCTGATGTTTGTTACTGTCGTGTCACTTCAGTTACAGCAGGGATTTTCTTCTTCTCTGGAAGTAGCTTTAAATGAGACAGAAGTAATATCTGGTTTGCTAGCACAAATTAAATTGCCAGCTGGGTTTTGCTTCCTTTGACAAAGCTGTTATAGCTCTTAGTACTCTAAGATTTTATCCAGATAGATCATGGCCATTTCCTTGCTGGTGCTGTGTGGCAGTTTGATCTGGCTAATATCTACATCCTTCATAAACTATTAAGGAAGGCAGCATCACTGAGAGTTTATTTTATGCCTTGAAGACTTTTTCAAGCCATTTTGTTACAAGATGACATCTGCTGCTGCTGCCGAAAGGGGCTTTGTGCTTTCTGCTGCAGGTTGTGGCAGTGCAGGGATGTGTGAGCTGTGCCTCTGTGGTACCCCCACATGTGCTGACACCATGCTCCAGACATCCAGTGAACAACCAAGCTACAGTACTCTGGTGCAGTTGGTTTTAGGAATAGTTTCTTAAAATTTATGCTTCCTGGAGAGGTCACATCCTCTTGCATTCTTCAGGCACATAATAGGTTGTACCTCGGGAAGTCAAATAGTCAAATTTTTGTGTTTCTTCTCATGCTTAGAGAACGAAAACCTGCTTGTGGACAGAAAAGGAAGATCCATTAAACAAAACAAACAAACAAACAAAAACACACAAGAAACAAACAAAACACCTGACAACAGCTGAAAGCAGATACTTAGGGGAAAATACCAGGACAGATGGATGCTTTCCAAGGCTTTAATCATTTGCAGCTCAAGGACTTCTTGAAGCAGTGGTGGTTTCTATTCATTCAATGAACCTTAGTAGATTTCTCTTCCCTTAGGATGTCAAATCTCTCTGAACCCCTGTAAGCTTTCTGCATGTTGCTCTGTACCCTGGCAGGATGCTCACCACTGTGTTGCATGTTAAGAACTATTTTGTTAGCAACCTGTTACCAACAGCTTCATTAGTGCACCCTGGATCTTGTTGTTCCTGGTTTCCCTTTCCACTTAGATGCACTTTTACCCAAGAATCCGTCTTCATTGTAGAGCATTAAGTTTACAGAGGAATCTTTCTAGCAAACAGCAGCATTGCTTGCACAGTTTTTGGATTCAAATTTCCAAAGCCATCTCAGGCTATGTATAAAGTAAACAATTTTGAAAAGTCAAAAAACCTTTCTTCTCCAATCTGTCAGGCTTTAATGTAAATGACCACTTACTGTTTTTTTCTTTCTCTTTTAGGTAAGAAAAAGTACTCACTAGACTGATTCCAGAGCATAGACAGAACTTTTGGAGCTATGACTGATATTGCAAGCTGAGTTCCTTATCAGACCTTGTAAGGTAAATCAGAGAATGATAGGTAGTGGGGAAGGTGGACTAAATTAGGAGACAAGGGGGTACCATTTCTTTTCTATTCCGTGTAAGTGCTTCCTTTGGAAACATTTGATATTTATCATACCGCACTCTCCTCTGTACAACTGCAGAAAATTTTTGTGCACTGGAAATCCTCGGCCTCATAAATTCTTGTCTCAGGTTAATACAGGCAAGGCATGAAGTGGATTTTGGGGTTATGTAACAACAGCATGAGAATATCTTCTTTTCAGCTCTTTAACACTGTGTATGCACAACTAACATCTTCATGATTCCTCTTTCTCTTTTTTTAGTTGCTGTCAATTCTGATGTGTACTTTTAAAGTCAAAGTCTTTATGACTTTAAGACTGATTTCTAGGCCAAATATTCATTCTGCTGTTGAATATTAAGGAAGACAGTTGGCCTTTTTTGGTTTATGTGTTTTTCTCAGATGCCTGCCCTGAGAATTTAGCAGCTTTTTTTTCACATTATTTTTTCTCAGCTATGCTATTACACCTGCTTTTTTTCATTCACTGTTTTGTCTGTTGAAGTCCCCATAATCCTACTACCATGTGTGTTTCAACGTCTGATGGAAACTATTAGACTGTAGCTAATGCAGAAGATAATGACTGAGATAAAAAACTGTTTAAGTTCTGCTAATCTCCAAAGTATAGAGATAATGGGGAAAATCACAGTATTGATGAGGAAGTATTGATACTAGAAAGATATGCCCCTATTGAATCAAAGCATTTAAAGCAAATGCTGAAATTATATTGAAACCTCACTGCTGAACTGGCCAGAAGGTTGAAAATTGAGTTAATTGCAAGGACTCAGATGTATGAATGGGGGACACTGTTAAATTGACTTTCCTAGCTAAAAGGGAGAAAACTGATGTGAAAAGCCAATGAGAATTGTATTATTGCTGTATGGCTTTTGTTTTTTCTCCAGGGATCTCTTTGCCAGTTGGTTTGGTCTGCTTTATTAAAACAGTGGGGGAAGGCAGCCTGATAGTTGGTTCAGAGAGACCTGTAAATGATGCATTAGGATGCTGCAATATGACTTTCATTGCAGGATACAGGATAATACAGGTTTAACATAAATAAACATTTAATGTCTCATCTCCAAAGATTTTTAATAATTTTTAGTTAATTGTCATACTGCTTTTTTTTGGTATATTTTAATTTAGATACAGAAAGCCCTGTATGCTAATTTTAGAAGTGTTAATTTTCACATGGAGCACATTGATCTTGAAACACTCAATAAAATCAATATAGCCATTTCTGATGACAAACACAGATTTGACACTTTTTGCACAATGGTCAAAGACATATAATCTATCATGTTGTCTTACAAAAAGAAAAAAAAAACAGCAAACTAAGTAGAAGTATATGTAATCAAGATGGTTCTGAAAGAAGCTATTTAAAAATGCTCATCACATTATGACAGTATTTTTTTTTTTAGCTGAAATACCAGATTTAATTATATTTCCTATTCACAGAAGAGGATTTCTAGCTCCTCATTGGTTTTACTCCAACACATGGGCTTAGACAGAACTTTAAAAGGTTGTACATGGTTGTTCAGTCTTTCAATTTGAATCAACTATTTACCTTCCTTTCAAGAACTATGTAATGCTTGCTTTGATCATGTTCAAGATGCTTGCGCTCTTAGACTTTTGCCACCTTTTACCATGCCTTTAAAATAGAGCAGCTTTATCTTTACTGAGGTACAAAAAGATTAAGTGTAAGTCCAAGGTCCTGCATAGTCTGTAGCAAACCAAGGTATCAAAGTCTGGTCTAAAACCAAAGGCAGTGCAGTAACCACTGGATCATCCTATGTCAGGAAGGAAGAGTTGAGAAATGAAGTTTTACCCAACATGTATAAAAGTATTAAAAGCTGACATAATATTAATAGGAAATTGTTTTATTTGTATCAAATAGATTTAATTCTTGTGAAAAGTGCTAGACGGTTTACCTGGAAGAAAAGGAAAATCTATGTTCATTAATAGATAAAATAATTTACTTTTATATAGCTATTGAAAACCTGTGTAGGCTTGAAAGAGATACTTTTCTACAGAATGAGGGCTTGTAGACAATATTTTGATGGTTTGGTTGCATTGCTATTAATGGAGGACATACACTATTTGATTCATTATGAGAGAATATTTCTTTCCAACCAGCTGCTCCATCTTCCCCTATCCTAGTTCAGTGACTTTTGTAGCTTTCACAGTTAAGTTCAGTGTTTCCTCAGGTCTGGCCCATCATGCAGCTTCCCCATTTCACCTCCTCCAGAGATCCTACAACACTCTTAGTCATTTCTCAAATCTCCTGACAACTGGTTAGGTACTTGCTGAAGTATCTCATGTTAACCAGCATATATGTGCTGACTGATTCGGGATTACTTGTGCTTTTTCTGTCTTATGAAAAAAGAGACTCCTTTTAACTGCTGAAAGTGTGTTCTATAATCTATAATCAGTATATAAATGTAATACATTGTCTTCTTTATACTACTTCGGTATAAATGCAATATTAAAGGTACATGATCACCTGCCACTCTCACCTGTAGTTGGAAATGATGTACTCTTCTCAGTTCTTCCACATCTTCCTATGCATAATTAATTTAAATATATGCCTTTTCTGCTTTTCCATTTCTCTATGCATAGTCCAAATGAGTGTAACATCGCTACTTCTAGTCATTCTGTCATTTGGATTTATGCACGTATTATCTGAAATGGCTTAGGAACTTTTGAAAGGATGTTTTTTCCATCTTCTAATCAAGGGCTTGATCCTGCCTTATTAAAAACATAGTAGGACTGTTTTATTTACTAAGAGCAGTTTGCATAATAGCACAATACCATCCATAACTCGTGGTTTATGACAGATCTCTCTCTCTCACTATATATATATATTTGCATTTAGGAACAGCACTTTGGGCTGTTTAAATTGTTCTTTGTGTTTCATCATATAAGACAATGGCTGAAGAATTATTACTGCTTATGGTTACCATATGTCTGTATCTGGGGTGTTGGTTTTTTTTTTGGTCAGCATTTACAGTGTGGTACTCATGAGATTTTTTTGTGAGCAGAAATTCTAGTTTCATGGCTGAAGCCCTTGCTCAGCATTATCCTAAGAGCTGATTCTTTGAGCAGTTCCCTCTAAATCCATTGCTTCCTGAGGATTAAGTTGCACCTTACCGTGCAAAGCTGAAATTGAATCCAAATAACCCAAGCTGAGTTGAATGGACTCTACATATGGACACCAATTTAAAAGAAAATTTGAATGCATCAGTGCAGCTCCAAGCAGAGGGTGGCTGGCAGGAACCTGTGCCACTTCACCTATGCAGGAAGTGTTGAGTCAGGTTGGAGGCATTCCTATGGTTTTCTGTAACGCAGGGCACAGGCAACCCAAGCTGGCAGCTTCCTAAAAGACTGGAAATGTATCTTGTGCTGCAAAATAGAATGAGAGTTTCCTGAATGTCAAAGGTGTTTAATTATTTAAAGATGTTTAAGCAGATCTGTTACCTAAACATGCATATGTGGAGGAGGGGGTAGAGGGTAGTGACGATTGGATTTAGCCTAATATAGTTAGCCTGGGCTGTAAGTTATTAAATATATATTACTCTCTCTGGTTGCCTTTTTGCATTCATTGGTGGGTGTGAAACAGAAGATAGGTCTGGAACCAGACATGAGAAATCTTTATTAGGACAATTTCTAGTCACCCATGTGAATATTGCAGCTATTCTATCATCAGAGAGGTTTTTGTATTGTTTGTTTCTAGGTTAGACGTAAGGTCTATTTGGCATTTGAGTCCATTTAATCAAATCATGATAAAGTAGATGCTATGAAACCGTTTAATATCCACCTAAGACTTCATGACCACCAAAGGCAATATCTATCCTATACTAAATCACTTAAACAAGTTGTGTTTTGCATACCTATTTTTATTTTGTGCATGTTTATACACAGATGAGGAATTGTGTAAGTCTGCTATGAATTCAGCAAGTGCCAAAGTAACCCAAGTCTTTGTTGAACGACATTATCTATTCTATCAATATTTAATGTGGAGGAACCATTGAACCACATCATTTGATATAGATGGGTGTACTGCTCCTTGAACACCTCTAAAGCTGTCATTCTTTCTTCACATTTTAGAAGCGATGTAGGAGAATAAACACCAAATGCTGTGTTCTGATAAAAAAGGCATGAAGCAAGATAATAGTGCTTTGTATAGCACACACATGTTCCTGGCAGTTTTTCTGGAAGTCTCTTGGGAGCTCAGCGGGGCCCCTTAGCCAGTTGGTTGCTCAGGGGCTTCCTGGCACTCTGAGGTTGGTTCCCAGGACAAAACACATGACATGGGATGGCCCTTCTTAGATGCATTTAGCTTCTCCTGGGATTTGTGGTTCTCCCTGCAGTGAGCACTGAGAAGACACCTAGTCAGTCTCTGTAAGCAGTGGGGTCAGATTGCTCTTGGCAGAGTTACTGCTGGTTAGCTTTTTCCATGCATGTTGTTAGATCCAAATGCTGACACATCCTCTGAGTGTTATGGCAGTTCTTTAATGCCATTATTTGCACTTAAAGCTAAAGTGCACTGAGGTTAGGTTTATTTCTCTGAACTTAGAAACATTCACCCTGAATGCTATTCCAAACAAATTGTGTGAAATCACCACCCATGCTGCTTTGCCTATACATCCTTTTCCCCAGATGGCTTAATTGCCTCTTGTTATTTGATTCTGTCCATGGTCTAAATTGCATAGATCATTTGACCTCTTGTTTCTCATGTCAATACCTTGCATCTGTTCATAGAAATTCAGTGGCTTAACTTCTCTCGCTGTTGATACCGGTTCCTTTCTCTGTCTTCCTACCTATGTGTCAACTGTTTGTGCGGGTGATATGATAAAGACAATGGAAATGCCATAAACAATATGGCCACATGATAAATTAGTTCAATTTGCCCATTTGGCCCCTCCACCTGGTCTCTGCTCCTGGGAACTCTTCAGCACACCGTGCCACTGAGCTAACAGCTGTCATTAAAAATACATCAGGCAAGATATTTTTTTCTTTTTCTTGTGAAATTCTCACAGATTCAAATCACCCCATTGTGGGTCCTATGAAGGGGGTAAGATTCTCTCAGGAGCCATTAAACATGAGCATTTTTGTGTCAAGGATAATTGTTAAAGTCCAGAATATTATTGCATTCTCTCCCACAGGAAAGGGAGAATATTTTTTTCAGTGTGATTTAACACTTCCAGTTCCCTAAAAAATTGCGATCATAAGCTTGAAACCATACAAATTTTTAGCATGAAGGAATGAATTTAGTTTTAAAACAATTTTATAACCTTTGTGAACTCTTCAATTAATAAGAATTTACTCATGAAGAGGTAAAGATATTACTTTTCAATTGGTAAGAATTTAAGAAGTCCTGCATTACTCACAAGCAGTCTGATGCTTATGTGTAAGCTAACTCTTCAAGATTAAAACAAAATTCTGTGGTATTTCTCCTCCGTATTTCATTTATTGTGCCCTATATTACATACATACATACATATGTTACATTGCACCCATTTATTGTACCCTCTATTACATAGGACAAGCTCTGCTGCTGCAGTGAGGTGAAATCCTTTCAAATCAAAGGAGAAGTACTTATTTACTCCAACAAAAAACAGTTTTAGTATTTTAGCAGAAAACGCTGCCTATAGAGTAGTATTGCTAAAAGGGCTATAGGAAACCAACTCATTTTACAATTAATATTTTTTTACTTTTCAGATTGTCTTTAAAAAAAAAATCACAGTCTCTGTGTAACATTTTAAATCAGTGTTCAAACTGCTGGTGTCTCTGCCTTGGTTTCTGAGAAGTCAAGTGTTCAGTGCAGTTGTAGGAGAAAAGTCCCATGGTCTGAAGCTCAGTCTCACTCTGCAAAGCAACAGCCTGTAGCCAGCTTCTGTAAGGTAGCAGCAAGTAGGGTTGTACTTCCATATGAATGTTAATGCTGATATTTATCCTTTGAGCATCTCTGTGAGCATCCATGTTATTCTTGCAAAAGTGTCTTTAACTCAAACATATGCATGTTCTAACAAGGAGACTTTTTTTTTTCTTCTTTTTTTTTTTTTTTTCTCTTTTAACTACAGAGCTTGTAAATTTTGGTAACTCAGCAGAAATACTAAGAATACTAAGTGTTTTAGAGCCACTATGGTGTGGGTTTTTTTTTTTTTTTTTTTTTTTTTTGTGTGTGTGTGTGTGTGTGTGTGTTTTTAACTAGAGCATCTGTTTATGATTCCTGATTAGATATCATGTATCTGATGAACAATGCTTCAGTGTCTCATTAAAGGAGAGATCCAAGTGACAGCAGATGGATGGAGTTGGAGCTGGGACTAATTGTAAGGAAAGTTGATGGCTTTTGGTTTCAGTTTTAAGTATCAAACGTCCTGCCATGGTTAACATGGAAAAGTTTGCCTTGAGAATTTAAGAAAATTAATATGTAAGGACTAGTGGGTTAGAACTACAGTGTGCTCAAAGTTTGGAGGATATTCTGAAATTTTGTTAAGAAATCTATGCTTTCTCTTACTGAAGAAAGTAAGAGGTAGAAAGTTGCATATTGGCAAAGAGTGGTGAAAAACAATGGCTAGGCAGAGTGTCTCTGGTAAACAGATTTTAGTCAGGTTCTTCCACAGTAATCCAAATGTCTTGGAAAGTTAGGTTTCTGCAGCACATGAAGCAAAAGAGTAAGAAATGATTTCCTTGACAAGAATCCCTAGTCTGTAAGATGTGACATCTGAGTTTTACTTTGGGTTTTGCTGCAAAATTGTTACACAGCGCTGGCTACTCGGAGATCTGAACAATCCTGCATAATACACATCCCAGAACGCAGATGGAAATAATAAATACTGCTGTTGCATACCCTGCATGCACAGGCAATATTAATTAAGCAATATTTGTTTATTTAAATGTTTTTATTGGTTCAGTTTTTGAAACACTCTGAAGTGCTTTTGAAAAGCCACCTCTAGTCAGCCCTTCAGTGGAAAGCTGTGGAAGATCCCTTTAGATTTAAAGAATATTTATGATATTGTAACTTTTATATATTAATAGATATTTAAGTCTAAAGGTGATTTCTACCTATGTCAGGGGGGCTGAGCATCCTTTGTACTGTTCCCTTCTTGCTGTTGCCTTCAGAGAAGCAGCCCTCCCTTTGCTACTCATGGACATGCCTCACCTGTTGAGTGTCTCTGTGCTCTGTGTGTCCAGGCTGTGCTTGTGTCACCTTAGAAATGAAATTGGTCAGCCTGCTGGATTATAAATGCAACACAAATTTACCCATTTGAAAGACAACCTGGATTTTTTTGTTGTTGTTGTTGTTTTTACCTTTCAAATCAAAATGTGAAAACCATCAATTTCACACAACAGCACTAGTGTTGGTGACAAATATGACAAAATAAAATGAGACAATATCAATCCAAACAAATAAGAGAGGGATGCCTTTCTTGTTTACGTCATATTCCAGTCGAGGCAAGATAGTTTTACCCACTTAAATGAGAATCCAGTGATTCTTGTGATATACCCTAGATTAGTTTGTTAGGTTTAAGCTTATTTTTAATAATGCTGTAAAGCTTTAATCAAAGCTCTTCACACAAGACTTTTAAAGTTTCTGATTAATTGAATAGCTTATTCAACAGAAGCAAATATAAGATTAAAAATATATATTTTAAGACCCTCTCCAGCTGTTAATGGCTTTCAGTACATGGACCAGACTAAAGCTGTTCCAAAATCAAACCTGCCCAAACTTGTATGGTATGGATATTAGGCCCTTAACACCATACTTCTGCTCTGTTTGCTCCTATTGCACTTCATTACTAGCTAAAGGAGACCTAGCCATGACTTAGATATGTGAAAATTTTGGTGGCTTTTAGATGTTTTTGTAAATCACCAGAGGCACTGCAAATATATCAATAGACATGCTCTGTGGCAGCAAACTCATTGTCAATGCTCTGTACCAAAAAGTTAAAAATTTGACTTAATAAAAATATTTCTACTTGCTTTTAAATATGTTTCACAAAATAGGAAAAGCCTTTAAAAGCGGGTATGTGCTAAAAAAAAAAGAAGCAACAATAACAAAGCACTAAACCAACAACTACAAAAACACAATCAAAAAAAAATATTGTGTAACCGCGTACTTTTCAGCCATCTGCTAACATATGGTCTTTGTTCTTATAATCATACAGACTCAAAAAACGATGGTGCTTTGGAACTGAAAAAAATATTTGCTGTTAACAATATATTACGTACTTACTTGCATGTTCTTAGTAGCAATAAAATAGCTCCTATTAAAGTCAAAAGTAAATTATACTTCGATACAATTAGCCAGAACCAAAGCTTAAATGAATACATGAACAATTTCCTTCTTGCTCAAGGTGCTATTCATAAAGCATTCAATTCTTATCCTTTACAACTAAGTAGAGCCTCCTTAGAGACATACAATTTTGTTTCAACATCAGGAGTATGCTGCATTATCAGTGGTTGCAAAAGCACTTTAATCTGGAGGCGACAAACAGGAAAGATTAATGGCTTCAATTTGTACACATGCAGCCAAGTATCACATTGATTCTTTAGCAAAGGCAGAACGGACATGATTGCTTGGGACTTAGGAAAGAAAATATTGACTTGGGTCATAATCTCAAAATGCATTCTTATATAGCTTAAAATATCACCATAGAGATAGGAATACTCTATGTACACCCTAGCACCATATCAGCAAAACTGCTTAAATGTGTGTTCAAAGGTATAAAGACATTTTGGGAACTGCAATAGAAAAAGGTACATAATTAAACATTATAGATAATCTGAGGGTTTAAGCAGGTAAAAAAAATTGGAGTAGTTTTTATATCCTTGTTTTTACAAGGGGACAATTAAGACACAGAGTGGCCAAGTTACTTCCCCAGAATTTCCCAAGAAGACAGTGGAGGAGAAAGAAGCCGATGCAATTTTCTTGGGTCTGAGTGTCTGAAGCATGAGTGCCTACAAAGTCACCCTTAAAAGTTTCTGTACCGCTGCAGGCAGTGTCTTAGCATTGCTACTTATTGACACAAATGTTGGTACGATAGGAAAAGATGGAGTCACTGTACTAACAGGGATTTTTACTAGATGTTTTTAGATAGATATTTTAGGCTCTCTTAGACTAATTTTATTAAAGAACATCACTGAAACCTTTAACACAAGAATAATATATAAAGGTTTCAGGCGATACTTTGTTACATCTGTGGATAATTTTACTTGTCTGTTTGTTTTTTTAAAGACTGACTTTTTTCTACAGAAGATGAGAGATGGGCTGGTATTCAAAGGAGGGTTGCAGAAGTGATGTTGATACACTTTAATTGCTAGCCAGAGTGCTGTCTTATTTAATGAAACCTTTTCTGAAGCCAATTAAAATAAAAGGCTTAGAACACAGGAGGGGGCAAAGGGGTGAAGAGAACAGATGTACAGTCATATCAGCTAGAGAGATGTAATATTCACTTTCAAAAACAGGAGGGAATGCAATGGTGATTGGCCCCAAAAATCTATTCTCATTCTCTTTTACACTAGGAGCCCAGGAAGATTTTTCTTGTTGTTTGATATCTGTTACAAAAAGTGTGGTCTAAGACTTTATGAAGATTAACTCGTGACATGTGAGACCACAACCAAGAAAAGCTAAGCAGCATCCAGACCCCTGAGACAGTGTGACATACTCAGCACTTTTAAAAAGCAGGCCATTTAAATATAGCTGGTGGGCTAAGGAAGGCAAGTTTTAAAAATCTTAGCTAAAAGCCTTAAAATATCAAAGAGAAATAAATCTGAATGTTACAAGTGTGAAGTTAGACATATGGTGTGATGGTTTTTGGGTTTCTGTCAATTATGCAAGTTGATTGGAATTAAGTAAAACTCTCTTAATATTGGGGAAGTGATTGGACGGAGACAGTTTAACTGTTTCTCTCCCCTCCTTGCTGCCCCAGTCTTACATAAAAAATGGTGAGTTTATTGGTAAATGACTGTGGACTAACAATGGTGAATTTTTCACTGCACTTGTGAGGACCTATCCTTCCCATACTGTCTACAAATGGCAATAGAAGTAATTAAAAATAAAAATACAAGAGATACCCAAGTTCTTTGTTAGCTAAATCTCCTACAGTGAGAAATCAAACAAAGCTAAAAACCAACCAACTAAGCAAAAGTGCCCCAAAAATCCCAACTGTCCTTTGGATGACAGAGTTATTCAGTCCAAGAATCCCTTAAGCTGCTATCTTCTTTATGAGACTCCAAGGACAAAAATACTTTGGCATTTTGTGTCAAGACTATAGTGATGGAAGATTCTTTTACTGGATTTAGTTCATCCCCATCAGTTCCTCCACTGATGTTAGTGTGGGGTTTCTTTGGTCTTTTTTTTTTTTTTTTTTTTTTTCTCCCCTTATAGTGTATGGCTTTCAGGCACAGCATTTTGAAGCTCAATTTCTTCCTTCCTGAAAATAGAAAAATAATCCTGTTGCCTTTGGGAGAAGGAGTTGGCTCAGAGAAGAATTATATTACCATGACATATATAAAAAAAAATAATTAAAAATGAATTTGCCTGAGAGAGAACAATGAACATTTATTTACTGTCTTGTAAAGAAAGAATTTCGTGTCTATATGGAAGGTTGCCATATGACATATATGCTATTTAAATCTCACTTGAAGCCCTGATCTGAATGAGAATTTCTTGCCTATCCTGAACCTGAAGCAGTTAAAAGGCAGATAAAGCTACCCACGCCTTTTTGATTTATGATGATATGTGCACACACAAGCAATTTGTGCAGTAGTAATGAAGGAAATGAAGACTAAAACTATGCATGCTGCCAGTCATTCTCATAGTAGGTGATCATGTTAATGACTCTCCAGCAAAACAAAAAAATTGCTGCTGTTCCCCACTATCTCCCTCCACAGTACATTTCCTTCATATGATGGTGATCCTGGTTGTGTGAACAACATTCATCTGGTCCTGCATCCAGGAGCAATGTCTCCTTTTGTCTTCTGAGGTAATATCAAGCAAATTTTTAATTTTTGTTTCGATGCATTATGAACTTGTAGTAGACTGCTGGCAAGCGTCTAGTTGAATGAAAGTTAGTGACCTCCTAAGAACCAGTTAAATATGGGAAAATAAAAAACAAATTGTGCTTGATGTTCCCTAAACTGGCTAGCTAGTTCTGAATTTGTTTATTTTAAATATTGTGGAAACATGTATAATCTTCAAATCTAGTTATGAACTCTAGTTTCTAACAAGATGCTATTAATTTGGCCAGCCATACTCTGAAATGTACTTCAGTCTTTGGACTTTTTGAAGTAGTTTAACTCCTTGCTAAACTGAAAATAGGAAAGAAACAAAAATCTTAAATGATGTTTTTTTAAGGTATTGTATCATGTGCTGTAGTTTAACATTTAAAGATAAATGTATTTCAAAAAGGAGATGGAAAGGGATAAATATAACATAATGAGTAGAGCATATATGAATTTCATGGACCATTAATCTTTAACGTTTCCTATTCAAGGCTGAAAATGCATTAATTCAGCTATCAGCTCTTCCCTGCTCTCCTGACTATGCAGGTCATACAGAGGTTGCTATAGTAACCTTGCATTACCAATGTAAAGACACCGAAGGATCTGGCTATCTATATAAATGAAGTAATTGAGGGTTTTTTGCAACCAGCACCCTCATTAATGTAATGCATAGGCCCTTCGAGAGAGTATTCAGTCCCACGTGGATTAGGCCCTTCACTTGTATGAGAAAAACTGGCACTTGAAGCCAAATTTTTGTAGAACAGGTCAGTAATCACAGAGGTGTCATTCACTGGGAAGGCCCTTACATGATGCCACGTGAGTCTCATTGCTGCAGTCTGCAGCCACACCATTAAAAGACAGTCCCAGTACTGATCCTACGTGTGAACGTGCCCCTGGGAAGCAGACATTGTTTTGATATTTCCAACATGGAGAAAAGGTGGTTTCTGTGTAGCTGAGGTAAGTTCCTGGTGCTGAATGAAATTGTTGAAGCACGTGACTTTGTATTATAGTAGGGACAAGGCAACTTCATCTTATGAGAGAAAATGCTAGATTACACCGTGGTTAGATAACAGGCATGGTTTCATGCTGGTCTATTGTGGGGACCTGTACTGATGACAAAGCGATGAGAAGTGGTACAGGGGAAGAAGCAGCAGATTTCTGAATCAGATTTACCTATGTGTTGAAGATTTCTGAGTTACACCCCAGCTGAAACTTTGCAGTATCTGGGTACACAAAGGATCCACGTGCATTCCCTAGGGGGAAAAAAAATAAAATAAAATCTAACTTGTGTAGCTTTTCCTGTAGTGAGAAAGCTTACTTTTGTAGGAGTTGCTTTCTTGTACTGTGTCTCCTACTTCTCAGGAACTTGGGGAAACTTTGAGGCTTTTCCCCTATGTTGGTTTTAGTTAAATATGGCCTCTGGGTTCAAAAGTGATGGAGGGAGGCAGGTATGGGGAGGCACAGTAGTGGTGAATGCTCTGTTTCCATTGGAAACCAATCTAAAAATATGCATGTAGCCGCAGCTCAACTGTGCTACTACTTAAAGCTTTTGGCTAAGCCTGTGAAACAGCCACTGAAATAAAAGAATGAGTTAAAGTTGTAGTCTCTCATGAGCCTTCATTTGGCCTGCAGTCCTACAAAGGAAATCTCTCATTGCTTGAGAAGGGTCCCAGCAATTTTCCTTTTTGTCTGGCCCTGAAAAGCCAGATCAGTTTTGTGACTTGCTTTGTTGGGACTGTCAGCCCGCTCTCCAAGCAGGGCTAGTGCTGTCCTGACAGCTTTCTGTAGGAGAAATAAGGGAAGAAAGATTCTTGCATCAGCAATTCAATTTGCATTGCTTTCCCCCCCCTCCTTCCCAGCACAAAGTGGTTTTGTTCATGCTCAAGAGCCAACAAAAAAAAATTGTCTGTGCAATGAGCTCTCTGGAGAAGAGGAAAGGGGTAGACGATGTGGCTGGTGGCTGCAGGACACAAACTTCTGCATGCCCCCTTCTCCAGGCCACCCGATGAAGATGGTTTTTGCATTAGCCAGCAGTTGTCTTGTTTCACACGGCTGTGCAGCAGCTAATGAGGCAGCAGTTACTGGTTTTGCATCCTTGACAGAAGTAATTTAGTGTGATAGTCAGGTGAGAACTTGAAAGAAAAAGGTTCTTTCACCATATTAGTGGGACTCAGGGAATGGCTGGGTATTTGTTTTGCTCACATTGCTATTTGTTTTTGTTCAAAACCCTTGGTGCTGTCAGAAATGTGGGAGATGTAGAGCAGTTAATCCTTGCAGCCACCACCCACCCAGGCATATCAAATTGGTCCTTACTTGAGCAGGCTGAATAACATTAGAGTTATTGAAATAAAAATAGAAGTTCTCTTAGTAGTTCCCTTTGGTGTGTAACTTCTGATGATAAAATAGGTTCTGATTCTGCAAAGGTCTTATTCACGTAGGAGTTAATCTAATTGCTTTTTTTTTTATGTAAGCAAGGATTTGCAAACTCAGAAAATTATCCACGTTATCCTTCTTCCTGTCAGCAATGAAGCAGATATACTGAATATATGGGAGTCTCTTGTGTCTATTAGTCTTACAAAAAGAGGTCTTGCAAGCAGAGAACCGCTGAGCACGTTTCAAGGTTTAGTTTACAGCATGAAGAAGGCCCAGGTACCCAGGGCAGTAAGGCACAAAACCAGATGGGTAACAGAGTGCCTTGCTCTGTGCTCGAGTCCCTTGGGCAATGGTGGAGGAAGATGGAAGAAATGTGTGCATTTATCACCTTTTGCTGCTGCAAATGGCAAGGATTTACATATTTTGAAGCAAGGAAGAAAATCTATTGTCTCCATGAGAAATGTAAATGACCTGAAAGTACATGGGAAGTGGTCTGGTGTCATTCTTTAAGAGCTGTGTGCTCTTTCTCAGGCTCAAGGCCATGCAGTTTGCAGGATAATCAGCCACATAATCCTCAGCAGCTTCATATGCTCAAGCAAAGGTTCGGGATGCAGAATATCTAGGCTAGCCTTCACAGTCTCTGTTAGCTATAATCATTCAGAGAACTGACTCTGGTGCCTGGTAGTGCAAGTTAAAACGTTGTCTCAGGGTTTGAATGGGGAGAAAGCAAGGTCATCCTCTTCCTTGCTGCTGCCTGTGCAGAGACATGAGCCATGGGAAAGCTGCCCTCCATCAGAGGAGAACACCTGTTGAACTGGCTGCATCCCAGTGCTGTCAATGAGTCTGGTGAAGGCATCACATGAATATCTGTTTATACAGGAGTGAGGAAGGGTGGAAGGAAATGAGGGTGAATGAACTACCTTATTTAGAAGCTCCCTGTGAGCTTGCCAAAATCCCTTAGCACATATCACTTAGAATAAAAATTACTTCTGGGTGTAAGGAAGATTTAAATTGTCTTTTCTGTATTGCTAAATAATGTTTACCTGGGGAGATACAACATGTAAATTATAAATGAATAAGAAAGAGCTGGTTATATATTAGAAGTATTATCTCCAACCTGAGGCCTTCAGTCAAAAGAGAAGGTCATCTGTTAATGTTAAAGAGCACAGCACTGGGTATTTATGTTTAATATTTCTTCTTTTTTGAGTTGAATTTTCTTCATATCAACAGTGCAGTGCTTTTCTGAGGAGACATGTTCCATGTCTTCTTGTTAGGCTTCCTAAATTATATTATTCTGTGATAAATTTGTGTTTCATGAGATAGAGTAAGGATCTGTAGTGTGCTGAATGACTGCTCTTCACTGGTGTGTAACAACTCAGACCATGCACACATTAAGCCTCATTTCCTATAATCCATGTTCCTGTAGTGGAATTGAAACTTTTTTTTTTCTTCCAGAAACATTATTAAAGTATGCCTTACATCATGCTGAGTCAGACAGCAGTGTATAAGAGTTACTAATTAGCCCCAAGAAGCATCCCTTGTGCTTTGTTGAATGATAGAGGGTATATTTCTTAAACTCCAGACCTAATTTTTCACATTTACAAACATGAGGCCGGAATTATTTGCAATAATAGTCTATGATGTAGTGAATCTGAGTTATTTGGGAAAGGATTGTACTGAACAAACATGCTGGAGAAGGGAGAAACGTATGATCTATTGAATTCTTCTCCAAATATTACCAGTGAGAATGAGCGAATTGGAAGTAGATGGAGACTTGCCTCCTGTTTGCTGAAGTGAAGGAGGACTTGTGAGGAGGATAGGTACCTGTCCTTATGGGCCTCTGGGTTTGTCTTCCCACAAAGCAAGAAGGGATCTTTGAGACTTTGGTGTCTCCTGGGGCTGGAATAGTTCTGTACTGCTGAAGCAGCAGAAACCATCCACTGATGAAGTGCATAGGCAACAGCAGTATTGCTGTTTAATTTAATGCCGCTGTTGTAACTGCTAATTACAGTCTTTTTATGTTTTTTTTTTTTTTTTTCCCTTATTGTTTTTTCATGTTTAAGCTGTATCATTACACCTAACAAAATGTTTGTTGTTACCTGCTGTGATTTTGAATAATTCATTGTATTAATATGTAGTTTGGGACCATCATATATTCACTCTGGAGAAAACCAAAGGTTGCTTCACTGTTTTTGTATCTTTGAATTTGAATGGAAAGCAGGATTTGGCTCACATGGTCTTTTATCAGGGAGTTAATTTTGAATCAGCTGAATGAATGAAAGAAATTGCAATTCAGTTACAGCATTCACAATATGTGTGAAGTATTTTTATGAAATAGCTTGCTAAGGTACAAAGTAACCTGAGCAAATCAGACTAGGACGTTCACAAACAACTGTCTTGTACTTTCAGTTAATTGTTTCTGCAGATGTAGTCATTGACAATAATGTGTTTATCAGTGTTACTGCCACTATCAATGTCATTTGATTTTGTTTCCTTTTCTTAATGGTTGGGTTAGCCAAATCTAAATATAAAAATCTACTTTTTCCGTTATAATAGGGATTTTTTTTTCAGTGAGTTTTGTGAGTTGCCAAGGAAACAAGAAAACACTGAGGTAAGGTCAGAAAAATGGTGGCATGCCAACCATTGTTTCTCATTTTTTGGTCCCAGCTTAGTACCGGATAAATAATATCACTGAGGACTCCAGCTGTTAGCTGATACTGGCAGTAGCTTCTCAACAAAGACAGGTGTGGTATGTTTGTCTGGATTAGGAGAAAGTCAGTGGGAACACTTTGCCATGAAGGGTCACTATGTCAGGAAAACAAAAAAAAAGATTTTGTTTTCCACCCCAGTCCTGGGCTGGTTTATGTAGTAGCCTCATTGTGGCACTGTCCACTTGTGCTTCATTACTGTCTCGAGATTACATTGATTCCATCTCTTGTACAGTCTGTACCAGCCAAGATCTTTCAGAGTATGAGGCTGAAATCTTCTTTCTGGCTATCTTCACAGATAATTATAAAATGTTTTCTCATTTTCCAAATAATGAAAATACTTGTCCTCTGAACATGAAGCAGACTGGTTTAATGTTAATACAAAGGTCATTCCTAAAAGTTAACTGCTTTATAAATACCCAGATTGTTCCCTCCACTCGCTACAAGTTTGCAATCTGCTTAATATATGCACAGTCAGGAAAAAGCTGTAAATATAATGCTAAAAGCAGACACTTGTAACTATTGCTCTTGCCTTTCTTCAGCTTATGCAACTGTTTGCAGTAACTTGGTGCCAGCAGAACTGTTGCATCCTAGTACTTTGGGCTTAATTTTCTGTCTCCTGACTGCACTGTTCTCATTCCAACCCTCTTGAACAGATCTGTGTGAGAATGGTTTGCAAGACCAAGCCCATTAACTAAAAGCCACAAGTACATAACCAGCTGCTTAAGCCATCCGTCTAGAAGTGAGCTCACCCATGAAGCCATGCCAGCTGAAGTCCTGGCTGAAAGCACCTAGTAACCAAATATTTTGGCCATAAGAAGCCCTCCCCTCAAATCTCATCCAGACAGATTACAGTATCTGCTTCTTCCCTTGCAAATTTAATTGAACTGAACTTCCCACTTCCAGGGGTTTTCCAGTGAGTCTGACCTATCTTTTATCTGTGGCTTGATGACAGGCATTCTTTTCTCATTCACCTATTCAGAGCAGAGCCTAAAAGGGCAGAGGTTATCTGCATCCGTGGCCTTCTCTCTGTAGGCACACCCAGAGGATCTCTGGTGGTAAATAGGATTCTTGCTCCACAGGCATGCAAGTCTGTTGAAGGTGATGAGGTAATCAAGGTTATCTCCAAGAGCTCCTTATAAAATTACAGGCTAATGCATTAACAAGCTGTAGGAGGGAAGGGTGTATTTTATAGAAATGTGGTCAGAAAGTCTGAAACTAATTGCTTAAAGTGGGTGGAGAAATCTGATTGAGTGTGATAGACATACAGATTTTTTTTCCTGTTTGCTGAATAGATACTGTTGTTTTACTGGGCTTAGTATAGCACTGCATATGTTAACTGAGCATAAAATTGTTCCTACTACTTGGGAAATGCCTGCTATTTGGATAACTTAACAGGCCATGCTCTGGATGTTATTGCACATGCGAATTTTCGAAGTTTTAGTTATACTCCTGCAGATAAAGCCACTGTTTTTTTGTGAACTCAGTATTAAATTGTTTTCCATATCTAGTGTCAATATTTTCATTTGTAGTAAAAATGGAAACAATTGTAAAAAGAAATGTGGAAGTTATACCTATAGAATGTGTATTCTGAAAAGCCTCATACTCAGAAACAATGCTATGGAATCCCCAGTTCACACATGCCACTTAGTGCAGGTGCTTCCAAGAGATGTCAAATGCTTGTCTGTCAACCAGGCTGCTAGTTTACATCCTTTATCCTATAATCCTAACCCTTTATGGTTTGTGCTTCATGGTCGTGCTGACATCTTGTTGGCTAGAAAAGTCTCTGCATCATTTTTGGTGCTGTTCTGGACATGGTCTTCTATTCTGCAGGCATGGGCTGAACACGTTGCTCCTAGTGCATCATCCTGCATTTAACCATATTAGAATATTTATAAGAAGCCAGAGGTTTCATTTCCATGCTAGCTGGAGATTGGAATTGCAAATTAGAGTTACCTTCTTGGTCTAGAACTGGGATTTACATAGATGTCTACATGTGTTTAATAGCTGAATAAAACATGTTATTGCGACTACAAAAGAGGGTCAAATTTGTTGTTCTCAAGTCTGAATGCATGCCATAGAGGTGCATTTACTTATTCCATGGCAGCACAAGTGCTGGGCACCTGCTGTTGATTTGTGTCCTCTCCCCTTCCCGATACCTTGTCCTTGTTTTAATGCAGAAAAGATTTTTACAACATCTAAGTGTGGATAGTATCTCCTTGGTGCTGTGTCCTGTGCAGAAGTATAAATTCCCTGGGCATTGCCCATAGCCATTTCAGAGGGGTTTCTGGTGGATGTATGACAAAATGGAGACGGTTATAGGAAAGAGCTGAGCAAGTAGCATCAGTAAGAAAATACGATGGAGTGAATACACAAATTAACAACTGAACTTAACAGAACATGTTAAAATACAACTGATGTTAATTAACTCAAAATCTTTTCTTTCCAGAAGCAAAACTGCTGTTGAATTGATGGGTACTAGGGAATTTTAAAAAGTGAAAGGGAAAGAGAGAGAGAGAGAGTGCCTCAGAAAAATAATTCATTGTGTCTAATTGTAAGCTCCAGGCTGGGAACATACAACAATTGCTGGTCTTTGGAAAATTGAAGGATGAGATTTTAGTGGGTCTCCTTTAATAGGAAAATAGGTGGATACAAGCCTTTGATGAACAGCACAGAAGGTTATGTAGCAGTCACAGCATATTCTGTCTTATTTGGGACAGAGAGCCAGATGCATCACTGTTACATAAGCCTGCTGACCTGCATAGAGAGCTTTGTGATAATATGAATTTCAGAAAAATAAATCCTTCTCAACTTAGTCAATGCAAACATATAAAATTAGTGTCTTTTTGAGCTTTGTTGTTGTTTTCTCTGGAGCTGCACAGTTATATAGGTATGTTTAATGGGGAAAACCCCACAAAACACCTTATTACTTGAAGGGCTTGCTTTTGAAAGTAAAGACGAGGGGGGTGAATACTTGAGATAAGGAGGAAGAGTGAAAAGTCTCTGAACGAAATGAAAGTGCTATTTGCTGAGTGATAAGACAATCCATATGTTTAGGGGTCTGGATCATAAGACATGCTGTAGATCAGCCATAGTGGCCTATTATTATTTAAGTGGTGTAGAATGGAAAAAGATCGTTCCATTTTGCAGAGGATTTTGATAATTTTGATAAATTTAATTTGGCTTTATTCTGATTTGAAATGAAAGTGAGTGCGTGTCATCCCCCCCCCCCCGCCCCAAAATTCTTGTTTAAATTAAGACCTGGAACTGGAAGCATCAGAAGCTTTGGGGTCCCCAGCTCAGGGCACTCTGTCTGCATCCTCTGACTGATGGGGATGCCAAGGAGTTGCACATTTTCAGAGCTTCCAGACTCTTACTTCTTGTCCTTCTGCATGGTGGGCTAACAGGGAGCTGGCAGCCTTGGAGTCTACGAGCAGGGATACTCCACTGAGTTTCTTGGCAAGCTGCCTAATGAGATCTGTAGAAGAGCCAACAGCTTAGGAGCTCTGCAATCTCTGAGGCGATCCTGGAGCAATAACTTTTTTCAAACTCCCACTCCCTGTCAATCTGCCAGCAGTGCTGTTGAAGATCAGGGAAGAGGACCTGGCAGGAAATCAGGCGTGATTTCTGCAGCCTCATCAAAATCCAGTGTTCTGTGAAAAGTGTTTCTGACCACTTTTAGTACCCCCATGTGAAAACCCCTACATGCCAGCACCTGATCATGGAGGTCCTGCAGCCCCTTGCTTTAGATATAGTGCATGCAAAACTCAGTGAGGAGGAAGAGAGGATAAAGAGATGTGTACGTCTTCCTAGTGGCTCTGCTAGTTTGGGATCATCTCTGCGCTGGTCTGGGATTTACTGGTTATGCCCATATATAACCATATGCTGGGTCAAGCAGAAGCCTGGAAATCAACTCCTTGCCACCCCCACCTTTACGTAGCTCTGTAGCTGGGATGCAGGTCAGCAGCAGCTCTTCACATAGTGCCAGGCTGCCTGTACTCTGATGGCCTACAAATCCTCATTTTCCTTATGGTATTTGAGGACATGTGTATTCTAGGAAGCCTAGCAGCTGATATGATGGTACTGCAAAGGCAGATGAAATATGTGTTGGCACCCTGCACTTTTTCCCCTGCTTACTTTATGGCTGACCTTGAAGTCTGTGTCTGAGTAGAGATATTGGTCCAGCACAGATAGGAGAATTGTCTGGGCACGTGTGTCCCAAGCATGTACTTAAAATTCAATAGATGTCCCCAGTATAAGTTATAGCAGCCTAAAGCCTGCTGTAATTTATACTTATCCACAGCTACAGAGTGACATTTCAGCAGTCAGAGGTCCCTGGAGGGTGAGCATGTTGTCACTTTTTCCAGCCACGGAGCAGGAGGATGGTAGTACAACAGACTTTGAGGCTCATGATGGCCCCTGTAGGGTGAATTAGGACTAATGATGCAATGCAAAGCTGCCCAAATGACAGAGAGAATCTGGGCCACTGTGTTCATTTTGTCTGATTTCCAAATTTTTCAGTGCTCAAGGGGACAGGAATGTAAAATATTGACTTCTTTCTATGGAGGTCATATGCTGAATGCTGAATCCTCCACTACAGGGGTAAAGCTTGACCAGGGAAACTTGTTTTGCCTCCGTAAATATTGATGGGAACAACATATGGTTTTCTTTCATCAATATATTTAAAGCAGTTAGATTTGGAACAAAATCATTTATTAAACTCTGCAGACTTTAGATCGCTGCCTCTGAGCAAAATTTGGTGTTGGTCCTTAAGCTTTCCAGGTGACTAGGGGACTGTCCGGCTGACCTGTGGGGTGTCCAAGGCCCTACACCCACTGCCTGCAGCAGACAAGGCTGTGCAGGCTGCCTAACAAATCTTCTGCAGGCTGGTCTGGCAGCAGGTTGAGGAAACAACCACAGAAAGCCTATGATTTCCCATTGATTTCTTATTGTAGTGATACTTTTTTGATTGCTACTTAAAAAAAACATCCTGCCTACTCTAGCAGTTATTCTGGCTTGCAACAGGCCTTTGTAAAGATAAATCAAAATAAAAATAAATAAAAATTTCAAATGTTTGTGTGCTCCTGTCTTCCCAAGCTTTTGCTGTGGTGTGCAGAGCATCTAGAAATCCTTATCTCAGATGCTACCTTATCTGTTCTGGATGAGCATACATCATTTTCCCCTGCATGGCTGAAGGGGTAGTGAGATCTAAAATGCCTTGATGAAATGTGAATTTACTTGCCCATTTTTCTTATGCTGACAGCAGCGAGGCAAACCTGCTGATCAATTACTCGTATGACTGTGCATTTAAGGAGAAGATATTTCTTTGTTACTGCTACAGCTCTGCTGCAGCAATTAAAAAAAAAAAAAAAAGTGTTTAAGGAGGTCACAATAACTCTTGAAGTGTCTTTGGTGACTAAACATTATTCTCTAAATATTCAGTGTTGCTGATGATTTTTCCTGGTCTCCTGTGAGTCATAAAATCTTGTCTTATATTGAGTGAGCCATTCTTAATGACCTTGACTTTTAAAGAAAATGTCTGTGACTTTCCCTAACTCAAATAATTTAAATGAATGTTTTTTTCTGAAGGACGTTTGTGGTGTTTTCCAGATCACCAAACATCCTGAAGGACAACGGCAGCCCCACATTTGCAGGCACAGTGGTGCTCTTCCCATGACAAAACCCCTCTGGCACACAGGTTGCTGTGGTGTAGATGAATGCAACCCTTGGTCTTCTGGGTAGCTTTTACCCATGGAAATATGAATATGTCTGTCTGGGAAGATCATCTGGTAAAGAGACAGCATTCTCCCGAGACTGAAAGGCCCAGATGGCTTCTACTTCCAAAGATGTTATGTTTTCCTGCTCACGTGTACTCTTTTCTGCCATCAGGTCTTTCAAATGTTATGGTTGCACTTACCTCCTTGGCTTCCCCAGCATCGCCCACAGACCCACTCTGAGGCACAGGGTTTCCCCTCGTTGTCTGTTGATTCAGTTTACAGTGCCTTGCTGCAAGGAGGTTGAATCAAACCCAGCAAATGAAGCATGGTTTTTTACAGGCTTTGTATCTGTTACTTGCTCTAAGTACATCTGTTCCAGTTCTGAGAAAACTGAATTGCACATTAGTGGCAGAATCTTATCTTTAAGATTATGATGTTAAGGATATCTCTCTGAGAACCTGTAGGGAAAAGGAGTGGCCCACCAGCCCCAGAGGTTTGGAAATAACTGAGCTGATTGTGCTTCTATTTGCATGTTTAGGGGTTTTAGGGCTGCACAAGTGTTGTGTGTCAACCTGGGTGGAAGATGTTCATCACTGAAATAAACACTGTGTGTTCTAGTTGCAACTGGATGTACTATGGTGCTAAAGCACACACATAGTGCCATACTGCTGTTGTATTTGAGGGTGCTGTGCTCTTCTTGTATGAGCCTTTAAATCCATTATAACTGTCTTAATGAGAGATGTAAAGAGACGTAAATAACACCAAGTTCATGTCCTCAATTTACCTTAGGATGAAGAGACCCCATACATTAATAAGTGTCAATAGATTTTCAAGGCTAGTAAAAGGTCTGGAGTGTATAAATGGAGTGGTATCTGTAAAGGAAAATCAAATCAGTAAACATCTTCCTGTGGAAGATGCTTTGAAAATAAAGGTGGTTTAATTGCTTCTTATTGTAAATTGGAATAGGGCCATTCCTTAACTAGGACTAGCACTGGGTGAACTCATTATCATTAAAAAAAAAAAAAAAAATCCAGCTGGTTTTATCTTTTGTCTGTGTGTTTCTCAACAATCTGTGATCAGACTTTAAGGTTTCTTAGTTTGTCATTTCCAATTTTTGGACTGCTTCATACCAGCATGTTTCACACTAAGCTCCTTGGCAAGCTGGCTTGCTTTGGCTGCATTTTCAAGACTATGGGTTAGAGAATGATCTTGTAAGTTTACGTGTTACTGCTGCCCGCCTGCAAAGTTCTGGAATATTTGATAAGCAGGAGGTTAGGAATTGGGATTCTTCTGTAAGCATTAGTCTGTCAAAGCTGGGTGTCTTGCATCAGAACAAGAAGTATTTGCAAGGATGTTATTTTAGAAGATATTTTTGAAAGCAAATATGCAAATATATTATATATATTTTATATATATATAGTTTTGTCATTATTAGAAGAAATAAACTTCCAGGATGGTGCTCAGCACAGAGGTGAATTCAACTCTCCATGCCCATTTGTGAGATTTAAATTTGCAACACCTGGTCACTGTGGTTACCCAACCCCAATTAAGACTCCTAAATTGTCCAAAGAGTGTGAATATGAGTGTGTGTTATGTTTTCCTGAAAAGTTACATACCGTTAAATAGCATTTCTCATATGTTTTATATTGACCAGATTCAACTGTTAATGAAAGTAATGCATTTTGCATAGAATTTGATTAAAACAAACCTCATTCATCACTGCATGAATTAATTTTTCTCAGAATTACTCTGTTAGTTTGAAAAGAAATAAACTGACATAAATCCAGAGCAATGATGTTGAATCAGATCTATAAATATAACACAATTTAGTATGTAATACCTTTATTAAGTACAAAAAATTAGACTACCATGATTTCATTTTCTAACAGAAGATAATATAATTTATTTATGGTTTCAAGCAGCCATGGCTATTTGGTTGTTGGTTTGTGGTTTTTTTTGTTGTTGTTGGTGGTGGTGGGTTTTTGTTTTTTTGTTTTATTTTTTCCCGTGGGATGCAATTGGCATAGCTTTTCCTTTCCTCTGAGATATAGCCAAGCTCTGTTGGCCTTTAGTTGTAATTGGGATCAATATGTCTCCATTCAGATTTTAATGAGATTCACACCTCTTGAGCTCCAACATGAATCCATCAATTAAAAATTAACTTTATAAACAGCAAGTTGTGAATGAGAAGACCACATCAAATACTATTTGATTTTCTTTTTCCAAGTACAGAAATCAAACATTTTTGTGAAGATCAGCACGCTTTTGGTTAAACAACGTTTATTTACCAAATGGTTGAGGGATCCCATGTGTATTGTGGTAAAAAGCAGCTTTGCAACATCTTATTTCCTGCAATCTCTTTCACCAGTTTTTCTATATTCAGATAATAAAACTTTGTCTAAAAAAAGAAGTTTATATTATGAAATCAGATTGTACTATGAGACATACATGAAACAATTTATGGTAGATCATTTTTTATTAAGACATATGCCACAGACTTTTAATTTTCTGTAATTAATAGAAATTATAAAAATGACTGGATGCTCATGATTATATTAGTCAGACCAAGTAAATTATCTTTAACTTTATTATCAAATGCTGAAGAACATCACAAGCCTTCATGCCTGCCATTTTCTCTCATTTGTGCCGCTGTAGCTCCAGAACAATGGTAAAACCCAGTGGTGCTTCAATGATACCAAAGAGGGGATAATATGTGATGCTTAGTAACGGCCAAAACAGAGCAGAGTAAATATTTTATATTTTGCAGCATACATTATTTTCAGGTGTTCACTGTATATTCTTCAAACGTTTGTTCACAGATTATATGCATGTCCTTGTTGGATATAAAGACATGTTATTAATTCCTTGAATTTTTCACTTTCTTTCCTTTAAATACTTCTAATAATAATAACAACAACAAAAACACAATGGTGTACCATTGTGTACATCTGTATATCAGAGCTGAGGCATAAAGCACTCACTGTGTATTGGTGACTTCAGGTCTTTGATGTTGTGTTAGTTATTATCAGCAAATATTCCCAGTATGCATTGGCTAAGATTAGTCAAAAAGCAGAGTGATACTGTTGGAATTACATGATGGTCCACTGCCTAAATTCACCTCAAATACTTGGAAAGCTAGCAGACATCATTTTGATATGCTTTTTACAGAGGTATCACAAGTTTTCATGCTCTCTTTCAGAGAATCAGAAGAAAATTGTGTCCTTCCTATGATCTTACAGTTTCCTGAGACTTAGTGCATGATGAACAAGGATAGATGGGTATTGTACGGAGCAGATAGAACAAATAAATCCAGGCACTACACAGAGGTTATAAAAGATTGAAGAACATCAAGTGGGCACATGAAAATGGATCGCTGATCTTTGCTATGTCGGGAATGATTCAACCCTGGCTTAGGCAGTGGAGCATATTTTTATTTTGTAAGGTTCCCTTTAAGGCTTCAATGTCATGAAGAAATCAGTTTTGTTTAATGACCTTCTGCATTAGCAGTTCTTTGTGCTGGTGACTGAAATTGATTTTGCTCCCTTTGTGATGTGGAGGAGCATGAATCCAGCCTCTGCATCGCTGCTCAAGCAAGTGCTTTAGCCATAACAAAGAACAGGAAGCCAGCAGATTTCTGAGCACCAGAAATACCCATGCTGAAACTTATAGGTTCACTGTTGATAAAGACTCAGCTGGTTTTTAATCACTGTGAAGCCCTGCTGGAAACTGCACCTTTGTGCTTATGCACTGCACATGCTTGGTTGATACTTTTCTTTGGTACAGTGACATCATGAAGACCTTCTTTATTTGCCTCAAGCATTTCACAAAAGAGATATCCTCCCTGACAAGAGGAATTACAAAACAGTTCAGTAGTCATTTACTTTGAGTAAATATTACTTAGAGTTAGATAAGTGGTATGAAGAAAAAGAAGAGGAGGTGGGTGAATAATAAATATGTCAGGAAAATAAGACTGCAAAAAGACCTGGAGTGGAGAATAAAATGAGGGATAAATAAGTTCATATGGGAAGGAACAATGAAAGTAACATGAAAGAGAAGGTGAAGAGTGACAAAAATAAGAAACTTAATTGATTATTAACTTTGAAGAAACAAGCTATACAAATGGAAAGAAATTTATGCGAATAATGACTTTAAGACTGTAAATGCTCCCAAGTTTTGCAGTGCCTGTTTCACAAATATCCATTAATGTTGACTTTAGAAAATTGGAGAATTTGATTTAAATTTAAATTGGTGGCTGACAAAAATGTGGTCACTGAAGTGAAAACAAAACAAAGCAAAACAATAAAAAAAAGTATGATCATTGAATTAATGAAGTTTGAATCAGACTCTATTATTCTGGCCATACCAGTTTTCAGACCTGATACGTTAAGAACTGTTTTCCCTTTGAAATAGTCAGTAAATACTGGCAATGATGGGTGGCTCCTGTGCAAGCACATGAAAGGCTGAAAGTGCAAACTCTCTATCTTCTAAAATAAGATGAGTTTTAGGAGGTCCTAGGGACTCATCTCTCTGATCCTGTATAGTTTCTGTGTGCACTGACAGGATAACAGAGAAGAGATTTTCTGTTAGTGGAAGGCAAGGAACAGGAATATGTTCCTGACTGGTAGCATTAGGTGATGGTTGGGCTTGACTCATGGGTCTTTCCCAACCTAAATGATTCTGTGATTCTTTAGCCTAGTACCAGCAATCTTGTAGCCTTCCCTTTCTTCACCTGAGGACAAGAATAACCTGCAATAACCTGCTTGTTGGCAGTACAGCTTAGGGCTCTATGTGACCATGAAAAGAGAGGAAACTCCAAAAACTGGTTTGGATACACCTACAGCAGATATAAAGTGTAATATCTTAAGAAGTCTGCAGAAAGCTCTTGCATGGCCAGCACACTTCTGGCTCAATTACTGTCTCTTGCATACCCTATTGTTTTTGTTTCCTACAATATCCCACATAGCTTCTTCTCCAAAAATTATGGCCTCCCCAGTATTATTCTGCCTCATTCTGCAAGATATTTTTTCTAGTTCTGTTCTTCCTCTTCCTGCTTGGAAAAGTTTTCCTATCCTAAGGTACAAGCCATAAAGGCTTTTTTTTTTTTTTTTTTTTTTTTTTTTTTTCCCTCCCAGTTTCTGATTTTATTCTTTGGGACACATGGGAGGTGTTTTATTAATGACAGTAAATTACTATTACTAGCTGGCTATTATAATAACGATTACAATATATCAATGTTTTAGAATTTTGTATGTGTATATCATTTCCCATGCTCTTGATATACTAAGATGTATGTTTCTGTAACAGATATGATGTTTTAGCCAACAAATGCAGGCAATGCATCACTGATGTTATTTAACAGTAATAATGATTCCCCATTGGAAAATGCAAAGCCAGACTTTGAAACTTGATATTTGAAGGAGGATTCAAATGATGAATTTGAAGTTATTCTGGGAAGAGGCATAGAAATAGAGTTTACTTGGAAGGTTGGATTTGTGATGGTTGTCATCCCTGGAATGAACTTTATCCAAAAGTCTATTTCTGTGGATCCCAGCTAATGCTATGAAACAGTGTTGGGAAGATGGCAGGAATTGTTCTTTCTCATATTGATAAATGGATGAGAGGAATTTGTTTACAGGAAGAAGTAGCAAAAGTATAGGATATACTTTTCATCTTAAAATCAGTGAATCATGGGAGAACATCTTGATGTGTTTAAAACAATTCAGTTTCCACAACGTGTTCTCTTAATGCTGGAATTATTGTGTTTTTATGGAAGCACCAAGGCACACTACTTTCCAAATATTTTATTTTGGCCTTAAATGAATAATGTTTCTTTCAATTGTGGAAATCCAGGTTCTTCTCTTACGTTTTTCTCTTTGTATTTTCACCTTCTTCTTATCCAGGGAACAATGTATCGCTCACACAGAAGAAGCAATACTGCTCTGAAGGAACACTGAAAAGTTCTTTGACCTGGAGGTTACCACAGCTGCTTCATTATGGGAAAATTGAGAAGCTGCACTGATTTACCATCTGCCATGTTTTAGCCACAAACTGTAGTGAAAGTTGGCCTTGTGAGCCAAACTGATGTGTGGTTTGAGATTTTGTTTGTTTGTTTGTTTTTCTTAGGATCTAAGCATTTGCATTTTAAAGAAAATTCTTTGTTAAGTACAGACCTGTCTTTATGGGTCTGCTTATGGGGGCATGTAATATCTTCAGCCTCGTATGGTCTTGAGAATCCCTAAACAATGCTTTGATCTGAGTTAGGATGCTGAGTAATTCTGAGGACACGTTACTTGAGGTGCTGGCTATGAAATGAGATTTTAAAAGGGTAAGTAGGAATTGAGGAGGCACTTGGAACATCAAAACACTGTGTCATACTACACTAGATTGATTATTGCAACCGTATGAATAGGCCACACTGAATTTTATTTTTGGATAAGTTATTCATATGCATACATGCTTTTCCTCAAAAATAGGTGTTTTTGTGCACACTGGTTGGTAATATTACATGTAGTTGCAAAATGTTTTTGCATCACTATGTATAAAATACATTTATGCACCCATGTCCCCTGCTATTCATATCTGAATACCTGTTTGTGAAGGCAGGGAGATGTGGACACTTGTGCATAAGTGGTTGTATGGATATGTACATTCCTTTTTTAACTAAAGCTTGCACACAGCACTGTTGAAGGCAATACTCAGGTTGACCTGAGTGGGAGTAGCTATGGGTACTGCTCTCCAAGACACTCCCTTACAGTGTAATGCACTTTCAGTGTTGATAACTATTTTATGATTCTTTTTTTTTTTTTTTTTTTAATGTTGAGCTAGCTGCTAGTATGTGCTGGTCTTTACAAAGCTTTGTCTCTCAGTAATAGCAGATATTCTTTGAAAGGAGGCAGAAGCATATAAACTGTGGAATCCCAAATCAGATTAATGTAATGTGCATTTCTAGATTATGATTAGTAACAAGATGACACGTTGGCATGGTAACACTTGAAACTTAACTACAAGTTCTTAAAATAAAGCAATGACATATGTGTAGGTTTCTCTCCATGTGCATTCCCTCCACCTGAAAACATGTATCATTTCCACAACTCTCAGGCAATTAAACCCTACTTCTTACTTTTGAATTAAGTGCAGATCTAAAACATCATGCCTCTTTCCTAGTAGTTATGCATAATCTCCCACCATGAGTTATAAATGTTGATAATGAGCCTGTACATTTTGTGACATCTTAGGCTTTCTGCCATTCAGTTTCATTTTAAAATGATTAGTGTAAGGAATATAAAGCATGCATCATTCCTTGAGGTTTGTACCACATTGATCTTTAAATTCTGCCACTTTCTAATATGAAAATCATCTTACCAATATTGGAAAATCCTGTTTATTATTTAAATTGGTAGACCAGTGGGTGCATTTCATGTGGCTGAGGATTGGCAATTAAAATCCCAACTTTACCTGAAATTGCTGTAATAAAGCGGTAAAGTTTTTAATGTGAGATTATCAGCTGAGGCTGAGAGCCTAGCTATTATTTTCTGGTTGCCTTATGGTGGAAAGTGCTGTCTAGTTGCCATAGAGTCTGTTCAGTTTCCTTTCACTAAGCAGGAGCTAACTTGTTTAGATGTGCTGTCTATGGCAAATGTGCCAGGCGCTGCTTTACATGTGTCATTGTTTTGTGTTAAACTTTCTCAGAATGCAAAATGGGGCACTTTGTTCGGATTGCTTTATATGCACAATATTGCTTTGACCAAATTCCTTACAGGCAGAGAATTGAGATGCTGCTAAGTTCTGACTAAGTAAATACAGCCTTCTTCTGTCACCCTATGTGGACAAAATGGGCAGTATTACATGAGGATTTATTTGGCAGTTCGTTTATTCCCATATACTGTACTGTATAGAGCATCACAAGATATTGAAAATGCAGCTTAGAGTATTTCCACAGCTCCTTATGCAACCTTGAGAGCCTGAATTCTGTTCTTCACACCAATATGTATGGCATATGCTGGGAGTACAGTGATTGACTCCTGCACGATAATCACGTTACATTCAGAATAATACAATTGCCAGGAAATATTTCACATACACACTTCAGTTCCCAAGTTAAACCTTATGCTAAGGCATGGCTGATGTTTGTCCTTGTAGACTTTTAAAAAGTGGAAGCCCTGATCTGTGCTTCACAAATCTACCTGCATTTCTAACTTGCAGATGAAGGATTTCAGTATTTGAATTTTCCATGGTTGTGGGGTGGAGGGAGGGACATGTGCATGCTGGGTTTTGCCACTAATCCTTTGGAAATCCTTTAGTGCCTTAAGGAGGCAGAGGGGAAACAGACATGAGGATTACAGAAATTTGCTCAAACCTCTTTCCTGCTTCAGCAGAGTTCCTTTAAAATATATTGTGCCTTTGGCTCCAAACATATTTGCATTAGAAATCAGTAGCTATGGGATTATGGACAGGAATTTTTGTCCCTCTTAGGAAAGAAAGTATACTGTTTCTTATGTAGGATGTGAATTAAAAATACATCTAACAAGTTCTATGTTGGCATCCGTGCACAAACCATTATTTGACATTGACTTGCAAGTTGAAGGTAAAGCCAAAAAAAAACAAAAAACAAACAAACAAAAAAAGTTTAAATGTATTAGATGAAACACTTGAACCAATGAAGTGTCCAGCAAATTTCCACTGGGAAAATTTCTCCCTGGGACCAAGATTTCATGCTGTCTTCTACTTGGCTAAATAAGTGCTCACATTTGATAGGTACTAAAGCATCACACTCTGTTTAATGTTTTCTATACGCATAGGAGTGGAAAAGAGTAGTTGTGGAGACCTACCTTTATTTGGCATTGTTGGGATCTGTGGTATAAATCTCTGTTCACTGTTATTTCTTTATGTAACAGACTCTTGCTATTGGAATATGAATATGCAAATGTAAATTCCAATATGGGAGGTTACTGTGCAGTGTGCACCAACCGATGCTGAATATTTGCATTTCTCCACTCTCTGAATTTTGGTTTTGTCCTCTATAAAATGAAGAAAAATGTAAGTAACAGGACAAAACCACTTTTTGCATAAAAACCAATACATAAAAAGCATGTGTGAGGCAATTCATGTACTCACTGATGGTCCTAAGCGGATCTTAAGAAAAAATGAATAAGCTTTTAGCACGGGGAGGGGGGGGGGGAATTTTGTCTTCTAGGAATTAGGAGTAATTTGATGGTACAGAGCTACCAAAAAAGAAAAAGAAGAAAAAAAAAAAAAAAGGAAATTGGGAAAAAAGGAAAAGTAGAAAAAAAATGTGGGCCTGAGAATCAGAGAGTTCAAAGTGGTGGTTCTCTATTTTGCTCCCTGTGATGACAAACAAGTCTTAAAGAATATGTAAATAGTTCAAAGAAAATCATTACATGGCTCACAGTACGTCAGACAAGACACAGCATGGAACAGATTTTTATAGCTTGTTTATAAATTAGGCTTCTGTCTTTTGTTTGGAATTTAGAAAAAGAAACCATGTAAATTAAATAAGGAGTAAAGATTCACTACTCACATTGGACTGAAACAAAGATATTTCCCCACCTCCTGAGGTATTAATGAGAAATCTGGGATGAATGGAGATCTTGCCTTTTGAGCACTATTGCTGTGCAGATATTTAACTCTTCTGCACAGCCACCAGTGTGATGGTAACCAGAAGTCATGAAGAGAAGTTGTTAGGGATGCAAACTGGGTTCCTTCCTTGAAGAGGTGCCAGAAGATGCACAAAAAGGCTGGGGTTTATGGCTTGATACTTGTTAAACAGATGTACCAACTTAGGTGTGTTTTTTTTTTTCAGGGGGGCGGGGTTGTAAATAAATACAAAAAGTTTAAATTTCTTGGTGTCAAAGTGGAGAAGCTAACTGAGAATTTTCAGTAACATTAAAGGGGCCTCTCTTGCTTTGATCTGTTCCAGTAAAACCTTACAGATAACTTTTCAGCAAAGATTTCCACTCTAAAACATATGTCATGGATATGAACTGTATATATGTATTAAATTTCAGTGTAACTAGGGGGATACAGGATTGTAATGAAGTCACAAAGTCTACTTGATGATTATCACAGATTTGTAACTCTCACTTAAATTATGTAAGATATGTTGACATTTTATCTTGTTAACAAGATGTATTTTTCTATGTTAGTTAAATGTATAATTTGTATAATTTTGTATATTAAATGTATGCATATTTTAAATTAAAAACTTTATAATTTTAATTATTTTTAAGTCTAAAATGGTGATGGAGCTTCTGAAATATAGTTGTAAATGCAGCTGTATCCTGGCACAGAAACTTAGAAAATCTCCATTTTGAGGAAAGGCCACCAACCATCAGCTATTTGGTCTGCTAACAGAGTAAGAAAGCCCAAGCTCTCACTCTGCTTCGCAGAGAAGCTGCCATTCAGCTTTTGGTGACTTAGCAGAATTAATGTGATTTAACAGAATGCTATTGACTGGATCACTTGTTCAGGAAGTGGGAAACCTGAAGCTTCACCAGCTTGTGGAGTTTTGGATCCATGGTTCCTACACGTAAAGGGGCTGTCCAATTCACCAAAGCATAGGATGGGATTCTGTGGGGAAGGCATACATGGCAGCTAGAAATACAGCAGTCATGTGGACCAGAGAGAGGGAGTCTCGGTGACTCAACTCAACTTTCTCTGGGAGAAAGAAATCTTGGGTTTCTCTCCTTCCTCCCTTCCTCCCTCCCTCCCTTCATCCCTCTCTCCCTCCCTCCCCCCTTCCTTCCATCCCTCCTTCCTTCCTTCCCTCCCTTCTTTCTTTCTTTCTTTCTTTCTTTCTTTTTCTTTCTTTCTTTCTTTCTTTCTTTCTTTCTTTCTTTCTTTCTTTCTTTCTTTCTTTCTTTCTTTCTTTCTTTCTTTCTTTCTTTCTTTCTTTCTTTCTTTCTTTTTCTCTCTTTCTTTCTCTCTTTCTTTCTCTCTTTCTTTCTCTCTTTCTCTCTTTCTCTCTTTCTCTCTCTCTCTCTCTCTCTTTCTCTCTTTCTCTCTTTCCTTCTTTCCTTCTTTCTTTCCTTCTTTCCTTCTTTCCTTCTTTCCTGTTCTAAAATATACAACAGCAAAAAGAGGTGCAAAATGTATATCACATTCTCTTCTGCCCCTGCTCAAGAAGTCCTTGAGACTTGAAAGTCTTTTTCCAGCTCCTGACATTCACAATGCAGAAGGAAAAGTTCCAGCTGCAACTGCCAAGTCCATAGACCTGTTGGACTTTGATTGAAGGTTTTTGTTGAGTGAAGCAAGCATGTCTCCAGGTCTTCTGCTGCCTCTCATCTAACCTATTTGGAATATAATTTATTTTCCATTGATGCTATGCTATGTCGATATAAAGATTAAAGGTCCTATAGGAATAGGATGCATTTGCAGTCAAGTTCTGTCCTTTCACCAAGTTATGCCAAGACAGGATGAGATGCAGTGTCTGCAGGAAAATATAACAAAACACTATATTTCTCCAAAACAGCATACATATTTTTAGGTAAACTCACAGGGTGACAGGGTATCAGGCTGTAACTGGGTCTTCTTCTGGAGCAGACTAAACTACAATTTCATCTCTTAGTGAACAGAAGAACAGTATGCATCTGTGCATTTAGAACACAGATTTCAATAAACTAATGGCTATGGTATGAAGAAAAACTAATTTAAAAGCAAAGAAAGTCTGATATGATTTTATGTTTATTTCTATCTTGAAAGTTTAATACTGTTTTCTAAAACATTGATTCAATGTGTTCTGAGTCTTGCGGTCTCCTTATGCATTAGCATTACGATGAATGTGCTAGCTTAATACTAAAAAAATATCATTTTTCTTTGCTATTTAAAAAAAATGAACAATTTTAGAACACTGAGCAATGTTAGCTAACTAGAACCCACATGTAAGTATAGTCCATCTTTCTTGCCTTTGTGGTTGTTAAACAAAAGGTGCTCTTCAGCTCTGAGTCACTGAGCAGATGCATGCATCACATACCATGTATCTGACCTACTGTGGGACCATCAGAAACATTTATTTCTGGAGCTTAAAATTCATCACTTGATTAGAAGGATAGATTTCATAAAATGAATTATATTTCCATCGCTTAGGAAGACATGAAGGTCATGCATCATGTTATGTCTACCACCTTCATATTTCAGTAACTGTGAGGGTCTGGTCCTGTGGAGGAGCAAGTGGACTTTTTGTTTGTTTTATTTCTCCCCAACATGATAAATAAATCTCAATGTTACCATTAAGAGCAAAAAAAATGAAGATTTGCCTACATACTAGAGAATTATTTAAGGAAGCATCAAAGAAATGCCCTAAAATCTATGCATTTATTTATTTTTTCACACGGCAATGAAATCTCCACATGATATGACTGCATTAATGAGGTAGCAAGGCTTATTAAGTGAACCGTGGAACCCTGTGCATCCATGCTCAGAAACACCAGCAGTGATGCTGCACCTACTCAGACTCGGAGCGCTAATAACCATAACTTTTGCCCGGTTCCCTGACACCCTCATGCAAACCACCTGGTGTTCCACGGCATCCAAGCCGGGAAAAGCAGCAGAGCAGGATGCTTGCCCAGGTGCGTTACATCGCTGCTTGGTGCATTCTTTGGGCCCGTGGGCAGCTGTTACCGACCCATCTGGCCACCCGGGTCTGCTGCCGATGGAACCCCGATGAATCCCCGGGGACCTCCAGCCCCTCCAACTCCTCCACCGCTTGCATCTGCCGCCTGCAGGCCCGCCGGGTGCTGAAGGGACAGCTCCGCGGGGGCGCGCCCGCGCTCCCGGGGCTCCATTGGGAGGGGTAGAGGGGGACGATGTTCCGCGGGGGCGCGCCCGGCGGTGGCAGCGAGGCTCCGCGCCGCGGGACCGCGCAGCGGGGCCAGGGGCTGCAGGGCGGAGCGGGGCCCCCCCAGCCCCTCCCCGGGCACCGCCGCAGCCTCCTCCTGCTCCTGCGGAGAGAGAGAGGAAGGAAGGAAGGGAGGGAGGGAGGCGGGGAGTGTGCAAAGTGGGAGAAACTGCCCCCCCAGCCGGCCTGCAGAGATTTCAGATTTTTTTTTTCCTTTTTTTTTTTTTTTTTTTTTCCTCGCTCGCACCGCACGGGGGGGGGTGCACGCAGCGGGCTCCCTCCTCCCCTTCCCTTTCCTTCCCTCCCGCCGCCCCCCCCCGGCTCGCTCTTTATACCGGGGGAGCGTGTGCACTGCGGTCCTTGCTCGGGGAATTGCTGCTGCGCTTCCTATTCGTCAAGGGCTTTCCAATCACCTGCCTCTGCCACCCTCTCCTCTCCTCTCTTTGTACTTTATTTTCACGTGCTCTTTACTAACACGGCTATTTTTAAATACCGCTTGGATTTATTTCTTTCTCTTTTTAAATTTTTCTTCCTTTTTTTTTTTTTTTTTTTTTTTTTTTTTAATTCTTTTGGAGGGGGTGGATGGGGGGAGGGAGGTTACCGTTTGCATCTCCCTGAGGGAAAGATCCCACCAGCCAACCCAGCTCCGCCACTGCTGCATCCATCCATTCATTTTTATGGTCACCAGCAGCCTATCCCGGTAGTAGAAGGTGCCGAGAAGTGGGAGGCAGAGAGAGAAGAGAGCGAGGGAGGGAGGAAGAGCTCCGGACAGCGAGAATGGCCGAGAGAAAGAGGAACTGGAATAAAGAAGATGACCTGCCCGTCTATCTGGCTAGGCCGGGCACGACAGCCCAGACACCGCGGCAGAAATACGGGGGGATGTTCGCCTCCGTGGAGGGGGCCTACGAGAACAAAACCATCGACTTCGACGCCTACAGCGTGGGGAAGAAGGGATCCCGGACCCCTCGCAGCGGCAGCCGGCACGACATGCTGGACGGGGGGGACAACTACAGCGAGACGGCCAGCGACGTCAGCGAGGTCTCCGGCTCGGTCATCAGCTCGCCCGGGGAACGGGAGGACAAGACCCCCGGCGTGGAGATCCGCTACCCCGCGGGAAAGGAGCTGCTGCAGGGCCACGACAACGGGCAGGTGAGCGGGGAGACCCCCGAGCCGGGGAGGATGGTGGGGGGGCGTGCCGCAGAGCCCGGGCAAGGGGATAAGGGGGGGACGGGGTCTCGTTGCCAGGGGTCTTTCGGCTCGGAAGGTCGGGGCAGTGCCCCCCTGTCCTGGCCCGTGAACTGTCTCACTTGCCTGAGCTTTCAGGGGGCGTCTGGGGGGGCACGCAGCAGAAATCATTTTCCTTTGTAAGTGATGGCGATGAGTTTTCCTTCCTGCCGGCTAAACGCCGCACACGCCGGCTGGGCGGAGGAGGGGGCTGGAGGGCAGCACCGCCCCCCTTGGCCCCCCTTTTACCCCTGTGTGTCCCCCCCCATCCACCCCCGGCCCCGCAGCCCGGGCCGGACGGGGCGAGCGGCGGAACAAAGCGGCCCGGCACGGCTCGGCACGGCTCGGCCCCTCCGCACTTTTGGGCTGGTCGGGAAAACTCCGCCGAGGCTGTCCCAGTGGAAGCCCCTGGCTCTGCCCCGACCCCCTGCTGGAGCCCCGGCAGCTTTCATTGTCTGCCGGGCGAGGAGAATGTGTAGGGCGGGAGCATCGCCCCAAACCCCTGCCCCGGCTTCCCCGCCCTGGGTCTGCAGGAGAGTGAAGGGAAAAGAAAAGTGAGGCCGGTAGGCTTCTCCATCTAACCCCAAGTCGTGGCATATGGGCTGGGGGCACAGCCAGGGGTTGGCTCTGCTGGGAACCGGGTCAGCGATTTCCCCTTCGGAAGACACGCAGCCTGGCAGCCCTGCCCTGCACAGCCATTCGGTGCGGATCCCCCCCCTCTGCCTCAGCACCCCGCCTGGAGACTCTGTGGCCTGCCCACGATCTGCTCTTTCTGCAGGCAAAACCGAGCTTTTCCCCTCTTTCCTCCCCTTCTTCAGTTTGAGTATGAAGGGGTGCTGGTGCCCCCCCGTGGGTCCCCAATTCAGGTGGGTTTCAGGGCAGCACCTCGTGGGACACAGCACCCGCAACCGCCCCGCAGCGACCTTGGGACCTCCTGCGGAGGCTGCCAGCTGCAGTGCAGCCTTCCCTTTCCCACCTCACACCATGAACCCCCGTGCCACCAGCAGTGGGAGGACACCCTGCGCATCCCCCATCTTTTGGGACATCCTTGATGTCTCCCCCCAGTTTTTCCCTGTGGGCCGCTTCTGAGTTCAACCTGGAAGCCCTGGCTGGTGAGCACATTGCACACTACCTTCATGGGTCTCACCATGCTCCCAATCTTTCTTAGGATTGGACCCAGGGGTGAGGAGGAGACTGGGGACAAAGCTCCCTGGCTTCAGGAGGAGTGTAGCGAGCAGCCACCCACCTGCCTGACCCCTGCACAGCAGGGACTGGAGCTGTTGCTAAACCCTGAATGGAGATTTTTGGGGATGTGTCAGGGACACCTGGCTGGAGGACATCCTGTGCCTGTGTGCGTGTGGCAGGGCTGTGTGTGCAGCATGCCCCTGGCTCCTCATGCATGCGAAGGGGGCTAATGTGCCGGCAGCCTTTACCTTCCCTACAGCTGGACGTGGACCCTTAATCAAGCACTGGGTGGACCCCCGGTGTCAGAAGAGAAGGGAAGCTTCCATTTAGCCACGTTTCCCCTCTGGCAGTGTCTCCTTGGCCTGGCCATGCCGACTCCAATCCCCCCCCGGGGACAGGGCAGAGCTGGGAGTGCCGCAGGGACAGTGACAAGGGGGCAGCGTAGTGACAAGGGGGACAGCGGTGCTGGGGACGGAGCCGGCAGTGCCACTGCCTGCCCCCACAGCCGCAGAAATGCCCCCCCATCCCACCCCCTCGTGGGACCCCCCCTCCCGTGGGACCCTGCCGGTGACCCCAAACGTGCGAGCGGGGCGGCGGCGGGGCCGGGGGGCGGCGTTTCCCAGCGCCGGTGCGGGGGGGAGGCTCCGGCTGCCTTGATGGGCAGGGAAAGGGGGGCCGGGGGGGGGGCTAGGGGTGGGGGCCAGGAGGGAAGGAAACGCTTCCTGGGTTGAGCTGAGCGAATCCCGCTCCGACCTGCAGTCGGGAGGGCGCTGCTGCCGCCGGGAGAGGCAGCGCTCGCCGACACCCCCCCCCGCTCTCCTCCCCCTCCCTTCGGGAGCCGCGTCCCTGTTTTATTGCAGCCGGGGAAAAAAAAAAAAAAAAAAAAAAAAAAAAAAGGTGCCGGGTTTGCCTGGCTCTCCCCTTCCTCTGGGCGAGGAAACTTTGCCTCCATTACACAGCTCTGCCGGGTCGCCCCCGCCCCACCCCATCACCCGAGCGAGCTCCGATTTTTTTATTCCCGTTATTTCCAACCGGGATTTTTTTATTTTTATTTTTTAATTATTTTTTTTTGCTGCCGGTCCTCGGGGCGCGTTGCGGGTGCCGGCGCTAGCGAGAGCCGACATGTCTTACCAGGGCAAGAAGAGCATCCCGCACATAACGGTAAGCGCAGCCCGGGCCGGTGCCCTCGCTCCTTTGTTAGGGGGCCGGGGGGGGGCGGCGGGGAGCCCCATCTCCCGGGGCTGCCTCCGGGGGTCCCCGGGGCTCGCCTGGGTACCGGCTCCGGTGCCTTCTCCACCTCCTGCAGCTCCGGGCTGGGAGTGGTTTTATTTCGTTATTCGCTTTCCTTTTATCGTTAGGCTATGATATTGTCTCCATTGTCTTTGATTCTGTTATTTATTTATTTATTTACCATCGCTATTTAATTTTATTTTATATTTTCCCCATCCCTCGTCCTCTGTGCACCGTGCTCCCTCGCCACCCCCATCCCGGTGGCGATGGCTTCGGGCAGGGGGGGGCTCAGTAGCGGCTGTACCCCGGTGCTGGAGGGTTTGAGGGACCAGGGAACCAAGGGGGGGGACAGTGTAGGGTCGGTGGAGTAGGGCCCCGGGAGGCTCGGCCGCCGGGCGAGGCAGAACAAAAGAGGGAGGGGACGGAGCTGCGGCACAAGGCGCCCCCGGCGGGCAGGGGAGGGGGTCCGGGGGGGCTGGGGGCGCGGAGGGAGGGAGGGAAGGAGGGGAGGTGGGGAGAAAGCGTGGAAAAAGGGAAGAGCGCCATGATGCCAGCACCTCCGCGCCGTGCCTGCATCAGGCAGGGTGGGGATCAGAAGTCAAAGAGTTAATCATAACCATCCTCGTGCTGTCGGTGCCTGTCTCCCGCTAGATGCTTTTATCCCCCTACAATGGAGCGGGCTTTCCATGCCAGAAAGGAAGGCTCCCGGTCCTCGGAGTCAGTATATTGTTTTATCACCCCCACCGACAGGCTGGGAATAAAGGCGAGGCAGAGGGAGGGGGCTTTCATGGGAAATTTCTCCCGGATTTTGGCCACGCTGAGATTTTGCAGCGTGGGTCTCCTGGCTGGGGCCCGCTTTGCTCTTGGGGGGCTGGATGGGGGGATGATGGGGAAATGGGGTGAGCTCAAAAGAGGTTTGGGTGTGTTGAGCTAAACCGGCACGGTTGGGGTGCTGGGAAGCTGGGCGAGTTGCTGTAGCTGTAGACAAGGCTGAGAGGTGGGTGTGGTGGCTGCCTAAGCAAACACCATGGTGGTGAGCAGAGAGACAGGTTTCAGAAAGGCTTTTTGCCTTAGGAGATGGGAAAATGTACCCTAAAGGCATTATCTGAGTTGGTGTTGCAAGGCTTGAAAGCACCTCAAGGCTTTCTCATTATTTAAAACAAATCCTTTAGCCAGAATCTTTGGCTAAGAGGGGAGCAGCACCCTTCTGAAAGCAGGGCTGGGTGATATCACAGACATGGCTTCCCTCTATCAACAGGCACCAGTGCCTGGTGGCCAAGGTGTGAGCAGGGCTGTGCTGGGTGAGAGCTCGTCCTGCTTTGGTCTCACACACATCGTGTGCGTTGTTGTAACTCAAGGTACACATGATGCTCACCCAGGCCTGGGGGAACAAGCAAATGCCCCGTGCAGGGATCCACTTTCATTTGCAGCCAGGGTGTAGCAGGTTCACACCCACCCATAGCTGCTTGGTTGCTCTCCAGTTCAGAACGAAAAAAGACTCTTCCAACCTAGAAATTCTGTGATTCTGTGAAGACACTGGAAGAATTGTAAGGTCTTTGCCTTGGAATCAACAGTTTGTTTTAATTCCTTGACTTCTCCCAGATATCTTTCTCTGTTGGTGAGGGGATTGCTGGGAAAAAGAAAGCCCAAACCCCAGCCTGTTCCCTTTGGAATGGGATGTGTGGAAGCTTCCATAAATTAATATTCATTAATGTTAGTGTTAAGTTTTATGACCAAAGCAAAGACAGATTCAGATTAGTGAAGTTGGCAGGCATCTGACTTGGACTGCTTTTCCTTATTTCAATGTTTTACACTTCTTCCTCTCCAGCAAAAGCAAATCAGGCACTCTGTGTTACACCTTATACTCAGTTCCTGGCTAAGAAGGGTCCACTGCGTCTGGCTCCTTCACGCATCTTCTGAAAGCCCCCTTCCAGTGTGGGAAATTTTCATCCTGCCACTGAGGAAATACATTGCTGCTTCAAACCTCTGGGCTCTGAGGAAATGTGATAGCTCTCTGAAGTTATGTAACAACAACAGCAATGATAAAATCTTACAAAAATGTCGTTTGTTACTGGCATAACGCTCCCCCCCAACTCCTGCTTTTTGGAGCTACATCATCTTGGTTCAGTGAAATAATGGGAAGCTCGTTTTTGATGGTGCCCTGTGTTCTGATACATTGCTGCAGATTTTCCTGCACCAAACCTGCATTCCTTGCCTGGGGCCAGGAGCTGTCCTGGGCTCCCAGGAACATCACTGCAGCATCGTCACCAGGCCAGCCACGTGCCTGTAGTCAGGGCTGAAACTTCCCTCTGGGAGCTTGCTGTGGGTTAGGTCTGCAGCATTGGGAACTTCCTGAAGGAAGAAGCAGGGGGTGGTTTCAGCTCTGGTCAGTGTGGGAGTGGGTACCACACTTGGAAAGACCACCCTGTGGTGTCCCAGCTGGATTACTGCCAGGGGTAGGTGGGCATAGCTTCCTCCTCATGTCTTGTCTGTCTGCACCACATTATCTGCACTCCTGAGGCTATCAGCAGTGCACAAGTGATAACCCCTTCACCACTTTCCCCCAAAGCAGCAGGGCAGCTCCCTGCTTTCACATGCCAAATCTGCCCCTGCTTTTCATTTAAGCCTCCGAACATCCTTGTTTCTTGCAATTTGCCCTGCTTCCTTTCACACATCTGGCAGAGCATCCAGGCTGCTGTGTGAGCAGCAGCACTGCTCCAGTGTACGGTGACATTCAGTGGGGAGTCAGACTGGAGAAACTGGGTGCCTTTTGCTGTCACTGCTGTGGGAAGGAATTCTGTCTTTGAAGGTCCAGGTGGGTATCTGGGTGATGTAAAATAGAGACAACACTGAGCCATGAAATGTGAGCATTTTGGTGATGTCCTCCTCACTATGTTGAGGCCCTTGGGGGTCTCACTCCCCTGATTCAGGAACATTAGCTGGGGAGGGAAAGGGGTATGTATAATGCAAGGGTGGGCACAAATGCATCTGCAGGGGTGTATTTTTCCATGTGTGTAGTACAGTCACCTGCCACATCCAGTGCTGAGGTGTTTTTCTGCATGAAGTGGCAATCTTTTGTGCTTTAGTTGTGCAGGCGTGCTCTCACACAGACCAGATTTTCCAGGGTATGTTCCCCCGCCCCTTGCTTTAACATCACTATTACATTCCTCTTGTGCTGGATGCTACAGGGAATCAATGGGGATGATGACACTGAAATATCCATCATAAATTATTTTGGCATGGATGTTTTGGTAGTGCTCGGCACGTTTCAAGCCCAGATGAACTCAAAATTACAGTATATACAGAGCACAAGTAAAAAAGCATATGGCATATAAAATGTCTGTTACAGGGCTTGTTTGTTCCAGTAGTGATTGCAGCCATTAAAACAGAACCAGCGTGAGCTCAGTGAAGAGGAGGTGTGAAGACAGCTCCACAGAGCAAAGGGAAAATAGCTAGTCATGAAAGCAAATGCAGGGGGGCACGTGGAAGAGGCAAATGGTGCCTGAATCTCTTGGGGAAGGGAACGGTATTCCTGGGAGTGGTCCAAGAGTTGGCACATCAATGGGGGAAGGAGCTGCTGGTCCTGAGCTGACAGACTGTGAGAAATGGGGAGAGAGCTCAAAAATGAGGTGTTAGAAGGAAAGGCTCCCTCGCTATTGAGCTTAGCAAGTAAAGAGGAGAACTGGTATGAGATCAGAAGCAGCAGCAGATGCAGGAAAATGAAGAGAGGGTGGAGAAATTCAGAGGAGTGGGCACAGAGAATAATTTTAGTTGTAGCCTTTTGAATTGATTGGCATGAAAAGAGCTGAGAAATAAGTAGGCTTCAGCTGCACGTGCCAGAATGCTATGAGGGATACAAATCCAGACAAAATTCAACTGGACTTTTCGTATGTGAGACTGGTCTCAGGCTGGTTGCTGAGGGTCAAGACGGATAACTTGTGTTGGGCCTGGACAACGTGCTGGGGTAATGTAGGGTGTACTGGTGTGACACAGTAGCAGCCTGGAGCTAATTCATCTTGGACACCAGGGGTGACACGTCCTAGAGGTTCAAGGCGTGGTGAGTGCCTGTAATGGGGAATCTTTAAGTCCTGGTCTGGGTATGGATCTATTCCACGTTTCCCCTGGCTGTGCTTTTTTTCCCAGCCACCTTTGTTTAACAGTATGAAGCTACAGATTGGTGTGTGACGTGCCAAAAGTCTTTGAAAAGCCACTGAAAAGTGCTTGGCATAGGAAAAAATTCTCACATTTTTATTCTGTTAATGGTACAAGATTTAGACTGATTTAGACAGCACTTTTTATGCTGCTTTAAAAACACCTGGGCCTGGGACTTCCAGATCCATTCTAACTCTTGTATATTTGCTTAATACCCAAAGTTATACATATATATATTTTATCAATAGCTTTTTGATAGGCTTGGATGCTCTCAGTTTGCCTGTCTGCTGTCAACATTTGTGAATTCACATTGTCTATTATACTGGACTTGCATTTGGCAGCTCTGGAGGCACTTTAGCTGATTGGGTAGAAGTCATTGGACTTCCAACCACCATTTCTATGATTCTATGATAAGTCGTCTTCTTTCCTTTTTTCCTACAGGAGAGTAAACGCTTGCTTCAGCCACTTCTATCTACTGTCTTAAGTTACATTCACAGTAGGTCTTTTTGGTGACCTGTCTTTCAATCATCTCCTACTGTGGAGACTGAAACCTTTGGCAGAGGCATAAAGAATGGTTCGGGGCAGTGGTTCCTTGAACTGCCACAGCAAGTTTGTCAGTCAGTGCTCTCAGCTGTGCACATGAGGGTTTTCAGTGTCAGAGCTGCTGCTACTGTGGGGAGATGAGCTGCCTTCTGCTGGAAGCCACATGGCTTTGGAAGGGGGTTGCTGTCTGGGAAGACAGCTGATGCAGCGAGGTGGTTGTTGAGGAAGTCTAAGATTCCCTCTCACAAGTGCCAAGAGCCACCACTGGCAGTGAACCACTTGCCTGACACATGAGGGATCTGCTTTCTGCTTCTTTCATAAGTGAGTTTATACATGCAGTGAAAGGGAAAAACCTCATTTTCCTTTGCAGCATTGGGAGCTAAGAGAGCCACCAGGCCTGCGAGGTACTCAGGCACGGTGCAGCCTACTTGGAATACATTTCTTGCTGCTTTTGTAGGTGAGAGTGAGGTGTAACAGAGAGAAGCAGCAAAATAATTTGTAGTTTTCTAATCTTGATACATGTAAAGATGGTAGCATTGTACCTTGGGACAGAGATACTTCAAGATTAGTTTTCCCTCTTCTCTTACTGTGCTTGTGACCAGATAAGTTTCAACCTGTAGTAAGTGTCCTGATGAGGCTTAAAGCCACAGATCTTGCTTATATTTCTACCGAGTAATAAATATCCCCAATGTTTTCATTAAAATCTACACTCTATAATCTGAGTGTAATAGCGAGGACCCAAATAAAGATGATGACTCTCACCCACCTTATCTGTGGCTGGCTCAGTGCTTAGAGCTGTAAGACTGTGGAAGACTGTTCCTGAACCAGTGCTCATACCGAGGGAGGTGTCGTGACTTGCTATGGCTGGCACATGTCTACATACAAACGATATGTGTGTGTACCCACTGCATTTAGTTGATCATGAACCACCATTGCTAACACCATATTCAAGGAAATATTCTCTTCTTCTGGTTCTCTTGTTTCCACCTCCTCTGCCAGAGGAGTTCCTTATGGTCTCAGCCAGATTTTGACCATGTGTAGTGCCCCTGACAGGTGCCAAGGCTGACGTGTCCTGGCAACCTGGTGCAGGTTTCTGACTAGAATATAAATAAAACTGATTTTAATTCAGTGGCACGCAGCAGGAAACCATGCTGAGTTGCTGTTATTTTTTTCCCTAAATTTAACCTTTCATGTGAACGGCTTGCTGAGATTTTGGTATCAGCTCTAATTGACATAACCAGCGTGTAACCCAAGAGATGGGTCTTATGATTCATGATGCAATGGCTTTAACCCTCCAGCCCATACTTAGGTGAAACTCCTGCTGATGCCAATGAACTTTGTCATCAATAAGATGTTTGTTGTGTTTCTGTTCAAAAAGCAAAGCAAAGATGACATTTACAGCAAAGAAATCCCCACGGAGTGTGAGCCGTAGGAGTAGTCCTTTTAGACTGTGTGATTAAGGACTGAAATTGCTAGATGAATAAAAAGCTAGGTCTCCAAAGGAGAAACAAAAGAACATCATATCTTTTAAATGAATAAAGATGAATGAATACATTGGCTACAGACCAGGATACAGCATTACTACAATCAACATAATCCTTCCTAAATGAATTGCCATATACTGGAGTGTGTTTACTAAGAAAAGGACCTTAAAAGCAGGATTCTCCATTAGTAGCATAGCAGAAATGATGCCTCAAGGATACAGAGATTTACAAGGAATTCCCTCGGTTGAGTCAGGGCTCACCCTAGCTAAAAATTACTTCCTATGGAGTGTAACCTAGACATAAAATTCAAAAGGGAGGGTAGTGCTGATTAAAAGCAGATCTTCTATAAGCAGACAGTACTTCATGAAATCCCATTTACAGCTCTTTGATCCTTATGAAAGGATTTTAAACAAGCATTCCTCCTGGGAAGGATGTCTTTATTCCTTTGCCATTAAGTTAAAAAATATTCCTTATTTGTAAGTACTTTGGTAGAACCAAGGTAACTGAACTGTATTGTGTCACAACTGGTTCTGAGTCTGACCAGCTCTGAAAATAGACAGCCAAATATCTTTTAAATCTCTAATTTGTTATGGGAAATAACTGCACGAACGGATGCATGGCAGTACAGAAGAGCTCTGAATATCTCCCTCCATTGTCTGCCAGTGGGAGTTTTGCTTTTGAGGCACTGCTCCCTCCCAAATATTCACGTTGAGATTTTGATAGCCAAGGAGAATACAAACATCAGCCTGGGGATTTTGAACTTTACCTCTAAAATGAGGATGTGTCTTTTTAACTCTCAGTGGTCCTTTTAAAGTCTTGGTAACAAAGGATTCTACCTCTCAAATGCTGAAAAAGTAAAGAGGAATGCCTTGGCTGTATGTGTGATAACATAGCTTAATGCCTTCTTATGTCTGTTATGTTTAACTTGATGTCTTTTAAATCACGTACTTACAGGCAGAGAACTGGAAATGGAGGTGGGTTTAGAAGTTAACCTGTTCTCTAACTGCTATTTAGCATAAAATCCTTACTCATCTTCAGGGCCGTGAACTAATCTGGATTTTAGAGAATACACCCATTGTTGCTGTGGAGATCTGAGGACAATGATATATTCTAGTAAGTCCTTAGAATTATGCAAAGGGTGAAATCACTGCTGAGTGTTTTCTCCTCCAGTAGGATTGGAAAATTTGGGCTAGAAGTGTTGCAAAGACCTCTTCAGTTGGCAATGGCTGCAATGCAGCAATTGTAAAAACTCCAATTCTAAACATGAAGCAGTGCTGAGACCAATTTTTGTGTATGTCATGTGAATTTCATTGTAGTTAAATTGTAAAGCAAACTGTAAATACTTAAAAAGGAATTACTTGCTTGATTTAGAGCTGGAGGTTTAATAGATAGACATTCCATTTGTGAAAGAGAAGCAAAAATATAATAGCATATATCAGAGTTGCAGTCTGGACAGATGCTGCTATTTGGTTAAACTATCACTTTAAAATTTCTTTGAATGTTTTCATAGGTCTAGAATAGATAATGTTAGATTCTTTCTTGCTCTTTTTTCCCCTTCAAGCTCCATCTTGTACTGTGTAGGTGTGGTTTTTCTCTGAAAGGTACGTGCAAGTGCAGTACAATGGATATTGATACTGCAGAGAAGTGTGTCTTACTATAGCTTGTGCTGCATTGTACTGTGGCATGATGCACCAGGTTGAAATTACATTTGTTTAGTGAATCTTATATCATACAATGGCAGATTTATTTATTCTGTTGCTGTGTTTTTCAGTAGTTCTAGAAGTAAATTGAGAATTGCGCATTTAAAAAAATATATATTTTTTGTGTATAATAATTCTAAATTTATGTAGCTTGTAGTGCAATAGGTGAATGAAAAAAAAGGGATAATTTTAAATTTCTTTGCAGTTGATCTTCCTCCAGCATTGTAATCTAGCAATTGGATCATATTTTCAAATTATTTGGAGTTGAGTGATTTACTGACCGAAGGAATTTGACTTCCCTTATAATTGCACAGGAACGTCTGCAGAATTTAGGACCACAGTGTGGGGTTCAGGCTCATCATCAGGATCATCTGGCAGGTTGATTCAGACCCTGTTTGTCTCTGCTGGCCCTTTACCATTGAGAATAAGTGAAAATATGGATATATTTCACAAAGGGCTGAGCCAAGCTGACATAAAAAATAAAAAATCATCAAAACAGGCAATCTGTACAAATTGTCACCATTTTACAGATGTTTCATGTTGCTCTTGCTGTAAAGCAAACAATAGTTGTAACTGAGCAAAAGCCTGGTGTCTGGGCAGACAGCCCCTCCTCCTGCAGCAAATGATGCCGAGGTTGTGGCATCTCCTTCTGCTGCTGTGAATATTGCTGTCATGTCACCGGCTAAGCTCGGTGGCTTTGCTGCCAGATTAAGCAGGAAAAGCTAGCCTGAGATTAGCAAAAAAAATCACTGGGAATGCAGCGTTGCAGGGTTGGGAGGTGGAGAGCTGTGAATGGTAGGAGCGGCTGTATTGTACTCAACAGCAAGCCGAGCTGTGCGGTGCCAGAGCGCTTGTAAAATGGAGCTGTGGGGATGCACAAGATATGCATCGTTTGCTTGCTGAGCTGATGCTGTCTCATACCCAGCCCCAAAACCCGGAAGCAAACAGCTTGGCGTTGGTGCCACTGCATCGATGCTGCGGTGATGGCTGGAGAGCCACCTCGGCTCCAATCCTCCCCCTAAATGCTGAGCAATTGCATGAATCCACACCTCCCATGTCAGTGAGTGCAGGGTTTTTATTGCGTTGAGTCTTGGCACCCGGTGAATTGCTCAGTTTTTATGTTCGTTGTAATTCCTCCTCTCTGTTTTGCTGTGTCCCTGCTGTCTGTCCTATGTAAAGGTTTATACTGCTGTCACCGCCTGGGTTGAGTAATGAGCGCGCTGTTGTTTGTATTGTGAGAGCACCCGAAGGTCACCCCAGTGGCTGAGGGTACATCTGAGAGCTAAGCAAAGAAAATGGCCTGCCTTGAGGGATTTATAGCTGGGAAGGGGAAATATGGGCCAGCGCTGCATGATTAATTCATGAGTTTTGGGTCACTCCTCCCTCCCCCTGCTTTCCCGAGGGCACAGCAGACCGTGGCTGTCCTCCAGCCTGGAGTGTTATTAGGAAGAAGAGGACTTCGGTCACTAGTTTTTCTGGATGCTTGGCACATGGTTAGGAAAACTGTGAGCAGCCTGCCTGACATTAGGTCCCTGGTAAAGAGTAAATGGCTGCTGACCACACACACGCAGCCGGGCTTTGTGCTGGGGAACAAAGGCTAACCTAATTCTCAGTCCCTGTGTACCCAGATTTCTGTCCAGGATTTCACTGCAGCAAGTACTGGTGACCTGAAACAGCACAGGAAGCATCCTGGCACTGTGGGCATCTCAGCAGAGTAGGGATGCAACATCCCTTTGTGTTCTGGCCAGGGCCGTGCCTGTTCCAAAGCTTAGGCTGCAATAGGCTCTGATTATTCACATGTTGACCAAAGTTTAGTTCATAAACAATGCCACAAATTGCTTGGAAGTGTGAACCCACACCTCCCTATTAGCCAGTTATGCTTGTGTCATTTTTCTAGCACGGTCATGGAAATGCATCAGCGAGGACAGGTGCATGCAGGCATTTGGTACCAGCGTTCAGGCTGGAGGTGAGCCACTGCTAGTCCCCACAGGGTGTATGGGGGCACAGCGTGCTGCTGGGGTGTCCGTGCGGCACCCAAACCTGACCTGATTCCTTCGTGCCCATCAGCACCATCTGTGTAAATGTACCCAGCTTTGCTCCTGGCTTGTTGTGATCTGTAACACGTCCTACAGACGCACTTACGGTTTTGAGTGGTTGGGAAAAGTGCCAACAAAACACTTTTCATAAGAATTTGCTGATTCACTGGGATCAAAATGTATGTCAGGATGTTTCCGCATCGATCAGTCCTGATGAAAGCTGGGCACGGCTCCATGGACACCTGCCTGGTTGCTTGTGTCCGTGGTAGCTTGGCAGACTTGGGGAGCTGTGGGGAGCATCAAAATTTGTGGGGGATTTGGCAGCCTCATCTCCATCCCATGGCTTCCTATTCCTGGCTGAGCACAGTCTTAGCCACAGGCCAACTTAGATGCTGCTTCCTTTTGCAACAGTGTTGGGAGGTTTGTGGGGTTTTTTTTGAGCAGGAAGTTGTCAAGAAATTAAACATTGAAAGCCTCTGTAAAGTGCAGATTGCTTTCTTCACCAGAATTTCTTAGACCCTCTGAAATGCTGACTTTATAGCTAAACATTCAGTAATCCTTCATAAACTGTAAGTGAGACTTAATGTAATGGATGACACATAACTGAGTGCTTTCTTGAAACTAGATTTGTATCCTTTTTGGTTTCAGATTCTTCTAATATGTTGTTTTGCCACATACATATACATATATAAAAGCATATAAAATCCTTATGTATACAGTTATTCTTCTGGGATTGTGCTTTGTTTTATTTTAGTCTGTTTTATTTTCTCAGCCTGCTACATTTGTTTCTATGTATTATGCATCTTCTCCTAAGTGTAAAAAATAAAAAATATCAGTAGAACATCTTGATGAGCATGCAGATTTTTTAACTCATCAGCAGTGGCAGATGCAATGCTCTAGGAGCATTCCCTGCTGGTGTCAATGTGCTCTTGCCTCTTTGTGGCAGGACAGTATTAATGTGTAGGAAGGCAATTGAATGAACTTAGAAAGAGCTTACAAGATGGTGGTCTCTGCAGGTCAGTGGGCAGTGCAGTTCATCATCGTGGTGAGGAGATGCTACTGCCAGCACATGGTGAAATGTATTACCTTTCAGGCTGCTGATTCACAAATGCTACAATTATAAGTGGCAGTAGAGAGGCTGGTGGGGAGGGGGGAACCATGGAGCCTGGTCTGGCAAATTGCAGAATGAGGACTTGCACTTGTCTCTGTGCTTCAGTGGGAGGGTGCCAATGTGTGAGGCAGGTCCCAGGGAGGTATTTCAGTGCAGTTTTGGATCTTGATTCCCCCCAAGGTCATCTGGCTGCTTCAGCATAGGGAGAAGAGCCTCCAGCCTTCTGTATATGTACTCTTTTGTCATGCACTGTATTTAAAATGTCTTTAATAATGACGGCTACGTTCTCCCTTCTTGCTTTTCTAGAATGATACAGAGGGGTATATAGGCTTCAAACCTACAAAACATTCAAGTACAAGCTCAATAGTAAATACTCAACATTAAGCCTGTAACTGTGAAGTTGCATTGAAGAAAGGTTGTTATAACAACCCTAATTCTGACTTAGCATTTTTTATCAATAATTTTTTTAGGAGCTCTTGGTTGTTGCCCTGGTTTTGTAGACGAGAAGGCATATCAGCTTGTTCAGTTGTTTTCTGAACTGGGAACTTGAGACACACGTGATTTGTATGTGTGAGTCATCGTGTAATTAAACCGTGAACTGAGTCTGGAGTGAGGAGTAATAAAGCATGGACAAAATGGAGATTGTGGGTTACTGTTTGGTGAGCCAAGGAATTAATTTATAATAAATGGCCTATTATATATGAATGGGAAAAGAGGGTTCTGACTGCAGCATTCACTGTCACTTGGCAAATGCCAAGTGCCTTTCAAAAGCATCATGCCCTGAAGTTGCAGACTTTCCTTGTTTCTGGGTAGTTGGTGGGGTGCTGGCATTTCCAGTATGATTTCTTCAGTGGGGGAATTCAAATATTGGTTCTGGGGAATATGCTGTGGTAAAAATTGTTTTCTGTAAAATCTGTGGGTTTTTTTGAGAACAGAGTGTAACTGTTTGAATAGAGAAAAATGAAAACAGATGATGGTAGTGAGCAGTGTCCCAGCAGATTTCATACAGAATCACAGAATCATTTAGGTTGGACTGTTCCCGATGTACCACATGCTATTTTAGGTAAACCTAACTTTGGAGACTACGCTCAGGGACTGACACACAGCATGGGGAGCCCCAGTGCAGACTGCCCCCAGCCACCTAACTTGTATTAACCCTTTGGCAAGTACTTGCAGTTCTTGCTGCAAGTACTTGCCATGAACCAACAGACAGCGATTCCTTCATCATGCCCTCAGTCTCCATGCAGAAGCAACCAACTAGAAACTGTTTTTTCTGCTGCACCTCTGTAACACAGTACTGGAAGCACAAGCTGTGGGCTGTGCAGCCTCTTCCAGTCTTATCTCTACCCATTTCAAACTCTGTCACTCTTCCAGGGGTGCTAAGAATCCCCTTTGAGCTAATCTACAATGTTGGGCAGTTTGGTCTCTGGGATTCACATTCCTTTTTGGCCTCCTTACTCTAAGGTAATGGTAAAAAGGGGATGAAGCAGGATTTCAAGTGTTTCTATGTTTTCTGCTTTGAGGATAAAACTGTGTGACTATCATGAGGCCTGATGTCCCAAAAATCAGTCATAGGCACTCAGTTAAACCAGGGCTTTTTCTTCCACTGCCTATGTACCCCTCTGAATCTATGGCATAGATCTATACTTAGGGTGAGTGTTTTGATATTAATGGCTTTGCATATAATATAAGCCTGTTTGGTATCATCAATCTGTTGTTATGTTTATTATTTTGAACAAACCCACATTTCTTCCTTTTTTTCCCCCCAGAGTGACCGACTACTCATTAAAGGTGGAAGAATTATCAATGATGACCACTCCTTCTATGCAGACTTATACCTGGAAGATGGACTTATAAAGTTGGTTTTTTAAACATTGAACTTTTTTTGCATGCCTATTGGTGTAGACTAATGTGATTTATTGATGGTGTTGACCAGACATCTTGCAGATAGCATCTTGGTTACCTCTAGATGTGGGGTCATTGTAGCGGAGCGCTAGATAATGAAATTCTGCCATTTTATCCTTGCTAGGATTTGATAAGTAGAAAATACCTTTGCTGTAAATGGAAGATATTTGCTCTTTGAACAGTTCAGTTCTAGCTTCTTCCAAAACAGTCAGACTGAGGCAAGGACATAGGGTACCTCAAAGCAAGAAGTAATTGTCAATCCAATGAATATTTTTTGGGTCCATGTATAGCAGGAGGGTTATTACAGCATTTTTACTCCCAAATCTAATCAGGGCAAATACAGCCATGCAGTACAGTATTGTGCAGCACAGAAATATCAGTGTTATGCAATGCTGAGAGGGACTAACTCCTTCGCAGTCCTGCTGTTGGTTAATGCTGAAGTATAGCATGTTCTGTTTGTACAACAGTGTTATATATTGCTCATATGTCCCTTTTCTTGCTTAGAAAAAGTATTTGATCTTAAATCTTCACACAGTTAGAAAAGAGGATCCTACAGATTTATTATGATATATAATATAGAAACTGGGAAAGTATTCTTGGGTAAATATAAATAGATATTACTGAAAGCCCAGTAAACAGTATCAGAGAGATCGTGTAGCTGTAGTGGTCACACCTTGACTTGGGGATGAGGGATAATTTTGCTGAATTATGTGTGTTTATAAGCACTATAATGTACACAGGGATTAAAACCTTTTTCTTGGCTGCTAAACATTTTCCTTTTTGATCTAACAAGTTTGGTCTCCAGAGGCTAAAATTTACTGCACAGAAATATTATTATGGCTATATGGTAAATAATTAATTACTTACTTGTTTCCAGAGCTCCTTTTCTTGAGAAGATATCATCAGATTAAAAATCTGCTTCTTTATATATCTGTGCCTACTTACATTATTCATGATTCTTTTTTTTTTTTTTTAAGAGAAAAAATTTGGAACACTTTTATCCACGGACTGTATGGTTTTCTTTTTAGTATTTCACTCTGCTTTTCCAGATATGGTATAACATGCATTGCAGAAGAAACAAAATGAACCTGTTATTATAAGTAGAGAAAGCACAAAATTTTGAACACATACCTTTTTTTTATAAGAGCAATAAAGTTGTACTCTCTGATAGATATTTTAGTTGATTTTTTTCTCTGCTTTTGTTTGTTCAGATGCACATTTTCTGTTAGTACTTGTGAGCATCAGAACTGATTCAGCAACTAAGTGCATGAGATGCTGAGTCTGAAACTGCTGTGGCAAAAATCTGTGGCAAATTTTTGGCCTCGATTCCAGAAATGCAGTGGTACTCCTTAGGAAGTTTAGCAATGCCAAGTTTTCAGCTGTCCTGCCATTTAGCAGCCCTTCGTTAAGTACATAGACTCCCTCTGAATTCTGTACCTCCACAATGTATCCCAGCTGCTGAAGATAGCTAGGATTAATAATGAATGTATGGACATTACCTTAATTTTTAAAACTCCTTTATCTTTCCCAGAGGAGGCAAATCTGCTGTTCAACATCATGAGTCATGACCAGTGTCCTGAGTTTAGGTGACCTGAGATTTTTGTGTGCGAGATGCTAGAAGTCCTGCTCTGAAACACTCAGCAGCTAATTTGTGAGCACAGTCTGATGTGAGAGGGGCTTGGCTCCTAGCTCTGTTCAGATGATAAACTCTGCAGAACTGGGAAGTGCTGTATTTTGTGAGATTGGTCTTTTTCAGTTTCTCCAGCTTAAACTGCCCATTGTGTCTAAATGTTTAACATTTAGTTCAGTGTTGTTCAAGATCCTTTGGAGCTGGATCTTGAACCTCAGGCACCCACATTCAGTTGATGTCCTCCGGCTGCAGATCCTGCTGTTAACACAGAATTCTTTCCACAGAATGGAATGGACACTAAACCACTCAGCCCCGAATAGGCAATAGTGTTATGGCTTTGCTGGGATATAAAAGACTGGGGTTCATTTTCCTATTCTGCAGTGGAAACTGATTAGAAAACAGAAGGTTGGGTTTCTCTTGCAGACTAATGAAATAAAGTAGGGTCTTTTTTTGGCCTGTGTACCTGCAAATTGTTCTGCAGAGAGGAATGTACACTTAAGCTTGAATGCATTTGAAGATTATCTATAGTTTGGAGGATGGCAGATGCTTTTTCCAACCTATCAAGGCTCAAACTGGCTCCCTTGCTACAAGGGAACATTGATACATGTGCATTTTTTCCAGCTGTAATTTAAGCCATGAATTTTTGAGTGAAATTTACACTGAAATAGCAGCTGAGAGACTGTTCTTCGTTATCTAAATAGTAATTTAGATATTTAGTAATTTAAATGACTGTTGTTACATAAATAATATATTTTGCGTACATGTATCCTGTCTTTCTTATCCACATGAGGAAATGAGCCTTGGTCTCAGTGTGAAGCAGTAGGTCACAGTCTGATGCTTGTTGTCCTCTGCTCCATCTCTGCCAAGGGAAGGTTTTGGGTCACTCTTGGCAGGGGGTGACTACAAAGTCTGCAGGATGGGTGGCTGGGGACCAGAGCTGAGCAGACAATAAGCCAAGCTAGAGGGAGCCTGAGGTGTCTAAAAGAGATCTGGGCTTGATAACGACTGAAATAACTCCACTGAGTTCTGGGGGAGTTTTCCAGCTTTTTCAAGATAAGCTTATGAAGAGCTGGAAGCCTGATGTGTTTAAATCCATTGTGTTTAAATCAGCTTGTGTACGACAGAATGTGCCAGCTTGCTCAATTGAAAATTGTAGACTGCATCAATCTATCAGTCTGAGTTTTCTAGTTTGCTAAGTTGCTGGTGCATCAGAAAAGCAGCTCAATCATTTATGCAGTGCCTAGAATAGAGTTATCTGTGCTATTGTATTTTTTCACCCACAAGTAACTGAACCCCATTCTTACTAACATACAGTTAGTATTGAGTGAGCAATTCAGGAATCCTGTCACATTATCCTACTCTGTGTTTGAGTCAGTCAGAGTAAAAATCACCTTGGAAGCCAGTGAAGATCAACCTTCTCCTAGCCTTAATCTTGATGCCAGGGCAAGATATGAGACAGGATCCCAGCAGGTAACAGCACAGCATCATCCACAAAGGCCATTTGGTCCCATGTCACTTCAGGTGACTTGAGCCATTGTCAAATAAGCTGTTACTCAATGGTACACTGAAAATAATGAGCAGTGAGTCATCAAAAAACTTCAGTGCATACTTAGCACCTTTTTGCTTTGTTAGGATGTGTGTCCTCTTGAATAGGGAACTGGTAGATACTGATTGTGGAAGAAAAAAAAGAAAAGTGAATTGCTTTTATTGCTTTTATACTTTTGTATAGGTTTGCTTTAATAATGTTATTTTTAGAAGGTGTGGTAGTCCTTGGAGTGCAATTCCAGTTTAAACGTATTTAAATGAGATTGGTAAGATTTTTTTTTTCCACTTCCAAATTTTGTAGCCACACAAACACTGTACAAGGCTTGAGGATTGTTCTGATTAAAATCTGGGGAATAGATTCCACTAACAAAAATTGGTGCCACACCATTATTATCCATGGGTCTACATAACTTTATACAAGCTCTCAATCTGCTCGTGGGTTGGAGTGCCTTATGCTATGCCTTTGCAATTCAAATTTTGACAGCAGAGAAGCTTCTTGCAACATGCTTGTGCAATTTGATGTGCAGGGCTGCTTCCGCATATCGATTCTGTGTTTGTCATGGTATCATCAGCACTCCCAGCTGAAAACAGGTTACAGCATGCTCCCAGTGCTGTATGTGTTTATGAATGTTAGATGTCAGACATGGGGTTGCTTCAACGTGCTTCAAGCTGTGATATTATCAACTCTCACAAGCTAAGCACTTTTGGATTTGTTTAGCACTGAGCAATTGAGACCACAGCTCCGTCTGCTGCTGGGGAATTTGCTCATGGAGTGGCTCTGCTTCCCTCCAGCCAAAACCCACAACACTAGGGAACCAAGCTGCTGGAGGAGACATTTTTGCAAAGGGTATTAAAAAAAAAAAAAAAAAAGACCTCTTGGGGCTATTTGGCTATTTATTAACTCCGGTGTTTATTAATTCTGGTTTGGCCAAATTCCAATTTGAATAATTATCTTTAATTATCTTTTTTCTTTTTTTTTTGGTTCCCTTCTCTCTCACCACTGGCTTTAATTAACAGTTACATCCGTTTTCTGTTCTGACTTGTTGTGATTGGCTGTTAATCAGGTGCTGTGTTTTGTTCCATAGGTGGGAGTTGCATTTTAATAGGAGAGAAACAGATTGAGCATCTCAGATATCTGGGGTATTTGTTTAGCTGTGGATAAATGTTATTTTATCCCAGACAAAAGGAAATTAAGACAGGGACTGTGTGTCAGCAATATGAGATAAACAATTCAACTTACACTATGTTATAGTTATCTCTAAGCCCAGATAGATTACAGATAACAGTGCAAAGACATGGCTCCCACACAAAACAGTACATTTTCCTGTTAGGAATCGTACAAAATAGACTATAAAAACATAACGTAACTTGAAAAGCTAAAGGTTAATTTACTCATAGCTATGTCCATGAACACTGAAAGTATTTTAAGTATCTAGAATTTGCTTGATATTAACCTGGGGACAGATTAATATTTTTAATAGTGAAAACAATCCTGTTTTGAAGAACTGAAAGGGGAAAGATAGCAGCAGGTAATTAACATTGTTTCCACACAGTTATGCAGAATATTTCACTAAGCTTTAGTTGTAGGAGGATGAAGAATATGTGACTTGTTAAACTAGAGTTGTTTGACTCTCAAATGTGTATTTCTGTATTTTAGCACATTTAGATTCTGTTTTAAGGGTAATTTTGCATTGTTTGATTACAAAGTAATTATGACTCTTTTCTGATGTACCTTTTGCTTCTGCCATATATTTACAATTCCAGCGTACTGTCATATTTGATCTGTGTTTTTAATTTTCATTTAAGAACTTAATGTAAAATATTGGAGCCCCCAAGAGAAAGTTAACTCCAGATATTTGTAGTTGCTGCAAGACAAGACGCTTAAGTCTCATCCTGAATCATATATTAATAATTTAAAAGATCAGTTTTTAATGCTGGTATATTACAGCTTCTTCATTGGCCACTAGAGCAATGCAGAGCAATGAGAGCACATGGCACAGCTACACAGGTTCAGGAATGCTTTGTTCTGCCACAGCAGTGCACAGCAGCCAGAGCAGGTGTTCAAATTTCTCCTTCCCTTTGGGGTTGTAGTACTTTCTGCCTCTTGTATAGCCCCTAGGTTTCTCTCCCCTATGTGCCTCAAATAGCTTCTGTCCTCTTTGCTTCTTTAAGTAAAATAATATTGCTTTTCTTTGCTGCCTAGGCAAATAGGAGAGAATCTGATTGTACCTGGAGGAGTAAAGACCATAGAGGCTAATGGGCGTATGGTTATTCCTGGGGGAATAGATGTCAACACTTACCTACAAAAGCCCTACCAAGGAATGACTACTGTTGATGATTTCTATCAAGGCACAAAAGCAGCACTAGCAGGAGGCACCACCATGATCAGTGAGTATTGGCAATGCTAATCCTTCCCACCCCAAGTTGAAGCCTCTACTGTAGGTGGGGATAGTTACAGGAGGCTCCATAATGGTACCCTGAGATCTTTTCCAGCGAATCTTCATATTTCTGGGCACTATGTTGGGAATTCATTGAGCACTGTGACCCGGGGCTGGTTTGAAAATGAATTTACACTCAGAATGAAACAGCAGCATAGGGAATTGTCTCTTGGATTTCCCTCTGAAATACAGAACAAGCATAAGGGATAATGCACATTTTTAAAAAAAACTGTAGTTAGTACTATAACTATATGATATAGAAAATCTGGCAAAAATCTGTTGTTCCCACCTAGTGACATTTCAGGGGCTTTGGAAATAACAAGATGCTTATTTCTGAACTCGGATTTGGAACCAAGAATTGAGGAAGTCCTCATTGGAAATGTCCTAGAATCCTTGGTGAAAGGAAGAAGTGTTTCCAGTTGTTATATAACCTTCCTCTGTGTACTATATGGCAGGAAAAGATTTATCTCTCTCTTACCAGGAGCAGTTTGACCCACCCTTCACTAGACTTTGAGAGACAGTTGTTCAGATGACAGATTTTCTTAGCTTCTTTGTGCAGAGGAGCTGCCCTTCTGGAGTAGAGGTTTGCTCCCTCTGAATTAAGATGAAGCTACTTTTTCTGCCTGGTGTTATCAATCACCTATGTTCAGAAGAAAATATCAGCTGAAAGGATGTCAGGCAATAAGCACAAAATACACTGCTGTTCATTAGTTTCATCAGCATCTTTTTTCAGTGTATGTTCTTCAGTTGAAGCTTCCTGTGATACATTAGGTTTGCATGTACCATCAGTAAGCCCATCTTTGTTTCCATGCTTTCTTTTGACCTAGCTCTTCAAAAAGATAAGTATATGTGCATAAGTAGTATAAGTAGTCATGTCCTTATTTTATGTCATTTTTGCTTTCATGCTCTATTTTCTCTGTTCAAATATTTGGCCATATTTCCAATTCTGACCACTGAGAAAGCATTCAACATCTTCATCGATACATTGGTAAGGCAGAGTGAGCCAATTCAGTGACTATGATGGTCTGATTAATAATGATGGTAACTATGAAATACATAGAAATGGACACACCAGACAACAAATACAGCTAAGTCCAGAATGTTAAGTCTCTTAGAAAACTGTAAATGGAAAGATAAATATGCCCTAAATGGTGAGATGTTTGAGTCTTCCACTGTGCATCTATTGCTGCACCAAGCAGCTTGCCAAAAACCCTTGCTTTTAGTGTAGACTATCCACAAAGTATGTGATGCCTGAGACAACAGGATCTGGCTAACATCCCAAAGTTACTGTCTCCACACAAACTGACCCAAAGGCTACTGTTTTGGCCAAGATTCTTGAAGGTTAATTACAGGAACTAAGGAAATCTGAACAGTGTGTAGTCTGGGTAACAGACACTGAATCTCTTTTTCAGTTGACCATGTGCTTCCCGAACCTGGATCGAGTTTACTGACCTCCTTTGAGAAGTGGCACGAGGCAGCTGACACCAAATCTTGTTGTGATTATTCTCTCCATGTGGATATCACTAGCTGGTATGATGGAATTCGAGAAGAGCTGGAAGTACTGGTGCAAGATAAAGGTTAGTGAGTGAAAATAAACAGTATTTTTGTTTTTATTGAAATGTGAAATGTCATACAGAGGTGAAATGAATGTTGTTAAAGAATACATTGTCTAGAAAACAAATGCACAGGTGCTGGATATGCTACCCAAGATTGTGCCCTACTTTGAACTTTTGTATTCCCTTGCTGCTTTTGCTGCTTTGTAAAATGGACCATGTATGTTATCAGACACTAACATATCGCTTTACACTTGCTTTTACATGTGGAAGTAAGCTTAGACATTGCATAATGAGACTTTATTTTAAGATAAAATTCAGAGAGCAGCATTTAAGGTAACCACCATTCACCTCATTTCATGAATGGAGAGAGTGAGACATTGAGTTCAGATTTTTACTAGACTGGAATCTGTCCATTTAGCTTCATCAAATCAAGCCCAAATATGAAAGGCCAGATCAGTATATGTGTCTGAGAAATTTGCATCACAGGCTGTTGTTAATTTCTCATCAGTTGTCTGAGATACTTTACTTGCTAGAAATTTTTATAAAACATGGCTATATTTTTAAAATAGGTTCAAGTTATTGAAGAAAAGAGAGTCTAAAATTAGGTACCTAATAATGAAAAAGCGTCCTGATTTTCTCAAGTGTTTGGTCTCCAGTGGCTTTCCCTGAAGTTACTGGAAGATGATTTGTATCAGGACTCACAAAATCTAGGTCACTAATTTAGGAATCTAAATTCAGGATACAGTTCAATTAACAGGTCTACTGTCATGTGAGATACTGTAGGTTACCCTATCTGGACTCCAGCTACCATTCGGGACTAGGACAGATAAAACAGTTCATAAATTATCTTCCACATTTGCTACTTCAGTTTGGAAATGTCTTATATGGCAGGGTATCTTGGTAGCACCAGATGCCTATGTGCGGGCAATTGAATCTAGCCTTCAGAAAGTAAGTTTTGGTCTAGTTCCTGCCAAACAGTGTGGATTTTCTGTCCAGAAACATATTTTTTCAAATGTTTCTCACTTGATATTTTCTTTGTAAATGTATGGATATTAATTAGGGAAATATTTTCTGAAACGGCATTTAATTACCATGAGTAAATCAGACAACCTTTCTGTTAGGAAGTCTTAGTATGTATATGCATATTTGTTAGGTGTAGTGCTAGTGATGACTTAGGTTTCAAAAATTCTCTTCATGTAGAAATATACCATCAAAGTAGAAAAAATAAGCAAAATCCTATTTTTTTGAGTGAGCAGTTATTCACTGAATTACTGTGGAGGTGAAGTCACATAGAGGAATTTATCCTGTGTCGCAGCTGTACATTTGCTGTATAACCAGTGTTTAGGCAACAAAATTCTTCAATAAGCAAGATTACACACAATTTAGACAAACTGCTACTGGTCTTACATAGGTCTTTATAATATCAGTGATTTTTACAAGGTGATGACATCTGTTGACACTGATGGTGCTGTTCCCTGTTATCAGTGTTAACATGGATACACTGCTGTGCATTAGCTGACCATCAGACAAGTGCACTGTGCCTTGTTTCAAAAGTTGGGTGTTATTTTCCAGAGCACGTGGTTTACAGGCAGCTCCACACTCTCACATGTGCCTGGGGCTTACAGTAAAAGGCCAGTGCAGACAGTTAACAGTTTTTTTCGACTGTGGAAAAGTGAATTTTCAATATACCTCTGACCTGCCTTCACTTTTCAGAGGAAGCAGGAATCAGTTTATCAGTTCCTGAAGTGGGATGTATGATGTGGCCCTTGGTGGTCCCTTTGGTTGCAGCAGCACTAGGACGTCACCTTTGTTCTCATGGGTGCTGCAATATGGCTCAGTCAGTCAGTCAATGAGAATTACTCATGTGTGAGGAGGCAAAAGGTATGGGAGAGTATGAAAGCATGAGCACAATAGAAAATATTTCAAATTAACGGTTAGTATTTGCTGATAATTGGAAACATTTGAGCCAGCTGGTGCAAATAGACTTGATGTGAATGGAGTGAAACTGGTTTTCATCATCTAAGAATCTGGATTGAATTTGTTCTCGGCTGATTGTCTGGTGGGTGAGTTAGGCAAGGAGCAGGGCTCAGTTAATCACATTTCAGTGCTGTGTGCACCTAATACGATCTTGGCTCCTATGAGTAACAGGAGCTGCTGATGAGGTGCCCTGTCATGAGGTATAATTGAATAATTAATCAGTTTTAAATCAATACAAAGATAATTTAAAGAGACACAGGGTTTGGATGGGCCTGGAGCTTTTTTAGAATCAAGTGTGGATTTGTAAAGAATCAGACTTGGAGCAGTTTAGCAGCTAATTTGTGATAGTGATTCTCCAGTGTATGTAAAGGAACAACAGCCTGAACTGTGTTGACAGAGGCCTTGATGATTCCTTTAACTACTGTTCTTTTTCACTGTTAAAAATTTTATTGAAATTTGCTGTAGAGCACTCTTGGTGCAAGAACAAGCATCCACCCATGATGTGGGAAAGATTGTTGTATGCAACAAATGTTAAACGTGAAGTTAAATATGCAGTGAACTAGGTCTTTTGAAAAGCCACGTATTTCCAGTGAGAAGATCAAGGCACCAGACCTAGGCATTGGGCAAAAAATCTAAAGTTGGATATCCGTGTATGTAAATGGGTGTTATTTTACCTTGGTTATCTTGTAAAGGCACTGTCTTATGCAAGATTGGATGGTTTCAGCTATCTTTCCTGTCAGCAGTAAAGGCAGCCTGTGAAGTGCCCTTCCATTTTGTGTGTATCTGATGTGGTTTTCGATTTACGTCAGTGACCACTGCACGAGCTGTCAGAAAAGGAGCAGGCTCAAGGTCCTACAACAGGGTCCCTTCTGGGGTGCTTTCTACTCTCATGGAGTTCAGGGACAACATTACCTTGAGTGGGAGCAAAACTCATTGTCTTGTTACCAAGGTCATAAAAGGGCCTAAAAGAAATTGGAAGAGTTTGTGATGCTTTGGCAATGCATGTCTTCCAACCATAATACCTAGAGAAAATTGCCTTACCTCCTGCAGGGCTGTGATTAAATGAATTACCTTTGGCTAGATCTCAGTGGATAAGGGAGAGCAATAGGTCACCTAGCTCTTTGCTTACAGAGAAATGCATACAAGAGGATTCAGTCACAAGCTGTCACTAAGGCTAGTCTGCGTGGCTTGGACTAGCTTTGATATTGGTCACCCGTGCAGAAAGGTGGCTCCCAGGTGCAGCTGACATCTAAGACACTGTGGGTATTGTGAAGAGAAAACAGAGCTTTCCTCAAAGGCTGGTTAGGCAGATGTGCTGAACACTGCTGTGGTCAGTCAGAGGGTAGACAGGTCTGCAGGTGTGAGGCTGTAAGCCTTGGTCTCAGGGAAAACATAGTTAAACTTCAAGATTTTAAAGCTGGGACATACTGAGTACATTGAAACTATGTAATATGGAACAGGCTGAGGCATTACAGTTAGTAAACCCATGTGTGTTTTATGGGATCCTGAGAAACAGAAACAAAGATAGACTCAGCAGCTGAGGGGGCTCCACAGTTCAGGGTGGATTCGCTCGGCTTGGTAGTCAGTGAGGAGGGGCCAGCTCCCCCTTCATATTTATCTTCAGCTGCCTGGCCCTAGCAGGAAGACATAATACCAGGGATCATTTCAAGGTTTTATCCTCCATGTGTGACTGTAAGCAACCAAACCCTCTGCTTGAGGATATAGTTGTGCATGTGTAGACCCATGAAGAAGGTATATCTTCATCAGGGAGCCTTATTCATTCAGCACAACCAACATGAATAATATGCACAGTTCTCTTTCTTATTTCCTTCTGCTACGGGAAGCAGTTTTCCTGACAGCTCTTTTGAAATGCAGCATACATGGCTTAGCCTGGAATTTACTTTTCTTTGAAGCTAGAAAACTGAGATCAGTCCCTGTACCAAGCTGGGGATGTTGTCAGTAGACCAAAGAGTAAGGAAAGTTTATAACTAGTATAAATTAATAATATACAGAAGATATCAACAGAAGATGTCTGGAATTCCCATTCCCTTAAAATATGAAGCTGTGTAATCCCTCTGCAAATCTTTAAAACAAATGGCAAAACGTAGTGGTGTGAGTACAGTTGATACTTGGCCGCCAACACTCAACACTAGCATTTCTTACTGATTTCTAAAATTTGGTGCTGTCATCCTTCATAGTTCTGTATTGCTGCCAACATAAATCCTTCCATCTTTGGAATGTGGAGGGAGATGTATGGCAAGCTGCCCTTTGTAGCTGATTTCAGGCTTTGATTCTGGGTCTCCTGTCAGCTCAGCTGGGTGCTTTGGGCAGTAGGATCAAGAAAAAGCAAGCCAGTATGTTAGTTCAGACACATGGTTCCTACAGCTAGCTCCTCAGCACTTTGGGGAAGCATAACTGGAACTTTATCTGTTTAAAAGCACAGTTTCTGGTCAAATTGAAGTGTTTTCCTGATCAGTTAAAGAAACCTAAAAAGAAAACTGGCAATTCACAGAACCTAAATCTTTGCATTTTTTTTTTTAACTTTGCATATTTTACATACTTGTTTTAGCCACTGTCATTTGTCTGTGATTTGGCTCCAAGCAATCTCATCTGCAGTGGTGGATGGGGTGCTCCAGGGCTAAACACTGCAATCCACAGAGTCCAGCAAATCCCCACTGAAAAGAGGGGATTTAGGGTTCTGGTTATAGTAGTTGTAATACAGCTGTGGAATCCTGCTTTATTTCTGTCATTCACTGGTGAAATTCCAGATTAATGCTCTATGATCTGTTTTTCCTGATTGCTTTTGTTCAAATACAATTTAAGAATCCACTTGACCTGACAACCCCTTTGTATTTTGTCTTGGAACAGGTGTTAACTCTTTCCAAGTCTACATGGCCTACAAAGATCTCTATCAAATGTCCGACAGCCAGGTATTGCTCTGAATGTTTCTCATTGCTGTGATCTGTCTTCTGTGATCTCCCTCCTGGCAGCTGAGGAGTTGCTAAGGCTGAATCCCAGAGAAACATTCCCACTGATCTGAGTGGCACTGATGAGAATTTTCAGCTGAGGGGTTTTTCTCTCTGAAGGGCTGGTACTGAGAGGTGGTGAAATTATGCATATGTTCCTTAGTGTATGGCTTTCAACTTCTGCAAGGATTATTTGGGGTCTCCAACATTGCAACTGCTCAACACTGCCCAAGATTTTGCCCTCCACTTTACCTTTCAAGAACTCTATGTCAGAGAGGGAGAAAATGGTGAAACACATGAGGCAGTGACAGTTTTGAGGCTTCAAGAGTTTCTCAGATGTTGCAAACAGCTAAATAGTGTTGTTGTTTGGTGGAGATGGCCTTTTTTCATTAGGGTTGGAGATAACAATGAGGTTGTTTGTCCAGTGCTCATTACAGATTCTACCCTCTTCAGCTTTTCCATTCATAAGTATCGGGTCATTATAAATGGACAATGGCATCTGTTAGTAATAATAATGTTTGCTTATTCAGTTGAGAAAATGTTTAAATTGTACTGATTCCTAGAGCTATAGCTCTCAGTCTCTTAAATAACTGTTGCTACACCTCCAATACATGTGGTTTTAATTGTAATTTTAGACAGAATAATATATAAATATTCTCTGGGAGGCAGTGCACACCAACCTCATCTCCTGGTTGGAATTACCAGCAGAAATGCATCAAAATCTTAAATGTGCAGCTGGAGTAATGCCTGTTACCCTGTGCAAATGCGCATGTTGCAAGCTATGTATTCTGCTCTATTTAATGCTTGCTGAAGTGATGCTGAGATAAAATAGGCACTGAAGAAACCATGCTTTCAATATTTGATCTGTGTTTGAAAAATGTGTTCCTGTATTACTGAAGTCTAATTTATGTAAGGAACATGTTAGCTCAATACCTGTTGAAAAGGGAACTACAATTTCAGTAAGTCTAATATCAGAAAATTTCAGTAAAAGTAATATGAACAGAGAGTTCTGAGTGTGAATGTGTTTTCCTCATTCAGCGGTATTTCCTTTTTTGTACTACCTGCAGCTCTATGAAGCCTTCACCTTTCTAAAAAGTCTTGGGGCTGTGATCCTGGTGCATGCTGAAAATGGAGACTTGATAGCTCAGGTGAGTGAACTGTGATTTTTGCTTCACTTTGTGAGAAGATTCACACAAGGCAGGGGAAGTAAAAGTGCCTCCAGTCTGAGTATATGTAGGAAAAAAGGGAACTAGCTAGTAAGAACCTTTATTGAACCTGATGACTTATGCACTGCTGGTGTAAACCCTAGGATGAGAGGATGCATGCTTTGCATGCTTTGGTAGAACATCTGTGAGGTATAGCTGTGATCCAGACAGCTCCTTGCCTTGGCTGCAAATTGGGACTGGCGAGGAAGGCAGAAGGAAGCAAGATCTCTTCTGAATCCACCAGACACAAGTAAAGCAGAACAACCTAAAGCCTTGCTCAGAGATTTGGGAGACAGAAAGTGGATGTGGGAAACTTTATACTAATGTCTCTTGTTGCAATTATCTGCATAAATATTGTAGTGAATTTAGAGCATGTGGTAAAGCTCTCAGGCCTCTTTGTTTTGGGAATATTCTTACAGATCTCTAAGGTTTTAATATAAGAATCCACAATGATCTTCTAAAGATTTAAAAACTGTGCATTGAAATATAAGTCATATTTTTTAAAGACACCACCCAGAACCAGAAAAGTGGATTCAAATTCAATGTGTTCCATTAAAAAGTCCCAGATCCCCAGTGACCTCTTTGCAGGTAAGGTCTCCCAAGTAGGGATTATCCTCACGCTAAAGCGTGATCTGTGCAATAGCAGCAGATTGAAAGAGGTATCCCAAGGACAGTAATCAATAGTAAATCTCTCGCTGGTCCGAGGACAGGATTCCCCTATAAAACAGAATGGGGAGGCCTGAGTGAGTATTGTTATGAGTGCATATATCTGTGGCAGATGAATATTTTAAGGCAGTAGCAGAGATATCTCACTCCTCTGATCCCTTGTATGTGTCTAGAGCACCTCAGAGATCTGTGAAGCTCCGAGTGAGCTAACTGATTTATCTGCTCAGCTCTTTATCTGCTGGTTTATGAGCTAAAGACTAAGCAACAGAGCTGACAGGGAAATTACAGTAACAATAGCTGCAAACAATTTGTCTTTGAGCTCTACACTCCGGAAGCCACATGCTTGTTGTCTCATGCATAAGAGAGGCTCTTAAGTGAATGCTTGAATGACTGTGGAGTGTATAAGCAATCTTGCCCATAAAGGTTCAATTTGTTGTTTTCCCCTCAGTGAGATTTCTGTCCTTTACCTATGTAGTACCAACTTACTTTTTGTAAGGCCATTGAGAGCCTTCTTTACCTAGGTCAAGTTTAGCCAAAATAATCACTGGACTAAAAAGATACTAGTGGGGAGTCAGCAGGCACATACAGCGCAGCTGTATCCTCCTCCCATTGAAACCAAGTGAAAACTACCATTAGGATTCAAGAGAAAAATAATGCCGATTTTCCATGAAGACTAACATGATTTAAAACTACCAATGCATATATTTTATAATTTTAGCGTGACACTGAATATCCAGTCGAAGCAAAATCAATAATAATAAACATAATATTAATGTATGAATGGCAAAATGAAACTAATCAAATGGCACCCATGATGTTTTGATATGTGCTCCATTAAAATCAATGTACACCTGTGGAATTGCATTGTGGAATTACATTTTTGATAAAAATATGTTTCGGTTATATTTTTCTTTGATCACCTTTAATATACAGCCATAGAATATGAGCATACAGGAAAGAAATATTAGGAAAAGAGGAAGTAGTAAAGAAATGTGAATTATGTTATACATCAACATATTTCCTCAGCATTGCTATGTCTTATAAAATCAATCTGTTCCTTATGTTTTTATTTAGAAGGATTATTGAAACAGGTGAAAAGAAAGCTGGGTGCAGGGATGTTTTGCAGGACTATCTTGTGTGGAAATAAAAATTTGATCTTATCAAACAACTACTCTATGTTATTAGCACTATCAAATCCTCTTACAGTGACTAATTGTATCATATGATCTGATTTTATGATTTCCTTCAAGATGCAAATGTATCCTATTGTGCTGTCTTGCTATTTTTTGTATTATATGGATGCAACTGTTTATTTTTTCTTGTATTTTAATTATCTGAAGTCTTAAACTCACAGTGTTCAGAACTGTTGCATTAATGGTTTAGAACATCTCCTTTTAGGAATACCTATGAGACATTATGATTTTCCAACCAAAATAATCTTTATTACACTGTCAAATTAATGCACTCCTATTAATCAGCTTTGATTCATTGCAGAGAAGGCAAAAGTATATGTGAATATTAACTTAGGTTTTGCTCGAGTATATTGGTAATGTGTGAGCTTTGCACCCCTGGGGACCTGGGATCAAATATTTATTAGATGACATAGTAAAGTATGTTCGGTAACTCCATCCTAGTCTCTTGGGGACATTCATTCCTGTCAGAGATGTTACAGTTGTTGCACTCTGCTCATTACCTGTAGGCATGGCAGGCCAGGGTTTGAGGGACATCAGCAGCTCTGTTCCCACATTTGCTCTCTTAGTAGACCTGTACCAAACTCAGATCAGAAGTGGCTGAATAACACTTTCTACAACAAGGGAGCTTTATTCCAATACCACTTCTTGGTCTTAATTTAAAGAAAAGCGAAGCTCCTTTTCTATTTTAAAAAATTGACCTAATTGCGGCAAAGCTTTGTAGCACAGATTTTTTCTAACAATCCCCCACTGGTCCTAAGCAGGGCTTTTTGGTGTGGACACTGCCCTCGCAACTGGAGTGCACTTTTTTACTTTCATGAAAACATAATCTTAGTGATTCCCTCTGTAGGAAAAAAAGTGTAACAGAAAGCTCAGTGACAAAGGCAAGATTTTATTTGATGAAGTGTCAGCAATGCTAAAACTTTAATGAAGATAGCAGTATTTCATAGGCTGAAGACAGAAGAAACTTCTGGGAGTAAAGAAAGAATTGCAGGATGGAAATATTTATAATTACTATTTAAAATATTGGTTGAAGTATGTTCCCCAGGCTGGTATCTTGGTGTCAGATAGGACTTTCTGGAAGGCAGAGGAGGTTTCAGCAGGCTTACACAGCTGCATTTGCACTAACAGAAAAGGGACGGTCAAAAAGCACAGCTGTCAGCCTGGTGTGGGCTAACTGGTACAAGAGTCTTGTTCTGGCGAGTTTGTCGGTATTTATCTGTTTTGTTCCAGGAACAAAAGCGCATCCTGGAGATGGGAATCACGGGACCCGAGGGACATGCCCTGAGCAGGCCTGAGGAGGTAAGAGGCTTTTCTCCTCTTGTCATCCATGGAAATGTTTTGTCAGGCATGTAGTACCACTGCTTGGCCTCTGTACGTGCAGACAATAGATGGGTGCACGGGGTAGACAGTCTGTTTCTCCCGTGACTTCCAGAATTACTCAAAGTTGTGTAAATCCAGGTCCCCTTAAGCCTGTTCGTATAAAATACCCTTCTGCTGCTGGCCACAGGTGCATCCCCGCAGGCCCAAGGTGTCCTTGTGCTCTGTCACAGCTCCACCTGCTGTGCCAGGCCTGCAGGCCTTTTGGACTGTGACCTTGGCTGTTTGGTCTGTGACTACAAATACCGGGCTGAATTTCAGATTTCTCTTAGTTTCCAAACCCCATTGCAGCTGTGCTTTGACTCTAGGATTGGGGAAGGCACAGCAGGCTGAATGCCAGCGGCACAGCTTATGGGTTAGACTGAGTTTACTGGATTCATTAAAATGCCTTGGATGAAAACCTCCTATACAATGCCTGTGTACGTATATGCTGTGCATAAATGTTCGCCAACATATGAATCTATGTTTATGTCAGCAGATACGTTTGTAGTAGAAATGCAGACTGTAGTAATGCAAATATGTGAGAATGGAAAGATGCTGCGAGGCAGCTCAATTTATGCAATTCTCTTGTAATAAAACGAGCCGCTTGCAAGGATCATCTCAGACATCTGGAAAGGGTTTCTTTAATGAGAATGAAAAGACAGAGACATGTCAATGTCTCTTAATGTAGACAGATCAGGCTGCTAATAGCGTGATGGGGGGCAGTAGTGGGAAGTGACTGCCTTCCTTGAAGACTAAAGAGACAAGACCCTGGGGATTTGAGGCTAAACTTGAAGAGATTGTTGTGGTTTGCAGATCTTTATATAACCTCTCCCCAAGGCAAGAGGAATAAACTTAATTGGTCACATTCTTCTATTGAACTGTTTATGTGTTTTTTTCATTTTTCTGTTTAACTTCCACTTAAATTATTCTGAAATAATTGAGGCGTTTCTTTTTAATGAGAGTAAAGGCCTAAGGAAAATCTGCATTTGCAATTTCCAGGAAGGAATTTCATGTCTTTTTGACTGTGCCATCTGATGGCCTCAGCCCCAGTGCTGAGGCATAGAGGTCCTGCTTTCCTTTTTTTCTTTTTTTCCTTTTTTCCTGCTTTTCCTTTTTTCTGTAGGTGACTTTGGGGATTTGAGAGCAAATATTGGGATAAAAGTCCTAAGAGAACCTGAAGTGACAGTGTGATTTTAAGAAAAAGATATTTTACAAATCTGTGAAGAAGTAAGACCTGTGGTTTTGGACAGGTTAAATTAGTCAACTTTTCTAGCACAGCTTTTGGAGAGGATTTTGTGCACTGTCAAGTCAGTATTTTCAGTTGCAACAGATTTTTAGGTATTAAAATGCCAATACTGTGAGTCTGTCTAGGAAGGAGGTATAGAACTGATGACTGGGTAAAGCAGTATAGGAGCCACTGGGAAGCACTGCTCCTCCATATGAAGATGACTGCTTTGCGCCTATGTCCCAGATGACTCCTTGAAAGAAGATTGTATTTATGCTTGCTGACAGAGAGGGCTTACTGGCCGATGTTTCAAAGGCTTTTATGGATTATGGGCTAAATTCAGTCCATAATGCTGAAGCTGCTGTTTGGGAATACTTTACGTTCACTGTCCTCTTATATAAAGATTTCAGGGGGTAAGCTGCCAGGGAGAGCTCCAAGCTGGGGCACTGTTCCCTTGCTTCGTTCTCCTTCCAGCTGCAGAATACAGTGAGAGGCCCAAAGTACAGGCTTGGGAAGGAGATAAGAAGGAGCCCTGCCAGCCACTTGGATGTGATCTTCCCTGAGGGCCAGTGAACTGTGTTAGCACTAGGACAACTGTACCCCCTTAGCAAGTACAGCCTGGCTGTGATTACTCCTAACACAAAATGCCCGAGGGGGTTAGCTCTTGCTTTCCAGCACTGCATATCCCACTATGGAAAAAACAGAATTTAGTCCTGAAGTATTGTTGCTAAACAATGAGAAATATGGCTCAGTACTCCAGTTCATTTTTTCTTGTCTGCTTTTGCATTTAACTTCTTTCATTCTTTCATTCCTCAGCTTGAAGCAGAAGCAGTTTTCCGTGCCATCACCATTGCCAGTCGAATAAACTGCCCAGTGTACATTACCAAGGTGATGAGTAAGAGTGCAGCTGATATCATTGCACTGGCTAGAAAGAGAGGTAAGAGACTTGCTTTTCTGCCCCCAGACTTGGATTTTGTGTTGAATAGAAGCTCAGTGGAAAAAAATAAGTTGCTGGCAGACTGATCTGTACATCTTGACCCAGATCATGGATGCTAAATATTTGGGGCTAAGAAAACTGTAAATAGGCCCTTCTGTGGTTTTCCATTGAGAATCATAGAATCATTAAGGTTTGAAAAGACCTCCAAGATCCATCTGGTCCAACCGTCCCCCTACCACCAGTATCACGCACGAAACCATGTCCCTAAGCACTATGTCCAACCTTTCCTTAAACACCCCAAGGGATGGTGACTCCATCACCTCCCTGGGCAACTTGTTCCAAAGCTTGACTGCTCTTTCTGAGAAGAAATGTCTCCTCATTTCCAACCTGAACCTCCCCTGGCACAACTTGAGGCCATTCCCCGTTGTCTTGCTCCACAAACTCTAAGCACGCCCCCCCCCCATCCCCTCCAAGACTGTGGTGTGACCCTTGTGCATGGGGATGTCTGTGGGTCAGCATTGCTCAGTGCAGCCGTGCAAGGGTCAAGGTTAAAGACCACCCAAAAGGGACTTGTGAGCCTGGAGGGAGCCCATTTTGAAGCTACCTTTGTTTGCTGAAACAAGTGCCTCACAGAAACAGCACCTGAGGTGCTGTAGTACTGGGAGACTCAGCTCTTTCTCACAGGTGGTGGGATAGGACATAGCGTGGCATGGGGCCACTCAAGAGATTGAAAATCACAGAATCACAGAATTTTCTAGGTTGGAAGAGACCTCAAGATCATCGAGTCCAACCTCTGACCTAACGCTAACAGTCCCCACTAAACCATTTCCCTAAGCTCTACATCTAAACGTCTTTTGAAGACTTCCAGGGATGGTGACTCCACCACTTCCCTGGGCAGCCTGTTCCAGTGCCTCACAACCCTTTCAGTGAAGAAGTTCTTCCTAACATCTAACCTAAAACTCCCCTGGCTCAACTTAAGCCCATTCCCCCTCGTTCTGTCACCAGGCACGTGGGAGAACAGGCCAACCCCCACCTTGCTACAGCGTCCCTTGAGGTACCCATAGAGAGCGAAATCTTTGTCCTTTCACAGTCAATCTTTCTTTTGCAATCCTCACTTTCTGCCACAAACTGCATCTTATTAATAATTCCTCTCCTCTGCTCCCCTCTTTTCTCCTGAATTGTCAGTGTTTTCCCACCCTTTTCCTTCCTTCTTTTCCTTTTCTTTTCCCACTTTGTCTTCTGTTTCCTCCATTTCTCTGACTATTTCCACAGTGCCTCTCCTCTTCTTCCACTTGCCTCTGTTTACAAAGGTGGTGAGGAAAAAGGTCAGGCCATAAAGAGCTTTTCCCATCTTGTTCTCGATGTCAGTTTTTACTTCATTTCATTTGAAAATGAAGGAGGGAAAGGAGTCAGGACTGTTCTGCTGGTTTCTGCTTGAAAGTGCATGAGCACTGTGGAGAAGCCAAAGAGCTAAATATTATCTTGGTATTTGTATTCATGGAGACTTGGAGTTTGCTGGTGGGACCATATGCTGTTATCTGCTGGTGCTGTGCCCAACCTGAGAGTGGTAAAAAGGCATCTGTCAGCTGGAGCCCATCCTCCACCTAAAATCACTCTGAAGCAGAGCAACAGAGAGAACATGTCTGTGATTAAAATAGTACAAATTAAAACCAGGTCTGAACTGTCTCCTCCTGGATTAGAAAGAGAGCTTTGTAAATATCCTGATCAAAAGCATGTGTAACTCAGAGAGCCTCCTGATTAATTTTTTATCATACAGACAAAGCCAACGCTGCTTAATTTTCTGGGAGCTACGCTGACCATGTAGCAATGCGTAAATTATACATGGCTGTGTGCAGCAAGCTCTATAATGTGCTGGAAAGAGAGTGGATTGTAATCAGTTCCTGTATATTCTTGCTTTCCCCAAGGTCCCCTTGTTTTTGGAGAGCCGATCACTGCCAGCTTGGGGACAGATGGAACACATTACTGGAGCAAAAACTGGGCCAAGGCTGCTGCTTTTGTGACCTCGCCACCTCTGAGCCCTGATCCTACCACTCCAGATTACTTGAATTCACTCTTAGCATGGTAAGACCTTATTTTTATTTTTTTTTATAGGCTGATATCTGGGCAAGTACAAATGCCACATGGAATAAAGCACCTAGGGATCAGCTCAGTTTCCTTTAAAGCAGTCCCATACAAGACACGGCAGAGAAGGAATGGTAGAAAAGCAGGGATTGTTTTGCCCCTGTGTTTAGGCTGCCAATCTGGTGAGCAGGCCTGGACCCTCCAGATTCTAGTTAGCACATTCAAAATACACTTGTTGGCTATTCAGGTTATATTTCTTTTTCCTTCTGCTTTTCAAGTGATTCCTAGTTGCACAGCTAGATAAACAGTCTTTAGCCTAGGACTTCAAACTAGCTTTCTCTCTAATTCTCTGTTTTCTCTAGCCAAATAGTTAATATATAGTTGGATCACATCACCTTCCAGAGTAAGCAATAGCCTGGTGGATAAACCCCCATCTGTGAGCATAGTCTCAGTTTTAAGTCCCAGTCATATATCACAAGCACAGGTCCTGAAATTAGAGTTGTCCCAGTGTAGAGAGATAGCTGGAACCAAGATAGCTTTCCTGGAGCCATTTTGGTCAGAGCTGGTGCAGGTAAGCTGGAGCACTTCTGAGAATTAGGCTGTCTTAAACTAAATTGTAAATGTTCACAGCAGCACTGCACTGCACTGTTAATGAATGTGTAGTCAAGCTCTGAGTTACACGCATTCCTGGTAAGAACATGCAGGCATTTGCTCTGTTCTGAAGGCCTGGTGGCCTGATTTTCCGTAATTGATATTTCTGTTCCTTAAAATAAGAACAACGAGGAAAAATTACTTTTCTGGCCTCACATGTCATTGTCAGCATCATAAAGAGTGAAGCTCACTGTGTGAGGGTAAGGCTCTTAGCCAGCATACGTGAATGTGTATAAGAATGTTTGGTCCTTTACTGTCAGACACAGCTACATGTTTTCAGAAAGAGTCCACAAATAACGGTATGTGGGTTAAAACAAATCGGCTAAAATAGAAAGAGAAATTTTAGACTTGGAATCCAAATAATGACATTAACATTAACATCAGAAAGACAAATTGAGGAGACAGAGAAGTTTTCATTATCCTCCTACCATGCAAAAATGACTTTTTTTTTCTTACTGGCTTAAAGTCCTAGATCATAAATGACAGCAGCTTAGCCTGCTTTTGGTTTTAATACTTTAAATCTATACTGTGAAACTAAAAAGAGCTGTGTATATTATCCCTCTGCCATGTGTTTGTGGGGAATTTTATGCAAGAATGATGGTAAAGGTAATATTTCACTTTTCTATTTCACTGTTCATCAGGAGATTGGTAATTTACATTCATTAAAGAATCCTCACAACGATCTTCTTCTGCAAGTATGCATACTGCTTATGCTGTTTCCCACAGAATCTGTTGATTTATTTTTTTTTGCTAAAAAGTGGAAAGTATAAAAATCAAAGGTGTCTCATGAGGTTTGCAGATTGGATTTGTCTTATGACATTTGGTCCTTTTTTCATCCACGGGCCATACACCTTGGGGTAGCTTTCATCTTCCATGGTGTACTGCCGCATTATTGCTGCTGTGACGTGCTGTTTCTTCTGAACTAGAGAGGTGGGATCTTGGTGCTAAATGGAAGATGTCATCAGCCTTGAAAACATCGTTTATGGTGAAGAATAACATCATGAAGTATTAGTGAGGTGCTTAAAGATATATACGTCTTCGGTTAATTCCCACCAGTTTCTTTTTCTGAGATGTTTTCTGTGGTGATCCCTTTATCTCTCAATTTGCTAGCTGATCTGTTAGCTGTTAGTAGAGGAGATCTATCAGTAGGAGTGCTCGTGTATAACCCTGAGTTGTTGGGTATCTCCCAAGAGTGACATTTGGCAGCTGCCGGGGTCTTCTGTTGGCTAGACTGGGGAGTGCAGAGCCTGTTATTAGATGTTAGAGGAGAAGAAAAGTGGAGTTCAGATGAGTTAATAGCATAGTGGAAGGAGAGCGTAACAACATAAACACAAGGAAACAGACAGGGATATAGGGCTTGGCTGTGACATTGATGTTTTCATGGCTATATTAATGCCAGAGAAGTAAAAAAGAGGAGAGAGTCTAAGCTGTGAAGAACTTAGCTGACAGAAAAACAGCAAGAAAGAAGAAATGGCATGCAGTTCATATCTTTGTGTCTGTGTTAGAATAAATTAATGTTTTGCTGATGGATTTGGTTTAATCCTATGCAGTAATACCAGACACTCAATAATTAGGAATAGCTAAAACATATCTGCCTTTTCACCATTAAATACATGACTTTGCCTTCTAACAAAAAATGAATGGCTGGTTGTGAACATAGTGAAGAACCAGAAAGGAGGCTAAAGGGTCTTCTCTGACTGTCAGCAATCATTAGGGCTGGCAGTCCAGAAAATTGCATTAGAATTACTGATGTGTGATCCTTTTTTTTCTGTAGTTGGCTATTTGTTAGCTTGTTGGAACCTAAATTTGTGGATCAAAGTCATTCAAATGTTTCAAAGCTGGAACTTATATGATCAGTTTTAAAAAAGGTTGTCAGCCTCTTGTGGACATCACCCTTCTGGACTGATAGAAGCAGTTGTAGTTTGTTTTAATGTGCTTGACTCCTGTAAACTTAGTCAAGATCTAAAACTATTAGCCGTTTCCTGTGGATAGTAAAGAACCTTTATTTATTTATTTATTTATTTATTTATTTATTTATTTATTTCAAGATACCACATATTGGTTTTGTTCTTCTTCCTTATTCCCCAAAGTAGCAGTGTACAAGTTCTGATATCTGCAAAGCATTTTTCTCTAAGGTGAAAAAAAAAAGATACATAAAATCATTGTTGTTTGGTTGCTCTTTCTGTGTTTTACTCCATACCTTTGTCTGTGTAAGACATTTAGATTAAATAAATCCAGAGTGCAAGAGTGCAAGTACACTTGAGCTATCCACTTTTTTGTTTGTTTAGAATACTACTCCCTTTTTTAGAATATTCTTCCTTTTTTATTTTCATCATTCTGTTTTGGTAGGCCAGTCAAGGAATATTTGTGTAAAAATTACAAGAGAAGTATATGTGCAGAGGAGAAATGCAGGGAAACAAGCTTGATGCTCATTACTCTGCATTGTAAAATATGCTTTTATTTCTAAACACGGTTATGAATTTATCCTGAGTGCATCAGACATTTCCTTAATCTTTTAATAATCCTTTGTCCTGGTTAGTGCTTGTGTCTGATCTGTCGATAAGCAGCCTTAAACCTGAGGGGGCTGTAATCTGGGAATTCAGGATGTTCCTGAGGGAAAGTGGAGATGTCCAATACTGCTGTTGCTCTTCAGTGATATGTGGCCAACACGTAGAGGCTGCTGACATGACTTGTAGCCTATACCTCCATCGTGTAGGCTCCATTTGAGTGAGTCCGAGACCAAGGTAGCCTTGGTGACTGCTATAAACCTTCTGTGTGTTAACTCCGCAGTGGGGACCTGCAGGTGACGGGAAGTGGACATTGCCCATATAGCACTGCCCAGAAAGCCATTGGAAAGGACAACTTCACTATGATTCCTGAAGGGGTCAATGGAATTGAGGAAAGAATGACTGTGGTCTGGGACAAGGCTGTAGTAAGTAATTACTTACTTGTATGGATTAAAAAGAATTTGACTGTTGGCTGAATAATGCAAGCCAGGAGACTCTTGGCCGGTACTTCAGTGACTTTATAATATATATCTGAGAATTCCCAGAGACCTACTACAATATGAACTGTTTGTTTCAAAGTTTTATAAACTCAGGTCTGTGTTTCATTTCTGACAGCACAAAGCCATAGTGTTTTATCAGACCTGAGGCTTCACAGACTAAACTGCTGTAATTTTTTCAGTTGTGTCAGAGGAGTTGCTTCTCACAGACATAGGATCTGGAAGCAGTTTAATGATTTTGAAGTAGACCCCGTATAAACGTGATGAATGGATTGTTTGAATTTGGGAAGTGTCTCATCATTTTTGAGAAATTACAAATGGATGGCAGCTGAGCCTGAGGCTACACCATGAAATGCTTTGAAGGAGAACACTGCATGTAATTCATAGTGGCATATTTTGCTGTGGGGTGCCGGTGTATGTTAGCAATTTTTTGATGGTTCCATGGATCCTGATATAAAATGATATCCTCCCACCATTGCCCGTCTTCACATAAACACCCAGTCTCACTCACACATGCACTTATTACCTTACACTGCATTGCACTTGAATGCATATTGCAGACTGCAAGGTGGTAATATTTAAAATGCTCTCATGAGCACTTTACCCAGACCATGTTTAATAACCCCTTTCTTCAGGGAATGCTATTGAGTTTAGAAGCACAGAAGCAGCTTCTGATATCCGGCATGTAGGAGCAAAGCAGGAAAGCAAGAAAAATGCAACGCAACCTGCCAGGGATATTTCCCTTTTGTTAACTCATATGAAGGGAAACAGCTGCCACAAGTGTTACTAAATGGGATTTACAGGTGGTGACATTAATTCCTGGACCACTGAGTAGCTTATATTTTGTGAATCTCCTGGTTGACTAGGCAGAAAATGTGTTAAACAAATAAACGTTGCTCTTGTTTACTTCCAGAGAAGACCCCAAAATACTCTGCTGAAAAATCAAAAAGCTGAAGTGAACAGCTGCTATTAAGCCATCACTGACTGTATAAAAAGTTCAATTGGTGGTGACATTTCTCCAGGCAAGAGCTTTATAACTGGGGTTGTATTACTTAGATTTATAGATGTTGTAATACTACTAGTAGAATGGACTTAATTTGCAAAAAATGTTTCTAAACAGTCTGAGCATTTTTTATATTTGATCTTTTATTTAATCTTGTAATACTCATATAATTTCCCTGGTTTAAAATCAGTAAAATATTTAAATGGGAATTATTAGGACTAGCAGCAAAGCACACATGCATCAGAGCAGGGAAGCGGACCTTAGCTGAGAAACTTGACAGCCAGGAATAACGCATTCACTTACCTGAAACTCCAAAGTAATGTTCCTTATATAAAATCCTGCTCAATAAAGCCTAATTTCGTACAACATCACCAGATATATGAACAACACACTTTCCTGTATCTCCTCAACCATTCAGCACTCTGAATACTCAATCTCTGTATTATAAATGTGCTTTGGTCAAGTTATGTTGTTTTTAGGCCACAGGTAAGATGGACGAAAGCCAGTTTGTAGCTGTCACCAGCACCAATGCTGCCAAAATCTTTAATCTGTATCCAAGAAAAGGACGGATTGCTGTAGGATCGGATGCTGATGTTGTTATTTGGGACCCTGATAAGGTGAAGACTATAACAGCTAAAAGCCATAAATCGGTAAGAAGAAAAAGAAAACAAGCAACGTCTCTGTTGCTTTTCAAATGTCAAATTCATGTGAACAAATGTATTGGATATAGAAGAGTGGGGTAACAGCCTGATCCTTTTCTGAAACATGTAATTATTTCTGAAAATGAAAGTATTGAATCTTGCATTGGAAGGATTTCTTTTCTCTCAGCATATACAATTGCACTATTTTTGTATGCTTGTGCCTGACCTGTAAATAGGTATGAATCAGCAGGTCTGCAGCTGAGGTTAATAAAGTTGTGAAAATACATTTAAAACCAGCTCACTTCTTTTGCTTGTATGAGAAACACCTGATATAAAATGCACAATTAAATCAATAGTATTCTAGCATATTATAGATGATTAAATATTTTGATAGTACAGCTCTGATCAGCTTTATGGATGGGATTTCTTATTTAATTCCAAAGCTTTGATGTGTAGTACTTCTCAGCCCCTTAACACAGAATACCAGTGACTCACAGTCATGTTAATTTTGGCAGTGACGGGTCTTATGCGTTTACCTTACATGTTATCTATCTCAAAGTTTTTATCTTATTATGTTCAGTGTTTTTTTAAATACATATTGGGAAATTCTTCCAAAACTTGTATTGAAAATCTAGTGATATGATTTATATTAAAAGGGCAGAAACCTTTGAAAACCTTTAAAAACTTTAGATGATGCATTGTTTATTTCTCTGTCTTGAGATATCTCAGTATTTTTGAGAAAGTAATAATCACCTGCCACTTGACTGTCATTTCCATCTAGCTTCAAGCTTTCCTGGTCCTTTCTGGGCTTTTTCAGATAGAAAAATTCAGACAGAAATATGCTGGCCCTGAAAACTCAGTACTTGCTGCAAGTCTGAAGCTTTCTTTGCAGGGGCTTAGAAATTCCCTTATGCAGTCACACCACATGCGTGATAGGACTAAATCTTCTGGATATCCAACAGCTGAGTCAGAATTTTCCTTCTTATTAAGATTATTGAATTTCTAGAGGTTCTGGATAAACAGGGTAAGTCCTCAAAAGCAAATGAGATAAAGTCTTGATGGAAAGTGAGCAATACATACAGGGGAGTCTGACTGGACAGATGCTTTTTAATCATTTAATCAATAACAATGCATAGAAATGCATTGCTTTTCCTTCAGAAAAAAAGCAATTTTATATGCCTGTTAATGGCAGTTGCTTAAAAATATGACTACAAATGTGTATTGTAAGTTACTAACTGAAGGAGACCTTGTACTGAACTTGCAGTGAGTATATTGGTTGATCCTCAGGCTGTTGAGTACAACATCTTTGAAGGAATGGAGTGCCACGGTGCCCCGCTAGTGGTCATAAGCCAAGGGAAGATAGTGTTTGAAGATGGAAACCTGCACGTAAATAAAGGAATGGGCCGCTTCATCCCTCGCAAACCTTTCCCTGAATATCTTTACCAGCGCGTCAAAATCAGGAATAAGGTAATGTCAGATATTATTTAATTTTCTTCCAAGGCATACCTTTTCAGAACCACATTAGCAAATTTTAATTATTATTACTACTGTGCTAATATAAATCTGTATTAGATGACCTATGTATGATTTATGTCTGACCTATGTTTGTATATGGTCAAAATATGACCAAAAACTGGCTCCTCTGCAAGTGTGAGCTGATATAATTTAAAATTGCACTTCAGTGGGTAGAGCACATAAGTGCCATTTGGGTATAATTGCTGTATGCCCAGCTGTGCAGTCTTTTGAAGGGAGGTGGAATAGTGATAGAATTTACTTTTAGTTAGATGTCAGCAAAAAGATGCAGATTCTTTGGAAGGAGGGTTAGCCAGAAGAAAAATAGCATTTTAAATTGCTACTAAGCTTCGCATGCTGAACAGCCCCATTGCAGAGAAGAAAAGCATCTAAGTCGGAGATGCTCATTATATTTGGCATCTCTGAACTGCTGTTGGTGCATTTGCTAAACTGAGTATTAGCAGCATTCACAGCTCAGGAAGCTTTTATTGTGTATTTAAATAGAAGCTTGGGAAATGACCAAGATCACGACTTGGTCAGTTCTGGTATTGAATTATATTCACACTCCCCTGTTGAAAACCAGTTGGCTTGGTGCTAGTTTTGGGTTGCTTTTTGCCACTGGGCAATAAAGTACTTTGTGAGAGCAGGTAGCAACGACAAATTTACCAAAAAAATGTATTTTCTTCAACAAGGCATATGCCATTGCCTGTAAGGGTGGCAGCTGAAATCAAGTCTACAAGTGGGAAGGATAAGAGGCATAAAAATAAAATGCATCTGCAAAGGAGTTTTGCAAAATACCAACAAATTAATTTTTCTTTCTTTTTTCTTATTTTATTTTAACGTTAATCGGTTAGGTGACATGGGTCTCCACATCTGCCTTTCAAGGGTTTAGCACATGGGAATGCTATATAAATTGGAGTGATGATGCTATTTAAATAGTGAAAACAGCACTTGAAAAACAAGTATCAGAGAGTGGTGCCTTACACCAAGGATTTGCTCAAAAGTAACCAGCCCAAATAACTTGCATCTTGTAGTGGGCCTGGATTTGGGGAAAGACCTTTGATTCTAGATCCATAAGCAAAGGTCTGCAGAGGGACCAAGTGAGGCATTGACATTATTGCTCATCCAGCTCCCTCTGCTGCCTGCTGAGAGGAAGTGAGAGCAGTCTTATGTCTTGTGTTTCTTTTCACAGTCAAATTTTTTTAATTGAAAAGATTTAGGAAAACCCACTGATCGTGATATCAGCCACCATCATGTGGCTATGTCACCACACAGCAAAACCCATCACACAAGGGTCTGCAAAGCTTTAGCTGGCCCAGGGAAAACCTCCTGGAACAGGGATAGCAGTGCAAATCCCTGCCTTTGTGGAGCCCTGGATAGCGGATTCACTGCTGTGATCAGCAGCTGCTTCCCTCGGGGCATTAGCTTTGGCTCAGCTTGTGAGACAGTGTCTCTTCTGAGCCTGACGTCCCTGTCACCAAAAGCAAGGAAAATGCACTGATTTCTGTAAGAGCAAGATCAGACCCCCATGAATAGTGTGGCCTTCCTCCCCAGTACTTTAATTGTACTGTTAACTCACTGGGGAAAGGGTCCTGAAACAATAGTTGTGTAAGCCTTAGATTTATAATCCTTTGGATGGGCTTTGGATTAAGAAATTCAGTGGCTTCAGATTCTTCCTGAAAATTTAAAGTGTTTTTTAAAGTACTGTTTCCTAGATTTCTGTGTTTGTTTGTTTGTTTGTTTTTTAGGACAATGAGACTGTTACGATTATCTTTCCTCATAATTCTAATAGGAACAGTACAGGGATAAGATAGAGACCTTAAACTGAAATCAAAACTCAGGTGACAGATAGTCTATTGACAGATAATGAAAGATGGGTCCCAAGCTGCAGTCTGTTGTATAATTGCTTTTCTAGTTCGTGACAAGAAGTGGAAACTTTTGAAATTTTATTTAAAAAAAAAAAAAAGTCACTGCTTTTCAATGAGGTTCTAATGGAAATAATGTGATATTTGAAGGGGAGGAGCAGAGAAACCAGGTAAGAGCTGCTCCAAAATAGTTACTGCACCAAGCCTGTCTGAATTTAAGAAGCGATTGGATTGTGCATGTAGTTACACGGTACCAGGAGTTGGACTTGATGATCCTTATGGGTCCCTTCCAACTCAGGATATTCTATGATTCTAAGAGTGAAATTGCTAGAGTCTATATAGTGATTGTCAGTCTTACCACAACCAAAATGTGATTCAGCAGCTCACATATGAGACTCACCTGATCCCGCCATACTGAAAATCCTTTGAATGTAGAGATGACATTGACTGATCTTACATAAAATAAATATCTTAGGTGAGAGCTATTGTTCTTTTGAGATCCAATTTTTCTCCACTGACTGTGAAGGAAGCCTATTAAGTCTTGATCTCATGTGTTTATATATATTTATTATATATATATATATTTATAAAATTATGAGAGGAGACTTCATAGTTTCCTTTTTATACAAAGCTGACTGTAGCTTTGACAATAGTACGAATGTGTACCTCAGCTAATGCAGAATATAGCTCTGTGCTCGGTGGCCTCTGTTTACCAGTATCATTAGGGAGCATTATCAGGGCATTCAGTGTCTGATTTTATTCTGCTCTTGCTTTAGGTGGGAGGACTGCAAGGAGTCTCCAGAGGAATGTATGATGGGCCTGTGTATGAAATCCCAGCTACGCCAAAATATGCAACTCCTGCACCCTCAACTAAATCCTCCCCTGCCAAAAACCAGCCCCCACCAATCAGGAACCTCCACCAGTCTAATTTTAGCTTATCAGGTAAGTCAACCTGACTCATTAGAAATGCCTTTAAAGCCTTCAGTATGTATGGATTGTTGCTGATAAATTTCAATTATAAAAATTACCTCTTTAATCATATATGTATGAAATATATACACACACACACACACACATATATATATATATATATATATATACATGTGTGTATATATATACGTAAGAACATCTATAGTTAGGTATGTTCGTATACATTCTTTCTCTAGGAATATTTTACAAATTACCAAATATTCAGAATGTTTGTCATCTAAAATATTTATCTGCTTGCAGTCTTGTAGTATTATTTACCTGACACCTTATGGTTAGCTGAGGTCTCTGGTTGATACAACTGAGGCCTGTTAGTACGTATCAGTGATGGGACTTGGGCCTGGTGTGACTCATGTGGCTCAAACACCTCACATTTCTTTCTTGCTGTATCACCAGAAACTGCTAGACACAGAAACTTCAACTGTCCTTGTCCATGGTCAGAAAATCACATGCAGAATCTATTAATATGCCGATTATAGTATTTCTTGTCTCTTTGCTCTTGATACCCAAAACATTTTCCACAGTACATAAGAAATAGACAAGAAAATCATCCTTTGGGGTTGTTGGAAATAATTCCTGACGTTTGAAGATAATTATAAGTGTGCCAAATCATTGTCCTTCAAAAGTCTACAGCCCAGTTGGTAAATAAGTGGCTCTTTATGATGTTGTTATGAAAGTGACTGGATTTTCTCCCCTGTGGGAGCCAATGGTGGAGTTTTCATCCCTGACAGATCCTGTCTTTAGAAACTAAATGAAACCTCTGGAAGAATGCCTAAGGAGAGCAAATATTTTAAAGACCCTTCTGGTGAATTGGAGTATATTTTTCCCTGTACAGTTAGGTCCATGGTGAGCATATACAAATATGTAAGTCTCTATGAAGCAAAAAAGTGCTTTCAATCTTGACCTCTAACAATAATAATAAGTGGGATTTTCAAAAGCACGCAAACCTGTGGTTTCACAGTCCACTGCTGGATCTGTGTATTACCGTGGCACCTGGTGCTAACAAGCATGACCCAAATCAGGCAAATGCACATTACTGTTTATGGAATTAACCAGAGACTATGATAGCATTTAAAATGATCCTACACTTTCATGGTAGTGTTACGTTACCTGTAAGAAGCTCGTGTGATCACATGATATTTAGTGTGGCAGAAAGCTGGCTGTCATAAGTTTAATCTTCCAGCATTTTAAAATGTGTTTTGAAGTGGGTATGAATTTATATGAGATCAATGTTCCTTTTCATGTGGACTTACAATCACTAACATCAGGTTTTCTGTACTGTTAACCCATGGACCCAGTGAGGACAGGCATTCTAAATCAATGAGGCAGGTTTGAAAAAGCCACTCTACATTATATGAGTTTATTTTTCTCAGTTAGAGCAGCAATATTTTTCCATTAGTGTCTGATCTCATGAAGGGAATCTAGTCTGTAGATTGTCATCTCTGTACAGGCTCTTTGTCAGGCTAGTGGAAAACAATTGCCCATGTAGGATGAGCATCAGTCTGATCCCAAACATTTAAGTCTACAGTTCTTATTGAAGATGACTGGAGCTAGGCACAGAAATGTGCCTTTGAAGATCTCTCTAGTGCTTCAGGCAGGGGTCTGGCTCGAGAGAAACCAACTGATGTGAGGGAAGCATAGCTGGAATGTCAGGTAAAGTATCACTGCTGATGATTTTTTCCTTTTCATAGCTTTCTTTCCTGTATTCCTCTTGTTTCAGGAGCTCAGATAGATGACAATAACCCACGCCGTACTGGACATCGCATCGTGGCACCTCCTGGTGGTCGCTCTAATATTACCAGTCTTGGCTGAAAACTGATGATGGACAGAAACACAAGGAGGAAGGATCATGGGAATAATGTACATTCCCTTCAATATCTGTGTTATCAAACCCACAGTTTTATTTGGTACTAATGGAAATAAAAAATGAAATGTCTTTTTTTTTTTTTTTTTGTATAGGAAGAGGTGATAATAGTGTGGTGTGTTTGCTTGGAACTACTTGCCTCACAATTGTGCTTTCATGCCATAGTCACCTTAAAGCATGGTGCTTCCATTGCCCCTTTAGTGACTACAGGTTTTAGCTTCGTCTCGTAACTGAATGATGGTTCCTTTGCACCCTTTTGCTGTATTAGAGTAGTTAATGCATGTTACTGAGTTATTTATGCAAGTTGCATTCAGTGAGTGAGTCCCTATAGAACACGTTGCCAACAATTGACTAGACACAATGCCAAGATTAATATCTGTATTTGAAAACCATCACCAAAAACACTTATGAAGGAAGAAAATGGCCATCTTGAAAGTATGCAGTAGAGTAGTATAGGCAGCTTCTGTTTTATCTTTAATTTATTATAAACCCAAGAAGCACTTCAGACTTTCTCAGACACAGAAAATCACCAGAACTTAGAATGACAAATGGTCTCTGTAGCACCTGTCTGTACCCACTCAGTATGTTCCAAGTCTGTGTCTTCATTGTTTCCATTTTCAACAGCGCCATAATTTATGCAAAGCAATGCCATTGCCACCCCTGCAGGGATTTCTCCACCTGGGCAGTAGTGCTCTCCTTCTGCATGAGTTTTTTGGTACTTACAGATAATCCAAGTTGCCGTCGGATTTTTAAAGTTTTTTGTACAAAGTTTTTCCTTTGTAATCACATGCATTTTTACTTACTCTACCGTATCAAGATCTACTAGTCGTGGTTCTATTTCTGAATTCAAAGCTTGTGAAATAAAGGAAATTAATTGATGGGTAAGCGTCTTCCTCTGCTTTCCAGTGCTGTTACTGCTATTATTAAAAATTTAGAATGGAGAAACTCATGAGAAACTGTCTTTTTAGGTCTGCATCATGTGAAAGAAGGAACCAACCTCCCTAGATCACAAGGGACGTTGTATAGATGTCTGCATATGCATACTGTAAGCATGCCATAATCTGTCTTAAGTAGAGCTCACTGTAAAAATTACCACTTATATTGCAGCTGCCTCAATTTTGGCCAAGTGAGACCTAAATCAGCTTTCTTCCAAGGCTTTCAAGTTTACCTAGCTTGCTTCAAATGGACTTGATTGCCAGCATCTTCATCTGTACATAAACAGTAAGCAATGCTCCAGTTAGACCTAAGCTGTATTTGACTTAGTATTGGTTTTCTTGGTGTGCTCTGTGCTGATCTGTCTGCCCTTAGGCAGTGTTCAGGCATGTTGTGAACAAGACACGATGCAGAAAAGGTGAGAGGACGTGGACTTGGTATTATCTTTTTCTGTAAGAGTGAAAGAAATCCTTTGTCCAGTTTTTCTGATTATATCACAGACTATGTAAAAGGAACATTTTCTATCACTTTTTACCTGTCTGATTGTGTTGCAGATGTTGGGGGAAGTGTGTGCTATAGCAGAGGGTGGGATGCTCTGAAATTAAACAGGTCAGCAAAACATCTCCCACTGGCCTTGTGCCATTTCCTACACTACCAAGCTGCAACAGGAAAAGTACTGCAGGAGCACATTGCCAGTGGAATGATTTTATCTCGTTTCAGGCTTGACCATGTAGCACTGGTCAAGTTTTGGAAAATAGCCTACCTGAAGCATGTCATCTTACTCTGAAGCCAGTGCGCTATCACCTCCAACTTTCCTAGGAAGGGAACCAGTGCCCTAGAAAACTTCATTTCTGTTAGCTTGGCCTGAAAACCTGGCAGCAGAGCTGGTCTAAATAACTGGCTTTTCTTTTTGCTTTGGCTTTGATGTGAACCAGTGAAGAAACACTGCAGTTCATCCTGAAGTGAACTGAATTGATTCTATTTCCAAAATAAAAGAAAAAGCCTTTCACAAATACAATTAGTTTCTTTCTGATACTTGTAAACAAATAAAAATAAACCAACTCCTTTTCTCCTGCCCAAGGATTCAAATTCATGTTTCCTATTGACTGGAGAGTGTCCTCATCTCTAGGCTTGCTTGCTTACTTTGAGATCTGTGTGTTTTATTATATAAAGCAATGGCAGCATAGAAGTCTGAGGACAAACTGCTCTGGAATAACCTACAGCCTAGCAGGTGACCCATCTTGTTTAGCAATCTTGAACCAAGACTCTACCTCCACTGTGTTATTTCAGCCTATTTGCTCTAAGTGTTGACAGTGCCAGCAACAGGCCTGGTAATCTTAACTCTGAAAATAGAAAGCAAGCTGGCTTGTGAAACTATCATCTGGAAAATCTGACATAGTGTGAAAATTTCGGAACTGCTGATTTCAATTTCCGTAGTGATTTCTGTGCTTGTGCAGGTAGCAGTGTTTGCTTACCTCTGAGTAATGCTACTCAATCTACGAGGCTTTTCACCTCTGAGATGATAACAAGGAATTGCATAACTAGTATTGACAGATTCCACTTTTCCTCCATGCAAAACATAATCCTAAACCAAAGAACCCTTTGCATGTAAGCAAACTCCATTGTTGTTAAAACATTTACTTTTTCATGCTGAAGTGCCTGTGAATTAATACACCTACACGTGTTTGTAAGGTGATTCGTGGCTCAGTGGTTCTGCATGACAAGACTGTGCCTGTGAGGTCAGTGTAACTCTGTTGTGATTTCTCTGAGGAGAAATGTGCCAGCGTGCTCATGGTGTTTGGAAGCCCTTGCAGCCTGACCACACTCCTGTGCCACTGCTTGGGGACAGCCCGCATTAAGCCCGTGGATCCTGTGCTGTGCCTGGGTCTCACCACTCTGGACAAGAACTACTACCTGGGTGTGAATCAAAGACCTCTTCTTTTACGTTTGAGCACAGGGAGCTTACTGCATGGTCACCAGCATGGTAAGGTGAAGGATGGATACCTCATCTGGACACCTACTGTGATGCAGCACCAGAGAGCTGGCAACAATGGGGTTTTGAACAAGGTAAGTGGTGCCTCCCTTCCTACCCCAAGGCCTATTTCACAGCAATGTCCCTGCTGCTGCATCGTTAAGCTATCCCTAAATAATAAAATCATAATAAATAAACAGTGAATTAGTTTGTGATCCTGAATACATTTGCAGAGCAGGAAACTATTCTGGAATTTGCTCTCTTGTAGGAGCACCCATCTGGGCAATGTTCAATCTGTTAGCATGTGGGTGGGAGCAGTTGTTACCTCCCTGCTTTCTACTTGTAGTTTGAAAAGTCATTTTCATGGCTTTTGAATTGTCAAACTTCTAAACAATTATAGCAGGGCTATAACATTTTAATAGTGGAAATAGCCCTAATAATTTAAAACTAGTTCTTCCCCATTGACGTTTGCAGACCCCCTTAAAGTTAGTCCCTGTGATCCAGTTTGAGGACTATCTTTGTTAAAAACACTAAGATTTAAACATAACTGCATTACTCTGGTAGCAGGCAAACTGTAAAGCAAGCTTGTCCAAACTATCACTCAGGAAGCTCTCCACTGGTCTGACCTTGTCCTGCACCTCCTTGACAAAGTCTGTTAATGATGATGCTAAGGCTGTTCCAAAACTGACATGTCCCAGCTGATAAGTATTTCTTGCTAGCAATACACTGATCTTCATTAAGAATTCTTCCTTAAGAATTAAAACCACAGGGTGGACAGATCAGATGACCATGTACTCTGGGTTCCATTAGAAACAATGTAAGCTTAAGAAAGAGGAAACTTACAATTCCAATCCTCTGAATATATCCTTTAAGAAGCAGTAGCATTGCTCCCCTCCGTAGCTCTCAGTGGATTGTTTTGCCATGAATTTGCTAAGGCACCTTTAAAACCCATGTAAAATCTTGGCATTTATGGCTTCCTAGAGCAAGGATTTGTACAGCTTAATGTTCTAAGTGCTTCCTTTTGAATCTGCCATTACTCTCAAATTATTTACTTGACACCAGTTAGTTCTTGCCATTTAGACTTGTTCAGTATTAAATCTCAGTGATCACAACAAACAGATTTGAGAACAGTTTTCCATCTTGATTTTGGTGAACTTTGCACATGCTTTCCAGCTGTATTTCAGTGATGACAGTAAGTGGTATTCAATTAAGAATAAATTATGTACAGGAGAGGGAATAATGTCTTCCAATGCAGTAAAAATGCTGAGTTGTGGATGCTGTTTCTCTGAGTATCATACTCAAAGTATCATACTGTTTCTTTGAGTAACACAAAGTATTTGCAGTGATATGGGTAAAACAGTTAGGTTTCAGCACCTTGTCCTTCTGCTCCCTGCCTGCATATTCTGTATTTTTCTAGCATAGGGAGATGCAAAGGTAACTTTATATAGTTATATACACTGATTTAAAAATCTTTAAGCTCTACCAGGTTTTTCTAGAGCTGTGACCACTGTGATGGGCTGTTTTGCTTGTTGATGACATACAGCACACTCAGTGACTCTCAACACCACACTTAGAATTTTAGATATTCTGTTGTCATGAAGTTGTGAATGAGGTTCAGCACAATTGTAAGCTGTTGTTATAGTTGCTAGCCTAGATGTTAAGAAAAACAGACCTGTTTTTTTTTCCTTAAATTTCTGCATTATTTGTTGTATGTATCTGTAAATCATGATCAAAGCACCTTGTGAGTCTCTCCTGAATAAACTAAAAGATAGTGCTTTACAGCTTTCTGTTATAAAGGTGTTTTGGGCTGTGACGGGTGCCTAGGGATCTCCATTTTTTGACATCCCGTAGTGGGGGTTCCTGGAGATTGCTCTCAGCTGGCAAAACTGCTTAGCAATGTCCCAGGGAGTCTAGGCACAGTTCCTGGCTCACAAGCTATTTCTCTGGTCCCTTAAGACACAAGAAAGATTAAAAAAAGAGAGAGGAAAAAAAAAAAAAAAAAAAAAAAAAAAAAGCACTAAAGAAATAAGCAACAGATCAGTATGAAGGAATATTAGAGTCATGGAAAGAATTAGGTTGAAGAAGGTACCTGGAGGTCAGCTAGTCCAGCCTCCTACTCCAAGCAAGGCTAATTTCCGAGTTAAAACAGGTCATTCAGGATCTTGTACTGCTGAGTGCTGAAACTCTGCACAGATGGATATTCTGCACCCTCCCTTGAATAACCTGTTCTTGCCAAATATATATATATATATATATATTTTTTTTTTTTTTCCTAAACAGTAAGTAATTGGAACTTCTGTGCTAAAACTTGACCATTGCAATGTGCCTGTTTGGCTGGTGATAAAGTATTTCACAACATCAGGAAAAATCTTTGGCTCAGTATTATTCTGTGTTGTCTTGGAAATAAGCTGTCACACGGAGTTAAACTTAACTGAGGGGTAAGATTAAAAAATAAAAAATAAAATCCCTCTGTAATGACTGATCATAAGATGGGATAGAGGTTTTTGGCATCATGATACAGATACCGACTGATGCAGTGGTTAAGGATGAATAACGTAATACAGAGAACTGTTGTGAGATTTACTTGGCATTTACTACACTTGTTTCTTAGGCCAATGAAATTCTGATGAGTGTTCTTGTTCAATACCTGCATCACTGGCACGGAATTATGAGTGCCACACTATGCATGAAATCTGTACAGGCTTTTAATTTAAGCAGGACAGTGAATCTGGAAGTAATGCAGGAAGACTGTGCAGTTAGTGACAGGGACAAGAGCAGCAGTTCTGTGTTGTGAAGTGAAGGTGATTGAGAGAGAATGGGAGAAATGGCTGTTTGTAGACATTTGATCCCAGAGAGATGAGAGGGCAGGGAGGTGCCTGCAGGGCAGACCCAGTGGCATGGGGAAGGTGGCAGAAGGGGTCCCACCTCGAGGGGCTGTGGGAAGAGCTGGTACCTGCTGCCTGAGCCCAGTGACCCTTCCCTGCTCCTCTGGTGATGTCCAACAGCAAGGGAAAGGAAGCTTGCTAGATGTCCAAGAGAGGGCACTGCTGCCCTGCTTTTGGGATAAGCCGAGCATTTTGAAGACAGAAAAAGCCATATAAGCCCTGCCTAGTTAAGTGAATCACACAGTGCATCCAGGAAAACTGCTGCATCCTGACTGTTTCAAACCACTGCATGGTTTGTAACAGCATCTTTAGACATAATCACCTCTATTATGAAAAGCTGTCTTCTCGCTATCTGTATAGAGTCCACTGTAGAATTAAGATGTTCAAATAGAGGGAAATAGGCTGCATCCTTTTGAAAAAAGCACAGCAGACAGGCAATAAAATGTCTCCTTCGGTAAGGCAGAGAGACCATGGAGAGCACTTGCTGAAACAGCAGAATCTAATGCTTGAAATGGTACAATTTAGAAAAAAAAAGTGGTTTTGACAATGATTGAAGTGAAAATTAACCATTTAACAATTGTGCCTAACATGCCTAGTAAAGTCATTTGTGTGGCAGCACTTTTATCTGAGGTAAACTGCATAACTGATGCAGGATTTTACAAGTGCCAAAGGATGGCCTTTTAGTTAGCAAAATATATTTTCATTTAAAAAAGACAGAAAATTTTCATTTCATGAAAGCTATAAGATTGCGTAAGTGAGGCTATTTATTACACAATACAGGTGCACTGTAGAGCCAGTGAGAATTAGCTGCTTTGCATAACAAGAATTCTGATAAGAAACATAAAGAGCACAACAAAGTATGCTGAAAACAAAAGAGTTTATTTATCAAAGAATAGAAAGTGAAATATAAAAAAATCAAACAGCCAGTTTTGTCTCACTCTTTCCAGAAAAATAATAATTTGAATTCTGAGACAAACACAAGGAAATAGATTTACAAAATATTTTTACAAATTAAAAAACAAACAAACAAACAAACAAAAAAAACAACAAAAAAAAAAATTAACCTTGGAAACATTAAAATATAACAAAGGAGAAACCAAACTTAATCTTTCGATGTACCAATAAAGTCTCAAATCTCTTTAAGTATTCTTTAAATTTTTTTTATTTTTTTTTTTTTAAATCTAAAGCAGCAATCACAAAATACTAAGACCAGATCTACAACATTTAAGGCTCAAAAGCAAATGGTACATCAATATTAAAATGAAACCTTCCTGAGATATCATAACCTCATTCGGTCTAGTGCGTATCTATCTGTTCTGCACTTTCCTCAGGTATATTCCTAATCTAAAACTATCTTCCTCTCATGTTCCCCACACGATCTGGAAGAGTTTAAAGCCTTCTTTGTTCCCCCTCGCCAACATCAAGTGCGAATGTTTCATTAACAGCGAAACAAACATGGGGTTTTGAGTCTCGGTCTGTAGCTAAAGAAGATTTCTCGGTTATTATTGATGTTCTTCATTGTTCCTCAGTAAACCAGCTCAGTAAGTATTTATAGCTGCTGAGATCTCCCAGAAGAATGCTTTGGTACTCTGTGTTCAGACAGCTCATAGAAATACTTTTACTACCTGTTCCCTTTTTTTTTTAACATCTTTGAGTTTTTCCTTGGTTCAGCCTCCTCTTTATGTGACCTCTGTAACTTCTCTCTGAAAGAAATAAACAATAAAACAAAATTGTAGACCAAGTTTTTCAAAGGCTACAATTCCGTCTTAAACTAAATTCATTTTGATATGAGAAGAAAGGCACTTGCTATATGACTATAACTTCTGCACTCACTGGTTTCAGCTGCCTCTGTTTAGTCTGCCAGAACAAAGTTGCATAAAGATAAATGTTCCTTTCTTGTGCCCCTGTTCCCTACACATGTATCCCTTGTTGGCTGTGGGAAAGGAGTGTGTGAAAAGGGTTGATGCCATCAGGGAAAGGAGCCATCTCCTAAAGTCAGTCCCAGGCTGAGGTCACTCAGGGGATAAATACTTTTCCCCAAAGGCCTGTGGCTCCTGAGAACCAACTGTTTGCTTTGCCTGTCAACAGGATTTTCTCTGCTCAATATATCAAGCCCCAGTGACCAGCTGGCTGGTTTGATCTGCCTGTAGTAATCAGCTGGCATCTTTCAGGTTTGTAGCCATTTCTTCTCCTCTAGTTAGCACCCCAGCATAAGCCAACTGAAACATCTATCAAGAAAACCATTGTTAGAACTGCTACCCTCATCAGCCAAAGACTGGCGCTTTCCTTTGTTCATGAAATAAAGGTGGTAGTTGAAAGCGTAAATACCACAGGCCATATTTTGGTTGCTACAAGTCAGCCTAGTTCCACTGGATTCAATTGTCTGTGCTGATTTATGCTGTCTGTGACTCAGGTTTTTAAAAATCTAATTAAAGGAAATTTGGAAACAGTATTTCTCATTTCTCTACTTCAGAAGTTATTTATAAAATACAAAACAATACAGACAAGCAAACTCAGATGATTTTCCAACATTTAAAAAACAATATGGGAAAAAAAGATCAAGTACATGTGAGAAATAAATGTTAAGGAAGAAGATCAGCTAGTGTAGGTGTTATATTTTAGTTTTGATTGGCATACCTGCTTGTGAAGTAGATATTTTACTGCTTTGTGTAAACAGTTTTTTTTAAAGCCCTTTTTTATAGTCTCTACTGTACCTGCATAAACTGGACTTCAGTCCAGGGGGCTCTTGAATATTGACACAATAATCATCTTTGTCTTCCAATTCTGGAGAGTGAATGCTCCTTCTTTTTGTTTTTTCCCCTGAATTACCAAAGATATGTGGATTAACAAATAAATAAATAAATAACCGATATTAGAGCTTGTTTGGTTTTGATTAATTTAAAGCAAAACAAAACAAAACACTGATTTCTAGCACAGTAGCACTTTATACATATAAATTATGACAAGGAAATCACTAGAATATTGTTTTTTGAGTGTAAGTTCTCACAGAGTGGACTTCAACTTTCAAATTTGCTGCACCCTGATGTAAGTTTCTGCAAGGTGTAACCACTGACAGCACTATCTTATATTTTCTTAGCAAGTAATTGGAAATGGCTCCTTACCACTAGCAAACAGAGGTACAGTCACTACATCATTTTATGTGATTTGAATCAGTACACTGGTACATTAAAAAGTCACTGCTTTTAGTGTCCTGAGCCAAGCTTTCACATGTATCCCTCTGGTCACTGTGCATACCAGGACAAACAGCTCTGCACGCTTGAGAAAAAACTGACTAGGGAAAGAGATTCAAAATTGTCCAGGTGAGTGAGCTGCTTTTCCCTTTCAGACACTTATCTCACCTTTCAGCATCTTTCAGGTGTAATGCAAAATGTCTCATTTTGATAATGACAGGATGATTTCATGGCTCAAAGGATGAGAGTGTGTACACCCCATTCCAAATACGCATCAGGGAACATAACTGCTATTCTGACAATTTGTCCCTAAGTATCTCTTGAATAATAAAATAGTCTAATCTGTTAAACCTGCAACAAATTCATATAAATATTTCAATCTTCCTGATTCAGTAAGATTTTACTTTTGAGTATGTGTGTGGGATGGCTGATTCTTCCATTCTACCAAGAGAATGAAAGCTGGGTGATTCAGTCCTGCTGTCCTCCCAGAAACCTAGTGATCAAGGTGAACAAAGACCTTTCTGAAGAACATTATAAAGACATGAAAAATAATTTGAGATTGAGCAAGGCAAAGCCTTACCTCAATGGACAAAATGTGGTCTGTTGGCTAAAGGACAGGTTTGGAGTCAGCAACAGAGACGTTTACTTGTGGTTAAGCTACAGGCAACCCAGATGACTTTGGAAGGTCACTTTATTTTTCTACACCCCAATTCCCTCATTTATTAGGGACATGGCACTGATGAAAAAAAAAAAAAATCTCTCCTAAAACTGTATCTTGTCATATTGCAGTTTGAACCGATTAAATGGAATGATTCGTCTTTAAGACAATCCAGGATCATACCGACCTGCTGGCTTGCTCCTTTTGGAAGGCTGCTTCTTCACAGTGACTGGAATCCGGGCCAGTGCAGCCAACTCAGTAACAAAGTCCTGCTCTGCATTCTGCATGCAAGGATAAAGCAGCAGTCAGTTAACACAAAACATTTTGATTCTGGTTATGTTATGCCACGACAAAATGCCATGTTATGTTATGCCATGACACATGCCATGACAAAAAAAAAAAAAGGATATGTCATTGCAGAAGCACATGAAACAGTGTGAACACACTGGCGATGTTTTCTCCTGGAAAGGGATTCAGTGAGCACAACAAAATACAGCTTCCCATTAACAGTACTTAACTCAAATATGCTGAGAGCATGTATGTGATGAAGAATAGGAGATGTGCTGTGCAACCTGGCTGGTTGCGACTACCTGGCATTTGGGCCTGATCCTCCTTGTTGTGGCTGTGAACTCAAGCACATTGATGTACTAATAAGGAGGTTGAACAGTTTCCATCTGATTAGACAGAGACATTCAAGTAACCAAAATGTGAGTCTGTACTCGCAATAGAAATGATGCAAAACCATCAAAAAATAAGATAAAGAATATAATGCCCCCACCCAAGTCCCAGGTTCTCTTTGTAGTATATGGTTTCAAACTGTTAACTGTCTGCATGTGTTGCTGGGGTCTGAGCCATAGCTTCAGGGGTGAAAACAGTAGTGAATCTTAGCATTAATTTCAACTGGGCCAGTGAAGAGACCCTTACAATCTGTACAATCTGTCAAACAGTAAGAGTCAAAACAACAGATGTTTTGCCATTGGCTGGTTCAGATCTGTGAATCATTTTATCCTGATTTACCCTCAGCTGATTCTCCAGCTCTGTTTCTAGGTGATGCAATCCCAGCAGCTTCTGTTTCAGAGACTCCAGACGAATCTGCTGGTGCAGTTCAAACTGACTCAGAACCTTCTTTTGCTGCAGCATCATCCTGGTAAAGGGAAATTTTAAAGTACCTTTGTTGTTCAGTTCAAGGGAGGAATACAATATTGGTGAATGGCATTTAGAAGGTTTTGTAGTGACAAAGGCTCATTAGCAGTATCAGCCCATCCAGTCTTTGCTAGGACAAATAATTTTGCTGTAGATTTTTAATTAGCTTTACTTATTTGAATAACCTGCTTGCACCACAAGCTCCTTTCTAAGGGTACAGCAGTTTGGGTCATCCATGCCTGGACTTTGGGAGCTCGAGTTCAGCTTTAATTTTGAAGTTTGCTTTCAAAACCCTTGTATGTTTTCTGCAGTGAATCAAGTCAGTTTTCCTATCTGCTTGCCAAAGAGACAAGCTGTTAGAAGACCAGGTGTGAGGATAACGGATTAAGAATTAGGCATCTCATTCAGGTCTCTTCAGTACCAAGCTGACACTGAGCCAGAAACATGATAATCTGAAACCTGGTGTTACGAGCACTGACAACTATACTCATTGCTTGTTTTATTTTGCTGGTTAAAGATTAATATTAATACAGTAGAAACTGAATGGCTGCAACTTTGCTGAATCTGTAATTCTTCTGTTCTCTTGTCTGATCTACCTTGAAGCAAAACTGTCAATCACCATCGCATTCCTCAGGGAAGGAGATAACACAAAACATTTCTGACATTTACACATACTGCAGTTGCTATTGTAATGGTCAATGCTCACAGAAGGTTAGCTTTCAAAATTTGTTCTTTGAACTCACACTTATAACCTTCCATCAAGGGCAAAAGCAAATAAAAAATTCTTCTGAGTTTAATAGGAGTTAGATAATTAATAGAAATTTTGTTACTGACTTAATGCATGACTGGGATTTGACCCTAAAAGAAATCAGAATGGCAACAGGAAACTGAGTTTGATCACTGACTAATAGTTATGAGACCAGCTTGCATAAAAAATTGTTACATTTTCACTGTTTGCATGAAGCCCAATTTAGTTGTACTTTATTTTAAGAATAGGTTATGGGAGAAAAAAATTGAGACAACAGCTAAAAGTGAATCTGTATGTCAGAATAAACCATGAACTTGATAACGAATACTTAACGGATCTTTTCCGAAGCCCTTTGTTAGATGAATCTACTTCTATACTAATTCAAACAAGGATGAAAAACAGAAAGTGGGCAATAATTCCTGTCAATGTAGAAGTAGCAGAATGTCTAAAAAAGAATGAACCTCTTTACAATGATAAAATTGCACAGGCTATGTTATTTTGCATAATAAGCCAAGAGTAAAGAAAATAAAAGGATTACAAAAATACTTCATGTGCATGTCATTTTGAAAGTCCTTCAAACTTATATAATACAGCTTTTTATGTCAACTTATTCCTTTGGATAGTCAGTGCTTTTTGTCTAGAGTCTAAATTTCAAAAAATAAATAATGTATTAAACATGATTTTTATTTAACATTTGTGGCACTCAAGCCTAAATTTTGTGCAAGTAATCTTAACTGTCCAAAGGCATTCAATGAAATTTTACCATTTAGATATTATTTATGTTTCAAAAATGCTATCTTCATTACGGTATATTTACTCAACAGCAAATTAATATATATTCTTGATTTTTAAAGCAGAAACAATGAAATGTAATGAATTGGATACAATCAGCTCCCATCCTACATTTATATTATCTTTTTTTTTTTTTTTTTAATAATTTGGCATGTGTTTTGGCTTTGCTTTTCATTCTCTCTTTTCAAACTGTCTTTATATAGTTCTTCAGTCTGTAATTAATGAGCATCAAAAAGTAATTCTCTGAGATCAAAGAGTAGTGCAAAATTTGGCAACAAATATTTCTTCTCCATCAAGGACAAAATATAAAATACAAAGCCAGAACATTTATTCAACTAGACATTTATATATATCTGCAAAAAGTCAAAGCATTTAAACTGAGTCAGTAGTGTTTCTGCCTGCTCTTACCTTTGGTGGACTGCGGATGATATGTTCAGGATGCCTTTGGTCTGTTCTTCTTTCAATGTGTGTTCATTCTCTTCTTTCTTTCTAAGTCTGTTCTTTTCACTTCTTTCTGCTGAAATAATGGTTTTGTAAAATATTCTGCTCAAAACTACAAACCCTGCTTTGAGTTCTGGCAACCTGACAATTTATGCCTTTCATCAACAAAAAATAATCCCTGTTCTAGGCAGTCCTTCCAAAGTCACTGCTCCTTAGAGATCTCAAGTACTTCTTACATACACTTGCTCTGCCACTGTGATTTGCTGAAACATCAGACAATAAGTTGTGCATTGTTCAGATGTGATGGTAATGCCAGTGAATTCTTATTATTCTTATCTGTTTCTCCCACTAAGTGATTGATTAACACAGAATTCAAAGGAGACATTTTATGAAAACACCACGATGCCTTAAGCAAAAATTGAAATACCTAAATGAAAACTGCCAAACAAAAAACCCCTGAGCTCTGAGGCCACTTAGTCCTGGGAATGCCTAACTTCACTATGCTTCCCCTTATTTGAAGGTGAAGTAATTTTGGTAGTTCTGCTTGGTGTTTATCTGCTGAGCAGGGTCCTGAGTCTTATCTTCAAAGTACTGCCTGGTAGTAATCTGCCACATACAACCCATTTCCTCACACCTACTGCTGTGGACCTGTTTTTTTCTAAAATACAGAAGAGAGATGGATGGGTATGTAACAAATTAAGGTATTTAACATTTATATGGGGGGCATCCAACTTTTTCTGAATGCTGGGAGAGGATGGCAGGCACCTCTGAGGTTGACAGTGTATTTGGTGAGGGAAATCGCTCTCTCATTGTGGTAAATGTGCTTGAAGATCACATACAGATCAGGCCCTTCTAAAAATTAAGAAACATGTGCCCTGCCTCCTGGCTGGAAGGCAGGGCATAGAGGGTCTGGTTGTGCCCAGGGGCAGCACTTCAGGCTGTTAAGAATCACAGGGAGAAATTTAAGTGCTTCTGGGGGCCATACAACAGCTGAAATGAGAAAAACATGCAGTCTGCATCACAAAATTGGAATCAGGGTAAAAAAAGGACTTATGTGAACTAAACATCAGAGACCCTCATTAGACCCACTGCTCACTCTTAATACAAAAGCTAACAACAAAGCAGAAGGAGTTGAAGGAGCTGTTACAGAAAAACTGAGACACTTTAGAGTATGCACATATATGTTTGCAGTATTTTTTTTTATTGTACCAGTTCATTCGACCTTTCAGTTTCAGCTTGGTTTCTCTCTGGCCACCCAAATCTAAAACATGCCTGCTTTTATTACCAACGTAAATTCTCTCATCTTCCCTCATGCCTGTAGGCTTACACTGCAGCAAGAAAGGATTTTATTTTTCCTCAGTTGAAAAGAAAATGTGCTCCTTTAGTAGCTGCTTACACACTTAATTTTCTTTCTCATAGTTCATGGAGCATCAATGCACTGAAACAACAATATATCCACACAAACAGTAGGAGAAAGAAATGATCTAAAAGAGCAATTACCAGGCTGACTGTGGCTCTAGTGACTGGTATTCCAGGTCTCACAGGCTATTTGGGAAACCAGTAGACAGCAATACCAAAGTGCCAATGAAGCAAAACATTCAAGTATGTAATGATACCGGATCAGCTCAGTTCACGTCAGAGGAGTGTTCTGGAATAAGATTCTGTTGAAATTCCTGCTTAAAGCAACCCAAATCGAAGGGATTTTAGACTCTGTTTGTAGTTGGCTAAATCAGGGCCAAAGAAGTCTTTAGAGAGACTTCGTAAGAACTTGAGTAACTGGCTGTCTTGTTGGCTGCCAATGTCTACAACACAGATCAAAAATCCCTGCACACATTTTGCCTAATCCTTTTACTTCAGCTTCCAATGTTAAAGGCTTCAAGGTCCACAACAGGGCATTGTAAAACACATGCAAAACAAACAGGTTCTCCTGTAAACAGTAAGCATAGCTATCTATTAACTGGGGCTCACAAATCTTTCCTAACAAAGTATGCCTTATCTCCAGACCCAAGCCTTGAGTGGATAGGCCTGTTTCTCTTCAAAAAATCTCTTTTGTGGTGAAAGAATCAAATTTATTTAAAATTGCATGTTGAAAACAGCTTTTATTTATCCACTCCATGTGTCTCAAAGACTTAGCCTTAGATGCTATTGCCATTCTCCTAACTTGCTATCTTCATTTAATGCCAACAGCCTTCATCCAGGGGAGGGGAGAGTGTTTACAGAAGAAATCAATAATCACAGCTTGCTTTTTTTTCCTGTCCTGAAGAAACTGAACAATTAGAAATAATTTCCAGAAAAAGTGCCTGTGTGTGGTGGTTTCTGTGGGATCCAGGAGTTCATAAACCTCATCAGCAGTTTCACAACCTGTGAGAGGGTCATGGTTGACAGTTAAGAAATAATGTAGAAGTTCATATGTCATTCCAGGATAGGAACGATTGACTTTTTGCTGATCCTCCCATGAATCTTCTCTATTGCAGAGAGAACAACATTTCATTGAGTCAAAAAAGGGATAAATATAAGAATCTCCTCCTTAAAACAGACTGTCTGCTAATGATGCTTACGTTTTCTAACATGGGAGCAATGTGTCTGACTGTAGACACGGGTCTTCTGCCTTATAGGAGAAAGATCCAACTTGTAGACTCCCATCATATACCCTCTTACTCTATCAGTATTTAATCCATTAATTCATTTTATTTTCATATATAAATATAGTAAATTGAACCGTGTTCATGGTAGAGGTTGGATGTACAACCTAAGATTTGTACAAATGTCAACATTCTAAATCCTCCTGTATTAAGCTTTAGAGCACCAGAAAATCAATTACTGGTGGTTGTGACAGTGTTAGTATCTCTGATGTTAGCTTGGTGAATTTGAATTCATGGTTAAACTATAATCTCTGACACTAAGTCATTATTCTATGTGTGGTTATACAAAACTTTGAGTAACAACACCCTGCATGCAATTCAAGAAATTACTGATGATAATAGCTCTACTACTTTTTCCTCAAAGATGGAAATGGACCTACACATTCATTTTACTTTGTTGCTTGATTTCAATAATATATTTCTGTTATCTTTATGAGATCTTTATAGCAATAAGAAAATGAATTTATCTATTAAAAAACAAGTATTATCTTACAGTTGTTTAATATCATACATACCTTGTAACGATTTCAGTTGCTGAAGTTTTTTCCTTTCATAGCCTTCTGTGATTTTTCCTACTTGCTGGTAGTAGTTTTGCACCAGTCTATTGATATTATTGCTGGTCCCATATACACTTTCTACAGCAGCTTCCACCAGCCTCTCCTGCATTAGATAGTGCAAGCAATGGTTCATTTTCTAAGTTAAAAACTAGTTGCTTTAATCTGCCTAAAACTGAACACCAAATTTAATTTTTAATGTGTATGAAAGATTGTGAATTTTGTGCTTAAAAAAAGTTACAAACTGATATGCTGGAAAACAGGTATTTCTATTAATCCATGGAACATTTCAACACAAAAAATTACATTAAAATCTTTCTAATGTGCCTTAACTACATCTGGGAAGGGACCACTCTTCTATCTGTTCCATCTCCATAGCCCATTTTGCCTGTCAACCCAATTGCCAGCAAAGTAAATTAACATATGTGTAATTCTAGTGCAATTTTCCTTTATACAGAAAATCCAATTATTTACAACAATTCTATTTATTAATCTATGAATTGAGTATCATTTTTATGTATTTATCTACAAGATAATTTAATAAATATATCCATTAAGCTGTTAATATATGAATACTATTAATTAACTTCAAAATCTTTATCAATAGATAATCTCCATTTCTTCCTCATGTTTGTGATTTTCTGTCATCCAGAACCCTCTGCTCTTTTTATGTTCTTGGGTTTGGTTTATTAAAACCTCTTCTGAGTCCCTCAAAAATACAGTAGGTTGACGTTGGTGTTATGTTTGTAACTAGACAGCAAGTTACCTTCAGTTTTAAAACAGGTTGTAATGTTTTCCTGATGATACTTCTAGACGTAGGGTAATGCATATATATAAGGTTGCCATCCAATTTATTATAGTACACAATTTGTTAAGAAAGCTGCTACTGAATAATTCCATACCTTGAAGTCCTGTTCATCATCTGATTTCCTTTTTCCAGCTTCCTGTTGGGCATGCTGTAGCAGTGTCCGCCCAATCACTTGCTCCATGTGTTGCTGAAGAAACTGAAGAGCTTCTTGCATTTCTGTGACTAACTGCTGGTGAAATTCTAAATGGGTTTGCTGCGTTTCTTCCTCTAGCTTCTCTTCCTCTTCCAAAATGTGGGACTCCTGGTAATCAGACAAAATGATAGCAGGTGCTGCCATTTAAATGCATTCACAACTTTAGTCAGCATCACTGTAAAAGAAAATCCTACAGCCACTCAGAACATTACTGTTTTAATACTTAATCTCATTTCCAGCATAAATCAGTACAGTCACTTAATTCTAGTATAATTCCTTTATATAATAATTATCAGGCATAATGCTTAATTCCAGTATAGTTCCAGTACAGCCACTTAATATATTTGTCTTGGCACCAAAGCTATTGTCTCTGTCATGATATGTACAACAGCTGTGTCCTGTCCAACTAGTCATTTCCAAGTGATGCATACCTGTTTTTGTGTTCTGTACTGTTGAATTTGGTCTTATTTATATTTATATTTATATTTATATTTATATTTATATTTATATTTATATTTATATTTATATTTATATTTATATTTATATTTATATTTATATTTATATTATTTATATTTATATTTATTTATATAACTTATTTATATTACTGACTGCAGTAAGAGATAGTTGTGTATACCTTGATAAAGAGCAGAAGAACAAGGCAAGCATGCAGTTACATTTCTAGGACACTCAAACAGTTTTGGGGTCTACCTGAGAAAAACTTGGCATATTTGTATTTCCAGCCTTTCATGACTGCACTTAATAGCACTTAGAGACCACTTGCACTCTGAGCACCTGATGAGTTCTATGGCTTAACTTATTTCTTAATTTTGAACCTGCCATCTGGTAGCTTTGCTTGGTGCTCTCTTGTTCTTTTGTTAGAAATAAGAAATCAGAAACAAGTGAAAAATTGTTCCCTACTTACATACTTTATGCCAGTTTTAAAACTTATGACACTTCAGAAGATGCATCTTCTTAAGGCTTCCAGTCCCTTGAGTCCTTTGGACCATCCATTTTCTATGCTTCTTTTAAAATCCACTTTCACTCCAAACTGTCTCCAGCACACAATAGGACACACCAGAATAACCTCTTCTTTCTTTCTTACGTGTATCACAGTCTTCCACAGATTGCCTTCTATTGAATTGCTGATATCTCTCTTATACTCTCATTTAAGCCTAGATATAATTAAATTATTCTGAGGTATTCAGCACTAACTATTTGATTCCCTCTTGGAAATAAAAAATGCAAGTAGGAAAAGAACGTGCTCTGCCCACATTCATCTGTGGAAAATAATGATGTCCCTATTAATGCTGGCTATTCTGACATGTCTTCATTTATAGCTCAGACATGTTTTTGACATTTTTTAAAGACAGCTGGAATATCATTAAACTGATTCTTTTTTTTTTTTGTCATTCTGACCAAGGTAGGGTTTTATAGTGGTATTTTCCTGAATAAAATTTACATTTTATATGAAATAAACAGACTGGCATAACACTATCTACACCAGCCTAAAATTGGAAAATATTTAAATTAAATTTAGTTAAAACAACATAGTATGTCTTAAACTCTGGTTGAGTGTCTAAAAATTAACCTCTTCCTTAACTCCTTATACGTTGGTTCTAGCTTTGGAGGTGGTTCCTAACATTTTTTTTCTTGCTGACTTTTCACGGTTCCACATCTAGGCTCTACTTGTTTGGCAGCAAGGATCTTATATGTGTATTTTTAGGCATGTCTCTGTGAGATTGGTTTTAGCTGGCCTTGGAAAGAGCCTGTAATGGAGGGAGACTAAAATAACCGTAATACCTGGGGACATTTCATTTTTCTAGGGAACACAGTGATTGAATCAATTAATGTCCCTGTGGGAACTAAGTGAGATGTAACAGTGGAAAGCACACAAATGCAGGAACAAGAGGAATGCAGTCATATGTATTTGTATTTCATTATATTTTACTTCTTCTGAAGGTTAATGATATTTTGAGATTTTCACACTCAAGAGGAACTACTTCAATAGAAGTATCAAATATGAAACTGGCAGCAGACAGAATTTCCTTCTTCCTCTTTCAAGTGGAGAATTAGTGTTCATGCTATGCACATCAGAATTAGAGGCATGCACAATATTGCCTCTCTGCTAATTGCACAGTGATGCCATGAAGCACAGAGCTATGAGGTGTTGGGTGGGTTCAATCCAGATGTGCAGCAGCACTGGGTTGGGCAGTGGCTAACACTGATGCCAGCTGGGAAGGGCCCTCTGATGCTGACTTCAGCAATGCATTGTTGCTTTAGGTAAGTATCCAGTCTAAGTAAATAAATAACCTACAAAATCTAATATTAACCAGGAGTAACCCTTAAAACACAGTTGCAAATAGATATGAAAGTGACCTGTGGGAATATCAAGTCTAAAAATCCGTTAAATTTTCTTCTATCTCCTGACCTACACGAATCAGATTATTTTGAAGGATGTCAGGTGAATGGATGCTGAGAATTTCACAGACAGAGAAGAAAGAAAAGAGAAGAATGAAAAATGACAACAGTACAGAAGAACTTTGCTAGGTCTGTTGGAGAAATTAAACAATTTATTCTGATATTGATTAACAGATTTTCAAGTGCATATTATGATCACTGGAAGAGTTAGTAGGAATTTCTCTTACACTAAAGCAGTAACTTGCATAGGAGTTCTTTATACATGTTGCCATGACTTGTTTTAATTACTGTTTTCATATAAAACTGGTAACTGAATAAGCTTGCTATGATAACTTTTACACTAATGAAAGATAACACCTATCATAGATAGGCAATAGATAAAATATTAGGGAATTTAAAACTACAACAGGCACATTCTGGTACCTCCTATATCAAGAGTGGGTGCATTTTTGACAATATTTTTTATTTGGAACTTGAACATTTTTATATTTTGGAGCTCATCTGTGGCTACTTCTAATGCCAGACATCAGAGCATATGACTATGGACAAAACCCACTGGGACACTGTACCTACCACTGCCTTCTGCAGCTGCCACTGGTCTTCATCTTGGCAGTGGGAGGAACCCTTCTGCAGGATGTGCTGCTCTCTGAGCTCCTGAAGCAAGCTCTTCTTCCTGGACATCCTCATGCGGGTCAGAGCTGCCATTCCAATGCTTCGAAGAGTTAACCTTCTCAGTACTGAGCACAGCAGGAGCCGGTGTTTTTGCAATATGTAGTTAACAGACCTGTAAAAAACAAATCATTAAAAATCAACCAGCTAAGCTGCTTGCTGATTTTGCACATCCATGCTCAGGAAAAGTCATTGCTGAAAGATGACAGCTACTATTCACTCTGTGACATCTCACACATTCTAAGCATGCCTTACAATGTTTCTCAGGTGTAATGAATGGATAACACTGTGATAGACATATAATTCTGTCACTCTGAAGTCAAATTAAAATAAAAGTAGGAAGAAAAAAGATAAATAAGCATCTGTGATTACATTTTTTTAAAAATAAGAGACTTGAAATAAGATGAAAGGAGAATGTAATCAGACCTACAGGAAAGCTATTTCAAGCTGAAGAAAATGCATATTTTGGATTAACAAGGGGGCACGCTCTGATGAGACACTGAAGGGTATAGTGTTAGCTGGCAGTGCAGACATGGCTGGAGCAAATTTTTGGTGAATTTTCAAAAGAAGAACACATTTTGAAGTAGATTATGGACAAAATGAATTAAATGTGCTATGTGCACATTTGGGATGATATCCTTCAAGGTGGGTTTGTGTCTCTACCTACTGTGTGCAACAAGCTCTCTAGGTACCAAATCTTGGGCAATGTTGAAGTCAGAGAACATGAAAAGGGGAGGCTGAACTGAGAAGTAGAGCCAAAATAAAGGAGTGCATTGGCAATAACACCAATATTCCAGATAGCCAAGTCTTTAACCGCATTGATCTTTGATAATGTTGAAACTATGATGAACTCATTTGTTATCTTGATCAAAATAAGGCAGATAACACAAATTTTATTTATTTATTTATTTATTTTATTGAGAGGTATGTCTCTCAAAGAGACAAAGATGAGACAAAACTAAAAGTTTCCTTAGCGAATATAGACAGAGAATGCGAGACAGGAGTCATTTACATGCAAAGATATGGTCAGTAGTATACTAATAGCAGAAAGCAAAGGTAGAGCTGAATGGTGCTGGACTGAACATTTTATATTGACAGATATCCAACTCCGGCATGAGATACAGAGGGCAAAGTGAACGTGGTTCAAGATTAGGAATAACTCACAAACATAGGAACAGATATACAGAATGTGCGCCACTTGACTAATTGAAGAAGACTTTACTTTTGCCTTACCAGGAATCATCCTATTTGTTGGCATTTTTTTTTAATACTCAGACCAAAACCTACAGAAACTGTCTCTCTGTCTGAGGATGCTCAGAATCCCTCAACACTGCTTTCTGCAATGTAATATATATGGGTTTTTATCTGTGCATGCGGCATTGCAGTTTTACTGTACTGCTTACCGATAAAACCATACTTACTCATCACTGAGGCAGCCTAGTCTGCTCATGACACCTTGAATTATCTTCTCCTGTTTCTCAGACAGGTGCTTTTGCATCACAGCAGAGAGAGCATATTCATTTATCCATCGCTAAAAGCAGGGAAAAAAATCACAACTGTAAGATGCTCTGATTTCAGTGACCGTATGATGAATCAGGAGGTTATCTAAAGGTTTTTTGTTTTTCGTTTTAGTTAAAAACAGTAATTCCCCTCTTCCATGAAACAAATTGCATCTTAATGGTCAAAGTCTGATTTGGATCAGCCCCGAGCTGTGTCTCCTACAGATTCTCTGGTTTCACCAACAAAAAAAACAATGGAAAAAAGAACAATGTGGCACAAAATACTGCATCGACTCTTATCAGTAGGTTGCAGTGGGCTGTTTCATTTTTTTCACTAGTAGAGATGTAGTTTTTACTTTCACCTAACAAAATAAAGATATCTTTCATCTCACTTTGTGCATAGTACGCAATGCTAATAGTTAGAAATGGAGATGTGATTAGGTTTAGGACTGAGTTTACAGCTCCCTCAAGGTGATATTTAGATCAAAGAATTTAATCTTGAAATGTTTTGATGGACTTGCCATTATACTGTAAACTTTTGGAGATACAGACTTAGATTTTGCTTAGTGTATTGCCAGCATTTAATGAATAATAGGCCATAAGATGAAATGACTGTAAGGCCCAAACTCCATTACTGTGAGATGAAGAGTATATATCAGGCTACATTGGCAGCTGGGTAAAAGCAGGTTGCTTGCAGACATATGCAGAGTTCTAAATTAAATATAATACTCCGTCTCTCTGACAGCTTTACTTCATGTTCCATCTTCATTCAGAACATGAGGGAGTAAATTTTCTGTTATTGTAGACAGCAAGATTTCACTAGATCAATATGTCCAGCAAAGAATTAGATGCAGAAGTGCAGCCCCTCTTAGTGCAAGGTATTAGGAGTGGTCCTGGGTCTCCATACTGGATTTGATAGTCTTTTCCCTGGGAAGCAGCGATCTGTGCAGGAGAGGCTTTATATGTGAACACAGAATTAACTCTCCAGGGAAGTGCAGAACATCAGAAAGCACTTCATCTTTGGCTTTAAAAGAAAAATGCACCTCTTTCTCGGATAGTGCATTCTCCACAGCATACACAGTAGCACATATTGTTGTTCCCTCTCCATGAAGAAAACCTTATCAAAGCACATTCTCCCATGTGGGGTGTCAGGGAAGTATGGGCTGGCAGTCAATATTACAGATGGAAAGGGCATGAGAGGCACAGCACTTAAGTCTGCACAGTGCTGGGGAGCCCCCTGAGCTGCTTTCAGAAGGAGCTGCAAGATGTGCCTAGGCAGCCAGACCTCAACTGATTTGAGCCTGGGTGATTCTGAAAATCACAGAGCACAGCCAAGCACAGTGTCATCTACAACTGCACACTGCAAGCGACAAATTAAAGTCTACCAGGTCTCCAGGTATCAATGTGACAGATGCCAATAATAGCTGTATCAGTATTTCCCTTTAGCAGCTCTATGGATATGGTTCCCTAGTGTTTCACACCTCTCTGCATGTGCCTAGTAAATTCTTTGGTTGACCAAGTTGATACATTGCACTGCATATTTTACTGTCTCTTTCAGCAGTTACAAGAGGGCTGAAAAGGACCTTTTACTTTCTAGAGGAGCTTTTTCAATGAGACACTGTGGCTCAGATGTGGTTCCCCATTATTTTTGGAGACTTGGTTTTCATCAAGAAGTTGTTCTTGAAGGGCCTGTCTGCCTACTTGTTTTCCAACAGCATGCAGATTTAATCAGATGTAGACCACCAAGATACAGGAGAGGTTTTCTGGAATTGTAAATGATATAATATTGCAGTCAAGAAACAAAAATGTAACACCTCTGCTGCTGCCCGTACAACCCATCCAAAAAGGCACTCAGAATGATAACACAGACAGGCATTGTAGTAGGAATTGTAGTAGGAATTGTTTACTTCTTACTGTTTATGAGGACATAGTGTAGTTCTGTAGTGGTGAACACAGACTTTCTTTTAAAGGAAATGAATGAGTCACCTTTTAATCGAGACGCATCTAACATAATCTGTATGCAAAATTTATAATGGGTCTCTTCAATCCTCTGAGACCAATGGAAAGATTGGGACACAGTAAAAAATAACCCCATGCACAGTTGTTAAACTTAGAAGTACAAGTACATCAGCCATTAAGTAGTATGAGAACAAAGAGGAAAGAATGGGCATTATTATGCATTTAAGTAGGGGTGTTAAATAAGGAAGATTGAGATTTGGACCAAATACTAAGCCAGTGTTTTGCTACCATAAGGAAAAAGATGATCAAGAAGGGAAGGATCAGCTGGGGGTAGAAACAGAACAGTTATTGCATGTTTTACGGGAAGCAGTACTACAGTTGCTCACTGGGATAAACCTGGAGGGCTGGGTATTTTTGACTCCCCAAAACACTGCAAGAACTCACACATACAGACCGAAATGCAACACCGAAGGGAATCTTAATTTGAGGCTGCTGGCTTATGGCTGATAAATAGCAAAACAGACACAACTATTTAATCTAGCCAGGTGAAAAGGTGATGTGATGTGATGCAGTGCACTACTGTTCCAATACCAGGCCGAGCTGCCAGCTGCCTTGCAAAACTTTTGTTTTCTTGGGAATGACTTTACATTGCTTCGAGACCTAACACTACTAGACAGGAATCTTGTACATGTGTTGTGGTTTTTCCTCTATGGCTTCACATTGGGAGCACTGAGTGGAGAATCAAAAAGGCTGAGAGGCCACCAGAAAGTCAGTCTGGGCCTGGGCTGCCTGGAGAGGAACAGCACTGTCCCCTATGGGACAGCCAGTTCTTACCTCTCCTGACCTGGCATCCTACATCGCTTTCCTTTCACACAGTTGTCCACTATAGCCTGTCTCCAAAATACTATTACATTCTGACAGATTGGTAAGGAATGGAGAAAATGACTCTCCGTGTAGCGCAGACTCAGTGGCTGGAAGAGCTGGGCTCTTGGATTCCTAACCTGCATTTAACCAGTAAAACCAGGGACAAAATCATCCTCAATGGCGGAGTAAAGCTCCGAGGAATGTTTGGCTACTTGAAAAGAGGAGTCGTTCCAAACACTGTGAAAGAAATCAGTATCTGTAAAACAAAGAGAAGGCAAAAAAGCACAGCATGCCAATGCTGATAAGCAGATGCTGATTCACCTCTCTGGGTGCCAAGCAATGGTGTGCAACTGGATGGAAATCTCCTCACCCCATTTTGTCTCTGTAAGTTTCTGTGTTTTGTCTCCTGGCAACAAGTCCATTGTAAGACCTTCTGCAGCAGAGCTAACATTAAGCATTACTCTTTGGCAATAAATGTGTGGAATATGCCGTTAGTGGGTAATGAAACCCATAAAATACTTTGAGTTAGACTTCAGATAACACAGCAAATTAGACCCAAGTAAGCACACTTTCTTCTGCAGCTGACATTTTTAGCACAGATTCTTCAGGAAATCAGAGGAAAGCAATTTCTCTCTAACAGCCTGTAGATGGTGTGTGATGCACACTGAATGTCAAGCAAGTACCTTAGCCTAGTGCAGCAGCCTGCTCTGCGTAACAGACGACAGTGCTCTTCCAGAGACGTCATGAGGTAGGAGCTATGTGGTAAAATGCTCATAATTTATTTTCATTAGTCATTTATTCCTAAATTCCTATATTTTGCCTCACTTACATCGTCAAGCTTATAAGAAAAAAGTTAAATATGAAACTAAATTTTCCTTTTCATGCACAAAAGCGATTCTGTTTCCCCAAAGCACATTATATTCCAGATATGTATAAATGCTAGGAAAGGTAATCTCAAAATAAATGTAGTTCAGATAAATGGGAAAAATGTCTTTTTGAGCCACCTTGAAAAGCTTAAATATCCTGGTGAAAAGCCTTCTGGTGGTAGACTTTCAAGGTCTGTAAAACAGGTGACTATGTAACTCTCAGTATATCATATTTATCAAAAGGAAAATAAGAGACTTATCTCCTGCTGGAAAATGCCTGATAAATTAAAAGGCTTGTCAATATGAATGTTGATTTATGGATCTTCTGACACATTCAGCACTGTAACGTCTATGGGATCTCCCAGATGACATGATCACCTGCCACAAATGTCTGAGCTCTCTTCTTTTCTAAAGCTGTGTTCTTTTCAGTAGGATACAAGCATCAACTTATTGTTTAAATGTACATGTTGCTGTTTTTACACTATGAATGTGCCAATAAACGCACTTTGCATTTAAATGTAATACAGTGAGTTGCGTGATACTTTTCAAACTTGTTTACACAGGAAAATCTGCCAGCCTAGCCTTGTAGTAATTGTTTCCCTGCACACTTTAGATAGAGATATAGCAGCCTTTCTTCCAGTTTAGTTCAAACTACTTCTGAAAGGCCACATGTAAGTGAAAAAAGCTGCAAAGCCTATTGTCTTGAAGAATCATACATATTCCCACTAGGAGAAACCCTCTTCTAGAATTTTATCCCACACTTATCCACTTGTCCTTAGGAAAGCTCTGTCTGTTGCTCAGGCAATTTTTATGTTGAAGAATGCCCAGCTACAGTGCTGGTGACCCAGAGACGAATGTGAAAGCTATGTGTCCTTGTTTAAGTGAATTTCCCTATAGCTCAGTAATTACTGTTAATGATGTCAGCAAATCCTTTATTTTGTTGTTGTTGTTGTTGTTGTTGTTGTTTTGTTTTGTTTTGTTTTGTTTTTATTCTCCCAGCTAGGAAGCCATCTGCTTTACATTATGAATGCTACAGTACACAGAAAGTATGGAAAGTCAATGTTTTATTTTAACTATCCCGTGCTTGGACATTACTGGAATATCTGAATTCACATACAATGAATTCAACATGCAGTGCTGTCCAAGGAACTATTATCCAGCAATTGACTGCTGGAGACAAACTAATCCTTTTAATCTCTTGAGAAGCAATCCCAGGGGTGCTGGTTTCTCCACTTGATGCTTGTACATACTGTGTCCAATGATAGTACTGGAGGAATGCATAAAGTGTCTTTGGAAAAAAATTTTAGACTTGAGATCACCCTCTCTGTGGGTTTTATGCTTGCTGTTAAAGCACGTCCTCGCTGACTCTTAGCAATGCTTGAGATTCAATAGGACAATGGAAGGACCAGGCAAAAGAGCCCTAACATGAATTTATTACTGTTGGTTTTCTCCTCTGGTCTCAATGCCTCCTGTGCTGGACACAAGCAGAACAAAGGAGAGGGATGTGTGTTTCTTCACCTCCTCAGAGTAAAGAGTAAGTTTTATATAAAGAGTTGTTTCCAATTATTACAGTATTAATACAAAGAAATTATTAAGAAACATTTACCACTGTAAGGCTTCCTTTCCTGTAAACTGTACTTACATGTACTCTCTCTAAAAGGACCAGATGAAGGGTTTTTTTGAACTGTTTCTGTAGATGCTCAAGAGCTGAGGACACTGTGAAATCAGACAGAAGCCTTGCCAAAAAATGTTTATGCGCTGACAAAGCTGTCAAACACTGTGGACAGATGTTCAGTAATTATTCTCTGACTCCTCTATGCTGAGTCTACATGCACAGCATATATATTCACTTCATAATGCAGCTCAAACTGCCCATCCTGAGTCTGGATCTGTGTCTGGACTTGGTCTGTATATTTATACACAAAGTACTCCCCACAGATTAGTACCTTGACAATTTCGTTCTATAGCTGTTTTCAGAACCCGGGGTCCCAAAATGTGATATGGGTCTTACCTTTTTTTCTTGTAGTAGCTGTTCCTGGAAAAGCTTCCAGCGTTTAAGGTGGTGGGTGTCCCACTTCTCCAACTGAGGCACCAAATTCTCCTGCCACTCCTCTTTCAATAGTTCACATTCTCTTACAGAGAGGCCAGTCACAACAGGCAGGGTCTGAAGAAACAGCTCATTCACCAACTCTGCTAAAACACTGGAAGCTTTAGAATACAGCTCCTAGGGAGGCAAAGGGGGACAAAATGAGGAAGGTGAGAAAGCAAACCTCATGACCCTTTGGAGCCATATGACTGCATACTGTGTACAATGCCAGTGAGGGAACCATGTCCCAGTTAACACATTGGACCAGTAACCCCTAGAGATAAAATCCAATGCCAGTAACGCCTGAGTTATACCAGGTTTTGTAGATGGAATCTGCAACAACATACATGGTTTAAGGCACATAAAGGCATTTCAAATGCAATAGTGGCATTAGCACAAGATATTGAACCCTAACGGTTGCCCACGTGCAACTGCAATGCAACTAAGGTGTTGTAAATCCCATAGATTTTGCCTGTCACTGTGGAAAGAATCCTGTGTAGCACAACACCTCATAGGCATATTTTTAAAGGTGGTGACATAAAATGAATAAAGGCAAGAAATAAGGAAGAGTTAAAAGGGACAGTGTAGCATTTAGGTAGATAAAATTGACACTAGTCATGTTAATAGTTGTTGCTCTGAAATATGACGTTCTTCAATACCTTCTGGAAGGGCAGAATTATTCAAATCCATCTTGATACAGAACAGCTTAAAGCCTAAGAAAACAAACATCTTCTGGTTTTGAATTGCTGAGCCTGTTTCATTCGCAAGAGGAGTTTGGGTGATTTAGTCAGATGGCATCGAAGCTACTAAATCTTTTAAAAACCTGTAATTTCAATGTCAAATACACAGTGATGATATGAGCTGCCTTTGCAAACTTGCTAGAAATTTGAGATAATCCCTGAGATAACTGAGTGCAGGTAGCTTTCCCTAGAGGAAGAGAGAAAACAAAGACATTGGAAAGGTCACACAGACACTGCAGTACTCCAGCAGTACGAAGAGCTGTTTTTGTGTGAGTTCACCATTGTCATATCAATCAAAAAAGCTTTATTGTCTGCGAGATTTTTCTTTCATTGTAAATCACTGTTAGCCCTCTTGAAAATACTTAAATTTATTTCTTTTCCTGTAAAATAAAGCTAGTATTTTCAAAAACTCTTTTCAGCATTTCTCTTGCAAAACCAAGTCAAGCCTTCTAGCTGTAGCTTTCCTTTAAATACATGTTTAATCACAGTCTCTTAAGTGATTAAAATCCAGAACCTCTCAAAAGAAGTACAGTCATATTTATCTAAATGTCAAAAACATTTGTCTGCAGCTCATACACATGAAAATTTCTAGTGGACTTGTCTGGTTTTGGGGGACACTGATATAATGTGTTATTGTCTAAGAGCCCATTCCAGTTTCTAGATGTGGTATCATAAAAATAAATAAATGAAGAAGGATGTTAAATTTGCAAACTACTACTACTCAGAAACAAGCAATGAACAGAATTTAGGCTGCACATTCAATCTGGCCCTGTGCATATGCCCCCTTAATGATCAATTTTGGCTTCACATACTGTTTCCACAGAACCTTTATTTGTTCAGTGTTTAGGTTTATCAATACCCATTGAGTGGACAGATTTTTTTTTATATATTTTTTTTAATTTATTTTGTATGTCTCAGTTATTGTAAAATACCCAAGCTGTGCACTGAATACTAAATTATTATTTTCCTCCTGGGATCCCTGTAGGATGCTAATCACCATATTAATGAGCTGTTTCACAAACAATAAATAGCTTAGTTTAACAGCTCCCTGCAGCAACCTCTACTTATGGATAAAATCGAGGCACAACACTATCAGAAGTGTTCACTACACTTTCGAGATGAAATGTCTCATTTCTTCCACTCTCTTACTTGTTAAAAACATGCAGAATTTTATGAATCCAGCTCCCACTGACTTTGTTTAACCTCAGACTGGGCCCTGGCCAGAAATTATAGTTGGAGACACAATTGGATATCTCATTTCTAGTAACACTTCTCTCATTTCTGGCTATTGCTCACAATCTGGACATGACAGTGTCATTAGGGTAACGTCTGACCAGTGATATATTTCTCTATGCAGCGCCTTTTCTTACTACGAAATGGTTTGGCTGGCTAGGCTAGCCTGCTTAGTATGCAACAACTTCTGTCAAAAACCTAAGTTCTTTACTCTTTGGTGGTTTGGTTTGAGGCACTTTGTGGTCAGAGTGCACCCAGTGGTGGGGCTGCTCTGCTGCTGTAGGTGACACTGGAGTGACTGTGCTGGGACCTGCTTGGTGCCCATGGTTGCTGCTGCTGGCATCCACACTGGGGCCAGACTCTGTGAATGCATAGAAAACTTGGTCTCACAGTGTTTCTGGCAGCACAGGAACAGGACAGTGGGGATGCAATGTTAAGTGGCCATTCTTCAATAAATTGAAAATGGTTTTACAGGGAAATGGTTTTACAGGGAACCGCAGTCCAAAGAATTCTGGATACCTGTGCACAGATGCCTACGCTGCAGGTACTGAATGTAGCTATGTCTGCTCTGCTAAAATCTCCCAGATTAAACAACTAGACCGGGCACTGGGAAACACTGAAAAGTAGAATGAAATCTACCACACCAGTCCTAAATTATTGGTTGAAACATGCCCCATACAGCACAGAAGTGCCTCAGGCTGCATATATCACTGCAAAGACACTATGCAGCACAGGTAGATTGTCTCCTCTTTAATTATTCTAGCTTCCAGCTCCTGTTACAACACGAGGCAGCATTCATACCATCTTCTTAACAATCTGTTTAGTTGTGGACCTGGTTTAGCTTGTCAACACTAATGCAAAATGGTCTAAGTTCTTTCTGCTGCTGCTTTATTTTAGAATTCAAGTCTCTAAATCCTGGGATTTAACATAAAGATTCTATTTTTCTAATCTTTGTATCCCACACCACATTAAAAAAAATTATCAGTCTGTCTCTGTAAACCATCTCTTCTCTGAGCTATTCTTGTCTTTTGAGACAATTTAATTCTCCTGCCCTTACTGGGTGTTCCAAGATATAAAAAATTCTTTTGGGTCTAAAATAGTTCAGAGGAAGTCTAGTGAAGTCTGTGGCATTTCTATCGCAATCTCCAAAGATCTCAGGCAGGGTGTTAAGGAACTCTATTCTTAAACAAACAGAGTTCTATCTACAGCAACTAAATTGCTTTGCAACACATTTTGCTTCAGAACTGATAGCATTTCCCTGGCATGCTGACAGCCCTGTATTATTATTTACCAGGAAATCTTTTGCACAGAACCTAAAGAATGCATTTTGTTACTTGTCGTCATGCCATTTTGTTTAAAGATCAATTGAATAGCATTCTGCTTGCACTCCCTGCAGCTTCAAATTATATTGTATACTTACTGCTCGTGCTACCGGAGCAGGAACACAGATACCCAGGAAAACCGTTATTACATCTTGTTCCCACAACATGCTTAACTACATAACCTTGTTAGTGTGATGGGCAAAGATGTCTTCAGATCATAAGTGCTTAATTATTTGCAAAATACTTCATGGTCCTCTGCTGAAATTGGTGTGAAAGGACAAGAAAGTGGGACTAGAAATCCAGGAACAGTTTTTCACATCAACATTTCCTTTAGAAAGGACAAAGCCGAGCAAATACATGGAAGACAAATGGGACTGAGCGGTATGTACTTTTCGTCTCACAGACGCTGCCAACAGGCAAAGGAACAGGAAGCTTGGTCAAGTGCCTTAAGTCCCTCTGAGAGTGATTTTCAACAGTACTGAACACTTCAACTTCTATTATAAATTCTGTTCTGTGCAGGACACAAGTCCTGCACTTACTGGTCTCAGCTGCAGTCTGGGATCACAAAATAAACCTCCATCAGTGATGACTATCAAAATATTAACTTCTCTTCAGCTGGTCACTGGGTTTTTTAACCTGAACACATAATAATATGTACATTACAGCCCATGCAGTCCAGCACAAACCCTAACATTACAGCATGCCCTACACGGAGAGCATATCACACATGTACAACGTGATGGCTATACTGTTTAACGCAGCACTTGTAGAAATGCAGTGGAATGGCTTTAAAAGATTTGGTAGGGGAAATGGTAAGTCTCCATTTAGGGAAAAAATGTGGATGTGATTTAATTCTACAAGTATGATTCAAACTAAGAAAATAGTTCAAAATATTTGTATTATAAGGAATATACTCTATTTGAAACAGCAATAAAGTCCATCTGAAACAAGGATAGTGCACTGCATATTATTTGTTCTCTAGGAAAAGAACAAAACCAGTAAGAAATCTTACTGCTTGAGCATCTTGTTTTTGGACTAGAACCCCTACAAAATAGTTCCTATAAACTTCCTGATATACCATTTCTTGTTTGTAGAACTTTTACTTAATGAAATTTATTCAAATTGATTCCATTAATAGAATAGCTGATTGCAACGTTGAATGAACCTGTTTGTAGTACCTGGCAGTCAATCTGAAAGCTTTTCAAAAAATCTCAAGAGAAATTCATCAAGCATAAAGAGATCCCACAGGGTAGATGCAGAAATAAAATGGGCTGAGATTGAAATGCTGAGTGCATCTGAATTTCAAACAAGGCAGTAAATATATAATTTTGTCAAAAACCAAGGGAAATACACAGTTTATCAGATTTCACTACAAATCCAAAGATCAGTATTAATGCTTTCCCTTACAGACAAATGATTAAGGGTTCCTACATGCAGATGAGAATAAAGAAAATAATTAAATTGTGAAGCAGGAAAATATATTTAGACATGCTGGTTGCATTGTATTTTAAATGCCACTGTCTAGGATTTATTATCTCTAAGAGGCAACTGCATAGTTATTTGTTGACTTGTGATAGTTACTTGTTAATTTCAGATACAACAACATTTCATTAAAATAATTAACATTTCTGGTCAAAGCTGTAGAACACTTCTGTACCTCACGTCCAAAGGCTAGGATACTTGTTTAGGGGGCAAGAGACTCATACTGTGTCTTATTAAGGAAAGAAATTAAATAGATCTTACTTCCTACAGTAATTCCAAATGTTCTTGGACACCACTGGCCACATCATAAACTCAGGCTAAGTGGGGAAAAGATGACTGCATACATTTCTTCCTCTATTCCACAAGAAGAATTCTGGAATGCTAACTGCACCCTGCTTTTAAGCATCGACACCACGACAACACAATGACATGGAAGTCATCCTTAGCCACAAGCTAATAATAATAAAAATAAATAATAATAAAAAATACTTTTAATTCCATATAATAAAAATGGGACTTTGAAATAATAGTTTGCCCTCTCATTGGTCTTTGATTATTTCAGGAGGCAGTTTCAACTGTAGCTTTCTACCTTTTTAGAAATTTGCCTCTGAGATATGGTGATATCCTTTACTAGATCAAGCTATCAGCAGACTATGTATCCTTACAGATACAAAATACATTTTCTTATGCAATAAGGCAAGAAGAAAACTTCAGAAATAAGCCTATACATATCACACACCCTGTATTTCATATCAGTGCATATGTTCATAGTGACTCTTTGTGAATACCTACAGCTGGGCTGAACTTCTTCAGCTTATTGCTGACTCTTGATTGAGGCCAGCCAATTGCTTTGGGCACCCAGAATGACCCATGTTGTTCGGTGATGAGATAGGAAAGGCTAATGGAAGAAACATTTGGGTATGATTTTACAAATATAACAAACATTTTCAGAACTGTAACTGTATGTGCAAACATAGTAGAGATAAGGAGCTCAAAGCTTTGACTGAAATGACCAGACCAAATTCAATCAGTCCACCAACCCGGAATTAGGGTGAGTTCATGTGGTAAGAGTTCAATCTACCAGATGACACAGTCTTTCAACCTTTTTGTATCAAGTCACATGGCAAAATTTTCAAAAGTGAGCATTTGAGACAAGCTGTGGGTGACTCATCTTGATAAGAAGCTAGTGTTGAATAGCCACACATGCCATCCACTCTATGAAAGCATCCCCAACCATATCTCAACTTAATGAAATTATATAAGGAAAGCAATAAAAGAGCGAATCTCTAAGAATCTGTACTCATCATTTTGACAAGAGATAATTTTTCCCCTCCTATTAACCAAGAAAAACATCAAACACTTTGCTTCAACCTCACATTCAATGTTTACCCATTCATAAAATGTTTATTGCCTTGCCTGTTGATAATACTCACTACTTAATAGCTTTTAATCTAAATTCCTGTGCATTTCTGTGTTTTGTTAAGTCAAATGAAATAACATTCTGGTGAACTGCTATCAGCAAAGAGGAATTATAAATGACAGTAAATGTTGTATTTTTATGGTTTTGATGTTAAGGCTGAGGAAAAATAATTACTTTACAAGGGACTACGTAATTCCCATCTGTTAATTGATTTCCTTTTGTGTAATCTGCATGTCTGTTTTCTTAATAAAGATATGTTAACCACCAAGCTCTTTTCAGTTCTCCCTTCCCTGCTGAAATAAGCAGGTAGTTCACCAAAATAATTAAATAAATAAATAGAAGTAAATAAATAGAAGGAGAAAGAAAAGATTAAAGGTTGGTTAACATCTCTCTCATATACTAAACTTGAGACAGATTTGCAAGGAACTATTCATTAATCTTTTCCAGAGTTCAGGAAAAATAGAAGAGAACATAATGGGTATGGGGGGAGGAGGAGATGCTTTAACTGACCTGTGAAAGAAAATTACAGTAATAATTTTCCAACTCAAAAGCTACTCAAGCCAATAAAAAACTGTTATTTTGACACAGTATCCCTTCTGTATGGGAAAACTCTGAAAACTATGTTTATTGAAAGTATTAGGCTAAGCCTTTCCATTAGCACAATTGACACAATTCCTCCTTCAGTTATGACATACTGCAAGAATCAAAATCATTTGCCCCCCATTCTTCAACTTGCACTTCAAAAATTAGTCACGGAGCCTGTGCTTAGACTTAAGACTACTCACCTACAGTGCATTATTTTAATCCACTGCTATGGCTGCAAAGTCCTACGCAATCCAAATACAACTCCTTCGTTCACTTCAGGCATCAACAGATTCCAGTGACCTTAGTTAAACCATTTTAATTGATTTATTCATGTGTACATAAAACAAACCTACTCAATTATTCTTTGCAAACACAGTCAGCTTCCAGACATTTTTATATATTTCTTCACCAATTTGAATAATTATTTAATGTACTGTAGCACTCCAGGGTATGGTAGTGCTACAGGGCTACGTCTTGGTGAACTCACAAACTGTTTAAAAGGTGAAAAAATGAAAAAAAAATAAAAATGAGAAGGGCTTAGAAGAACATTGTGAGAACAAGATTAGGTTGTTCTCCCACAAGTCAGTGGAACTTGTAGTGAAGTGACATCTTTTTTTTTCTTTTCTGTACCTAGGATATTCACTTATTCATCCAGTACCTGGAATATTCTACTTATTCATGAAACTACATCTGTGAGGTTTGCTTTCCTGCTTGCTTATACTAGGACAAACCAAGGTAACTGTGGAAAGAAATCAAGTAACACTAGTGTGCAACTGAAGGAAGAAAGGAGGACCTAAACTTTTTATCACGTATAACCTGGACAACCTATAATTTAAAGACCAAATTGCTTTTTTAGCTTCTTATAGGGAAATAGAGCTTAGGTGATTTGCTTTTAAACTACCATAAAGTAGCATTTTAGTGGCTATCTTTAGATCATAGTGGCTATGATCACGTTTATGCATTACACCATCCTAGGAAGAGCCGTTAAGAGGTCTCTACAATCTGTCACAAAAATGAAATTATAAAAATAAATAAACACTACTCAACTATGTGGAAACAGCTGCTGTAAATGACTGCAGGTCAAACAGAATAAGAGTAAATACAGAGGTGATAAAGGTTTTTAGAAAGAATGGTAGAAATGTGGGGTGAAAAACAGAAAAAAGAATGGTGCTGAGGGTGTGGAGCTGGGCCTTGGCGAAGGCAGGTCTGAGTCTTGCCAAGTCCTCTTCCCTTGAAAAAAAGGTGTAATGACCTTCCAATACAGCAGTCCAGGACCATGAGTTTAGGACCATGCCCAGGCACTCGGGTTTCTGTGCTTTACCAAGTCAATCTGTCAGGGTGTAGCTCTTGAGAACTTTGTGCCTTGGCTGAGCAAGCAAAGGACCGTGCTGCTTGTGGGGACCATGAGGTTTTGCAGACGCACTTGCTCAGTGTGGCCAGCAGTGAGCAAAGGGCTGGACAAAACAGTGGCCTGATGGTGATGGCTCTTCCGTCTTCCTTGAGGATTTCTTCTAGTTGATAATCTACAGCGCAAGTTTTGATACAGTACTTAAATAAGAGTGGATGGTTTAGAAAGTTAGCACAGGGTGAAGGATAGGTGCGTCCATCCTCTGACAGTTGCTTTGAAAGCTGCCAGTAAACATCCTTAGCTGAAGTTATGCCCAGATAAGTCCCTAAGACGAAGTCCTTTTAATTCGTCTAACTGGGTGCTATGCACCTCTCCAGCACTGGTGCTGTTACATTGGTAGACAAACTTATTGGATATTGGACCAAATGGTCTTCTATCTCAGCCAACATAGCTGCTCTTTACTATGGTATTGGTGTTTATTTGATAAATTTCAGTATTGATGGAGCTCCAAGGACCAACTTAAAAAAGTAGATGACTTGGATGTGGAAAAAAAAAAAAAACACAACTTACTTTGGTATCTACTGCCATTAATCTGAACAGAACATTGGGATTGATTCCAGTTCTGGGGGCTTACAGCTAAAGCCAAGATGGCAATGGGTACACAAGCAGGAACTTAACTGGAACCCTAAATCCTGTGGGTACTGGATGACATTAGATTGTTTAGCCCATAAAAAATAAGTAAGTGATTGCTTGTAGTCCTGGGCCAGCAGAGAATATGAGCTACTTGGTAAAGGGAGTATATAGAATAGCATTGCTAAATCATGGTTACAGAGAAGTTGTGATCTATGTAACACTTTGCTCCTCTTGGGTTTAGCTCCTAGTAGCACACCTTAGTCTTATTTCTCCTAAATCCAGGGGCTATTTAATTTGTGTGTGTGTTGGGGGGTGGAAGCATAACTACCATGTGCAGCTTTGCAGGGCTAATTGTTATTTGCAACAACATAAAAATGGGTCTTAATGCTAAATATTTAACTACTTCTATTTTTTTTCCACTCTGACTGTGTTTACAAATATATGAATTATTTTTTTTGAAATAATCTTGCAGTCTTTGGATGCCTTGAGGACCATAGGCTGAGGACTATTTATCTACATACATGAAGAGCATGCTAATGTGGCTCTACAGAGTTTCAAGCAGTTTTTCAGTAATATTACTAGGCTTCAGTTTCTACTGGAGGGATAAAAAGCAACTGAACAGAACTCTATTGTTAAAAGTCTTTTTTTTCTAACTTATTTAGTAACACATGCTGACAATTATGAAAACATAGAGATTAAGTGAACAACAGATTGTTTAAAAAAATCTTTAGTTTATCCTCTTCCTCGCTTGTGGTAGAACAGCAACAGCAGAGTCCAAACCCTATAAATGACTGCAAAGCAAATGACTATCAGTTAAGCTACAGAGAGTACAGACCTTCTGGAATAACAAAACGGAGCTCTGCAGTGTTGGCAGATGTGCCCAAAACAGCTGTTTCTACAAACTAGCTGTTTCGAACCCAAGTGGGACATAGCTCTCACAGCCCAGGGCTGAATATTGCCTTGGGAGCATTGCTGGTACCAGCTGGTTAGTCTAATGTTTGCTTGCTTGGGTCTACTTGAGCTGCAGTCACACCACTGCACTGTGGAGTATCTCAAATTCTTTTTGCTTTCCCAGGAGTGTCTTGCCCTCACCACTGGAAGAAGTAGCTTCTCCCTAGCAGGAAGATGTAGAAATTAAGCAAAGAGGTTAAGCCCTGCTGTTCAGGGAAAGGCTTCTGGTTGTCCAAGGTGCAGTTTTGTTCTGAAAGTGTTGGTGAAACAGAGGAAGAAGCAAAGGCATTGTGGTTGTGAGATGCAATTCCTTCCCTCAGTGTTAAATCTATGTTTGCTTTTATGGCCTGGGTAATAGTCAAATTGTTTAACTACTTCACTTCCTCATCTGTAGAAGTCAGAGCAGTTCCATTTATCTATAGTAGGGCTATGCTCTTGTATTTTCTTTCTAGCTTATGCTGCTTGTAAGGTATACCGAGAAGCAGTATGCCCTTCTGAAACAGTCTGTACTATCTGCGTTTAGGGCGAAGAGAGTAAAGTGCAGTTGTGCAGCGTGTTAAATGTCACAATAAAAATGTTTTATTGTAAAAATAGCTGGAAAACAAGATTTGTGGACCCTCATCCAATAGATGCCAGTTGGATTACAGTACTTGCAGTTTTTCATGTCTGGCAATATTTGTATGGGTCTAGGAATAAAAGAGCAGCTGTAATATGGAACATAATGGCTTTGAGCTGAGTGAATTGGCAGAGTTCAAGTGTGTGCAGCTCTCCTGGCAACTTGGCAATTCTAGAAACACTTAATTCACCCAAACCAATTTTTCTTTAATGAAAAAGAAAACTTTGCTACACTACTGAAAGAAGTAGGATATTCAGTCTGGTTTTAGTGTCAGTAAATCAGAGTACACAACAAAGGAAAGCAATATAATTTTACAAATGAAGTAAAACTGTGCAGGGGAAAAAAAAATGTTTGGTCTCCAGAGGCTTCATGTGAAATGAGGAAGGGGCTGGAGAAGAAGTCAGTAACTCCGGAGAACTGAGCATTCACAGTAATATCAGCAGACATGCTGACTTAAATAGTTTTCTACAATTAATCTACTCTGATTCATGGGCATAGCCCTCCAAGCAAAATTTTTCCTTCTCCAAAGCAGTAGTTTTTCTCAAACATCCTGTTGTTTGCTTTATTACATAAAACCACGGTAAAAAATATTTTTTGTTCTAAATACAGTATATTTTTTTTTCAGTTGAATTTCAAAAAGCGCATATGGACCAGTGCTAATTAAGATTGTGTGGGTATCTTATCTTGATGTGCTGGAGACTACAAGTTTCCATAACTCCCTGATCTGGTCATAATTAATCATGACAAGGATCCTGTTGAGCTGTAAGTGATTAGTTTCAGCCTAATTAAAGGTCACTGCCAGATACGCTTTTAGTCTTCATCAGATAGATCATATTATCTTATTTTTTCAGTACAGACAGAAAATAATTAAAGATGACGCAAAGAAATGATGCATCTACATATTTTTCAAATAAGTAAGATCAAGAGGTGTAAAAATATTACTTATAACAAAGATCTGAACTTATTTCAAGGAACTAACTAGTGTCAAAATAATTTTTTTTTGAGAGGAAAAAGAGATAAGAAAACTATTTTTGGATATGTAGTGAAGTTAACTAAGAATAGTATCATCCCGCCACGGTGTGGAGGAGATAATTGTCACTTAAACGAAGTCTCTCTCCTCATATTAATGCCAGGCATAGTATACTCTAAATGTTATTACAGACTTTTCAGCCACTCAGATAGCACATTTTGGCAGACCATTTAGGTATTTTCTGATTTATACAAGGTTAGGAAACATACCGTGTTGGGAATAAAATGGAAAAGGCAAGCTAATGGAAAAGACTGTTCTGTTTCAATCTGTTTTGCCAGCCTAGCTTTCTGGAAAAGCCATGATCTCTTCTGCAATTCTCTAGTTCCTCCCTGAGACCACGCATTGTGTCATGGAGCTAGTGGATCTTCAGGATTATTTTAGTTAATAACATATATCACCAGAGGTGGTACCTTGTAGAGAACTGCAACAGCCTCTGTGCTCTCATAGTCATCTTCCTCTTCCAGTTCCCACTCCGCCTGCCGATGCTTCTCTAACAGATCACGGTAAGCCTAAGAGAAACACAATAGGTATATAAATGGTATATTTAAGTAGCTGGAAATATAGTTTTAATAGCTTGTGATCCTCTCCCTCCCCTTTCGCAGCACTTTCTCATGTACCCTCATAATAATAAGTGGTTATGTGGAATCTTAACTCAGAGGGACATGAAACTTGCCTCAGCACCTTAATTTGGGCATATCCAGTCTTACATATGAAACTCTACAGCCTTGGCAGTTTGGGGTACCTAATACTAGAAAACATTTGAAATCATCTGATTTGCATACTGCTTGCCTCTGTATGTGTATCACTTCATCACAGCCAGAACTGAGGTGCAGAATAACCAACATAAATATCTCTTGTAACTATCACACTGAACAGGACTTTTGCATTGGGGTTGATCATCATGTCCCGTAGTATGGTCAGATGGCTCTCCACCTGAAACACTAATCTAAGACTTGGTCCTGGGTGTGAGGTAGACACTTGTTCAAGGGCAGTGGATGGACAATTTCAGTCAGAGACAAGGACCTGGCAGCTTTTCCAATACAATTTTTGCAAAAGGGTTTGCAGAGTTAGCAGAACATGCAGAAAACGGAGCACTTATGATCTTCTTCTGTCTCTGCACAGCAATCTTCTCTTGTCATAATGTTCCACTTGCTGTTTTTCCTTTTTTCTTCCCCAATATCTGAAATACTTCATAGGTATCTGACAGGTACTTTTCCCATTCACAGAGTGGGGAAAAAAAAGATCCAGGATCTGATTTGCAAGAGCAGCTGGGAAAATGTAAGGTGGCTTTTTTTCTTTACTGAAAAATAAACTACTTTTTTATTTAGAAAAAGAGAAAGAAAAATTAAAAAAAAAAAAAAAAACATACAAAAAGAAGAGAGCTTTAATATGTTCCTGGTGCATGAAGGAATACAGCTTTGCATGCCCAACTGCATCCTTTCATAACATTGCCTAGAATGATAGCTGAAATGAATGCCAGAACAACTGCCCATTCCACTATCAGCAGTGACTGAAGGCTGTGACACAGAACATCTGTCACTATAACATATGTCACTGGCCTAACTGGGCACTAATGAGACCTGTGGTAGTCCAGAGACATCCGTAGTAGCCATACCTGCAGCAGTGAAGATAGGGTAAAGAAGAGAGTTCATGGTTCATGACTGGGGATCCTCAGGCAGACTGTGGTACTAATGGGCTGCAACATTGCTAGACATTGGTTGACAATGAGGCTGCAGAGTAACTATGGCCAAATGAAATTAAACCAAATGAAACTATGACCAAATATTCTTGCTGCTTTTTTTTTTTTTTTTTTTTTTTTTTTTTTTTTTTTTCCTGTTTGTGTGTTGTTTTGTTGCTGTTGCTGTTGCTGTTAAACCATCCATGACACCATTTCCCTTTGGCTTCATATTTCTTACCATTATTCTTCCAGCCAACATCTGCTGCTGCAGTATATGATATTAAAGGCTTGTATGCACACAAGTTCATTTATCCCATTAAGCCTGAATAAACTCAGTCAGGACAGAGTCAACTTCTGTCTTACTATCAGACTATTATTAAAAAAAAAATAAAAATATAAATAACCTATGCCCTAAACCTTTATTTTTTTGTTGGAACACACTATTCTGATTGCAAGACCTTTGTATTAGACTTTCAAATTGAAAAACTGAAGCTCCAAGGATGCAGTAATGTGATAGAGGAGAATCTCTGTCTAACTGGACTGTCCTTCATAACTGTGACTTGTATATCCAGTGGAGGTAGGGCTGAACAAGACTGGCTTACTATAACTGGCACTTTTTGGCTTGGGTGCTTCACCGGATGATTCCTATATTTTCTGGCAATAATAAATAAATAAAATAAATAAATAAAATGCTTCTTTTCCAGTGGAAACATAGATGAAGTAGACAGAAGGATGTGAAGACTCTAACCCTTACTTTATAATCTGTCATTCTGTCATATAAAAAAACACAAAACAGTTACAGCAAGAAAATCATTACCATCCAACTCGTGTGTGTTCAGAGAAACCAATGTGAATAAAATTTACTGTAAAATTCACCTTCCTCATTGGCAACAACTTCAAGTCCATCAGAAAGGTCAGTTACTGTGCAGGCTGCTATAAGCCCTTTGATGGGGTGGCACTGGGAAGGCAGAGAAAAAAGTGCATTTTATGGGTATTTGATGGCTTATGGTGATGATTCAGGCCAACTCCTTAACTGCTGGACTATCTATGGAACTTTGAACCAGGTTTAAAATAGCTCCTCAAGGTTAATGGGACTGTTTGTGCAAAATAATTATTGGACTATTAAAATCAAACTAGGGAGCTGCACATGTACATATTTTTCTTATTCTTTAAAGAGTCTTTGGACTCAAGGACCCATCTGTTTTAGGACAAGAGGGGCTCTCCATTGTGGTAGTAGAAAGACTTACATTTCTGTCCTTTAATACTTGTTCGCAGGCATTTTATAACATTAAGAATTGTGTTCTGTTCTGCAGCATAAAGAACAAATTGTTACTTCTGCACATTCCTGATTAGCCTGACATAAGTAGCTCGTTACTCTACAGTTTAACTAAGTGTAATTGTTAGCTTTCTAAGGCATACAGAATAGAGCGCTTCCTGCATGAAGCTGTGTGGCTGTAACTTTGTAGGGGAGAGATTTTGACACAATTTCTAAGCTTTGTTTAACTAAGCTGGGATGCGTCAAGGATGTTTGTGAGTGATGTATATAAAGAAAATACATTCACAAGCACTCAATGGATACAAAAATGTGTGACAATTAACTGTCTCAAGTTATGAAATGACAAAGAAATAAAATGTGTTTTAGTATTTTAAAGTGCCTGAAACCTCATTTGTCTATATGTGATAGTAAAAGGAGTTTTGAAGAGAACTATGCCAGACAGGTGTGGCAAATAAGAACAGTAATGGCATTATCTAATTCATACAATATAGAACTTGGTGTGCAGTACAAGATTGCATTGTTGAGAGTAACTACCTTTGACAGTTTGCTACAGTTGGAATCTGGGTCTTCTCATATAGCAATTTATCAAAGTTATTAGATTTCATCAAAATTTTAACACTGCTGGATATAACAACTTTAACCTGAAATTATTTCTTTTCATGAAAATTGACCATTGATTTTTTTTATTTTTTTTATTTTTATTTTTTAATAACTTGGGTCTGTGGTTCTCAGTAGTTACAGGAGTTTTGCAGCTGTCAGCATTTACAGCTGAGAGCTCTGATTTACTATATACATTCTGAACAGTAACAACAGAGATATTTTTCTCTATAGAAAATATGGCCAAGAAAATATTACATTGGTCACTGTATACCATATTAAATTATCTATTGCAAACCTTCTCTAAGGTATCCTGCCAGTGTTCATAATGAGTTTTCCCTCTGCTTATGTGAAATTTAATAGCCTTTTGAGCCTCAGTAACCTCACTCACAGAATGCAATTAGATCACTACAGTCCGCTTTCTTCTATAATGTAGGCCAGATACTTTCATCCTGAGATTTCCTGTATTGAACTGAACAGAAAGTATCTAAGTAAAGGATGTTTTCTACATGCAATGTAGCATTAACTCCCTTTGGCATTTGGTTCCAACGTGACAATGTGGAAGAGAACACCCTAGGCAAGCCTATAGACAATAGGATGTCTGACCCTTTCCTACCTGTGCTACTGTAGATGCTTTTCAAGAGAATCCTCCATTTCTATGGAACTGGGAGAAATCTGAAGCATATATAGCCTTAAAAACTAATATAACATTTTTATGTGCTCACCTTAAGAAAATCATCAAAATTTTCAGTATGAAAGGTTTTACTAAGGAGACTCTCTTGTTCAGCTTTCTGTTTGCGTTTGAACTCTTCTCTCTTCTTTGCACGGCATTCCAGCCTTTTCAGCATCAGGTCTTTACTTTGCTGGATACATTCTGGAACATAAAACACCAATGATTAGATACTGTAACTCCACAGGGAGAAAGCAGCATCTGCTACTGTCACACAACATAAGCTCATGGAAAGCTGTTAGTAAACAAAACAAGAAAGTAATTACCAAACAGGATTTCAAATTTGTTTCTTACTCTGATGGTCTTTCTAGATGGAAACTTTTGGGTTGCTACATGGGACTTAAATCTATTATTTTTTTTGGTTCACTACCATCCTACACCCTCCCCTTCACTGGTTTCACTTCTATCTAAAATAAGGAGGTCCTTAAATAATGCTCTTCTGCACTTAGGGTTTACTGACTATAGGCATTTTATAATAAATTATAAACACTGACTTTACATAAAATCAAAGCCTTGATAGATATTTCTGCTGTGAAACAAGAGAAACATTACAAAACAGAGGAAAAAAACAAGCAAACAAACATAGATATAAGTTGATTTTTAAGGAATGTTAGTGGCTGAACATATGCGAAGATGATGAATTAGGCATGCCAGTTGTAGAAATAAACATCCATGAAATAATCTGTGACATGAGTTGTTTGAGTCTGTGAGTACTAGCAAACTGTTCACATGATTAGCTGATGCTTTTCAAGTGGAGCTAGTCTGTAGCATGGGAATTTTGAAGTAGAAGGGGTTTGAACCAGATGACCTCCAGAGGTCCCTTCCAACCTCAAATATTCTGTGAGTCTATGAATTGCTAACCCTGAGATAAGGCACAATTTCATATTCAAGGTTAGTGATGATATATTCTTGCATGCAGAAAGAATATACTGCAACAAGAATAAATATGTTCTGACTACTCCATTCACTGAACTCTAACCCTGGTGCTGTCCTACTAAAACAGTTTTCTACAAGTATGCCCATGAGTAGTAGATATGGTTCTGAAAAAAATCTGTGAGAGTAAAACACTTCTAAATATTCAGCTTTTGACTGAACAAATACTAACATTTTCCATGAGTGTTGATGGGAATCACTGAGCCTATTTCAGAACCTAAGGAGGTACTGAAATCACTGAGCCTAATTCAGCACCTATCAGAGAAGGTGGGGATAGTTTTGCAACATAGTAGACATTAGGTAACACTCAAAGTGACACAAAGAAGAACCTTAAATCAGTAAGACAGACGAGACTTCATTACAATTGCATACTTTACCGCTAGGCAATCTGAGTGGTTGTACAAGGAAGAAGAAAAGACTATTTAGAATACCTTAAGTCTGACGGAGCAAAACAGAAGAATTTCTAAAGATAGTAACTGTTAAAATTATCTTCTTACAAGAGTGACAGCAGAACTGTTTTTGTGTACCTTCTCCTGGCTCCACATGGTAGAAGTAATAGATCATAAAACAACATTTTTCACATATCTAGGTATTACTGTCCCTAACGTTAGCCAGTATCACCAACAGTGTCAAGTACATAAACAGTAAATCGAGAAATCTTAAAAAAAATACTTGCAGCAGATGTGACTCTTCTTCAAACTTCAAATTAATGAAATAAGATATAAATTATATGAACTGCAGAATAAGTACAAAGCAATGCCTGGAACAAGACTTAGAAGGCTTAAAGCCAAAGTCCACCCTTCACAATAACAGAATTCTTGGCCAATTCATCAATGTTTTTAAAACAGAGGGGTATAGGGCCAAAGCCGTAATTTTTGTGCTACTTAATAAAATTATGACAACTCATACCCAAATTAGTTAAGTCATGACCTCCTGTCTACGTACTCACCATTAGTGATATGTGCTAGTTGTTCCCAGAATGCCTTGTGCAGGTCTGTTAAAAGTTCTTCCTTTTGTCGGACGGAGAGATTATTCTTTACAGTTAAATGGTCCAGAATATTTGATACAATATTTAATCTACACTTACACTCTTCTGGTATATAGAACTTCAATGAATCAATCATTTTCACCATAAGCTCCCAATTAAATAACCTTTCTTGAATGTCCTAAAACAAACAAACAAACAAACAAACAAACAAACCTGTTAAGAAACTAAGAATGGGTCTTTAGTTGTGCTTGTCCTTTTATTAAATTATTCAACTCCGAAAAATGCAGAAACCTTGGGAGGCTTCTCAAGATCACATGGATAATAATCTTGATGTACTTAAATACTTCAGAAAATCTTGACCTGTTTAGGATAGCAGCAGGTTTTAGTTCACATTCACTTGACAAAGCAAATCTAAAACTACTGCTCTTTTCACTACCTGCAATGTCAAGATGTTAAAGAGGGAAAAAAAACAATAACGAGTTTGCAGAACAAACTCAAATTCTCACAGGGTAAAGACAGAGAAAAGGACAACATGGAAATCATTGACCTTTTTTCAAAATACCGTATGGCAAACAACTGCATGCCTTTATTTTGAATTGGGAACACATATCTCATTTTGACACTGCTGGGATTCCATCAAGTGTGTAGTTAGCTGGAGTTCAGTAAATATACGAAAAATGACTGTAACTGTCTATGACCTAGTAGCTTCCATTGCATTATTAGAGAAGCCCAGGATTACAGCAGAGAGCAAAATTTCCTTTGTGAAACTGGAACTACTTTAGACAATGATATAAGGTTGGAAAGAGCATGACAACTACTCTACTTAATGGAGACACACAGACTCTGACTTTGCAATGAGATGCAAGTATAATGGTAGTGACCTCAGGTATTTGCTCTATTTTGTATCCAAACACCTCAGACTGCCCACTTGAAAGAATTACTGTACAAAAGCACAGCGTGGGTCAAGTGTGAGCAGCTGCAAAGATTATATTCATATATGGCCAGCTTGGTTTACTTAGCTGCAAAACCAACAAGTTAATCATCACTGCATCTTTTTATTAGTTATCAAAATAAAGCTAGCTATCCACTTATTCTCCAAGTTACTAGAAAATGCAGTGGGACAGATTCTGATTATACTGTTTATCTATAAATTCTAGGTGACTCTTTCAGTATCTCCTAAACAAAGCAAAGCAAAGATATGGACAAGGTAACAAAACAAAAAGCACAGTGTTGATGCATCTTTAAGTGTATTTTTCCTTCTTAAGACCATACTCCTAAGAGATGCTAAGGGTTTTCAATTTTAGTTAAAGTCACTGGACACAAAGAATTGCCCTCAACTGACAATCTCAATCTAAATGAGAAGTTCTCAGTCAAAGTGTAATAAATATTTTGAAAGAAAAAAAAATATCCTAATGCCCATGGTAATGATTCTCCCTCACACTGGATCTAATGCTATTGGCTCCTGGCTCACTGGCTGCATTTATATCGTGCACACGACTTTTTCCTAACATGACCGCCTAAATGGTATTTTGAGAATTAGAACTGACATGGAGAGAGCTCACCCTCCTGTGAGTCTTTATAAAGTGCAACAGAAGCTGAACTCTTTGTAATAAAGCTGAAAGACACACAATTGGAGTAAGCATTCTGAAGACAGGACCTACAGACTCTGTACACTCGCATCATGCTTTGTGTTCACATTGATTAGAGATTTCTCAGCTTTCACTTATTTTTGTACTTTACCATTGCATGAAAATCCTGGCATTCATTTAATAAGCCTTCTACTGCAATCATCCTCTCGGTCAGATCCATCGTTATCTTTGTTGCTTTGGCACTTGAGCATTTTGATTGGTCCAAAAAAACCTGCTGGGCTTTGTCAGTCTGCTTCCAGAAAGCTTCCATCTGTCGAATACGAATCAAACAACAATCCATTTTTCCCTCATTAATCATCTAGTATTTCATTACCCCGAGAGGCATATGAGTCTACTATGAGATTCAAGTCACTGAAACTACACACAGCTTTCAGTGTTAATTACAGTAGAAAGCATTATCCTGAGACTATTTACTGTATGATGATACATATATACGTGTTGATGGCACATAAACAGTATGTTGTATGTTTGGCCAATCCTGAGTTTTTTCATTGGAGGTCATTTTGAGTTTGTTACTTCTCCACATACTGCATCTGCTAAAGCCTATGATATTGTTAGTGTTAATAGGAAAAGCAGAAAGGGTAACAAACTTATTTTCTGGGAAGTTTCTTCATCTATATGAGTAGGAATTCCAGTCAAATATGATTTTTGCTGAAAAAGGAAAACTAAGAATCTTCACTGTTTTTCATCATCAAAGCCTTTCATAGGTACATGCTACATAACAACTTTATTAACCGTACAAGAATTAACTGCTTTATGCAGTATTGGCAGAATGCATCTGTCGATTCTAATATATTATTGTAAGGGTAATTTCTAGTGTTAGGCTTTGATCCCACAAACACGACTGTGCACAACTGTGAATATTCTGTGGGCTTCAGTGGGATTACTAGTATACATGAAGATAATAAAATTATTCGTCACCAAGATTTACGTTAAGGATCTGCAGTCATATGGCAAAGAAAACCTTTATATTACTGGGGGAGAGTGGATTAGTTCAAGGTCCTGATGTATAAGAATCTGCATAGAGGGAAATAATTTTAAACACAGATAAAAAGCTTCTGCTAGCATTAAGAGTGACAGATCCACTGGAGGATGACTGCCATCAGTGAATAACTGCCTCATGTTGCTCAGCAAGGCTGCCGGGGAGTTTTTATGTGACTAACACTGCAGAACACTAAACAATCAACTTCTCACAGAACAAAATTAAATTGCAAAAGAAACTTCACAAAGGTCTACCATCGTTACTAGGATTTCTTCCCCTATAAAGTGAAATGCACAGAGAACCAAAAGAAAGCTGAGAAAATTTCTAGTGAAGCACTTAACCATCAGACACTAAAAAATGTTAACTCCTCTACAAGAAAGGCCCAAGGCTGAGATAATGGACTGTTTAGTTCAGAGCTGAAGTGCTGTGGTCAATCAGTGCAGGCAGCCTACAGAGCCATCAGTCTGACTTGTCAGTCTCGCATTTTCATCAACAGTGAATTTGCTCAAACCTCAGAAACACGACTGGGAAGTAGATTATCTTCCAGGCTATGTGGTATACTGGGAAATAATATGAAGAATATTTTTAACCTCCAGTTTTCTGGACAACAAGCTAGTTTGGATACAGGGAAAGAAAAAAACTTGCATTATTTTCAATGCCTACAATTAAGCTTTTTTTTTTATTAAAACTATGTAAATGTATTATAATGTGCAAAGCTGCTGAAGCAAAATGCTTTGGCAATGCAAATATGCAAAGTATACTAAAAGGTTGTACGTAATTATTTTCTTAGTAATTATTTCAGCTGAAAAGAAATTATATTCTCTTAATACTCTTGCAGTTATACAGTATTGAAGAAAACATAGTGCTACGATGAAATTCCTGGAAGTCAGACTATATACCAGGCTTAAAATATATCTTACCATCTGACAAGCAGTACACATTTTTCATGTCTAAACCCAGTGTGACAAAACAAGTGTTTGTATAAAAAAATGTTGGCTGCCAAAGGGAGTTGGAAATACTCTGCCAGAGCAATATAAAAATGTTTGCAGAACTCATGAACATCTAAAGTACTAACTGTGGACTAGTCAACACAACAGTTAAAAAAGCATTAAAAAAAAAAAAACAAAACACATTCCTCATCAAAAGAGTAACAGTGGAACAAAATTTTATGTGAGTAGAATTAGAAAGTTACATTGTCTATTATGTGCTCAGAATATTCCCTTTCTTTCCTTTCTAAGTCTTCTAGAGTCTGGTACTCTGAATTATGGGCTCCTGACATCTCAGTATTCTGGAGTCTACAGTCAAGTTGCTTCTGTAATTCTTCAAAATCCTGAAAAAGAAAAAAAAAGAAAAAAAAAAAAGCAGATGATTTGCAGATGATTTGTTAAGCTGAAAAACATATATTATTTCTAATTTTGGAGGTGTATCTGTATGTCAATTCTTGCATATGAGAAAGAAACTGAACAACAGGATCCAGAAAGCTTGCTCTCTGGGTAACGCACTTCCAGGAGCAAGGAAAGAAAACGTGAAATATAGGGCATCTCTGAATTACACTTGATACAAATATACACATTTCTACTAGGAAGTACCGTTGCTCATCTCCACTGAACTCAAGTTTTAGTAAATACTGGTCCACGAGCTTTTGTACTCTGAATCTATCCATAAATGTTTTAATTTTAACACACATGCCCCATCTTACATGGCAGATATGTACATGTGTGTTTAAAAGTACAGGTAAGCATCCGGATATGCTAATCAGATAGTGTTGCCTGTGGAGTGCTAACACACATGGATGAACATGCCTGTAATGTTCATAAGTGACAAATTAAAGTCTACATGATTATCTGGGTTTTCAAAGTTTTTCAACATGTTGAAACCTGGATGATTTTTTCTCAAAGCTAGTAATACTGAAAAATACTACTCCTCCGCCCTTAGTAAATTGTTACTGCAATGTATGATCCTTCTGTTGCTTAAACATGCCTTATGTAACAAGTGTTTATTTTTTACATTACACAAATTTGGGTGTCAATGCAGTAAATCGATACAAAACAACAACAAACCAACCAAACATACATTACTGTGAGCACAATTAAATATTGGACTAGACTGCCCATAGAAATTGTGTTCTCCCCTCCATTGGAAATATTCAAGAGTTGGCTTGACAGGACGCTGAATAACTTTACCGAAGGCCTTGCTTCCTACAGAAATTTAGTAAATCTCCATGGGTGTCTTTCAATGTAGACTTTTCTGTGATTCTGATTTAGAAAATGGAATGTGGAACCAGCAGCTCTGCTATTTTGTTCAGTTTTGTAAAGCCTTTTTTTTCCTCCTAATAATATTAAAAATAGTATTGTGACTCCACCTGAAATGCACGTTGACTGTATACTTACATCTTCTGGTTCAGAAGTGGAAAATGAATTTTGATAAAAGTATATGGAAGAAAAAGGGACAAAGAGGACATTATGTATACTTTCCATTGACAGAAACCTTGAGTTTCTTTCTGGTAATTTATTTCCTGCTGTTTTATTATAAGTAATGATTCATGGGACCAGATGAAGACCTGATAATTAGAAATTATCAATTCTGAGTCAGTAAGATTCATGGTGTTCTGTTTACTTGAGTGGATTCAACTACAAAATACTTCGGTTCTTAATAGATTAGACACATTGCTGTCCTGATCTCCTCAGACAACAGCAAAGAGGAAATGCAAGCAAGGTCATGGAGAGGTAATGTAGAGAATCAACTAACAAGTGAGTTTCTTTGAATTTCTTCTGAAACAGATTACAAATGACATGGCTGTTTAAAAATAGTAGGTGTGATAGCCTGCTGTGGCAGCCTGAACCAGTTGGTGGGATTAACTCCTATGTTCTGTTGTCTGAAATATTAACCAACAAAAACACTTACATTTTCCTGAATTAAAAGGATCTTCTTGAACAAATCATCAGTAATCTTCTTTTTATGACAGAAGTCTGTGAGGTATATTTTGAGAATCTGCATAAACATCTATTTAAAAGGAAAGAAACAAAACTCATGGTAAGTGCCTAACATGATACGGATATTGTTGTGGTAAATTTTGTGGATTGAAGTCCATCATTGAGACTGTAGTGAGCCATAAGAAAGTAACAGAAACATCATCAGCAACTCTGTAGTATTTCCATTACAAAAAATTCTTTGGCTTTGTCTTCAGTAAGAGCACTGGAAGATGGTGTTACGTTCAAACGAAGACAAGGACTGATCTAATATATCCTTGTAACCAAACTGACACATTTGAAACTGTACTTTACTGGAGAGTACAGATCACTTAAAAATAGAAAGCCCATTTTTCTAAAGTTTAATGAACCCCTAAGATGAAGGATACTAATATATTCATTACAATGGTTTCAACTGTAGTTAAAGAAAAAGTATCAAACATTTTTATATAAAGCCTGTAACCCAAAAGTAGTCATCTCAAGTTTTAGCTACCTTCTTTTACAAAAGGTGTGACTTTTTTTTTTTTTTTTTTTTAATTTATATAAGATTGCAAGACTAGTTTCTTCAAAAAGATATTTTTGAACCCCAGGATAATTCTTCATTAACCTCTTATCCCCTTGTCTGTTTTAGGATGTCAGTGTAAAGACAATTTATTTATTATCTGCTGTAGAAGGTGCTCTTCCAAAGCAAAAACATGAAATTTAACAGCCACTTGCATATTACTCATGTGCTTCAAAACAGATGATGCAGGAGTTACCCATTTTTTTAACACAATGTAAAAACAGAAATAAAAACACATTTACCTATTAAAAAAGAGCAAAATCTGGGAAATGTGTTATCACTTTTGCCCAGCAGAAGAGAAAATGCTAAAGTAGCCATGTTTTGGATGGGATTTTGCCAAGTTTTGAACAAAAAGCAAAAAAAGATACCACATACCACATACTGCAAAAAAAGATGGGTGGGGGGGTAAGAATTCAGGAAAGCATTGATGAAAGAGGATTTGTTTCCTTTTTCTAGACCTGGTTCTAAGGAAGACCGACTCTGAAGTCAGAGAAATGACAGTGGAAAAAGAAGAAACTATTCCCCAATGTTTTTTGCCTTTCTTCCCTTCTAGTGCAAATATGAAGCTATTCAAAGCTTCAGCTAAAGGTCAAGTTACCAGCCTGTTGTGGTAATTTCTGGTGGGCCACAAACTGTGTTAAATGCTTATTTTCTCAGTGTTTCTGTGGTTACATCACCACATTGTTATTTTATCTTCATTTACGAATTGATGATTAACTTTGAGACGAAGTTTAACCTTCTCTAGTCAAAATAAACATCTTTCTGGAAGCTGATCTCAAGTTCCCTTTTTCATCTACTCATGGAGTATAAACCCATCAGAAGCGAAATTGCTTTCCAGGATTACTTTCATACTTCCTCTTCAGGGTTGTTTATACATTTGCTCAGGAAATCTCACATCTTGAAATATTACTAGCACTTTTAACAAATTATATCACAAATGATCAGTCTAAGGTCGGGAAAGAAGGTGAGGAGAAATCTATATACTGTATGTCTAGATTTATATTACCTGTGCTAAAACTCATGAATGGTAATGATTCTGCACTTAATCACAATCAGTTACCATAAACAATTCTCCTAACTAAGTATTCTGTGGCTTTAATTGTATAAATCCTTTTTTTTTTTTTTTTTCCCGTCAGCTTTGGATACTGTGATTTCACAGCTCAATATATTTCATTATATTTTACTCCTTTGTGAAGATCATACACACGCAGAACAGAGAGGAAAAATACAGAATACTATAAAGGTACAACTCTGCTACACTACTTCCAATGTAGCCAGTGGTTAATGTTGATTATTTCCTAAACTGATATTCAACTAATGTGTTCAGATCAAATATCTATAAATGAGACATGAGTACCTACCACATGTTTTTCTTTTCTGAGCTCAGTATCAAGAAGCATGAGATCTTTTAAAAGAAGACTGCAAAGGCAGAGCTTAATATCAAAACTAAAACAAAGATTTAAAAAGTGTTAAAATCAATCTAAATAAAGGTCACATAAAAGAGCAACAACATATAACGGTTTCATTTAATTGCTAAATTATTCCAAAAGTATTGCCCCTAGAACAGCAGCTGAGTCATGTCATTTCTACATTGCCTTCTATTTCAGATAAAATATCTCTACATACAAAGTCAGAGATGCAGTTCTCGTTAGAAAAATGAATGATAAATATAAGCATGAATGGCTACAACAAAGCAAAACCAAAGCTTTTAATTAAAATAGTTGTAATAAGAGTGGACATTTAGAAAATATTTTTCATTGCTAGTTCCTTTCTCAGTCCTCAAGGTGACATAAATATGATTTTCTTTATTTTCAGTAATGAGAATACAGACGTAGTCATCTAAGGATATCTCACTGTTGCGTAGCTAAAAGAAAAATAGAGCTGATAGTCCATTTAGATTAGCTCTACATACTCATCAATTGTGCATCTGAGAAGCATACAGTATCAAGACATGACAGGAATAGTTCCTACTAAAACAAAGAGAACAGACCACTTCCATTTGCTGTTCTCAAGACACAAGTTGTGTGACTTAATTTTGTACAGTGCAGAGGGCTCCAGCTGAGCAACAATCCACTACAAGAGTGAACTGCGCACAGAGGATAAAACAAAGGGATCTCCTTATTGTAACAGTGATAATTCATTTCATGAGACTTCTTTCCTGAAGTTCTGATTCCCCAAATTTAATAAAGAATAAACTGACTTTCAGTGTACAGCATGATACATTTCTTTAGTCTCTCCAACCATTGGTTTAGGGCTATAGGCCAAAACCCTGTCTTGATGTGGTGAATGTATACACACAAGCGCAGTATTTCATTTATGCCAGACTTCTACTGGTTGTCCTGAAAAGCACTAGGGCACTAGGAAACAACCAAACACAAGGGCAGATTTACTGCTTACCTCTCACACGTTAGCACTTCAGGGAAGCACGTCACCTTGAGGAAGGCTCGAGCCTGAAATCTGTCATCACTTGTTGTGGAATGTATCGTTGTGGAGGAACTGCAGTCCTCCTTGTCTCCCTGGCTAAGGGATCCCAGGCTGCCTGATGTAGATGTCTCCATTACCTGATTAGGCAGAACTGCCTGCTTTGGATTCTCATGCAAAGATGGATTGGACGAGCCATCTGCCAAAGGCTACAGTCAAAGAAAATTTACAAGGTTAATTAATACAACACAATCTGGAGATAAACATCTCATCAATTTGCAGTGTTTGCTTTCAAGCAAAAAATTAAACAACATACACAGTGAAAGTGTTTCCACATAAATTAACATTTGTCATCTTGACAGGTTTCTGCATTGCCTGGAAAAGCACTCTTCTGTTGAGGTTATCTGTTTGGGGCGTTCTTCCTGACTGAAGGGCAGATCCTTGTGGGATTTTTCTTGTGTCTCCTTGGACAGATACAACCTCCATTAATGTTAATGGGAAGAAAAGGTTTCTTGACTACAGTGAAAATTGACTGGACATCATGTAAAGCACTGCAGGTTTCAGGGGGAGATGAAAGCAGCTGATGCCTTACAGAATAAGCCTTGAGTCAATGGACTATAAACAAAGATCCCTATTAAGCAGATTGGCAGTAAATTTTCTTCCAGTACTTGATTCTGCAATTTACTTTGACACAGAACATTTGTTATTAATATTTACAAGTAGAGTCTAAAATCTTACCCTAAATTTCTGATTGATAGGATAGATGACTTTTGCCTTTAATGCAAATGCCGTGATGTTACTGTTCAGAGGAGACTCATTTTCCTGTATGGAAAAGAACAGAAAACTACTTTAAGGTTTGAGAATGGCAGTGGACCTGATGGTTGTTCACTATAAGTATTGTAAGCCGCCTTTGGTTATATAACCCAGAAATTCCAATTGATAACAGAACGCTTCTTGACTTTCAGCTTTGGCATGAGGAGTCTTCTCCTAGGACTCAATTCAGGTCAGAGTTTAAAACTCAGAAAAGAGAACTCTGTCATTAGCACTGCTTCAAAGTTTTTTCATGCCTGCAAGGGAAAATGAGCAATAGTTTATTCACAAGTTATTTTCATTTCCTTTCTTTTCCCTTTAAGCAGCAAGTAAAGATTTCACATGGGAGATTGAAATAATCTTAATAATAGAAAGTACTGAGAAATAAGCTCCACAGATAACATCATGGCTATAAATTCTGCCTTTCAATTTAAATAAAGAAACAATAGATTAAACAAAACTAGTCATTTTTCCAGGAAGAGCTTTTATAGTGCAACCCTCACCTATAATCTAGAGAAAATACCAATGTTCCTCCAAAGAACTTTTTATAGAGAATTCATTCTTTTCATACAATCTGCTATTTCACATAGTCTGATTTTGTGCTCCTCCTCTCTCCTATCCACTGCTTTATGCACTGGAACAATGGGATAATCAGCTTTGTTTTGTGAGGTTATGCATGGCCAATTAAAAGGTTGGTTGGCCGTATGTAACAAATAGAATAGTTAAACCCAAGCTTTAGGAGATTTCCTGTTCTAACCTTTTTCTTCTTTTTCTTTTTTTTTTTTTTTTTTTTTTCTCTTTTGTTTTTAACATGAAATGAAAGAATCTGATTTGTTAAAATAATTTTCTCTATATAGATTTTTCTAGGAAATATCAAATCACTAATAGAATCTAAAAATAGACATGGAAAGAGACATGCAAACCACGTCATTCATTAGACTTTTTTATTGTTGCACCTTTTCATCTCGATTTCATTTATTTCCAGAAGTCATTTTTGGATTTACCGATAAAGTAAAAAGCTAGGGGTCAGCATGTAAAACATTTGCTCATACTAAGCAGCCCCACTGCTACATATTCAGGGATAGAACCCGACAGATCCATTGCTCTGAAATGGCCGGAAGCAAAGCAGCTCCAGTCCAAAGCCATAAAGCCATGTCACAGTATGCTAGAGCTAATACATCCTGCTTCTCAGCAGGCATGAGTAATACACAGTTATTATTAATACGGTAATTGTGGTATTATTGCAGTGTGGAAGGTCTCAGAATGAAAATATCTGTTTTTCTGAAGTGCTCTAACCTAACTAAAAGCATTTTTCCATCTATGCTTCTTCCTGAACTGTCAATCTGATGTCAGTAAAAGCCAAAGCCTCTGGGAATTGGAACAAATGAGTAGAAAAATATATGTATATAAAATATATAACTTCAGTAGTTTGGCAAATAGACAGGAGAAAGCCCTTTCAAATAACAAGGCTACTTCTTAATGTGTTATAAATGAGTTAGCTTGGGAAATTGATATAGTGGTGAAGGATAACCTTTTAAAGGCTGAGGTATCATTTCAAAAGGCTTGGCAATATTCATACATTTATATCATTGCATAATTTCTCTCGCAGGATTTACACTCCAAAAGAGAATCTATTCAGTGCTCACTAGTTATGCTGTACTTTAACTCAAGGAAAAGGACCAACCATAGTTTGTCACCATTCTTCATCAGAAAACTGAAATGAAGATTAATTGCCTGCCAGGATTCAAACCAACAGTAAAATGTTTACAATAATGTCCGTCTTCTCTTTGTCTTGGAACCAATCCTGATTACAAGCTCAGCACCAGGCTGTCTGGCTTTAACTGACACTTTCTGCATGTATTTAATTTATGCATAATAGAGTTAGTTGAACTGCACATTTTAAACATATTTCTACCCTCAACTTTTAGCTTCTTCAAGAGCAGTCAAATCAGCTTTGGGTGAAAGGCAAAGCTACATGGTAGGACTGGTTCTCATGATTATTTTGAGAGTATCACAAAAAAAAAAAAGAAAGAAAGAAAGAAAAAAAAAAAGTTATTTGGATTTTTTAGTGAGTGGGTTAACCCTGTTCCTTCTCCCACATTTTCTCCAAATTATTTTTCTATTTGTCCTTGAATCCCAGCTTGACATCAATGGGTGTTTCACTACTTGTGGTCATCTGACCTCTGCACTCCATCTTCAGCTGGTACTTGATGAGTTTGCTATATGAGAAAGACATTAAAGATGCTGTTCTCAAATGTACAAAGTTTGGTTCATTTATTCTATGTCCCTCCATTAACCTATACAATCCAACTCAGATCTATACCCATACCCTAAGGAGGCACTAGGAAAAGGTATTTATTCCAGATTAGATCTGATGAGACAACTTTGTCACTGTCAAATTTTCTCTAATAAAACTTCTCCGTAAAAGAATCCATTATCAACTACCAATTTCAGTACTGATTTCAGTACTTAAGTACTTCTTCCTATGTCAATAGTGAGAACTTTTTTCACCAACCTTTTGAAATCAAGGATGTTAAACCTTAAACTACAAGAAGCCCATGTCCAAAAAGAACTGAGGATCGTGACTGAAATGTCTAAAGAAGAAACTCAAATGAAGCAGAATTCATATGGGAAATGAATACCTGAAATGGTTGCATTCCTAAGAAGCCATCAATGCTCAATCTCCTTTCACTTTTCCTGAATGTTTTTTAAGGTCTCAATTCCAAACCACTGCAATCAAGACAGTTTGTACGAGGCCCTTAATGTGACGATTACTACATTCAAAAAAAATGGACATCCACCAAAAATAACATAGCTTTACCTCCAGCACCATCTCCTCTTCTGAAATATAGGGCTCTGCTTTACTTTTCGTGAGAGTGTGCTCTTTTTCATCACAGTTGAAGCTTTCCAGAAGTCTCTGGGAATCATCCTTCTGAAATTCCGAGAGAAAACAGGTAAAATGTAACACTGAGATCATACAGATTCACCTGGAAGATCTCTGACCGCAGCTTGGATACTCTCATGTCTCCATTCTGAAAATGTTTTCAGTATCAGTTGAAAATGATAATTTTGAAAAAATACAAAATGAAAATGAATGAAAAAAGAGTTTTATATACTCAAGAATCATTTTTTTTCTAAATTACTGAACATTATGAATTTGATTTGTCAGTCCGGAAGTAGAACTTTAACACCCAGATTTGTAGAAGGCTGTGAATGTGTCAAATCAATCCACCTGCTCTCAAAATGTCTTACTCCTATCAAGCTCACAGTCTTGGTTCAAACTCCTTACTTAAAGCAAGTTAACTAAAATTGTCTGTAATTGTTTGCAACAAGGAGAATGGTCAATATTTTTGCTCACCTGCCACAAGAAAAACTTCTTAAGTGAAGTTTTTTGTGTGGGAAAGTTCCTGTCAAGAAAAACTAAACTAGGATACAAAATGTTTACAACTTTCCTTCCCCAAAAGTGGCACACATCACTGGTCCTTACTTCCCTAACAAACACACACAGCTTCTGGTACAGACACAAGCTGTGAGGGCACAGAGTACTGCACACATGCTTCCCTGTACACTAGCATAGACCAAGAAATGACAACACGAGTCAATGCATCCAAACGCGGCAAGGAATCTTGTAGTGAAAGAAAAGATCTTGTGGAGAAGGGCAGCCACCCTACCCTGATGACTTTTTTTTTCTTTTACTTCTCTGGTTTTCGTTCAACTAACTGCTTACTGACATAGTATAATAATATGGTTGCAGCCACTATACACGTAACTGTCTTATAGAAAAATTCTCCTTGAATTGTTTAGTCACTTGGTATGTAAAGTAGTCCATTTTCCTGAGATAATTGCCTAGCCTTGGAATAGATTTCATTTCTTATGACTTGCCTCTGTCACCTCTCCGGAACATAGGTGCTCAATAATACGGGTCATGTTCTTGTGTTAAGTCTCCAAGACATGCTGAATTTAAGACGTTGTTTTCTAGAAATCAACTAATGACAAAAGAACAGCTACAAATCTACTTTCTTAATTTTATCATTTATTTGTCCTGAACCAAAGTTCACAAAATGTAGGTTGAGTGACTGACAGCTGTAGAATTAGCCACATTGTATTCACCATTGTCCATCACATCATAGCCATTCAGAATTTGCTTTTCTCATCTTTGCATTTTTGTATTGCATTTTATTTTTTCCAGGATACATTTTGTGTTTTTGTTTGTTTGTTGGTTTGGTTGGTTGTTTTGTGTTTTTTTTTTTTTGCTATCATTTCTAAGCTCATGCCTTTCCTCACCATTTTCGTCCTTGTTGTTTTTGCAACTCCTCCTGAATAATATCTACAAATGAAACTGAAGTGCTACCAAGCTCCCCTTTTAAGAAGTTTAATAAAACTGAGTCTAACTGTAATTACTGTAATACTTCTTCAAGCTAATCTAATATCATAATGAGACAAGCTCCAACCCAAAGGGTCACAAGAGCCTCTAGGCAATGCCATTAAGTCTAACAGGAGAGTTTTATTGATAGAAATGCATTACAGTGCACTGTAACGTCTGAAGTTACCATGGTAAAGCTTTCTTAAAACTTTCCCAGTATGCACAGATCCTCACACCAATAAGGCACTTAACTGTATGCATTCAAGTCCCACAGATTCAGGCTGAATATATAGAAGTAATTAACTGGGGCTGAGTGACAAATGCTGGTGGCTTATTGCAGTGCCTACAGATGCTCTATACTCCAAGTACTTGCCCTGGTCCCACTGCACGTATAAATCAGATGCTTGGGAAGCAACACGGTAAAACAGGTAAAATATCCCTGCTTTTATTCTGGATACAGAAGGCTATAATAGAGTAACTACTATATTATACTTATAACAACATAGTATTTATGATATAGTAAGCATGTTACTATATTATAGTAACTATATACTAACTAGTCAGAATACTACCATACTATAGTAGCAACTTTATAGTAACTATGATACAGTAAGAATAATAGTTCAGAACTGTTACACATGCAGTAGGCTGCTCCACAGAATAGGTGGGCCAGACAGTATGTGAAAGGAATGGGTACAGCTTAATGTCACCCTGTTTGCATTTGGGAAATTAGTCCCCTAGGATACAATCTGACCACCCTGCAATGTGTTCTGTATGTAGCAGCAGGCAGTTTATTTTTCTTTTGAAATAAACAACTCTTTTACAGCAGCAGCATTGATTTTAATGGCATTTAAGCACCTAAACGCATCTAAAGATCTGGGCCAGAGAGAACTGACAGCCTCTATTCCCTATTGACATAAGTGACATAAAGGATAAAATTGTACTTGGCTATATTTGAGTTAGTAGTGACAGTACAATAAAGATACCATCTATTAAGGCAGGGAAAATGAGCAATTGAATCAGAGAGGCTTGCACTCGCATAGGATGCATTGATCCAGCATTTGAAGTGAATCCGTTATTAGGCTAAAGCATGGCTTCAAACAGAGTTTCAAACTTCCCACTTAAAAGCAGTTGGGAGCAAGAGAATTTTTCTCTTCTGTCATACTCAGTGATCATCAACCCTAGCAGCCATACACGTGCAGAAGACCAGTTATAGCTGAAAAAAGGTTCAGTTAAAAATCAAGCTGAACCAGACACCCCGCTGAACACTGACAATGCTTTGCAGGGCTCTGAATTTCCCAGCTGTGCCAACCACTGCTGCACCCAAGTAACCCAACATGACCTGAGACCAAGTGTGATCCACAAAGGCAGCGGAAGTTGGTAACAATTCTCAGAAAATGTACCTGCCAGGTAGTGATTCTGCAGGTATGGGCTACCTCTGTTATTTTGTGGTCAAAACAAATGCTTTGTGTAATGATGAGGTATGAGCCTTACACCCTTGTCCTTAAAACAGTGAGCCAGGTATGTCATTAACAAAATCACATGCTTTAGAAAACCCTGATACTTTTGCATCGAGCAGAATGTCAAATATATTCTGCCTCCTGTGCGTCTCATATCTACGAGTGTAACCACAGTGAAAACTTATTGCTGTGGGTGAGTATTCATCCTCTCTGCTTGTGCTGTTCATTTTCCTGCTCTGGAAATCAAGTTGTTCCTCCTGCTGCAGAATGGAAACAAACAAGTGTTTATTTTCAAGTATCTCAGGAAGTTTCTGCAGATGGGGTTCATCTTCCACTGTCCCCAAAAAGCTGCACAGCCTTCTACACGAAGTGATGGCTGTGAGAGACAACTAGTGGGTCAGCTGAAGGTACTTTCAGGGATAAAGGCCAGGAGGGCACTATTCAGAACACATACATATGCCAAAAGCAGGGTGTTGCTGTTTCTTGGTGTTTTTTTTTTTGTTTGTTTGTTTTTTGTTTTTTTTTTTTTTTGAGTCAACCCGTTTACTTTGGGGACGTTTTTAATAGAGTAAGCAGTAAAACCACTTTAAAGAGGGGTGTCGCGAGTTACCCCACCCGCCCACTGCCGATCCGGAGTTAATCCGACGCCGGACCGGGGCCCAGCGATGCTTCCCTCGTCGGGCCGGGCCAGCAGCACTGCGGGGCCCTTCCCAAAGTCTCTTGAAGTCCTTCCCCCTGTTGCTCCCGAGCCCCTCGGGTGCCCCCTTTCCCCGCCCGGCCTCCCCGTACCTCGCTCCGCCGGCTCGGCCCCATGGCGCAGCGGCAGAGCAGGGCGGCGGCGGCGGCGCCCAGCAGCAGCCCCAGCAGCACGGCGGGGGCCAGCAAGGCGGGCAGCACCCGCAGCGAGCCGGCCCAGAACTGCAGCCCCACCGCCCGCAAGCACGCCCCGACCCCCGCCATCGAGCCCCGGCTCGGCTCGGCCGGAGGGGAGGGAGAGAAAAGGGAGCTCCCCCCGCCCGTTCCCCCCGCCTATCGTGGGAGGAGACCGATGGCGGATGGCTGCGGCCCGGCCTGGCTGGGGGCAGAGGCGAGGGGGGCTCCGCGGAGCCTCTGTGTCCTCGCGGGGGGCTCGGCGGCTGCTGGCCGCCCTCCTCATGGCGTTGCTCCCCGCTCTGCCCCTCGGAGCGGCCGCCCGGCGCCCCCCGGCCGGCCCGCCCCGGGAGCCCTGCGGGAGGACGGCGGCTGGGGTAAGGCGGGGGCGCCGCGGGACGGAGCCCCTCCTCAGGGGGCTGCGGCGGGGGAAGGAGCCTCGGCGGAGGGCTCCGGGACCCTGGGTGCTGAGGGGTGCCTCGGCGTGGTGGCCCCAGGTGGTTTGGCAGCCCGGGGTGCAGCCGTCGTCGCAGGCTGGTCCCATCTCTTTCGCCCCAGGAGGGCCCTGTGGTGCGAGAAGTTGTGGCTAAGCCTTGCCCTCCTGAGGCAAAGGGAGCTAATTTCCCTCGGAAGGCTCCCAGGTCCAACGTGGGGTGCTCTAGGAGGCATCCTCTGCAGCCAAAGCCATGCCAGGTACCCTTCTGTGGCCCTGCAGGCACCACGGACCGTGTGGTGGCGTTGACAATGGGAAAGCTTCCCATGAATGAGCATGATGGGGCCACTGCAAAACCCTACATGCTGACACTGTTTCTTTCTTCTTCCTGAGTGGATACATTTGATTTTGTTACCAAATAACAGCACTCTGGCTCACTGGTGTCAGCCTGCTATTAGGGATGCCATCAGTGGTTTAAGATAGTGCTCTTATTTTTATTTCTCTCTCTAGTTATCTATCTAGCAGTCTGTGCCAGCACAGTTTTCTTTTGGCCATGTGAAGAGTACCAGAGAACATGTGGTGGGGGATGCAGGGAGTTACAAACTCCCTTACTTTGTGCTTTGATTACAAAAAACACTGATCAGCAGGAAATAGTAGTGTTGTTTTTTTTTTTCTTTTTTTTTTTTCTTTTTTCCCAAAACCTTACTTTTCTGCCAGAAAAATAAAGCAATGTAAAACTTGGGAAGATGTGTGCTGGCAATTTTACTGCATTAAATTAATTACTTTTGATGCTTAATGTCACTGCTGGCCTGTAGGGTTGGCACTGGTATTATGGATGCACTCTACAATAGACTGGAAGAAATATGTCAAATATTCAGCACAGAATAGTGAGGACAGAATGCCAGATAAGGCAGAAGAAAAAGTGAGGAGTGCTGTAGTGTCATTCATAGTTGATGCAAATGGCTATACAAACACCATAGTGTTGTTTTTTTTTGTGTGTGTGAGCTGTTGTAAAACCGCAGATGAATGACTGCCTGGTGTCTCTGGAAATCCTGAGTCATTTGTACATAAATTTCATAGGAAGCAGGATTAGCCAGCAAGCCACATTTTGTACACATCTTTATACATGCTTGAACCAGTATTTGTCTATTTCTGCTACAGGCTTATTTACGAAGAGACTGTTGGCATTTAATGCCCATGTCATGTAATGCAGAAGAGTCATATTTAGTATTTATGTTCATGAACAAAATTTATGTTAATACTTAACATAATAGGCTGTCCTCCTGTGTTTTCATTAGTGTTTTACACTAGTGTAAATCCACCCATTTAGTGTACTGGCACACATTATCTCTAAGAGTGCTCTAGAAATATCTATCCCTTCTAATGAGATTTCTATTGCTGTATATCCATATGTATATATGACAAATATGTCAGTGTATATATATATATATCGTCACCAGACAATTTTAAGTTTTCTAATGGAGTTTTCTGTTTTTTGTGATCTTGGGATGACTGGCTAGTCAAAACTCAGATTCATATTGATCATTTAACTAATGAGAGTAAATTAGTAATGGAACTAAAGATCGCTGGCATAATTTAGTTTGTATGCAGTAACTTCGTTACACAGGAAGAATGGTACAAATGGATATGTGAGAGATGCAAATAGCACCCAGTGAAGAGCTCAGTGCCCTGTGCCTCCCTGAGCTGCATCCCAGGGCTTCTCAGAGTTCTGTCCTTTCTTACTACTCCACAAGGGCTGCCTCCCAGCTAGCTATCAGCACATGTTTTCTACTTAAAACCCAGGGATCCTGGTGCATCCAAATTTATGAAATGTCTTGCATTTTCTGTTATGTTGATGGAAAGTGTCCTATCTGAAGTGAGAACTGCTTCTACACAAGGTTAACTAAAGTTACAGCTCTAGCAATAATCAAAATGATGAATTCCTCAAGCAGGTGAAGAATAAAATTGCCCATAACTCGCTCTACTATAACAGTAGTGTTGACATGAGTCAGAACTAACATTACTCACACACACTCAGCGGATGTAGAAGATAGCTGTTAATCAGCTGGTATTCGTAACTGTGTCTTTTCTTCCACAGGGAAACATTTTTATTAAATGAGAACTTGCTTGCGTGACTACTACATCCTGATCAAAACACTGGGCATTAAAATCATTAAAGGCACCAGTTTCTTTTACTGAAGTTTTAGAGCTGTGATTTCTGTAACAATCTTCATGGTTTGGGCACAGCCAGGAGTCTCATAAGCTACAGTTTTTAGCCTGTGGGCTCTTTGAATGGATCTGTGTAGACTTACTCATCCAATATGGACAAATTCCTGCTGACTCCTAGTGATGAGATTTTCCTGGGTCCTCAGTTCTGCATTTGGAAACGACAAGAAGAATTATTTTATAAGAATAAACTAATACTTCATAGCAAACACGTCTGCTCCACTGTTGTGCAAAGTCTCAGCCTGGTAATATCGAGTGTAAATACAGTCTGAGCCCCAAGTGTGTGTACCCATGCTAGGAGGCAGCAGTGCCTCATACTGCTTGACAAACTGCCTCTAGACCAGTGTTGTATTTCTTCTAGTAGTTAATTTGGGGAAACTCATGGCTTTGTGGAACAGGATTCTGTCTAATTGTAAAGCATAAATTCAGCTTAAAAAATTAATTAAGCAATATTTATGATTTTTTTTATTTTTTTTTTTATAATTACTCTCTTCTCTGTTAACTCTAGGTTATTATAGATGATCTGTGGCTACAAAATGAGACTGAATGCCTGGGAATGGCAGGTATGCAATTGTTTTCTCTCTCTTTTCAGCCTGTGGGGCTCATCTCTACAGGGCGATGGGTGTGCAGGTGGGCAGGGGACTGAAGCCAATCCCAGGTTTTACCTCCACTCTGAGTTTGGAGGAAGGAAAGAGAGAAGAAGCAGTCTGGTTCTGGAGGCATCCCATCAAAATTAGTACCTGAGATCTTGTTCCAGTGTTCAAGTTCAAATAATAAGTTCAAATACTGTTTACAGTGGGTATCAAGTGTAGTAGTTACTGATCTCAAATACACAGCGCATCTTCAGCAGTTTTTGCCTAATCTGATTGAAAAAGGGTGGCCCTATACTTAGAGGAGTCACGTCTTAGAAGTTCTGCATCAGAGGGCTGACTGCCAGACTTTGTCTACATTTGAAGAAATCACGTAGTTTCTCGGAGACTCTGGTCTTCATGTTCTTTACATGGAGATAATAAACAGCGTTCTACTTCATTGAAGTGTGGTAGAGATGAGTACGCTGAAAGGTTATGACATTCTCATATAGCATATTAAGAGGGGCAATGTAATATCTGTAATAGACCCTTCCCCCATGGCACAGGATGCCGTTCCCCAGGAGATGATTCCATAACATGCATTTGCCAAGAAATTACACGCTCTGAAGCAGTCATCCAGTGAGATGCCTCTAATTTCTTTGCCCTATGCCATGGCTAATTCAGAAATGAGTTTATTAATTTAAATATGAAAGCAAATAATTCAGATTTGCTTAGCTTCCTTGTTGTTTCTTTTTCTCCTGTATTTATACAACATAATCTTTGCTGCTCACATCTTCCTTTCTGATGGGTTGCAAATTAATAAGGTACTATCCACGGAGAAAGGAAATGCATGTGGTTTTATACTTCAGAAGAACCTAATGGTGTTAGACAAAGTGGCACAATTGAAGGATTTTGAGAGTATATTTTTGTGTTAGTGATTAATTATTTTTCCATTTTGTTAGTAGGTAAATATTCATGTTAAATGAAGAGCTGCTACAAATACTGAATTGTATGCTGGTTTTATGATGGAGAATTGTCCCACTCTTGTAAGCAAGTTCCTAGTGGCTTGCTTAATCAAGATACTTGAATGTTTATTCCTACTGAAGAAGTTCTCAGTGAAAGAAAAACTGCATAAAACATTTGTCATTGAAAATGGCAGTGTATTGAATTGAGATTGTTTGTAACAGCACACCAATCTTATAGTTTCTGCTGGAAGTTTTTTCAAGTTGTTTTTGGATAAAATGAAAAAAAAGCAGTTCCAGAATAGCCCTATGATTGGGGAATATAGTGGACTTTTAGAATTATGTTCTAGTCTGGCCTGACTTATCAAAACAAGGCATGAAAAGTAGAATTTTTTTTTGTGTCGTTTATGCCCATAGTTTCTTTGACTTTGTAACAAAGAAAGCTAATAGGTGCATTCAAAACTGGAATACAGTAAATTACTACCTTTGCTTGTTCATTGTTGCGTGTAATTGAATGGACTTTAAATTGGATCTTGTATCCTGGTTGGTTTTCAGGACAAGGCATAATTCAGAACAACAACAACAAAACCATAGTAAACAAGTATATTCAACTCTTCTTCCACCCTGAAATGAAGCAAGATAATTCAAAGCTTTACTGATAAATTCTGGGGAAAAGCAAATCAGACTGCAAATTTTGGACTTGAAATATGCAACCTGTGAGAGCAGGTTGCATATTAGCATGTTTTGTTAAATTGCTTTTTTCCTCCTAGAGTCAATTAATTTTTAATAGTTGACTTGACATTTCACAAACTTGTCGCAGTCTTCACTTTTCTATTGTATATTAACAGGTTAGGAGATACTGTAAAGGTATGGGTTAAGGACCTACTATGGGTTAAGAACCTACTGGAGTCTTTGCTGGAAACCTATTACAAGACCATTTAATTTTGTATCATCCTACTTAATTGCTGCACCTAATAATAATCTTAACTGCTATCAAGAACAAATAAGGCACTATAGTTCTTGCATGTTATACCTACCCTTTTAATAGTGGTCTACAGGTATTAATCAGCACCACTAACATGTTGAGGATGCAGCCTTTTTAGTCCTGTATGTAAGGCTGAACCTAACACTGAAGGTCCTTGTCATTACTCAAAACTAACATTTTAGCAAGGGACTGATCACAGAGGACAGTTCCTTTCTTTGCATACCTATTCTTCCATCTCCAGCCAATATGAACACAGACCTACCATTACCACAGGCTTCACTCTGTAGGTGCATTTTGTACTACATTGGATCCTCTTGGTAATTTGCAGCAAGCAAAAGCAATGAGAGGTGGTGGTAGGAGACTTCTCCTTGCTAAGTGTGTTGTGTCTGGCCTGACTGTGGCTGCTAGAAGCACAAAACAACAGATCACCACACAAAGCAGTGGTACACAAAGCAAAGGAGTTGGAAAATGACTGCCTGGGGACAGCACCAAAGAAAGTTAAGCAGCACTCAATGGTTGTTCTGATCTGGTTTTGCATTGAGAGTGTGCTGATCAATTGTGCACTTGTCGTTTTCCATTGTTGTGGCACTGTGTATATGTGGGACTGAGTGAATGTTATAGGAAAAACTTGGTGTGGTAAAATATTATGACAATCTTCCAGTTGTTTCAGCTACATTAATATTTAATTTCATATTTTCCTTTGGTAATTCAATACAAAGTCAACATACCAGTGCTGGTAATTATCTAGGAATATGCAATTTAAGACAGGGTTGTGGTATGTCTGTTTCTGTTTGGTTTATGTAGGATTAAATAATGAGAAAATATTTTAATAACATGCTGATGAAAGGAAGATAAAATATTTAACAACTTGATCGTAGACTGTAAATGTGTGGAATGTTTAATTTATGTCATTAAGGAAAACAAAGAAAATTTCATCTTGGAGACAGTTATATTTTCTCACATCTCAAAAAAAGTGAAATTATTGCTTTTCTTTGATGAACTGTTTGATTTGACATCTTTGGGGATGTTTACAGAAAAGCCCCTGATGAAGCCTCATGCCTTGCTGCTTTGCTCACCGGGAAATGTTTTGGCCTGAGGTGCTGTGCCTGGGGTGCTCCCAGCAGCAGTCTGGCAATCTGGGCTGAGATTTGGGCAGTGCAGCTGAAACTGTTCCTCTGCTTAGCAAAGTTCCTGTTTCGAAAAGGAATGGGAATAGCTTCCATCTAGGAACTAATGGAAGTGAAGACTGTGCAGCTCAAATGATACCCCTTTTTTTTGAAAACAGCCGGAAAAGTGGCAAAGGTTGAAACTATAAGAAAAGAGAGTGAAAAGAGTAAAGAGATTGCAGAGCCAGTGTAAGGATTGGGATGCACCTCTGAAGAGGCACTGACAGTGCTGTGCTCTCGTTTCTGAACAGCAGGGTATCAAAAAGAAAGCTCAATGCTTGTTAGTGAAAGGCCTCAGGAGTCAAGCATTAGTATTTTGTATTTTCCAACCTCAGACAAATCAGACCTCAGACAAGTAGATTACTTGTTACAAGAACATTTTCAGAACAGAAATCTGGGATAAACTTGAAAACCACAGAATGTGTTATGCCTGTAACATCCTTTCTCAGATGTGCAGTGTCTGACTTTTCAAGCAATGATCAGCTATCTATAATCCATCTAGACCTTGTCTGAAAAGAGACAAGTCTGAAACTCACCTACCAAGGTTAATTGATAACTGCAATTATGTCATCTTGAGGTTACGAGTATTCAGTGAATTATGTGGAAAAGCCGTTATGTTCTTGTAGGTCAGCTGGACTGAGGTGTGTGTAGTGTTCTAGTGACAGATAAATATTTGTGGATCAGGAAAAGAGTTTTTTGTTGTTTGTTTGTGTTTTTTTTTTTATTTATTTTTATTTTTTTAACTAACATTTGATACTACAAAAAATAATGAGTTAGAATAGTGCTGCTTTACTGGCAAGGGATACAAGGGTATTAGCAAACAGCCTGTGCTGTTAAAAATAAATATAAAGGATGAGAAAAAAACTGGAGCAAGGCAGTGGCATGTGTTGTGCTATGGACGTACCTCATCCTGATTGTATCTTCTTGAGCAAAGCCTAAATGCTGGGAAGGTGCAAGTGAATTTGCAGAAGTATCCTTGCAATCATCATCACCACTGAGGCTGCTTAGCATAATGTCAAGAACCTGCAAAATCCCCAACCTCTAATTACCAATGATGGAGCAGCCAAGTAACGTGCCTGGAGGATTACTCTGGGAGCTAGCCACATTATTGCAGGATTGTAAGTGATGACAAAGCACAACTTGAAAACAGTCATCTTGTATAATTAATAATCCTGAGATTTATTCAGAAGCAAAGAACACGATCAGTTAATCAAATTGGTTACTATGGACTTGGTACTTTCCAGGTAGGAATATCAGGATTTGCTGTCACATGGAAAGCACAGTTGGGAGTAATGATGGAGAGATCTCTTGCTACGTAGGGCATGAGAACAAAAGATATTTCATGAAACAAATACCCCCCCTTCTCTATTTCCTATGAGGGAGGTTAATCAACAAGAAGGAAGTGATCTGCTAAGCAAGAAGCATTTTCAAGGCAGGAGTTCAGCAAAGCCTATATACTTTTCTATGTTCACTTCTGGCTCTTACAAAGCTCTAAGAAGTTCCTTCTTGTCTTCAACTGGAGTTTCTGTTTACTATAAGGGAAAGTTCATCTATGGTAGTCTGGCAAGAAAATGAAAAGGGGAGCTGATTTCCTACCTCCATGGGAATAGGGTGGCAATTGGATCAACATCTCAGAGGCACAGCAAATACAAAATGAATCCTTACATCCAAACACTGAATCTGTACAAAACTAAGAAGAAGCATGATTCAGTTGTCAGAACATACGTTTGGAGCCATTTTAGGCAGGATAATATTGCACTTGATCTGCTAGGGAGTGCAGTGTCCAGGTGGGCTCAGACTAGTAACCAGCACGTCAGTTCAGCACTGGTGACGTTCTGAGTGATTTGGGCTGTTGCTTAGTATTGAAACTGAAATGCAGCATGCATGACTACCCTTGAAAAATACCAACCAAAAAGGTATGCAGGCATTTGGTATCGTAATTACATACCACTGTTCTCCTCACCAAATTTTCCTTATTAGTTTTACGGTCCCTAAATTAGTCTGAGTCTGTTTCACTGTGTAATAATGGTTTAAGTATGTAAGTGAAATTCAGGGAAGTGAATTAAAGCTAATTGTAAAATGTAAACGAGTAGCTTTTCCTGGTGGGTATAACCACATTTTTATCCAGTATAAACCACACTCTCCCAAATTAAAAGCATGCTATTCATCCTTGGGAAGACAGTGAAGGTCCCTGAGATGTACATGTCCATCTGGGTTCTGTAAGCAGCAGGAACACATCTCATTCATTATGTTAACATAAACCTTTTCAGTGCATCAATGCCTCGAGGCACTTTATAGGACCTTCTTCTAAACATCTAGTTCTGAATGCTCTGTGCATGTCTTTTATATTTACAACTGACAGTATTTATCTGTATTGTTCTTCCAACAGAACAGTGCCTTTCCAAAAACATGAAGCTTCTCATTTTTCTGAGATTGTCAGTATGTTCAACTCTTCATATTTCATTAACATTTAATAGCTTTATAAAAAATAATGCTTACATAACAGTGTCATTTGCCAAAAATCTTTGCTTTTTGATTAGAATTTTTGTTCATATGAATATATAATCCTAATGATTAAAACGTGCGGTTTAAAAATAAATAATAAATTAAAACTATTTTGCAAAGAATGACAAAAATGTATCTTCTTTAAACACAGAAAGTCCACAGTCCTTTTATAAATTTTCACTACATTTTTTCTCTATTCAGCAGCTGTACTGTTTTACAATTAGATTAAATTACTGATTTTTAGTGTAAGCTCCAATTATTAATGTCGTAGGTGCTTTTACTTCATTAGATGGAAATTATTATCATATTGCAATTCCAAAGGTGTTCTTGTAGTTTCATGTGATATCCTGGCCTAATCTCTACTAAAAAATGTGAGAGATGGGGTATAGGATAGCATTGATATTGCAAATTACTAAATTGTGGAGTATTTGATTTCATTGCACTCCAATTAATCTGAAAAGTAATTGACACCCTCAGTCAACTGAGAAGTATTTTTGTTCTATGTACTGAAATACTTGATGGTTAATTGGCAGACTGTATCTTTGAAGCAGAACACCCTTAGCAATGAGGCCACTCACATTGTAGAGTGCTTCAATTATTTATGCTTTGCTGTAAAATTCTTTGTGTTGAAAATATTAACAGTTGATTTAATGTGGAAACCTTTTAACTCATGGATTAGATGATTTACGTTTAAGTGGCAAGAAATCTTCTGTGGAGTTCCCTAGGTAGGACGCAGTTTTGTTTTAACTCCTGCTGGATTTTCTGGGGCAAGTCCCATTTCTGCTTCATATCTACCCTCTTGTCTCCATTGCCTATTTAAAATTGAAATGCTTTTTGGGAGAGTGTGCTGGTCATGGTGTGCATGCTGAGTACCACAAGCCCCATCATCTCTGGCTGGAATCTTCAGGGGTGACACACACCAAGTAGCTGCTGTGCCAAAGCCACCTTTAGCTCTAACACAGAGTCTTGCCTTGGTTTTCAGCACTGCAATTACCTCTGGTAATTCAAGCAAGTGAAGTCAATGACCTGCTCTTGACTTCTGCAGCCTCAGACGGTCAGTGGAGCCATTCGGTATTTGCTTTGATACCTTCATGGACAAAGAAGATTTTGTTTAAACGAGAGTCTTCTGTTAACCATCAGCTGGTCAGTAAATCATAGTTTGCTACTTACAGTATTTATAAACATCATTGCAATTATGTCAAAACTGAATGTTACTTGGAATTTACTACCTAATTAGTATGTTTCTAATTCTGTCTCAGGTGATTGTGTTCACTTTAGATGGCTTCAACAATACCAATTGGTTGTGAGACTTCCAAATAATTATTGTGACAGATACAGCTATGTGATTGCTGTGTAAACTCTGATAGACACATAATAATGAATTGTATCCATATAGTCTAATGAACTTAGGGAAGTCTGATAGCCAAAAGATGCATGTGCCAATTAAGATACTAGTAATTAGAGGTGGGAATAAGTAGTTCAAACGGATTTGGACTAACAAAAAGAGTAATTGCTGGGATAACAAAGCTCTTAAATTTGAAGTTGATTAATACCTCTTAATTATTTTTCTCATTTTCTTATTTACATACTACTTGTGCTTCATTTTGTGAGTTATGATAGTTTCCTGCACTGTGTAGACTTTTCCTCTTCCTCTGCAGCCTGAAGATGCCTCCTCTGGATTTGGAATAACCCTTCAGAAATGTGCTGTGGTAAGTTTTTTGGTGTTTTGTTGTTTTTGTTATTTTGTTTTTATTTTTTTTCATTTCTCTTGTTAATTTGATAGGAAATTTGTACTCAAAAAGTGTTCTTTAAAACTGGAAACAGAATAGTACCCGTACTGTGTATTTGGGAGTATTTCCATTTTTATGTTGAGATGATTGCACCTCTGCAAGAGGAATAATTTTGCATTGTTGAATTGAAATTGAATAATTTGTTTCAAAACTGAATTAAGTCAGTGAAATCTTTTTTCAGACTATAGGGGATTTGGGTTTTTGACCAGTGTTAAATACCTCGGTATGAATCTATAAAAAGAATAAACGTGCAAATGTTCTGTGTATCAGTCACAAGGCTGGATAATGATAGAGAGAAACTTCTGTAGAGAATGTGATGGGCCTTTTTAGGTGTTCATCTGTCTTCCATGTGTGCCCTACCTGTGTCAAGTGTGGACATGCTTTCATGGGGAACAGAACCCTGTGAAGCATCTGGGGACATCCTATAACAAAGCCATGGAAGAAACCATGTGTCACCATCAGCATACTTAGTGGGACTCAGCTACAGTATTTAATAGATAAAAGCACAGTATTTAGCACGGTATTTAATAGATAAAAATTTTCATTTGGCTTGCATAAAATGCATACAAGGAGCAAAGACCTCTCTGCTATAAAGAATTTTTAAACTTTCAATTTTACGTCTTTAGGTGGCATAGTTTAATAGATCTACTTATTTTTCCTTTGCCCCTCACCCCCCCTTTTTTTTATTCCCCGTGCTAGATGAATCAAATCTGAATTTTTATCATTAGAGACAGTTCACCGTGCTTTCCCTTGGAGAGAGAAAGTGCATCCAACTTTAAGGCAAATCTGAATTCAGCCATTGAAATGTTTCATATGATGACAGAGAATTTAGTACCCAGTACAGAAGAGGTGACATTATGACCTGCACCGGATCATTTACACAGAGAATGAATATGCATCACATCTCATGGCACTAATTATGTATAATGTCATTATTGAAGTAACTGCATATCATAATTAATGAGGCCAAATAGTGAGCATTTCAAGCATAAGAAGCAGTGACAGAATCTTCTGGGTTTTGCACTGGGGATTCTCAATTTTTGTATCAAAGCTTCTTAGCTTTGAGTTTGAGACAAATACATATTGTTTTTTCTGCCATTCATAGTGCATCCTCATACAGACTCATTAAAAATTGTGAAATCCTGCTGTACAAGATGAAAGATAGTCTGTTGTAGATACCAGTATTACCAGAAAATAATTGTGCCGTGCTACCTGTTGTAAATTACTGAAAACAGTACAACTGTATGTGAATTGTCTTCCATGTTGAAATTCATTTCATGTTTTATTTCCCTTTGCTTACCTTGTCATCCTCTTCAATCTTAATTCATTTGAACAGATGCTTTCCTGCTAAGAGGCAGACCAGCCATATGGTTGTCTTTAGCTGTTTTAAATAAAAAAAAAAAAAAAAAAAAAAAAGTGAATTTAGCACATTTCCTACCCACCACCTGTAAGTGACTCCTCAGAGCATGGAGATGACATATGTTTACTTCTTGAAGGCAGTATTTTTCCAGCATTTAATCATGGAAATACCATGATCAAAACTAGGGTATTTAAAATTTACCCATGCTTTGAGGGCCCAGTCCTTCTTTCTTTCACAAGAAAGAAGTTCCTGTAGGACTTCATTCCACAGCGTGGCATGAACGCTTCTGAGGTAGTACTTCATAACGATAGTAATCTTTAGCAGAGCTGAAATAAATCTTTAAATTTGTCTATTTGGCTTTTAAAACTTTTACCTCTCTCATTTCTGTTTTCTAAGGATTCTTGCATTCTTGCATTTGTTCAAACTTCTTGGAGATCCTCTGTTCCTTTCACTCCTAAGGCAATTCCTCCTAACATGTTCTTGTTCTTGCTGTGGTTCTTTCATTCCCCCATGTACCTGAAGTGACATGTACTCACCCATGTACCTGAAGTGACATCTGTTGCAGGGGCAGAGGGAAACTGAAATAAGCACTTATCTCTATTGTCAGTGGCTGCCATTGTGTTTTCTTCCTGTAGATGTTTGGCAGCATAATCATCTGCTCCAAATACAAGAAAAAATATCTTGTTGCTACTTAGAATAGCAACTCAAATGAGATATCCAGTGGCCACTGATCCAAATGGCAGTGGCATATGGAGGAGGTTCTTTCTAGGAGTGGTCAAACCCACCAGCTTACCTGCTGCTTCATTCTCATCTGCTATTTCATCTGCTACTATCCACTACTACTAGCTTAAAATTCATTGCCAGTCAGAAATAATGAAAGCTGGTGTGGCCTCACCTTGAGTACTGTGTGCAGTTCTGGGCACTGCAGTATAAAAAGGATGTGAAACTGCTGGAGAGTGTCCAGAGGAGGGCGATGAAGATGGTGAAGGGCCTAGAGGAGAAGATATAAGAGGAGCGGCTGACATCACTTGGCCTGTTCAGCCCGGAGAAGAGGAGGCTGAGGGGAGACCTCATCACAGTCTACAACTTCCTCGCGAGGGGGAGTGGAGAGGCAGGTGACCTATTCTGCGTAATCACCAGTGATAGGACCTGGGGAAACAGTGTTAAACTGAGGCAGGGAAGTTTAGGCTGGACATCAGGAAGAGGTTCTTCACAGAGAGGGTGGTTGTACAGTGGTACAGGCTCCCCAGGGACATAGTCACTGCACCAAGCCTGTCTGAATTTAAGAAGTGATCAAACTGTGCACTTAGTCACATGGTCTAAACTTTTGGGTAGACCTGTGTGATGCCAGGAATTGGACTTGATGACCCTTATGGGTCCCTTCCAACTCGGGGTATTCTGTGATTCTAAAGTAAAACCTGTATTTGAAGGTATTGACAAATGCAAAAAACACGACCTTCTGGCTGCCTGAGGAAAATTGCAGTAGATTAGTGATAGATTTTTGATTCCTCAGAAGGGTTGCTTTGTTTAGTCACTGAATTAAGAATTTTATTAAATGAAATGAAGAGAAAATGCAAATTTAGTTGGAGAACGATAATGAACTGTATGTGGGAGTGTGCATTAAACCTGTTAACTAAAGGAAGGAGAGGAGTAGTGCTGCCACATTCCCTCACCTACCTATGAATATACACATCCTACTTTTTCTGCCTATTCTATTGTAAGAATTTAGCTAAATTACTGTTTACATCTCCTCTCTCCAAATGTAAAGGAATATATTTTTGTCTGGTTAAAAGCATGGGAAAAAATGATGAAATCCTAATTTTTGCCTTCATCTCACAGAAGAGCAAAAGAAAGGTATGGGAAAGTAAAGGAAGGGAAAGACTTTCTGTTTTCCCACCTATTCCCAGCTCCTTCTCTTGGTAGTGCATAATTGTTTGTGTGCACAAGCCTATCCACACTTATTGTGGAACATAATATCGTATTAACAACTTGTGCAGTTTGAACCTGTGGTCTTTCAATGTGTGCTTTCTTGATTCAGTGATTGGGTCAGGGTCTCTGCTTTGTGGCTTTGGATTTTCTTTTTGTGACTTTTAAGCTTTTTTCCTGTTTCATTTTGTTGTTTTTAAAGCAAGTTTCCAGCTTTGTGACTGCATAGGAAAGGCTGAAAGGTCTGCTGACTACATCACACCAGTTCAGAAAACCAGGAGACAGAAAATCTGCCCCAAGTATATCACACTTCTAACATCTGGTGTTTTTAGGTCCCAGAAATGTTGTGTCTAGCTCAAGACACATGAACGTATGAAACTGGCAAAGCTTTCTTTACAAATATGATAAGGCCTACTTTTATACCTGCTGGCATTTATTTGCAGAATCTGGTATAATAGGTAGTTGTTTTTTTCCCCCCATAAGATTTATTTAATACAATTGAGTTTGAACTTTACGTAATGAGTTTGGAAAATTTAGTGTAGTATAATGAGAAGAGCTACTTACATAAACAGATTTATTCAAATGCAATTATTGCCATTTATGTCAGAAAATGCAAACTAAGCAATTATAATTTTAATAAAGCTTTTTTTTTTTTTTCCTCGGTTCATAAAACATTCTGAAACTTTCATCTGTTTCTATGCTGAATTAAAATGAAATGCATGGGTCGAGGTGCACTATAAAATTATAACTACATATGTTGAATCTGTGGCTGCAATAAATTGTATGATTTCTGACATCTCCCACAGTTAATGTTTTTAGTAGTCATTTTGGGGAAGGCTGCTTTATTGCTATTTTTCCTAGTGTCCAGATAGAGAAAAGAGACATTGCCTTTTTTTTTTTTTTTAAAAAAAAAAAAAAAAAAAAAAAAAAGAGGGAAAAAGAGAAAGATTGTCCCTGAATCACACTTTGGTTATTTCACAAAGTGTTAATTTGGTGCCATTATTAGAAGACCACTGTGCCATCATGGCTATGTTATGGACCATCATAGTACAGGCCTGATGGAGTTTTTAGACAGTTTTGGCTTAATACAATTTTATAATGGAAGGCACTTTGAAAGGTGAGAGGTCAGTAAGTGACTCTGTGCTCAAGGCAATTTCATTTAGAGGGTGTAATTATTCAGTGAAAGTTAATGAATGCCTAATGGAATAAATAGATAAAGTCATGTGACTGCATGTTGCTAGTGATTGCTTATTAATTTATGAATTTCATCTCTAACTGGAAGCAGAGCCTTGAACTCCAAGTCTGCTAGTAGCTCCATCAGCCCTTATGTGGGAAGGGCAAATGGAAGCAGCTGGCACCCTTTGGAGCGTGCAGTTGCTGTGGAAAAAGAGAGAACCAGAGAACAAAAATGCATGAAGAGAATGAACTGGCAATGAGGACAGCTTGCAAAAGAAACATCTTCATGATACAAAAGCTAAGAATTTTCCAGAATCTGGTTATGAAGTTATGTTCCAGTTCTGTGTGTCACAGGAGTATTCGTATGCTTGTTTTCACTTACTTCTGGCTTTCACTTTACTTCTGGCATAAAACTTTTGTTTTATGTCCCTCTGTCTCTGAGCAACATTCAGGCACACCAAAAATTAAAATCTCCTTGGGAGTCTGAGATCAAACTGAGTGTAGTGCTGTTTGCAGGTTTCTCAGAATGCCTTCAGAAAATTGGCTTACACAAATAGTGAACTATTTACTAGCAATCAAGACTACAGATTTTGCTCTTGATGCACTTACAACTGTTTTGCACTGTTAATATTTCTGTTTTCAGGTGGATGTTGAACATGATCCTCAAACTGCCTATGTTAGACTTCTGATTAATAACACCAACACGCTGCTCTCAAGAAACATCACCGATCTTATCCTCCTGGACAATATCACCGGTCTACATGTTCAAAAAAACAGTGGTAATAAGACAACAGATGGTGTACAGATTTACAGGAAAAGATTCTTGCAAGGTAACAAATTCTGCAGAGAAGTAGCTCTGATTACACATGTGGAAGAGCATCTGTTCAAATCAGGATATTTATTTTTGAAGATGTAAACTCAGTAATTATTGGTTGATATGGGTGAAATACCCTGTAACCAGTTTTGCGCTGCAGTTTAAAATTCTATTAATTCCCATTTTGGCTCCCACCTTTGAACTGCCTCTTCCAGGCATGGAAGTGAGCCCTTGTGCTCTGTAAAAGTCACTGCTGTCAAAATGAAACAGAATCTTTCATGATGGTATTTTGTTCATTTTGGATATTTTAAAAAGCTTCTGCACAACCAATTTTAATTGAAACGTCATTCTAAACAAGAACGACGTTGGCTAAATAAGGTAGAAAGTAAGCAAACACTTTACTGAGTAGTGTCTTTAAAATCACGGTGGATTAACTTGCTGAGGTAGGGGTACACCGGAATTGCAAAAAAACATGCAAACAGGCAGAATGATTAATCTGAAAGAAGACAGCTCTGCTCTGTATCCATTTTCTACAGACTTGAGCAAATTATAAAATTGAAGCAAGTAATAGACCAAAAAGACCGTCCCAGTCTTGGAGTTAGTGTGTTTCTTAGATAGCATTTGGATCCTTGCACATTCATAAAAATTTGTCTTTCTTGATTTCTTTATCTTCTCTTTCCTAAGCACATGTGCAAGAGGTAGAAGATGTCCATAGAAAAATAATAAATTGCTTTTTAGGATTATGATTTTTCGTGTGGGGGATGTGCTGTGTTGGAAGAGCTCCAGAGCTGTCCCAGATCTTCCTCAGAGAACTTTGAGAAATTTTCCTGGGATAAAGTAAATTTATCCATATTCTTCTTCTCTGGACTATGCTGGTAGGCTCTGGCTACCTCCCCTACTGAGGAGCTTACTGCAGCTAGACTCCTAGGAGAGCACTTTTGCTGGTGAGGAAGCACAGTCTAAAGGGGAGCCTAAAAAGCTCCTCAGATGTTTTATTCATATTGGACTTGCTTTTCATATTTTGCAAACATCTGTAACTGCAGCTGAGCTCAGCTGGGTGCTCAACTCTTCAGTCTTCTTGTGTTAAAAAAAAAAGTGCAACTCTGCTGGGTTATTTTCGAGACAGTGTATGTACTGTTTTATTTAAGAAAATGCAGACACAATTCCTTAAGAGGCCAATATTGTATGGGTAAATGTACCTCATCTACACACTTTTTTCCTCTCTTTTAACAGTTGGAGAATACTTTGCAATCAACTACACTGCACTTCTTGATGCAAAGGAAACATGGAATGGCAGGGTCTTGACATTGCCTGCAAAGTTAACTTTCAGGAGTTCATCACAGGTATTTCCTGTACAAGTCTTGAAAGCAGTTCTTGTTCAGAGGGCTGGAGCACCTTTCCTGTGAAGAAATTCTGAGACAGCTGAGGATGTTCATCCAGGGAGACCTCGCTGCTGCCTTTCAGTTCCAAAATGGGTCTTATAAATAGCGTGGTGAGGGACTCTACTCGGGTAGATAATGATAGGACAAGGGAGAATGATCTTAAACTGTAAAAGGATATGTTAGATTAGGAAGAAATTCTTCACTGTAAGGGTAGTGAGGCACTGGAACAGGTTGCCCAGAGAAGCTGTGGATGCCCCATCCCTAGAGCTGGATGGCCAACCTGATCTAGTGGGTGGAAACCCTGCCTATGGCAGGGGGGTTGGAGTTTGATGGACTTCCAACCTAAGTGATTCTATGGTTGTCTGCCTAAGCTATGAGACCTGTGATGAGGCCTGCATGTACTGCAGTGAAGTCCTTAAGCTCCCTGGTTACCATGAATTTTTTAAATACATGAATTATTTTTCAAAGGTTAGGAAGCATTAGGCCTCCTTAAATAGGTAAAGGATGTTTGTGTGTTGTCCTGAAGCATTTCTTTCTACTTTTCTTATTTCTTTCCAGTTTATCTGTGTATCCTTAAAATAACAGTATCCCACCTCCTTATGTGTGTTTTCCTATAGTCTGTGAGAGGTTGCAGTTTTGACATGTTTTTATTAAAAAAAAATAATTTATTGTAATCAAAAGCACTGTTTAAATATGAGAGTTTTGAGGACCTTGAAGAGATTTTTGAGAGAAGCTGGGTAATCACTCAATCTTTGGTGATTTTTTGAGAACTCAGTTGCACCAGGCTCCAAGAGAACTGATCATGGATCTAACAATGCTGGAGTTAACCTAAGTAGAAAGCAGGACTAATGACACAAGAAGAGTGGTTTCTTCCAAAGTGACTTATTCCTCATTCATAAATATGTTTTGATATTTTCCTCATCGTTTTCTTAAGTGCATGTAGTTAGACCTTGCGTATATATTTTCATTTCCAGCTGCTGTATCTCACTTGTTTTAGAGGAAAAAATGATCAATGTGCATGAGGGTATACTACAGAGACAGAGAGCAAGACTTCAAAACCAAGAAATGATAAGAGGAGAGGATACAGGTGGATGTTTAGCAGAATTGATAGACATTGAGCTGCAAACTTTGATCCCTGCAAGACATATGCAGTGACTTTGACTCATGTTCTGTACACTTTCAGTCAACACAGAGTTTATAAATGTAGAAAAAGTGTAAATCTGTGAGCACTGAATAAGCCCGTGCTTGGTTAGAAGGGGAGTATATCCCACAGAGCACTTTTACCACTACATTTAGCTATCAGATTTTATTCAGCTTTACCTAGTGAGAAGTATAGCTTTTCTTCTGAGGAGAAGCTTTTGTAGAGACTCTGGGCTGTTTGCCAGTGTTATAAATTGGATTCTGCTCATTTTTTAATGCTTGTAATATTTTTATATTTCTCTCAGAATAAAACACATCTCGTATCGTTGATGGCATCATTCACCATAACTGAAGAAGAAAAGACCAAGGTAAATGCTATGACTTGGCATTACACTGTCTCAAACTCACTGACTTAAACTCATGGATAATCTAACCTAAATCCTAGGGGGCTAAGAGTGTAGTTAGGTACTTAAATTTCATCTGGCTATTAATCATAGACAAGTTCTGCCATTTCCAATTATAAGGGGAAGAAAACAGGAGTCAAGACAGTGGGGTTTTGTTATCCTAAAGCAGCAATATTTAGCAAAGAAAATCTTCAGAGTTCCATTATATGTGTAGCTTTTTTTTTTTTTTTTTTTTTTTTAGTCTGAAGCATTGTCCAGCCACAGAGAATTGTGATGAGGAATTTGCTCACGTGCTCTTGGGCATAGCTACCACAAGAAAGCTATTTGCCTTTCAAAAAGTGTGGAGTTATCCTCCACCTATCGAGAAACTGTTTCATACTGAGACAAGTGAGATGTATTGTATTTGTCCATAGTGTCAAGTGTTATACGTGATCTCAATCTTAAATTTTATTTATTAAAAATTATTTGAAAGGGTTCATGATTGTGGTGAATGGTGAACAACCAATATGCTTGTGACTAAGCGGATTCTGAATGTTGACTAGGGGCTAGAAAAATGAAGAACTACTTACACAGCCATGGCAGTACCATGCTAAGCTGGTCCTGTGAATTTACATGTGGTTTAATTGCACACTTCTTGTTGTGCTGTTCTTTAAAATTTTTCATACCCTGTGGATTTTCTCTTCGGTGTTGCTGGAAGAAAGTGCTTGGTTGCCTATGACAAGATAAATGAAAAAATATGGGTTATGAAAAATGTGGGTTACGAAAAAATACGAGCATAGCTTATCTGTTGGCCCGTGCCAGATGTCTTCCCTCAGTGCTTCAGGGGCTGTGAATACTGCATGCCTCTGCCCTTGGCTGAGTGGTTTCAATGCTGAGTAGGAAGCTGTAGTGAAAGCAAAATGCATTTCTCCTGTCTAGCCACATTGCATGGGATTTGTGATAATAATTATGTTGACCTCATTTTTGCCAGAATTGTTTCCCTCAGCATCCTTTAAATCAGTGGGAGCACAGCAACTTTTGAAAGAAAATCAGGCCTTTAATGCCTCTTCACCTCACACTATTAAGATGGCTTAAGAAGTTAGCTTTGCATATGGGTTTTGAGGCTCATTGATGTGCCAGTGGTTTGGAGGTCAGCCTGCAGTGCCAAACTGGTCCTATGCCATGGTTTGTATGGGGTCTCTGATTCCCCACACCGCAGCATCCACTGTGATGCTTTCAGGCATTATAGCCCATTAGGCTGTATCCAAGGAAATGGGGTGTCCCTCCAAAACTCATTTTACTGTCTTATAAAAGCATAGATAATTCCCTATCCAAGAACTTTTTTCCATAAGCAGGCAGTAAAAGGATCAAATTCTGCTGTTAAATTAGAATAAATACTTTCTACATTGCAGACTGCATATGATTGTTGCTTCCTGTGCTGAATTCTGTTTGTTCTATGGAATGCTCCCAGCTTTCTACTTTATGAGATGACCAAGCCCTGCTTGCAAGCGGCATGTTAATTATTTACACTTTCTAGCCCCAGCAGAGTGATTATTTTGTGGTGAAACATTATACTAGTAGCTGTGCTATATTTTTCATGCAGACATCTCAAAGAACTAAACAAACATTAAATTAACTTTTGCTACATGGAGCATGAAGTAAAAATTAATTTTTAATGCCATTCCATTTAAAGATTAAATTAAGACCTAAAGTGAAAGGCATACAAAGATATTAGTTGAAGTGTAGTTCCAGTGCTTCTGCTATTCTTTTCTGACTCTGTCTCATGGAGAAACTGCAATGATACACACAAATTAGGGAGTTTTATCGTCAGTTATCTGTTTATTCTGAACTCCTATTAGTACTTTATCCCAGTGTTGTTTACTGAGTTTTATTGAATCAAGAAATGGCCATTAATTTCAGGAAGCCAACATCAGACTGATTTTTCAGAGGCTCTGGGCAATGTCAAATGCCATTAATTTCAATGAGATTTTGGAGAGATTGGCAACGCAGGCTCTTAAGTAGTCTTCCCAAAAGTCACAGCAACTACAGTTCAATCCATGAGAGATCTGTTGTTGGAATTTACAGAGGCATTTGGACTAGGTGGGCATAAGGGCATGCAGACTTCAAAATCTATGGAAAATAGACACTATTAATAAATAAAAATTACTAATTGTAATTTAATGCTGAGTAACCCTGAAGTTTTATAAAGCCATTTAAAAGTAATTTACTGCGTTCATTACAGCTGTGATCTTTGAGTCTGATCTTTGTATATATAGGAAAATTAATTTAAATAATATGGTCTTTTCATTTCAGATTTCATACAGCCATGCCATCCATGCTTCAGGATTCTTCATTGCTTTTTTCGTTTCCTTTGTATTGACATGTGCTGTTTTTTTCATTCTTTACCAAACCAAAGTATTAAAATGGAATTTCCATAGTAAAAACCAGGTGAGTCATACTATCTGTAACAGTACTTTATATAATTTTGTTATTGATCATCTCTGATGATATAACATGCAAACTAATATGGATTGCCTAAAGTGTTTTTGAAGCTAAATAAAAGGCACCAAGTGCTGGATTGAATTCACTGGTACTATAATCTCTACAACCCCAAATCTTTAGCACAATCAGATTTAGAAGTGATGTAAGAATAGCCTGATCAAAAGAACTGCTGTCAATAACTGGTTGTTAAGCTTCACAGGGGAGCGATACTACCCATTGGCTTTGCATTTGGTTTCATCTTCTTCCTTGTCCTTCTCTCTCCTTTTGCTCCCGGTATGAGAGGCAGAATAACTCTGGGTAGACCACTCACCTCGAATGCAGAATACATGAGTCCAAATTGTATTTCTGATTATCAGGAACAGGGGTTTGAAGCTGGGTCTCTTAGATCTTTGGATTTACCTTAGTCTCCTGAGTGATTAAGCAAAGCAGTTGGGTTTGGGGATGGAGCATTTACGGTGCTCTTTATCCAGATCATAAATACAGAGAGAGAAAATACAGTCTGAATATCCATCAGATTGGCCCAAGCTCCAGTCCTTGCTTTTTAAAATTATTTTGCTATTTATATGAAGTGGAACAACTTCAGTGGGAGGGAGATAGAGACCTTGGTTGCTATTACAGTGATGAGAACGATCTCCTAAGAAAGGGGGTGTTAAAGGTTTGAAACCTTCCTCTGCTCAGGTGGTGGTAGATCTCTCCTACTGGGTTGCCAGGTCAAGCAGGCAGTGTCACTCTGTCTATTGCAATTTCTCTTGGGCATGGTCTGAGAATGTTGGTTTAGGATGGAAGTGATGATACAGGTGAGAGACATATCATTTGAGATTCCCTCTGGGGCTGTTGGATAGTATAAACTGTGCTGGCTGGTGCTGTCAAACTGAGACAATTAAGACTGACAGAAATTTAAGTAGTAGCTGTGTTCTCACTCTACTTTTGGATTTCAGTTTGGTTTCTTTTTCTTCAGTGGTCTGATTTTTTCAAACGCCCAGAAAGCTTTAATTTGTAATCTATAATGAAAGTGTCTGTTTAAAGGTTTCAGAAAAATTCCACAGCAAGTTTAAAGATTTGGTTGAAGCATTTCTGTAGGCACATTTATGTGGCTGCCTGGAGAGCACTTTGGGGTTTTATTCTTCCTATGCCAACCGACTTCAAAACAAAGAAACCCATTAGATGTGTTTCTCAGGGACACTGCTGTGCTGTGGCATGTGTGGAGGCAGTCCAGGGAGGGCAATGCACTTGTAGTGCTCTGCTTTTCTGCATAGCAGTTGGAGTGCTCTTGCGTAGAGGACAAATGTACTGAGAAGCACGTACCCAGAAGTAGTACTCTGCTTGGAGACCTCAGCTTCCACATATTGCTCTGCTTGAGGCAGGCAATCTGGGGAGAGTTGTAGAGGGGCATAGCACATTTCAGAGGCTTGGGTGGTCTTGCTGGAAATAATTTGTTTCAGGACTAGATGTGTACAGTTTGCTTTATGCAATTATGAGTATTGGTTTCCTATCTCTAGGTAAAAATGCTGTGTCAGATGTAACTTCACAATGTTTGATAGATTTGAAGACAGTTCATGTGCTAAGTCATCTGTATATGCTCTACTGAAGCAGCAAAAAGTGAGGGAAAAAGATGTATTTTCTTTGTGATTTAAATTCTGTGAACAACTTATTTTATCTTTTCTATAATTTCTGACAAATGACAAAAGAAGGTTTTATTGTGTTTTTGTTGTTGTTTTTAATAGATTTGCATTAAATTTTCTATCTAATGATAGGTAAATTTGTCTCATTATGCAGAGGGGTCTCATTATGCAGAGGGGATCTAGTCTCAGGCCAGTGGATGGACCAGATGAGCTCAGAAAGTGCTTCCAGCCTTACTCTCTCTGGTTGAAAATTACTACGTTAACAATTTTTATTTCTTTTAGGCCTGAAGAAATAATCCCTTCCCATTTAAAGGGCTGCTTTTTTTTTTTTTTTTAAACAGAAAAACCTCAGATAACATTGCTATTAAAAAAAAAAAAAAAAAAAACGACCAATTCAGTCCTAGCATGAGCTACTTACAGCAATTTTTTGTATGGTGATTTTCTTAGGGATTCTCAAGGGAGCCTCACCGACCTGTGAACTGTCTAGTAGTATAATTTTGCCATATGTAATGTGTATACCACAGAAATTTCTTTAAAATTTTACTAGAAAGTTTATAGTAGAAAATAACCTCCTTGGAAGGCTTTTGCAAGCCTACTAATGTCAATGTAAAGTCTGCTATCTTTTGCATGAATTTCTTCATTTGTACTCCTGATCAGTTATATAGAAAAAAGTGCAGCCTGAGACAAAAGTGTTACACTTGATCCTAAATATGTATTTGAACTACACAATTGCTCTATACCATTTCCAGCTGTACAATGTGATGATAAGTGGGAGTCTTTCTGGTAACTTGTGATTACCTGCAATAAAATGACATCAGCTTCACTGTATTTTTTTTTTATAATCTGAAGCTTAATTTTTTCTTCTTTTTTTTTTTTAGGAGATACAACATGAACTCAGTCAAAATCACAAACTGGAGCATTCTCAGTTCAGTTCAGGTGATCTCTTTAGTGAAGATGTAATTATGAACGACCAAGTAATTGATATACTGACATTTGAAGAATCGAGGAATATGCTTCAGGCTTTAGAAGAGTAAGAATTCCTGCTGTTACATCACATTAATCACATTTACCATCATCTAAATCTTTCAATATGTTTTGACTATCTACCCTTTAATTGTTATTTTTGTAGTGTCTATTTGCATGTACGACTATGTTACCTTAGGTTTTTGAAATGTATTAAGATAGCCATCTGTGGGAACTGAAAATTGTCATAATTTACATTGCTTCACTTATTGAAGTCACAGCTCTAGATAGGCCTGAGGCATGCAAGTTTTCCAATTCAAATGAACATCTGTTTTTGCTTCCCTTTGGTTCATTAAGTGAGGAAAAACTTCTGTGTATAAGAAGATGTTGAAAGGGTATATTCTACTATTGCTGAACACAGTTCTGCTTTCAGAACTGTGGCTTTTATCCTAGCACACCCCTTCTGGGTGCCGGCATTTCTGTGTAGCAGTGTATTTTGGAAACACCTGGATCAGAGTCTAAGGAGTGACAGTTTGTAGTGCTAACAGAAAGATACCATATAGATTGGATCACCAGGACCACTGGGTAGAGCGGAGAAACTCCTGGTTTTGTAGAAAGGCCAGTCAGGGTTGTTAGACAGAAACATGCAGCTAATAAAGGGCATCTGTTCTTCAGCAGAACTGGAAAAAAAGGTGTGATGTGAGGACAGAGATTTTGTTTGTTCAGTCTTATAGTTCGCTCCTGGCAAGTCAGGTTACAGGCAATATTATGCAACTATAAAATCTGCAGAAGCCAAAAAGGAAAAGTTAAGGGATCATGGAAGTAATTTTCTTTGTTAAAAGGTAACTAACAGCATTATTATTTCCTGCATTTCATTGGGATGCTTATCTCTGTGAATTGCACATTGGTCTTTGCTTTTATAACTGTACAGCAGTGCAGGTTTTTAAGACTTATCCTATAAATCGTTATGTGAATGTTAAAAAGAAGAGGATCAAACATTTTTTTTTTAAACTCATTTCAGTATTATTTTATATTAGAGATAGTGAATATCTTGCAAATTTTAACAAAAATACTGGACTGTTTTGAGATACATTGTAGTTTAGAAAGGTAAGTGTTCTTGCAAGCCCTTGAGAAGTACTATTCGAATAACTGGATTATTCATATAGCTAAACCCTTAAAATGGGATTCATTTCTTAGTTTGAGTATATGTCCTGGGGCTGTGTTTTTTTAATATTCTTATGCAGTTAATGCAAACGCCTCTCTTGTTTCCGCTCCTTTCCCCACAGTTCCTGTTTTCTCCCTTCCATATCCTTTTTTTCATCTTTTTATTTTTTTAATCGAAGCACTTCATTTATCTGCTTCTCATTCCAACACTTTCCTTTAGATAACAGTTTGGAATTTTGTAACTGAATTAACTGATTTTCCATTGTAATAGAGGAAGTCATTTTAGAACGCAAGTGGACTTCATGTACAGCCAATGCTTGTTATGTGATTGGAGTACTTGCAGGAAGTCCTTGCAACTGTATGGAGTCAGGTCTGACCCCAAAACAGGCACTTGTTTGAAGCATTCCTCATTGAAGGCAGCAAAGGTATCTAGTAGGATATAAGTTACAAAGTCACTTATGCAAAATTGAAAATACTGCCTCAAAAATGGCCTCAAAACTGCTTGAGTTGGCAGTTCTCCTGAAAGCAGAAATGCAGAGATTGTCTTGTCTCTTTGAATGTTCAAGAAAATAAAAGGATTTTCTCAGCTATAGTGTAAAATATTAGATAAAAAAGCTGGTATGGTCTGAAATAGCTGGAATGGAAAGGAATGCTTTCATCTCATTACAGCATCCTACGTGAATAACTGTAGATATGCTCACTAGACCCATTTTGGGAATTTATCTGTCTTATGGCACCTGGATTCATCTGTGTCTCTTTTGGGAGAATACAGCTTATCAGCAACTGAAAAGTCATCAGTAAAGATTAGAGTGATTTTATCATGCAGTGGGCTGTGACTGTAAAACACTACAGTGGCCATCAGCTTATTTTAATCATTGTGTACGGTCTCCACTGAAACCACTATTCCACATTATTGGACTGAAGAGCACCTGTATTTCTGTTGAATATTTTCATCCAATTTAAAATCAATGTAAATAGTTAAAAGGCTAGGAACTTGCTCAGGATTTCACTGATCATAGGAAGCAGAAAGAGCTTGTAGGATTTTTCAGTGTGGTTTTATATTCTGCATGTGGAAGACAACATCTTTTTGTAGAAGAATTCTCCTCTGGTAGACATTCTGGTGGACTGTTGATTTAGTGCAGATGCCCAACTTTTTGCTCAAAATCTTTGCATTTGAGTTATCAGTCTCTTTGTGTAACTAACTATCTGATCATTTCAAAATTTGGTGGTTAGGCAAGTAGGAATGTCTGAAAGTGTCTTAGTTAGAGAAATGAAATCACCCGCTTAAGCCCCTTCTCCATCAGGAATGAGAGACAGAAAAAGCAGCATCAGTGTTGACAGCCGGTGAAACAAATTTACTCTATTTTGGGCAAGTTGCTTTTTTCAAGAGAAAACTTTGATAGTCTTCAATTTGTTCATGCTTTTGTAAGGAGGTAGAGCATCACAGCAAATAAATGCTTGTTAGTAAACAGTTGCTAATCTTCTTCAGCTTTTGAGTTATCTTTTGATTTTTTCTGGGATGAGAATGATAGATGGACCACAAAAACATCCAGAATTGCTCTCCTTTAAAAAGAGGATTGAAAGGGTTATAGATGTTTCTGTGAAGGGCTCAGATCATCCTCTGTTAGGGATTAGGAAGTAGCCATTGATATTTACATTATTCTAAATCTTCTTTCATGTATCTTTTTTTTCTGTATTTTTTTCATGTATTTTTTTTTTCTGGTTCATTTACTATTAGTAGATGACACACAGATGAAATGACCATTCATTGGCACTCATGGGTATTAAATTACTGCATGTCTGTTCTTTTCTTCTCTTTCTGGTGGCATGGTTTATCTGGCCAAATGAGGATCTCTGTGATGGAAACTTCTACACTAACTTATCCTGAGTTCCCATTTTGACACAGTGGTGAAAAAGAGCACTTCTAGAGTATAACTCCTCTTAACCTAAAGTAGACATCTAGAAATTAGTCATATGAATGCTGTGCCCACTGATTCTAAAACCTGGAGCCTGGGCTGATTAACCCAGATATAGGAGTCTGGAGGTAAGTGAGACAAATCCCAGTCTTGCAGGGTGGTGGGTCTAAAAGGCATTAACTTAATGCCTATATTAGGTATTTGTGATATTGTTCCTGCATTTTTCAACAGCTAGAATATAAACCTTGTTTTCTATCTCACTGTAAGCACTCTTTTATGATACTAAGCCCTGTCTCTTAATTTTTGTTCCATATTCTTTACATAAGCTGGGGAAGACAGTCCTTTAGTTTCAGATCTATATTCCTTAAAGGTTTTCATCTTAGTCTTTTAATATATAAACTGTTGTACATTATCCAGGCTTTTAGCAGATTCGAAAGACAAAGATAAAACACTGTACCATTGCCTTAGGGGCTTCTCTGACAACAAACTGTGCTAAAAACAGAATAGAATAATCCTTATTTTTACTGAATTATCTGTTTTAAGGATAGTGCTTTGCAAAACATACTGGCAAGAGAAAGAATGTGCATTTGTAACTTATTAATAGATAATTGCAGTCAATTAGAATGGACTCTGTGCTGGAATGAAATGTTATACTGATTGTGGTCACACAATCATTTTTTCAACAACATTGCATTATTTATTTATTTATTTATTTATTTGCATTTAACGTTACCCAGCAGAATGGTTCTGTAAGGAATAAAGGGATGAGAATTGATTTGTCTTGCAGGAGTGGCAATATACTAAGAACTGAGCTTGTATTTTGAACACAGTGTTTTCATGTCATGTGTATACTGAATATGAATTTCAATGTCATAATCCTGCTTTTTTTTTTTTGTTTAGGGAGGCAAAAGTGTATGGGCTTTTGTTAGAGATGGGTTGATGCTTCAGGTATTTCAACCAACAAAATCTTGCTTATATTTTAATTCAGCAAGTATATTCTAGTTTGATAATTCCTTCAGTGTAGCTGTGTGTCGTTTTCTCTGCATGGTGAACACACACACTTGCCAACGTAACTGATATATTCATTTTGAATTACACTGTGATATTAAACCGGTGTAATCATTCTGATGTTTTGTTCCATTGTCCAGACACAAGTGAGAAAACTACTCAGAAAAGTAAGAGCCACAGAATTTTTTGTCCTCTTCATAGCTAGTTAATGTCTTTTAAGAAGTGACAGTGCCAAATTGTTTAGCAAATACATTAGGAGCATGTGTTCAATATTTATGGACAGGGACATCTTTGGAGAGTAGACAGTTTGCAATGTCAGGAGAATTGGCTAGAGAACAAAACATACTTTTAATATTTCATAAGAAAGCTTCTTAGTTACTTCTTCTGTGAGTTTAGTCTTAGTAAGTCATATCCTTGATGCACATTATGCAGCAAAATAGTTTGGCTTCTCTTCTCAGTAGGTTCCTTACTGTGTATATTCCCTAATATTGGCCCATTGGCAATGAATGCTAATGAGAAGAAGCTATATGATTTGAATATTTAACATAAGCACTAGATGCAAATGTTGCAAGCACTAGAAGCACATGTTGCAAAATGTTGTAGGTCTCTTTTACTGTGTATCTGGAACAGTGTGTGAAGATAGCTGAGCAGTTTGGCTTTGTGTCTATTTTAAAGTTAACTTTATTTCTTTAAATGTTTTTCCACTGCTACAGCTTTTCTTTTTCATCTTCATTTTGTACAACTCAGCTTACTTGAATTTTGCAAAGCTCTAGCTGAATTTCTGGCTGAACTTGAACCTCATTGCTGATACACAATAAACTCTGCCAATTATTTTGGCAGATCACTAAGTAATATGGATTCACTGAAGCTTATTTTTTTCTGATGGTAGAGGGCATCGAGGCCAATGTACTAGAGAACGAGATCAAAATGTTTCCAGGGATCCTTGACAGAAAAGTCAAAAACAATTTACTACCATATTAGAAGATCACCTTTTCTTTCTAAATGTAAATTTTTTGCCATACATCTCAGTTTAATTTGTTATAGAGTCAATGTGTTTTTGTTGTTTGTTTTTTAAACCTGAATTCAAATGAAAGGTAAGAAGAAAAAAATCACATTGTCATAGCAGCTAGACAAGAATATTCCTCCATAGAAAATGGTGACAAATAATTGTATTGTTAATGCAAAAAATGGAGATGCTAAATTTCAGTGCTTCATAACTTTTAAAATGTATAACAGAAATTTTAGAATTTTTGGAGGGAGCTCTATTTTTGTGTAATGTGTACAATGCAGGAATATAAAAATAAATAATAATCACGTAAATGTAACGGTAAGATAAAGCACCTACGCATGGAATGAACCCCAGAACCTGCATTTGTAGTTCTGTGTTATAAGTGCTGTTATAAACTTGACAAATGCATAAAGTATCTTTTTTTTTTTTTTCCCCCATCAGAGAAACACAAATGCTTGATAGGTAATAGGAAGTAGCTCATAAGGTAGAGGAAGCAAAGAAAGAATTTAAGAATTGAAATACCTCTGGTCTCTTGCTGTGGCAACTTGAAAGAATTTGATGATGAAACTGCTGCCAAATCTGGTACTTACATGTTCAGCAATTTTTCATGAGTCAGTTTTCTCTGAAGAAGAAACAGTGATCTCTCAGCTCAACTTATCATCTTTTTTATTTTTCCTTAAATCTGTATCTGTCTACCATGACAATCTTATTTCTATGTTTGTCAGCATGTAGTCTTTTTTAGGAAAGCTAAACTTAATCTATGACTGATCCATGGGAATATATCCTTAGATAATAGTCATGTCCCTTAACTATTTGATTTATTTACGAGATGTCCTGTGTTCTCTGTAGGCTCACATTTCAGGTGCTGAGTTTATGCTTAGTTGTGTAAAGTGTAATAGGACTGATGGATGAACTCTCCCAGTTCAAAGCTGGCTGCAGGCCATTACTGCTACTGGTGTAGCACAAAGCATCTTCTGATGTCCTCTGATGCAGATGGGCAAGGCAATACACCCTGCTCCAGCACGGGAGGGCTGAAGATTTGGCTCTGGGCATTTGGTAGCTGTTGGTGGCCATTTAGACCTCATGTCTTTAGATCTGCCTCTACTGCAGTGCAGTTTTAGTTTCTCGCAGAGATTTTCACCTCATCATGGTGCAGTGTAGGTAAGATGCCTGCTCCAGAGTGTTTGCGGTTTCTTTTGTGACTCGAACCAGCTGGAAAGCATGAGCAGAGCGAGGAAGAAGGGAAGGGAGAGGCTGAAAGGAGCAAGCTATGCCACCACAAATGGGCCACATCAATACAGCAATTTTATGTTCACTGAAATGAATGAAATAATAGTGTCAGTAGTTGATCAGTGTTTGTTGTTATGCAATTTCCTGTGGTGTTTAAAGCACAAGAGGGTCACCAGGAGATTAATTTTTGTTCTCCTCTTTCTTTCTGTTTTAGAACCAGGATTCTGTAAAATATTAGCATTGCTATGCTTCATAGTCTGACTCTAGGGGTTGGAAATCTCAAGTATAGTCATGAGCTTTTGTAATAAAAGTGTTCCCCTGTTTAAAAAAACAAAACAACACAACACAACTTACTGTATTATTAATCCATCAATAAATGGATGATTTAGGAAACAAACCCCATCTGCAGCTGAATGCCTTTGATGCCCATTATACTGGAATTGGCTTTTTCTGCTTACAGTTACTAAAGCCAGCAATGGAAGATGCTGTTTGAAGTCACAGCTGTGTGATTTTCCTGTCTGACCCCAGAGGGGTTTCTCCCTGTCCATTTTCACTTCTGTGAAGTGTAACAAGGCAACATGGACCACAACATTCTTTCTTGTCTTCCTCTTCCCTTCCATGCCACAGCTTGCCCTCTGACATTGTGTCTGCGGGTGCGGTGCCACATGCAGGCCTCAGAGTGTGCCCTCTAGCTGGACGGGCTTTGTTTCCCCAATGCCTTCCTCTCCCCAGCAGGAGCTGATGGGGCCATCACACCATGGTACCCCAGCTCATGGCTTCAGTGATGTGTGCAGCATGGTGGAGCCACAAACCATCTACAAATGGCTTTAAATCGCATGCTCCTTGGGAACACCGCATACCATGAAGGGAGGCCTTTACAGAAACCACCACCACGGGGCTCCAGTCTCCTCAGGATGCTGTTGTAGTATGTTACTAATTGAGTACCACTTCTAGATGAGAGATGAGTTTTCAAAAAGTGAAGGATTTGTTCTGGTGAAAAATATCACTGAAGGGGAAATTGCTTGATGCTTCTTTTCCCTTTACAATTCATAAAATTGTGTCCCAGTAGTTTCTTACCTTCATGAGCTCTTCAGACATTTAAAAATGTGTCCAAAAGGATTTAATTCATTTTAGGACTGTGCCATTCAGCAGCTATTAATTCTCCTGTTTTAAAATTCCCTCTCAGGGACTCTAATTTGGGTAATAAAACTTAGACATAATTATTTTGTAGTGAGTTAAAACTTTTCCTTTATTTTTTTTTGTTTGTTTGTTTTTGTTTTAATTAACTATTCTTGTTTCTTCCCTGACTCTAGTTGCTTTCCTGTATTCTTTCATTAGGTCTGTGGAAGACATCAGATGTTCAGACACTCTCTCTGCTTCTCTGTTTGGCATCTGGGATTCTCACCTCCCAGATCTTCTCTGACAGATCTTTAAACACTCTTCTTCTTCAAGTGAGTGAAAAATCTTTACACTTGCTGTTTGCAGCTTCATTTTCTATGTCTGTTTGCTTCTCATTTCCACTCCCCTTTTGTATTATGTACCTGCTGTCCTGTCCTTATCCTTTTTCTGCATGCTTTGCCCAAAAGAAGCTTTGATCTGTTTCATCAATAGATTGCCATCTGCTAACTGTACTTTGTTGGCTTTCATGTTACTATTATGTTGAATATGCTTAGGAAGAGATACAAGAACTTTTAAGCATGAATTGCTGTAACAGGAAGAGTGCAGATCATTTAAAGCAACTTATTAAATCTACCTTGGTCTCGGGATGCACAGTGTCAGGTTATGACATTTTTTTTTTTTTCCTATGAGTCACTATTGCACATTTAATCTGGATGATTGTAAGCATTGTTCTGCTGGGAGACTTGTGTCTGAAAACATTTGTTTTATTGTATGTAGAAGATTCCTGTTTTTTACTGGCTGTTAGTGTCAAAAATTGAAAGAAGTAGGTCAAAGACTGCATGTTGATGTCTTAGACTCCAAGACTATATTGATGCAGCTTGCTAAGGATCAGGGCTGCCCTCAATACTCGACACATATCTCATTTGGTGTGAGAGTTTGAGGTAAGGTGCACATGTGGTAGGCTTTCCTTCAGCCTACTGTGGAGGAAGCAAACCAGAAGCAGAGCACATCACTTGTAAGGTAGATTCCAAGTTTTTATAGACACAGCCTTTCTTCAGCTTCCACTGAAAAAAAAAAACTGCTGTATGCCAGGATGTGACATGGGAGAAGTATGGCTTCTAATTACTTTTCTTCTGTGTTATTAACCTTGGATTGGTGGAACTGTTCATGTGCTTCCTCTGCTTCGTTTTCTTCTTCACAGTTTTGCTGCCAGGGAAATGAAGGGTGAGAATTACAGATTAAATACACCCATGATTTTAAAAGCCTCATCACACTCTTGATGACAGGCAAGTGCCAGGTGCCCAGGTACCTATTGCTCGTTCTGCTTTTGGCATCATGATCTTGAGGAACAGAATTACTTGGGCACCATAGTTCTTTCTGTAGACAGAAAGGATCATGGAAATCTTGCTTGGAATGAAATCAGGTCTAATCTGTAACGATTCACGGGGAAAAGAAGAAAGTAAGTGCCATGGGAAGACTCAGGGAAAGATAACAACAGAAAATATTGTGATGGTGTTTGGTTTTGTTTTTTGTTCTTGTCAGTGCTGAAGAAGACCATAAAACTAGTAAGGAGGTGGATGAGGAATGGTTTAATTTTTATTCCAAGCATGGTGAAAAAAATCTTGCATATGGGTTAAGAAATGAATGTTGTGTTACCAGCTGTGTATCAACACCGTGGAACTGCAGGGTGTTGCCTTCCAGCGAGAGAGTTAAGGAATATTCAGTCTTTCACACTTCAATAAGAAAGGGTTATGGAGTACTGTGAGCACCATATATTGGTGCACAAATGAAGAGAAAAATAGTGACTAATGAATTTGGAATTCCAGCAGGCAAAGATAGTTGGAAGCAGAAACTAGTCAAATTCAAGCTGAGGATAAGGCGACCATTCTTAGGCCTTAAATGAATTAGAAAGTGAAATATTTTTTGGTTCTCTATTAGGGAATGCTTGAAAACCTAGATGTGCTATTTCTTGCAGAAGACAGATGATATGTTTCAGTTAAAATAGAGCTACTAGACTTGAAACAGGAATTCAGAGATATAACTCCAGTGGCTTGAATTTTGCAGGCTAATAATTAATTGGGACAGTCATTAAGGAAATGTTATAGCATAGATCCCGCTTTTTGGATCCTTTTTATTTAAGTACATTTGCATGAAACTGATATACTTACTTTTTAAAAGTTGGTAAGTAAAACTTGTCTTAGGTAAACAGCTTAGCACTAGCTGGTTACGTCAGCAAGTGTCCTAGGTCTTCTGTAAACAGAGAAGACTGAGACAGAAATACATACCTGTGCTGCCAATTTGAAGTGCTTGCTTTGTTGCTTTGGCATCCTGTTCCTTGACCCTGCCATCATTTGTCCTCTGTGGCTTTTCCACTGTGCTGGAGCAAGAAGGACTCTCCCCAAGGAGAAGGAGCGTGTCAGTGTCCTGGGGGACTTGACCATGGTCATTGTGGGTGTAGCTATGCCATTCCTCTACCACCCCCCAGGAAGGCTGTGTACCTGCAGATGCTCTTCTGCAGTATCCACCTGCGTGCTGCACATAGAAGCTGGATTGTTGTGTTTTCTTGGGGGTGTTGCAGAAAATATTAGCTCTTACAGGATCTTCAAATTACTGTGAAGGATGTTTCAGGCACAAACTGTTTCAGGCACAGGTGTCTGATTCCTGTTCCTATATAGGAGAAAAAATCAGGAGGAAAGGACCTCTGTTCCACTATTACTTTTGCAGATGCAACAGGGAGCCCTGCAGGTGATGAGCAAGAAAAGTATGGGCATCACCAGTGTGCTGCTGGGCTTCTGAGAGACTGCAACAGAAATATCTCTCTGCTTCTTTATGATTAACTAACAAAACTTAATCTGTTACCTCTTAAATACTTGGAGAGAATTTGAGTCATGGTAAGAAAGTAACTTAATTACATCATATTGATTTCTGAATGGGAAAAATAAATCTCTCATGTTTAACAGAGGGGTAGTAATAGTATATCACTGACTTTCAGTTAAACTTAATTTTCTTAGATAAGGAAAAATTAACAAAAAGGTGAGATTTGAAATTTAGTCTGGGTGCAGAATAAATCAATTATTTAACCTAACTGAAGAAAAAAAGAATGGATTTAAGTTTTTAATAGTGTATTTTTTAGGTCCCCCAAAATTACTGTGTACTTAATCTACACACAGAAGCAAGAGTGCTGTGTGTTCATATGAGGTGGCATATGAGGGTAAAAACTGTCTAGCTCTCCAATACTGACTGAATCAAGTGTAGGCAAAGCTACAGAAATTACAATAAATAAGTATTTTATGAAATGAGAGTGTCATTCCTATTAAAATAAAGATAAGTGAGATTGTATTCATTTACTGCATTTTGTTTAATAAGAAAAAAAAAATGGTCTTTCTAGGACTCTGTTACTCTTAATGAGAGATCAGCTTTTTCAGCTTCTTTAATTTGTTTATATCAGCACATAATCAAAACACTTTCCCCTCTTCCCTGCAGGGAAGGAAATATACCAAAGGAGAACACAAACCAGTAATGCATTAATATGGATGGGTCAGTGAGTTTAGAACTGTTTTACAGAGTCAGCAAAATTTATAGTCCATTCAAATACTTCATCTGCAGTGTGTGCTTCCCAACATAGGTTTATTTTTTGTTGGAGGTTTTTGTTTGCTTCTAAATTGAGAGAAAGTTTTGTGTTCTAAAGTAAAGCTTTTCCTTTTTCAGTCTAAACCAGGAGTGTATGTATACATACATATATCATTAAAGCTACTTTACTAGGAATCAGTTCACTCTACTTTTAAATGAATGATTACTATCAAGATTAGTAAACTCATGTGCTGAGATATTTCTGCACTTGTTTTACTGCCATTCTCAGTTACACAGCATTGAATAAGTCTCTAGACTTATTTTATCCTAGTTTTATGGTAGAAATTACCTGTCTGAGATTTTAAACAATCCCCATTGCCTTTCTACAGCTTGGAGGTTGCCAGCCTGACTCGGGCAGATGCTGATTTGGAGGCATATCGAATGCAAATATGTAAAGAAGTGATTGCTATCATGATGAAGAACATGGTCTTAAGTCACAGCCTCTTTCCTCATGTGGAGAAGAGGATGAATTCAATTTTTAAAAAACAGTTTCTAGCAATGGAGAAGGAGATACAGGAAGAATATGAAAGAAAGGTCGTGGCTTTCACAGCTGAATGTAATCTGGAAACTAGGAAGAAAATGGAGGCTCAACGCCAAAAAGAGAGAGCTGGAAATGAAGAAGCTGAAGAATTAATGAAGAAAGTGAATGAAAAGGTAAATCAAGATACTTTGCATGATGTGGTTTTATGTAGGTGGTTTCTCTTTTAGACTAGGATGGCTGAGTTGTTCTCTTAGAAGACTAAGACAATTTAAAAATGTTCAGAAAATCAGATTTGATAAATAGAGTGAATGAATAGACATTTTCTGTGTGTTTTAATTTTCCAGGAAAATGAAATTATATCAAGAGTATCAATGACACTTGAAAACAAAAGGCTACTGTTACCCTGATTTGTATTTATTTATTTATTGCATAGTCACTTCTAGCCCCCTTGCAAAGTAGTGTATTATTATTTGTTATTTTGTATGGTAGCAATTCCAAAGAGCTCCAGTCAGACACTGTGTAAAGTATATTGCACATTCAGAGCAGAATCATAAACCTTATCTGCATCATACACCTTAACAATCTAGGTAAAAATTCTCCAAAATTTTAGTTTCATTCAAAATAAGAATATAAATATAAGCTCCATGAAAGGCTGGTTTCTTCCAGACCAAGTGAAGGCACAAACAACAGTCTATATGCAAAGCAGGTAGTGGACTTCTCTTGAAAATAGCCTCTGGGGAACAGAGAGATAAGTTGTGTTCCGACAGAAAAAATTCTTTACAAGTTAAGAGGCTCTGCGTAAGTAAAAGCTTAATGCTTATGTGTGTTCCTTTCATCCAAAGATCTCTTTCTGAATGGGTAGTATTGCCTGGGATTTCATAGGTAGTCATTAGTTGGAAGTAGTGCCTAAGTCTTAACATCCTCTGGTCCAGCATCCTATCTGCAAAATCATGCTCTGTTCTTCAATGACATCTTTCAAGTATAATAAATTTTTTACAATAAAATGGGCTGATCTTTTTCCTTTTCACTTTGTGTCTGGAGGGAATTCTGCTAGGTTTTGAACATTCTACCTCTGTAACCTTAAAGTGCTAACATACCCAAGTTAGTGTGTCATGCTTGTCTGTAACTCAGTTTATTAGGATGACTTATGGGAATAAATAGTACAGTTCATTATTTACCAGTGGGGATTCGTTTCTGGATGTGCAAGTGGATGCGTGGGTATTGGATGTGTCACTTTTGAATTTCCAGCTGTCTGATTCATTTGGGTTATAGAGACAAAATAAGCTTTGTTTGGAATAGATTCTGTTACACCAGTATATTTCCTTACACATTCTTATGTATACTGTTATTGTAGACAAAAGTTTTTGGCAAATTATGCTTGATAATTTGCATACCATGTACCTATAATTCTTAAGGACTTCATGACAATTCATAAGAATAGTTTAGAGAAAAGTGTTTTGCTGAGGGTACCCGTCAAAGGTACTATAGTATGGTGAGGTTCTCTGGAAGAACTTTAATTTATCAGGCTGTTATGTGGAGAAAGCTGGTGGACTTATGAAAACCAGCTGAACTTCTTTAGGGTTTCCAGCTCATTTTAGATTGTGACTCCAGTGAACTCTCACTAAATATGCTCTTAGTCCAGCAGTTTTTCTTTGCACAAAATATACTTGATATTGTTTCAATCTGGTTTATATTAGAAATCCTGAATATTAACAATCAGTGAAATAATTAAATCCAGTCCAATTCTTGTCCTCATGCATTTTTCATCTACTTATGTCCTGTTATCCACCTTTCTCCCCTAAAACTGTTATAGTAATTATTCTTTCTGAGAGAACGTAGCAAAAAGCACCAGGATCTATGAAGGAATTTGTTTTAATACTTCTTGTGGAACCTGGCCCAAAAGGAGATGCTGGAGAGCTAGGCATGGCTAACACTTGAGCTCGTGCCAGTGGGTGACATCTGAAAAACAACAGTAAAAAACAGCTGCAGCAGCAGCAGCATGTTCACCCTTTTCAGTCAAAACACAATGTATATTCCCTACCCTTTTGGATTCATTGTTTGCTGCCTGCAATGCATCACTTGGGAAAAAGATGTGACCTGTGGGGGGGCTCAGTGCAGAGGACAGTTCACCCCATATAAATAGAACAAAATTCAGAACAAGACCAACAAGCCTACTGTTTAGTAGCTCTGCTGACATTAGAAACATCCTTTGCTCTCTGGGACGTATTTTTTGATTCTAAAATGAGTTTATGCCATCTGAGATTAAAACTATGAATATGATAGTTCTTACTAGAGAACTATGAGAAAGTATTTCTTGTGAAGAGGCTTTTAAATTAATTGCTATTTAATTTTGCACCATTGTTGTAACTCTAAAGTGGTGCTCTTGGATTAATTTGTAGAAACCAATAGATAAAGTAGGTCACTGATAATAAGAACTTTTAAAGATTTGCAGTAGAGTATTTTTTTCTAATTTACATTGTTTTCAAAATGTATACTTATTGTTCTTGTTTTTTTTTTTTCTGAATTTTTGAAGTCTATTCAATTTTAATATGATTTCAGTATTGATGAAACACAAGAAATTTATTTCATGTATATTCTAAAAAGACTTCACAAAGCCTCAGAAGTGTTACCTGGATTACAAACTGACTGTTGTGCAACCCATAATTCCAACAGATGAAAAATGTGGGAAGCGTACATTGTTTTAGTATTAGTCTGCATTCAAACCTCTAATGACAGTAATCAGAGTATGCATAAAATACATATGAACTAGTAGCACTGATACTTTAAAAAATGTTGAATACTGAATATCACTGCAGATTTATTTATTTTTCTCTTCTCTGCAGCCTGCTGTTGAATACAGAACTCTTCTGGATAGACTTCACAGGCTGGAGCAGGACCACCTGAAGAGGTTCCTTCTGGTAAAGCAGGAGGAATATTTTGCAAAAGCTTATAGACAGCTGGCTATTTCCCAGAGAAAGGAGCTCCATAACATCTTTTTTACACAGATAACAAATGCTACCTTAAAGGGAGAACTGAAACTGGAAGCAGCTAAAACATTAGTGCAAGATTACTCTAAAATACAGGTAATAGGATGACAGCTTCATTCCTAACTTAATGACAGAATCCAAATCCACAGTAACTTTTATGAAATGTGTCAGGGAAATATCTGCACTCATATATAGAAGGTATTATCCATATGTTAGCACTTGTTATAACTAATTTTCATAGGAATAAAGTTCAAAAATATATAGCTATCATTATGGACATTTAGATATCTACACAACGTACGTATGTTGTAATATATATATTACATATATATATATAGTGAGCTTATATATATATATATATAATATATATATATAAGCTCACTATATATATATGTAATATATATATTACATATAAATACATATACATATAAATGTATATGTATTATGTATTTTATATATATATATATAAGCTCACTGTTTTTTTAACTTTAAGAGATTTTTACCTTTTTGCTATTAATGAACAAATTTGGCCTGATAACCATAGGTGTTAGTTGAAATTAATATTACATCTAATTAGATATATTTGTTTGCATTCCTTCCTGTAGGAAGACATTGAAGAGTTAATGGATTTTTTGCAAGCTAGCAAGAAATACCATCTAAATAGAAGATTTGCTTACAGAGAGTATCTTATAAGTACAGTACAGTTAATGGATTCTCAAGCTTCTACTCTTATAAATGCAGCAGCAACCCAGATATCAGCGCTCATTAATAAGATGGAAAGGTAAATATCTCAACTGGTTTTTTAAGTCCGTTTTATAGTCAGTTTAAAAATTACCAAATATTGCATCTGTTGATATGATAATCTAATTTACCTATTTTTTTAACCTTTGCTTGCTAATCTTCTTATTTCTCCTGTTTGCTGCCATGTTGGAATCATACTCTAAGTTTAGCCTCAAGATTTTGTTGATCAGAGAGAGGTTCTTCCAGTATGCTTGCACTGCTTTGCCTGTTTTGCTAAAATCTGCAGCTGTGTGGCTCAAAGACAAAAATAAATCTCTTGGCATAGGAAATACAATTTAGGCACATCTTCCACAGAGAGTTCCTTTCCATCAGTTCATGCTTCTTTTTAGAATTGGATTATATAAGAAATGTTCTGAGATGTTTTCACAGATGTCGCTATGTGAAGAGCCTTAACGAGAAACTCTTTTCTGTACAACCACTGCATCCATGGATCAAATAATTGAAATGAACAACAGGGACTTCTCAAGCTGAAAAAATAGTTGTATGCCTGTTGCTGCACTTAATAGTCAAAAAACATTAATAACAGAATGGAGAGGAAATATCCAGTATTAGTAATTCAAGACCTTGTAGATCTCATCCCCAGAAATATATTTTAATGGGAGGGATGCTTGCACACAAATAACCCAAACCCTCTGCAAAAACAATCAACCTCTTCTCCCTTAAAGCATCGTTAACATGACGAAAAATAAATTCTGTATTACTCTCTGTTTAAACTTTATAGAGTGGTAGTACTCTGCAGACAAAGAAAACATGTCGGTAGTTGACATTTGTAGAGAAGAAATCCCATCTGATTTTTTGAGTATAGAACTACTTATTTTCCTGTAACTTCCCATACCTTCTAGGGCATGAATTCCATTCAGGCAAATTTTGGCCAAACTGTTACATTATTTATTCTTTAGATGTTGAGATTATAAAGCTCCAGAATCTAGTAATACAAATTATTTGCTAGACTTTCTTCTACAAGCAGACTGAAATATCCTTGTATAAACCCAGAGGAAGTATGTGCTAGGAAGGCTTAGATTTCAGTTTTTAACTCTGAACTGATTTGGGGAATATTTACAATTTGGTGCGTTACAATTTGAGCAGATATACTTTGGTTTGATGGTTTGGTACTTTAAATTTGTATTCATAATACCCTCTTAAGTTTCATATTAGCATTGAATTTGCTTGTCTAAATATAAACACAGGTCTGTCTTAGTCTGTTATGCGTAACATTGGTTCTTAAACTTACAGTTAAAAATGGCATGCAGAAATGCAGAGCTATTTATATTGAGAAGAGAAACTAATATACCACAGGTAAACAGAAATGAGGAATACATATAACAGCAAATAAATGATAAGGAGAGAGGATGTTTAGAATTCATCAGGTAGAAAGGCAATTCAAAATTAACACGAAAAAGATTGTGTATAGCCAGAAATAAAGGTTATAAAAAGCAAAATGAAACCAAGACAAAACAATTCCAGGGAGATTTGTGAAGATTTTAAATGAAGTAAGGCAGCCGCAGTTTTCAAGCTGAGCTTTCTAAAGATAGCAGTTAAATAAAATATCCCATTTGTTAGGCCTGGCTGTGTGTACGCAGTGCTGTTTGGAAAGCAAGTCTGAGCTGCAATGCCAAAACACAGGAAAGCAAGTTCTAAAATTCAGATGGTAATTATAGATTTGTAGGGTTGTCTAGCTAGGGGTTTTGTGTTTTCCCTTAACAAATAAATGAGTCAAAAGGTGATACTTGAGGCAATATTTAGCCTGATGTTTTTCCGGGTATACCCAGAGGTGCCAGGTTCGTGACATTTTTAAACTACAGCATTTGTAGCATGTTGTATTGTTCTTTAGTGAGTATCGGCACTCTCACGAGAAGTTTAATTTCTTCTTTGGTCTCCTAAAAAGCTTACTCCAGTTCTGCTGATTCACTAGTTATGAACAATTCAAGCTCCTTTATAAATTTCTCTGAAAATTGTAATATTTATGAGGCCTCAAGCATTTCTTGTGAACTGTTTTAAAGTAGGCAGTTGATTATCTTTGACATAAAAGATCAAAGCAAAACATCTTATGTTGGTCTCTTATTCTTGTGAATATTCTTCATTTGTGCAGATCTTGATATAACCAAAGTAGTTTTCCAATCTGTCCTGCGGGACCTTTCAGGAACTAGGCATTAGAAAGTGAACGCATCCAGTGGTAATGCATCAGTATAAAGCTTTTTTAGCTATTTTCTGTATAAGGGGTTTATTGTCCTGAATTATTGTGATGACACCTCAATTGTGATGGCAATATGCCAGCCCAGTGGGTGAAATCCTGAAGTAGCTGAAGTTCAGTATCATCAACATGGCTCTTCTGAAATTTTTCATTTGTGGGATGGTTCTGACACATCCATCTTTTTCTATTGCAGCCCCTTTCACTGCCCCAGACAGGGATTTTAATTGGATACAGCAAGGCTGAGTTTATTTCTTCAACACAAGGCAGGCTGAAGGTGTTAAAAATAATATCTTGGTTATTACCTTACCTTATTTTCTCACTATAATAAATCTACCTTTGATTCACTAATCTTTTGCCTTAGGCTTGACGGAAAGGAGGTATTAGAGCTAACAAATATAGATAGAAAACTTGGTGCTGTTGAGTCTGTTATTGTTGGGGTTTTTTTGGACACAACACTGAAATTATTTGCTTTCAAGGCAAAAAATGACTTTGCCAGAAGATCTGTGAATGATGCTCTCAAGTTACTGAGAGGTATTTTAATCTGCCTTCTGTAGAAGATCAGAAAAAATCAGCAGATGTTGGAAGAAACCTTTGTAAAAGAAAACCCTGTCTGGTTGACGTAACTGTGTAATAAAGCAGCTCAGAGTTTCTTTCCAGCACTCTCAGTACGCAGGGGATATTTTGTGGCCTACTCAGATACCCACAGATGCTTGAGCAGTAGATGGAGAGGTGTGAACTGTGGAATCTGGATACCACATTTCTATTGCAGTGCCTGCAAACAAGCTAAGATGTACAACTCCTGCGTTATTTCTTTTAGCTTGTATTTTGAAGATTTTGCTTGGAATAAAGCTATGACAGTATCAACAAATAGAACAAGATCCTGTACTTTCTGGAAAAGGATTGTGGTGGTAGATTGCGAGCTTTAGCCACTTCTCTAGTTTATTATTTATGCTAGGTATTATATTGGAATGGGGACTTGGAAGAGCAACATATTAATGTCTTGATTTTCAGAGATTTTGCAAAATTTTTTTTGAATCCAAGCTCTGTGAATAATGTTCATGTCTTACGATTCTGGAAGCTCACTGTGCTTAATATTAAAAATTGTAAGTTAAAAATGCCCAATAGCCTTGTCTGACTGCATTAAGATTTTCATTTATTCTTCTGTTTTCTGAGAAAGATTTGGGAAAATTCTGGTGTAAATAGGATAGTGGGAAATTTTAGAAGTTCAATTTGAGTTTATGGAGAGGGAGATTTTCTTAACTGTTATGCTATCTAATTAGCTAAGATTGGGATTTTGCTTACTCTTTGATGTTAAGTAGTACAGCAACTGGAGGTAGACCATTGTCCTAAACTTCAATTTGAAAGTTCTGTGCACTTAATAAGTGAGGATTTGCGCTGTCGGAGTATTGTATTTCACTGGTAACTGGAAATGTTTAAAAATTTTCTGATTTAAATGCAATAGAAAATGTGAATTTGTCTGTTCGTGGATATGGCTGCCTTGTATCTTTAAAATAATTTTTAAATGCTTTTATTTGGGTAAATTACATCCTTAAAAGAGAAAATTGTTTCTAACTAAGATTTAGAAAGGACATCCAGAGTTGCATTCCAGTGGTGTTAAATGAAAAATATAAATATTTTAAATAATATATAAGGTTTAAAATGTCTCATTTGAATTTTGATTACATTACTAACTGATATGTAGTTAGTTTTGCATTTGCCTTCCCTTCCTTCCTTCTTCACATTCCTTCTTTATAAACCTTCATTCTACTCTCACAAACTGCCTTCATTTTGCACTCATCTTTGAGATTATGACTATCTATTATCCACTTGTTTCTTTGAGTCTCCCCAGATATTACTGCTAAAAAAAAAAAAAAAAAAAAAAAAAAAGATCTTTCTGTGTGGCTACTTTGTTGAGCCTTTGAATGGTACTAATTACTTCAAATATCCTTTTGCTCATAAGAATTTAGGATAACAGACTTCAAACACTATTATTACAGAGCAGGTCATCTACCTGAAAGTCATTTGGGACTTCTGCTGGATCGAGCTGAGACTGAAATTAATTCTGTTAAGCAGAAATTTGATCATGATTTGAAACAAGAAAAGCAAAAGCTTCATCAGAAACTCATTATCAAGCGAAGGCGGGAAATGCTGCAAAAGGTAATTATTTTCAGTATATTTATTTTCACAGGGCTTAACGTGAAGAAATTGAATGAGTTGGAAAGTAAAGTGTAGTTCTTAGGATGGGGGTCGACGCTGCCAGGAGTGCAGATGAAAATAATGTCTGTTCTTTTTATCTGTGTTCCACCATTTGCTGTGTTAAGTATTCAGATATTAACAGCTGTTCTTTAAAAAATAAAAATTAAAAAATGCAAGAAATTGACCTAAGTAGAGAAACTCATGAAGCCTATCTAATTAGTTGTACCTGTTCCAGGGAGGTGTTACAAACCTCTGTGCAGACAGGCAAAAGACCAGCTGAGGTTCTGGAATCAGTGAGGCAGATGTCACAGATCTGTTGCAGTCATTGTTTTCTGTGGATTTTCTGGCTGGGACATAAATGGTTTTTATTACACAGTTAAAACTCCTGCAGGTCAACTACAAAACTCTGCCTAAGGGATGTAGGAAAAACTACATTAGATTCTTTACATTGGGTTAGGTGATATATCTCTAGGTGACCAAAATTAAGTGAGATTAATTTTTACATTTTGTGGGATATCACAGAATCACAGAATTTTCTAGGTTGGAAGAGACCTCAAGGTCATCGAGTCCAACCTCTGACCTAATGCTAACAGTCCCCACTAAACCATTTCCCTAAGCTCTACATCTAAACGTCTTTTGAAGACTTCCAGGGATGGTGACTCCACCACTTCCCTGGGCAGCCTGTTCCAGTGCCTCACAACCCTTTCAGTGAAGAAGTTCTTCCTAACATCTAACCTAAAACTCCCCTGGCTCAACTTAAGCCCAGTCCCCCTCGTCCTGTCACCAGGCACGTGGGAGAACAGGCCAACCCCCACCTCGCTACAGCCTCCCTTGAGGTACCTATAAAGAGCGATAAGGTCACCCCTGAGCCTCCTCTTCTCCAGGCTGAACAAGCCCAGCTCCCTCAGCCGCTCCTCGTAGGACTTGTTCTCCAGGCCCCTCACCAGCTTCGTCGCCCTTCTCTGCACCCGCTCAAGCACCTCGATGTCCTTCTTGTAGCGAGGGGCCCAAAACTGAACACAGTACTCGAGGTGTGGCCTCACCAGAGCTGAGTACAGGGGGACGATCACCTCCCTAGCCCTGCTGGCCACACTGTTCCTGATACAAGCCAGGATGCCGTTGGCCTTCTTGGCCACCTGAGCACACTGCTGGCTCATATTCAGCCGACTATCCACCATCACTCCCAGGTCCTTCTCTGCCTGGCAGCTCTCCAACCATTCCTCTCCCAGCCTGTAGCTCTGCTTGGGGTTATTGCGCCCCAGGTGCAGGACCCGGCACTTGGCCTTGTTGAACTTCATGCAGTTGACCTCAGCCCATCGGTGCAGCCTATCCAGATCCTCCTGCAGAGCTTTCCTACCCTCATATGTGTTTCAGTGTTTTTCTACTCTTTAACAGATGTCACTGCAAAGAGGGACAATAGGCATAAAGATGGAGACTTCCATCTTTATTGTCTTTATTCTCAGTATAGGTAGCTTTGGTTTAGCCTTCTGGTGAAATTGCTGCTTGCTGTAAGAAGGAGAAAATCAAAAACAACAAAAAAAATTTTTTCTTCTTCTTCATTGGTATTTATTTGATTGATTTGTTACTTCTGGAACACTGCCAGATTATTACAATTCAGCTGTTTGTCACTATGTCAAACCACAAGGTTATACTTTTTTTTAGGTGTTAGCCCTTCTATCAATAATCCAAATTATCATAGGCCTGCTTGATGCACACAAAGCCATCATGTCGAGGACTAAGTTAGTCTCTGGATGCTTAAAAGTAGTTTCAAGAACACTCAAAACCAAAAGTAGAAACTTTGCTTTGCTATGCAATATGTAATTAAAGAGCTGGAATTTGAGGGCTGTTCCTTCTTAATCTTGTTCCTCTTTTCAAAAATGAATCAGCAGAAAGAGCATCGAAAGGAGCAGCTGTCACTTGGGGACCCCTTCAAAACCACTAAGGAGGTCACTCAGTACCTGAGCCACTGGAAAAATCTTCTGAATGATCATGCCATTGAATTTGAAGAACTTACTGAAAAGCTTGATAATGAGGCCAGTGAAGAGCTGAAAGACCTTATATTTAATCTAACAGAGAAAACTATTGAAGAGCTTAAGCGTGTTCAGTACGGAATATTTGTACAAGAACTGGTAAAGCTCAATGTGCCAAAGATGTTCCTGCTGGAAGTTGTAGAAGAGCATAAAAAAGAGATCATTATTAAACGTGAACAGCTTGAAAGGGAAGAACATGAAAAGAGCATGGTCGCTGAAGAGTTGCTGCAGCTCACAAGACAAAAACTAAGCCAAGAACTGGAAGCTAGACTTTCGGAACAAAAAAAAATAAGGAGTTGGGAGCAATCAGTATTCATGCAAGTATCTCTATGCCTTTTTCTTAGTTATTCTTGTAAACAGTGATGAGCTAGGAGTTGTCATACCTGTCTGAATGTAATTGTTAATGATCAATTATATGTCAAGCACCTGGGAATTGATTTCTCACAAGTGCTCAGGCCCTGCAGAGCCAGCAACATGCACTGACAGTCTGACACCTCAGTAGAGTTTCCAGGAAACAGAATTTTTGAAAACGAAAGGTGGAGTGATATTTTTATACTTCACTTCACTTTGTACCAGGTGTCACTTGTGCATCTTTCATTATTATTCTTGGGTTTGTTCTCAGAGGTCCAACACTTTGCAAATGTCATTTACTATGTCAGGCCTAATGAGCCCTGCACTCAATTTTGATACATTTGTTCCAGATACAAGTCAAGCCTTATCCATCAGGTGCTAATTTTATGCTTTACAGAAACATTTCTACATATTTCATAAATATACAGCACAGTAGCGTACCTCTGTGGTTCAAGAGATACACACATCAGACTTGGCCAATCTGTCGTGCTGACAAAGTGCTGCTGATGCCGAGGCCCCAAGCTGCTTCATACCTCTTCTTTAAAGTAAAACAGTTTTGCTCAGGCAGTTTTGTCCTGACAGCATCTCTGTAAGTTTTTCTGCTGCACAGTGTAAGGCCACATAAAAGAAATAGGAAAAGAAACCTTGCCCATTGCATGCTTGCTTTGTTAGAGGAAAAAAATCCATTTCTGTCATAGTTTAGTTTTTAATTTCAAAGTCCTTGTACTTTATTCAGCATTTTAAATACTTTTTCTATAAGCTATTCCAGTGTATCTTCTAACTTGTTTTATTATCTCTGAATATATTGCTGAGAACAGACCTGCAAGAACAAGGATTGTATGACCCAGAAAGTCTTTCGTTTTTATAACTTATGATTCCATGATAATTGTGCTCTAGTCTGCAGTGTCACCTGATGTATTGTTAGATGCTATCTGTTTACTGCAATAGTAAGCTGATTGTTTTTTCCAGTAAAATACTGGCAAATACATACAAAAACTGCAGCATTATGCAACTACTCTACCAAAAGTCTCTTAAAACACTTTATGTTCAGTCCACTGTCGATTTTGAGATTTCTATCACAGTTTCCAGCTCTTTCATTTGTGTTCTCATCTGCTATTTTTCACGAAGAATTATTTTGACTGATAGCTTTTCATTTCTGTTGCTACTGAAGAGATAAGTTACTCCAAAGTTCCTGTGAAGACTTTTTTTTCAATGCTGAAAGTCCTTATTAAATATAGACTTTACAAAATTGTGATTTGCAGTCTTTACACACACACATACATACACACACACACTTGATTTTCTTCTAATGAATGTCTTAAGACAACATGAGAAATGGTAAGTATAATGGAAATGCTTATTTGGAGTAATACTGCATTAATTTTTTTAGGTGCAAACTTTACAGCATATTAAAATGTTTTAGTTTAGGATGTAACAGTACTTTGCTGAATCAGTAAACAGAAATAGGATCTATTTAGATGCAGGATTTCTAAACCCAGGAATATTTTAGTGCAACTATGAGGTACTGTATAACAATGATATGTTGAATTAAAGCTTCAGTCTTAATGGAACATACAGTATAATATAATACAATAATAATAAGCTACTTTAAAAAAAAAGTGATGTTCATGCTTTTAATGCAAATGCATTTTTGGGAAAGAAATTGTTCAAAAGAAAAGTTAAACTACTTTTATGAAATACTCTTAAATATTTCAGTCACAAGATCAGAACATGAATATAGTCTCAGGTTAGTCAAAAAATGGAAGATGAATTTAGGCTTTAGAGCATTCTAATTTTAAGTCAACGTCACCTTGGCCTGAGGAATAGTTCCCTGGACTTCTGTGTTGAGAACCTTCCTTTGACAAAATAGGAATTTTTTGAGTGATTTAAACTTAAAATATAATCCATGTTGTTCAGACTGATAAAAGGTTTTTTACAAAGAATAGGTCAAACCACTTGGTGATGGGGCAGATGACATATATGAGTTTATAATACAGTAGCTTGGTCTGCTAAGTGCTGAGAAACAGCACAGGGAGGCTTTACAGGAAGTCTTTGTCTTGATTACAGCCCTAACAGCCCTAAATTCAGGGTTTGTATTGTCTGAAGTGGTAGAATAATTCCGTACGTAAGAAGTTTGCTCAAATTTGTATTTTTATATTTTTTTATTCCAAATGTGTTTCCTTTTGAAAATGATGTTTTACAGTCAAGGAAGTACTGTACTTGGAATTTAAGGTATACTCATGGATATTTTAAACATTCTGAGCAGCTCAGTCCTATGTGAGATGAATAACTGATTTATGCACAATGTAAAGAATGATGATCACGGTTCTGTAAAGTATTCTTGTGCATGTCTTTTAAATTTTGTCTGTATCACTGAACAGCAAACAGCTTTCATTGTTTTTTTTTGTTTTCTTTTTGTTTTTTTTTGGTTTTGTTTTGTTTTGCTGTTTGTTCATTTGTTTGTTTTTTCTTTTAACAGGCATCTTCTAAGTTTGCCCCTTTCACTATCCGAAGAGGAATTGCTTAAAATGAGACAAGAGTTCCACTGCTGCTTTTCTCAGGTGGACAGCAGCTTGGCTCTGCCCAAGATAAGAGCAAGAACTTTGCTTCAGGCTTTTGAGCTGGAGCAAAGGGATGTGGAGCTGCTGAAGGTTGATCAAAATTTGGCAATGACCAATAAACAGGTAGGCACAATGTGGGGTCAGTGTGGGGATGCATGCATCCACAGTTGTTGGCCTGATCTGCAGATGAAGTCCATGGCTTCTCCATAGAGATGACAGTGATGTGTGCTTCGTCAGTGTGTGGATGAGTGAACCTTAAAGATAACAGTTTAAGCAGCAGTCAGATATGCTTCCTTCACGTACACCTGCATAGATCTACTGCTTGTGTGTCCTCCAGCCTTGCCAAGATGAAGGCATCTGTATACAGAAATGGTTGAGTGACCAAAAGGGGACGCATATCTGAGGAGAGTCTACTGAAATGTCAAAAACTGGAGAGATGATAAACCTGACTCTGAATATCAGGGACAAGTTATGTTCTTTACAGCCCAAACTGAGATTTCGCTTGCAAACCTTCTACTTCACTAAATTTGGCACTAAAGTAGGGAAGGACATTGTTGCCTCTCGGCAATAATACGGGCTTGATTTCAGATTAGTGTTTCCAAAATAATTGGATGTGTACAGAGGTGGTTTTATTTTGTTTATTTTAAATCTAGATAATAAGATGATCTAGATAATCTAATAAGTAAATTTAGAGAGGCTTTCCCAACAAGAAATATCTATCAAATTTAGCACTGTTTTTTTTTTTTTTTTATTTGTTTGTTTGTATTTTTTTTTGTTTTGTTTTTAATAACACTGCGAAGGGTGTTAAATTCCTTTTGTAAGATGCAAAATCTTTGGAACTTTGGAATCATAAATTGTTTTATATTCTTAAACAGGAGAAAGAAAATTGTTTCCTGTATAATGTTTCTGATACCATTGTAAAAGGAGTACTTTCCCTTGCTTTGTTTTGCTTCAGTTACATTTTCTAAATGTGTAAACTAACTTGGGATAATTATATTAGGAAGTAGGCTTGTTCAAAACCTTAATAATTTCTGAATTACTTAAGAAGGAAAATGACTTTGCAATAGCCTTATAGTTGAACAAGTGTTATCATTTCCCTGAGAGTTCATTATACTTAGTTGATATTCTTGTAAAGATATATAAAGGTCAAGAATAATATGATTACATGAAGTGGTGCCTATTAATAATACCAGGTTCATTTGTGATTCATATACTGTGTCTCTAAAACAATGCAGTTCTTGAATTAATTTTCTTCATTCATTTTTAACTGTGCTGAGGAAACTGTGTATCAGTTAATGTCTTTTATTGTCACTACTAAAGATTGTATAAAGCCAACTTTATAGCAGTTTTCATGGAAAGGGTGAGTGAGTGAAATTTAAATGAAATGAATGAAATTTTAAAAATGAGTGTCCAGTTCTATCTGAATGTCTGAAAGGAATCATCAGAATGAATGCATAGCACATGCATTTCAGAAATATTTTCTCAGTGAAATTTGTCCTTTTCAAGTGTTTCATTAATTGGTCAATCTGCCCAAAATAGTAAGTTATAATCTTAATGTTACCATATCCATCTACCTCTTACAAATAATGCCTTTTTTGCTCATCTTATCACAGCAGCATTCTAAAATGAAAAAATCAGGATCCAGGAGTAGAAATAAAATAGATATTCTGAAGAAATCTTTACAGGACAAAATTTTAATTTATGAAGACTCAGTGAAAGATGCAAATGTGAATAAGGTAAACGTAAGATTTTCCTTTTCTGGGGTCAGAACCTATATTTTAAGTAATTAATTAATAACAGTTCTCAGTCATGAATAAAATCCAGATAAAGAAGGCATGAGGTGCAGTGGCATGATTTATCTTTTTACTCATACCCGCATTTGTCAAGATGAATTTAAAGATTGATAGTTTTGACTGTTTAAATTTTTGCACCTTAGTTACAGAACTGCTTTCATGTCTCACTCTTTTTTTCCTTTGGTGGTTCTGGGGCTTGGTGTATGCATGATTGCAAGATTCCCCTAGGTACTCTGGGTTTCTTAGCACACCTTTCAAATTATAGAATCATAGAACAGTGGATTGTGCTTCACTGCTGAACGAAATTTTATTCATGAGCCTTATTAATGCTTCTCAAAATGCAGAAACAGGTTCTTAGATTCCAGTATGTTTTGGGTAGTTTTATACTGAGTTTATTTGTACACAACTCATTGAAGGGGAGCCTTGATTCTCGTTGGTAGCTTTTAAAAGGGTCCTAATCCCAATCTATTGTTAATCTTTGAGGACTGGAAGGGCCAGTGTCAATATGGGGTTTTGGAGGTTTTTTTCTTCTCTGCCAGTAGACTTTCCATGAGATATTCAACTTCTTTAACCTCTCTCTACTTCATTTTCCCATTTGTGAAATATAAGTAATATTACTTCTTTGTATCTGAGGTATATTACAGTGACAACAGACATAAGTAGTGCTCAGCTATATAAGCACTAGGCAGAACAAGTGTCATTGGATGTTGAAATCGGCAGAATCATAGAATCATTAAGGTTGGAAAGGACCTCCAAGATCATCTGGTCCAAACATTTCCCTACCACCAATATCACCCACTAAACCATGTCCCTAAGCACCAGGTCCAACCTTTCCTTAAACGCCCACAGGGATGGTGATTCCACCACCTCCCTGGGCAAACCATTCCAATGGCAGGTAAAAAATAATTTCACAAATGACTGCAATACCAATTTTATTATAAATTTGGAAGAAATTTTGTACACCTGTTTCTTGTACTTTTTGTACCTGGATCCCAAGGAATGGGTCAATATGTTTATTCAGAAATAATTTTACTTTTATGTGAGATTAGCATATTGTTGTTATTGGTTGCAGATGGTAAAAGCAAAGGTTTGTCTAGTCCAACATCCAGTCTTTGAAACTGAGAGCAGATGCTTAGGCAAGAAGGCAAAGAGTGGCCAAGTGTGTTCTACCAGTCTTTAATAATTTAACAGCTCTTATCCAAGGATCTAATTCATAACTGGAGACATTTGTACTTTTGGTTTCAATTCCTCATACCATGATCTCCAAAATCTCCTTTCATTTTTTATTTATTTATTTATTTATTTATTTATTTTTACTGTTACTTAAAAAGACAATTGAGTATATGTCCTTCTCTTAGGCATTTGTTTTGATAACACATTTGGTGTGATCATTGACTTAAACTTTTGTTAGAATCTTGTTTTAAAATTGGAAAGTTAGCTTCTCTAAGCCTCATTGTTTTAGTTTTACATGCACCATCTGGCATACCTGTCGTTGTTTTAATTGTACAACTGCATATTAGTTGTAAAAAGCCAAATGCTTTGGGCTTTTCCCAATAAGGAAACTAAACTATTGTTAAGGAAACTCATTAGTTCTCGCATTATCATTAGAACAAAGAAGTACTGCAATAAACATGTTGATCACAGAAGAAAAGTTTTTTTTCTGCCTTTTGCAGTCTGTTGCCTCATTCCTCATTTAGAATCATATGCTTCTAAATTTTGCATTAATGTAAACACTTCTATCATCTAACTCAGAATTAACTATCTGATTTTTCACAGTCAATTCACAGCGGAGAAATAAAAAAAACCAAAACACAACAATGGAGCAATGTTCTGCTTTATTTCTCCTGTGTTCACTGCTGCTTTTCTCATGCAGTGTTCACGTAGTGTCGTGGGTTCTTGCAGCCTACAGGATAGCTATAAACTTTTTTCTAGCCAATGCTTGTGAAAACAGCAGTGGGATATATTGTTTGGAAATCCTATAAAACAGACATGCCAGAGAAGAAGTTGTAGACAGGATGTAGTGAGCTGAGAGGCCATGGAAGAAGGTTTAAGTCCTAGTCTTATAGTATGCAGACTGTCTAATTCCTCTGTGTTTCATAGCTGTGTTGAGGTGTCCTGTGCACTTGGCATGTCGATGTAGCAGTTCTTTTCTGAAAAACCATTTACAAAGGATAGTGGTAAAACACATTGTTTCTTCTGTTTACCCTTCTGGGCTAAAAAAAAAAATATATATATATATATCAATAGTAATAGACATGCATGAGACAAGTCTTTGGAATTACAGGTAATGAAATACATTTTCAGGGCAAGTCAGTGGGAACTTAAGAACTGAGACCTTAAAAGATCAGATAGATAGTAAGGCTCTGAAAATTGCTAATTGCTTTTGAGAGCTTTATCCTCTGTCTCAAAGGACAGAGGTATAACAAAGATCAGCAGTATAATCATTAATTCATATGCCATTCAAAACAAAAACTTGAGTCTTAGTGCAGAAGTTTGTCTTGTGCACAGGCTTTCAAAGGAAGATTTTGTTTAAAAATTTACCTTGGGACTGATGTGTGGAATGGTCTTGGCTTCCAGGCCTTTGTCTTGTATCGATGACTCATAAGAATATCTTGAAATAACATTTTGGATTTTGGAAATCAGCTTGTTTTGACGAGATAAAACAATGAAACAACAACAAACAAACCCCAGTCTGTCTTGTCTGTCTTCTGCAATCTAATTCAAAGTCATGATCCGTAGAATGTTCTGCAGTTTTTGATTTCATTTGATTTCCAATTGGTATTGCTAGAGTACAATATGGGCCTCTGAATGCTTATGAGCTGTTGGACTGTGAGGTTAGATGGCAAATGTTAAAGTTACTAGCTTTTCAGTAAAAAGCATTACACAAAGAAGAAAAGGTCTCAAATTCATTTCACTTGTTTCTCACCTGCCTGAAAAGAATATAGAAGATATATACATAAAAGTAATATTAATATTGAATATTTCCTACTGAAAACTGGAATGTATCTGGCCTAAAGTACAAGTCATCTACATCATTATTTATTTATTTATTTATTTATTTATTTTTATGAGCACTTGGAGGCATCTCAGCTCTTTTTTCATAACTCCAAATTTTGGCCATCACTTTTGCTTTTCACTGGAGATCTCTGCCTCTAGTGCTAAAAAATAACAATTTTAATTTTTAGAATTTTGTTTTACTCTATTTCCAGTGTGATCTCTGAGCTGAATTTTCTTTCAAACCCAAATATCCAATATGCTTGTTACTCATATGCTTTCTTAATTTTTAATGTCATACGCCTATGTTTTTCAAAGTCAATTCTTTAGATAACAGTAATATTGAAAGACAACGTCTGTCTTTTAAGATGGAGACTTGTTAAAAATAACAATAAAATTATATGGTATCTTACTCTTGAGTTGTACTTGGCTTAATTCACATTACTCAAAAATACTTCATGATGGTAACCTTCCTTCCCTTGTGTTCAAGGACATTCCAGATGATATAATGGAGACTTTGGAGAATATCACATGAACATACCACAAGCATATTTGGTTGCAAATCACATTGTAAATTTAACTCCATTTACTGGGTAATAGAATTTGGATGAAACACAATCTCTCTTGGCAAGTTTCTTATCATATAATTTTCTTATAATTTCCAGAGAAAATTCTTGGGCATCATATTACATGTTTATTGTCTCAGGGATCTAAAAGCTTGGTGACAGTCTCCATAAATGCTGCTTTAAGGTTAACTGTGAATAGAGTCAAAGATATATAATTCCGATTAGCATGAATAGAATACAAAGCTAACGTGAATAGAAAGCTAATAACGTATTAATGATTTGAGTATGTATCATATTTCTTTATTTTTGCTGATACGCTGAAGGGCCAAATAAGATCTTGTGCCAATGCAAGTCATATAGTGTCTAAAGACTATATAGTTCACCTTCAGTGTTATTGTTTGCACTTGATGGTCAACTACTTTATAATTCTCTTTCCTATAAGTGGTGTGACTCACCAGTGCCACAGGGTGTATGTTGACAAGTGCCTGCTAAGCTTTACCCTCCATCTCTCCCTGGGGCCTTCCTTCAGAACAAGCATCAGGGCCTGCTGCCTGGGCAAAGACAGGCCTGCTGGAGCATCTCCTTAAGCTGGGCTTCTTGGTTACTATTGTGAACTTCGGGCATCTCAAATATTTTAATGAAGGGATAAGGCTAAGAGTATGTTTAGTGGTACAACACAGTGCTACTTATGCTAGTAAAATGTTGTAACTAACCAGATAATTTTAAAGAAATTTTGTTTGAGGTTATGGAATTTATTGTGTAAAAACTCTGTGATGCCATGTAGCAGAGTATCTCAGAGGACTATAAACACAATGCTAGCCTTTCTAATAAACATACAGATCTATTTATTACTCCTATTTTCTAGACAGGTAGAACTGTAGAGAGATTAAGGCTGCACATATAGGATGCCTCAGGATCCATGCTAAGATACCTACCATGTAGATATCTGAATTAAATAGGGACATCCCTCTCTTCCTGTTTGTTAAGAGAGGGGCCAAACTGGATGGGATACCTTTCCATAGTATGCAAATGGGAGTACCTGCTCTGAGTGACAGTAACTTAATTGAAACATCTTTAAAAGGTTTTGAGATGCCTCCTCTGATGGCTGTGGTCCTTCCATTCTGTCACAGGGAGCGGTTCCTTGAGCATTTATGTTAAATAAGCATTTTCTTAAGTTTCCAATATTATTTCTGAAAACTTTTTTACATGCTGTGAAACTTCTCAGATGTTTTTTAGGAGAAGAAGAAAATTTAGAGATGGAGTGAGAGAAACCCTGCACTCAGTTACCCAGCACTGTCATAGTTGCGCTGTTTCTGTGCTTAGATTCTGGATTCAAAATCCAGTGCGTAGTGCAGCACTTGATTGATGTAAATTCTAAGTAATGGAGTTGCAGCTCTCATGCTTGTGTATGCTCGCTCTGTCTTCCCTCTCTTACAATAAAAATTCTGGGCCTGCATGGATAGGTAACACAGCGAGAGAGAATAAAACTAAGTTGAAAATTATTTGATGTCTTTGAGGATTCACTTACCCAAATGTTTATATGTGCAGTGTAGTCTCACCTAGACATCCACACTTACATATCAGTGGAAAGATTTTTTTTTTTTTAGGGTATGACACACACACCAAAAAATACCTTTTCCCTTTTCTGTAAACGGAGCTTAGAGTGACAAGCTCGGATGGAAGCATCCAAAGAGGGTAATCACAGCTGGCCACTGACCACATTGTCCTGCAGAAAAACAGATTCAGGGCAATTTCACTGTCCGTGAATGTCAGTGGCAGAGTATGGAGGGCTTATCAATACCATTGCATCTGATTCTGTGCTTGGGAATGCGATTTGCCTTTTACCCTTGGGTTTTCTCCGTGTTTATCCTTTTGGATATCTGGTATTGAGTTAAAGCAAGTTGATTTTATCTTTTTTTCTTTTTTTTTTTTTTTAACTAATTGGAAAGATGTATTTTGTCTTTCTCTTTAGTCGCTCTTGTATGTAAGCAGAGATTTGTTTGTGTTATTAATTTTTACCTTTGTTATATTAAAAATTAATATAGACCCTGTATTCCATGTTAGTATTATTAGAGTTACCTGTACACTCCTCCCCACCTTAAAAAAAAAAAAAAAAAAAAACTGATCTAATTGGTATCTCACCTTCCTGCAATATTTTGTGATCATTTATATACAGTAAAAGCTTGGAATTGAATGTTTAAAAACACTTTTTTTTTTTTTTTTTAACAATGTATCTCGTTATAAGATAACAGCTTTGATTTCTTTGCTGCTTTAATCCAGCTTGTTAATTGCAGAGTAGTAAAATCATGAGCATTCACGTAATGTTTTAAGGTTTTATGTTAATCTAGTTATCTTTTGCGTTTCATTATTTTTTAGGTTAATTACGAGTTGCTGCTTGAGAAAGACTGTCAGCTGCGTGATCTGGAAAATAAACTTGGAGAGTATATTGCTTCTTTACAGTTTCAAAAGACTGTTAAAAAAATCAAAATGTTGGAGCTATATACTGCTATCATAAGTGTACAAGCTTTGCTCTTTGAACAACTAAGCACGTCAAAAACCCTGTCAAAATTGGAATGTATTCAGATTTTGGAAACCCATAATCCAGTAAGTAATGAAGTTGTGAGAAAGAAAAACTCCTGTTAGGAGACAGCAGCTGAGACAGTAGCTTATTTGACTTTGATTTAGTTGCACTGGTTTGCAATTCCTCATGGTCTGGTCTTGAGTTTCTGTGTTTATGTGCACTCTACTGTTCTAAATAAAAGAAATAAAGTAAAGGAAAATGTTAGTGCCAGAGAAGATTATATATTGTGGTTATTTATTTTTGTTACAGTACCATCCAGAGATATACAGTCAGAAAGAGCAGTATTTTGATGACTAGTTAAATTTTGTTGATCACAAGAAAGAATATTGGGAAGAGATAGTGTCATGATTTGTCATGAATGTGTTACAATTTTTTTGACAATATAATGCTAGCCATACAGGAAAATCCATAAATACACAATATACTTAAATCATGGAGCTTTTAAAGTTATTTTTATATATATATATATATATATATATATATATACACACAAATACACACACACATATATATATATATTATTTTTTTTAATGTATGAATTTACTTACCTGTTTGTCTCCCTCCAAGCATACTCACATTGTTTCTATACTAGAAACTTCAGAAAGACCTCTTCGCTTCATTGTATTTATTACACACGTTACATGTATGTGACAGTTTGCTGTTCCTTTTTTAATACTTCAGTATTCCATATTCATAAGGATGGGTTTTGTCTGCTATTTGTGACCATCAGAGTGAGGCTTGGGAGAGCATTGGAGTTGAACAAACAAAATGATTTTTTAAGAGCAAAATCTCTTTGCTAGAGGGCATCATTAGAAAGCTATTACTATGAAAACTCCTGCTTAAATTTTAATGCTCTCATCTCTACAGAGCTTCTCTTAAAATGGCAGTTAGTATGCTTATACCCTTCCATTTAAAAATAAATAAATAAATCATTAAAGCTGTAGAGAACTGAGAAACTTCTGCATAGACAGAGTATTAAAATATTTTAATCTGGGTTTATTGCCTTTTAACGCAGGAATTATAGGAGGTCCCAAAGAAAAGATTGGGCTTTGTCCCATCCTCTGCAAAGAGGTTGCTTTTAGCTTCTCTGTCCTTGAAGAAATGGCAAAAAAAGTATTGAAGGAAAGACTGAAAACAGAATAACTAACACTGGATTCTTTATCCAGTGTGCAGTAACTGAGGAAAGCCTTATTTGGGAAAAAATATATTTTAGGTATTGTTGGTTTACAGAAACTATCTCTTGGTAATCAAACCTTTGTCTCTTACTGTGTTTTATTTCTGCTCCTTTGTTCCACTACCTGGCAAATACTAACATCTGTTACTTTAAAACAAATACATCAGATTACACAGGATTCCCTAATGCTTAACTACATCAGTGATAGTTTTACCAATCAGTGAAACAAAACACATCTGGTTATATGTGAATTTGCTTCATGCTCTTAGAGATAGCATGTTAATATTATTTTTTGGTGTTAGGAGAGTAGATCTGAGCTCCAGTGTCACATCTTGCTGACAGGGGAGCAGACGCTTACTTAGATACGCCATACTTCAATGAATTTATAGTGTGAATACAGCTGATGAGGTAGAAGAATAGTTAGATAAAAAATTCAGTATTTTTTCCAAGCTACAGTTCGGGAAGAAAGGTGCTCAGGTATTTAGTAAGTAACTTGTTTGAGGTCAGACAAGAATGACATTGGAAGACTGGAATATGAACCCTTTCTTCTGATGTCTACTTTGATTCTTTGTTCAAAGAGGTCTTTGGCATGAGAAATCCAGCCCACTTAAAACTTCAGGTTTAAACCTTTGATTTTTAGACCATTGTATTTGAATCCTAATTTTATTACACAATTTAGTGTACCATTGTGAATTTATTGAATTACTGTCTTTGAACTTCATATCTTTTTGATACTAGCCATTGATGCAATGTAACTAAAACTAGTTTTGTGGAGTTTCTCAAGCTGTTTCAGTGCCTTTATATAGTTCATAGACTAATTCCGATGGTGCCATTCTTTTGCTTGGATCTCAGGCTTGCTGGTAGTCTTCTTTCTAGATGTCCTCTACATAGGAAGGTTTCAGAGAGTAGCAGCCTTTAACACAGTGAAAATTGGCTTATATCTTTAGGCATTGTTCTCATATATTCACATCATGCAAGTCATGTTTACTGAAGGCATTCAACGAATTGCAAAGTGTAATGACTGCACGTGGCTGGGTAGAATGAGAAAATGAAGAAACTAATCTTTTTGCTTCACTCCAACTGGAGATTGTTCTTGTAAGATAATTTGTTACTTCAAGATTGTGTTTTCAACCTCTAGGAGATTGAAGAACTTGACAGGAAGCTGGAGTATGAAATGTTGCATAAAGAGTCAGCCCAGCAGCAACAACATCTAATGAATAAGCAGAGGTGGACACCGGATGGATTGGGGTTTTCAAGTGAAGCTGTAGAAATGAATGCAGACAGACAGGTGACGGTTCTGCTAAGACAGGCCATGAATAAATGCAACCAGTTTATAAATCTGCACCAGCAAAGGTGAGTGCTTTGGTCTCAGGTATTGCAAACTCACTGCACTCATTACAGACTTTTAAGATATCACAGAGAAACAGTAGACAAAACGTTCTGCTGTGCTAGGGAGGGACTGTGGCCCAGAGCATAACTGAGAAGTCTCAGGAGCACTGAAATAAGAGAGTTGCGTTTGGATGACAATGTTCTTCATAACAGTTGCCGTATCTTGATGGAGCCAGTGAAAACGTAACAATACTTCCTAGCAGCAAGGGGAAAAAGAATTCTAATCCTGTTCTTTATCTCCCAAGAAGATGACTAAAGATGTCAATGAAACCTGCTCAGCTGGGGTCAGAGGAAGTACCTGAGACAATAAAATTGAATTTTCATCTCCACTGTAGACTGAATTCCCTGTTGTACAGTTATTTTTGATGTCGTATATAAGTAAAGGTATCAGTGGAAAAGTGAGTACCCTTAAGTAAAGATATCAGTAGGAAAAAAAATGCCTCTTGGGAGGAATGTAGAAATACCTGTCTTGTATGAAGGCCACCCAGCAAAAATAGGTGATAATGTACAAAATTACAAAATACTAGGTTACATTTATTAGAGTTACAGGAGTCAGAAATTACATTTCCACTTGTATTACACAGTATTAAAAAACTACCACATATCAAGTTTCATGTAAAATTCTTAGAGGGTGTTTTCCATTACAAAGAGGGTTTCCCTTGAACCCATTGCTTTATTAAAATAGCTTAGATAGACTTTGAATGCAGCTGTAACACTCTTAAGTCTGTTGTAAGTCTGAAAGGGCTGGAGCTCTCATTGATGCAGATTAATGTCTGTCATAGAGGAGCAAACAGGTTACTGGCTTGGGAATACTACAGGATACAGCTGTGTCAGTCAGGCCTTTAGAGGAGTGACAGCTGTTTTTTACTGTTTACTTCTAAACATAATGGAAGAAATGAATCTTGTGCTTTTCCCAGATAACATTATAATGGATTCATAATTTGGTCTAGAAAGAAAAAAAAAATCATCAGTAATGAGGAAGCTAACAGTTTACTGTCATTTCAGAAACAAAAAGGTCCACAGTTTGCTGAGAAGTGTGATGAAAATGACATGATGGGGAGACAGGTTGAATGACAGTTCTTTGGAGCAATTTCAGATTTGTATTATGTGCAAGAACGTGGCCTCAAATTCTGCTCTGATTTTGTGTTGTGGTTTAAGGGAGAAGAGAGGAGGAGAAACTGACTTATTTTGGAAGTTACACTGCTCAGCCAACTTGGCTGACAGAGTTTTGCCTCCTGAATGGATGACTTTCAGTTATTGTTTCCTATGATACAGTCATTGCACCTGAGAAGATTTCAATGTTAATTCTGTCTTTCACTTCAGCTTGAGAGATGAGCAGTGGAATTGCATGGTGCTTGAAGATCTCCTGGAAAATATAGAAATGGATGCATTTTTGGCACTTTATAGTCAGGTAAGCATGAAATTGAACAAGGCTTCCAGGTTTATATTACAGCTGTATCAGCAGATCAGCTTTTCTTCTTTTTTGGGAACTGTTGCAGATATATTTGGACCAGTTCTGCTAATAGTCACTACCAGTTCTGGTGTTCGCAGCATATATTACCGTTGACTTCAATTAATTCTGACCTACTTTTCAGCCTTTTTAATTTTACTAAGTTATACTACTTCTTCTTCACTTATAAATCCTTTCCGGCAGTTGTCCTACTGCATTTCATTCTGTGGAGAGAACTAAATTGCTTGAGTTTATGACAGACAGATTTACAGACAAATTACTATTTGATTTCCACGTGTTAAGACGGGTTCAGTTTAGGTTTCAGTCTTTCATGTGAGAAATGAATAGCACTGATTGTGTTACAAAACTAAATGACAAAAGCACTGCTAGTTAAATTTTCTGGTGTCATTACTCATACTATTTTCAGAAAGAACATCTCTTCTTCATTGGTCATAATTTATTATTTGTTGACTGCCTGTCAGTGCCACAAAGGGCATTAAAAGTGAATCACTGTTGCTTCTAAATTTTATTTGCAGGTAAGTAACTAACATCAAGGTAAAAAAAAAAAAAAAACTATAGATTCTACAGCTTTTCCCATCTAGGTGTCTTATCTTTCAAGGACAGTTGCGGTTGCAGCCACCTGTGTCACAAATTGGGAACTTCATATTCCAGCGAGCCAAGGAGGAACAGCTTAGACTAAGGGGGTGTCAGCTTTTCCTGCGTCTCAGGTTTGCTTTCTACGCAGGTTTCTGAACTCTTTTATCTTCTGTTGAGTTAGATGTCTGCTTGAGATCAGTTTGGAGTGGGACTCCTGTATATTATATTTTCATTAGCAGATTCACTTGGTAGGTCACACATGCTTTCAGACCCTTACTCTGATTTGGGCAAGGAACTTGCAGCGAGGTCTCCTAAAGCTCACAAGAGTTTGATATTCACTTCAGTCTGTCTCTCATGGGGACACGTGGAATCTTCGCGTTAGCCTCACTGGAAGAGACTCGACTCACCTGGCAGCCTGATGGTTAAGGTGCTGTCCTGGAATCTCACTTTGGGTGAGACATAGTGGGCTATCTCACTTTGTGATAATGAATTACATTAGAGTGGAATTCAAACCTGGTCTTGTGCTTTCCAGGTTTCCTATTCTCTGGGCATAATAATATAAGCAGCAAAAATCCATTCTGACATGTTTTTCAAAGTGTAGCATTTGAAGGTGTTGCTGGCAAGGTCACAACCAGCATTAACAGCTTTCTACTTTTAAATCCAAGCCATGTGTTTCCATAGCTTTTATATTAATGTTGTTTTCCTCTTCAATTTTTATGTTGCAACCCTTTTTTTTTTTTTTTTTTTTTTTTTTTTTTTCAAACTGTCTTGCTACCATATTCACCTTGACAATTTGGCATATGGTAAACAGATACGGCTGTCAGCAACTGCTGAATTCTACTCCAGCCTTAAACTCCATCTCATTATGTTTCCTGCCCCCATGGCTGCTGCATGCAGAGCTCCTGAAAAAAACTTTCTGCTATCTGCCTTTGTAGGATGTTTACGTGGTTATTCACCAAACAGTGAATTTTAATCTGATTATTTCTTTACAGCTTTAAATTTTACATGTATTCATTTATGTTCCATTAAAATAACTTGTGTACTGCTGATGAGGCAGTCACCAAGAATTTTCAGTTATGCATTAAGTTGTGGAACAGTAACACGGGCAGCAACAGCTATAACACTTTTCAGAGGTGATATTAAATGGAGACTTCCTTTGTCTGTTTGTAATTGCAGTTTGTGTAACACATGAAAATTTCAGAACATGTTTCTAGGTGAAAAGAGGATAGATCTTTTGTCCTGTTCAACCTTTCATTTTTTATTTTTTTAAATTTGGTAAAACAGGTAAGGTGTTAACAGGCTTCTATGAATATTTTGCTGAAACATACAATGCTTCAGATACTTGTTGAATATCGTAAATGTAAGATAAGAAATAAATTATTTTCAGCAGCAGTGGAAAATAAACATCAAAACACTTACAAAAATTGAAAATGCTTTGAAAGGTCCTTTGGGATTTGCTCGTCTTTCCCTATACTGCTGTAGTTTAAGTCATAGGTCTTGCTGGACCAGTATTGTAGATTCTTTTATCCTTTTTTTTTTTTTTTTTTTTCCTAGTCCATTATAATTTTATCTGACAAAACATTTTGCATCCAGAAATGCTGACTGGTATGTAGGCTTTAAACAGCACAGACCAGCTCTTCCAGATTAACACTACTGAGACTGTTATCATAGTGTAATTTCAGTGCTCTTAAATCTGCTTTTGCTTTGTAATTTTGGACTAATTGAAGGAATGGCTGGGACCTTGTACAATGTTCATTTAGCTATTTCCTACTCTGGTGAAAACACTCAGCACTAAGTGGGAATTCTTAAAAAAGAACATGAACACTGCATTAATCTTGTACTCTGGTTCTTAGCTTGCCATACCCCTGGGCATAGAAGGGTAGGAAGAACTTGCATATAACAAGCCAGCTACTCAGCAGAAGAGTTCTTATCTTGCAAAGGATGATGTGAAATGGCTTTCTGCTGCTTATGAGTTAGCTGTGTGTGATAGAGCCTCAACATTTACCTCTCTCATGAAGGCATTAATTCAAGATGTGTGCCATATTACAGATGAATTCAGATGAATCATCATATTCAGATGAATGCTGAAGCAGCAGTGTAGGACTTAGTAGAAGGGACACCGAGAAGAGAAGGAAACCAGTGGCTGAGTGCTACTGCTTCTGACTTTGAATCATTTCAAGAGAAATCCTTTCCCAACAGACCTTCACCTTTCTCTTAGCATTTCAGTTCAAACATAGTGCTCTTTTGCTTTTGGAAGTATTGATCATATTTATCGTTTAACTGCCCAGTACTTACTGTTACTGTAAGCTAGTGTCTGTTCTAGAAGTTTTTTAATAGTGACACTTCTTGTGCTACATTCCCAAAGATCTTACATCTTGGCTTAGGGAAAACTGAATCTTGTTTCTCTACAGCATAAGTAAACCATGTTGATTATGTTGCTGACAATTTAATTGTCTTCTTATGATGACTGTTGGGTTTCTAATCCTTTGGCAAAGATGTATCATGAAACAGCTTCTGAACAGCATGGTAGTCATTCTGCAAGTTCAGAAATTAAAATAATTGTTGTGCAGATTTCAGATGCATGCAAACAGTATGTCGTAATTTTCACAGTGCCCAGTCCCTTTAGCACCCTAGCAGGTGAGCAATGACCTTGATAACTATAATTTTTATATCTTGAAGAAAGAAGGAGGTTTATGAGCATTATTGTCAACTCATTACAGTTTAAAAACTGGACACACTGTTCAGTGTATACTTGGGGGACTGTGCTGTATGTTTTGTGCATAAGATTCCCTGAAGAAATTTTTAGTGTATGGAAATATGTATTAGATACACCATAGTGGGCTTTTTTTTGTATTTACATTTAGTCATATGAAAGGTAGTCCAGAGATACTTTGGGACAAAGGAAGCTCATGAAATTCTGTAAAACCTATGCAGATAGCCCCTTCAGATACACAAAAATGAATTCTGTTCACAGCAATTTTCATAATATAATAACTCCAACTGTAATTCCAAACTTCAGTAGTCTTATTTGAACTGTAAAGAAGTACACAGTTACTAGAATAGGAGTTTATTAATTTATTAAGGCTCACAGTGTCATATGTTCCTTCTTTGGGATATGCTTATCCTGTGTGTTGATATGAGAATTGATTTTTAAATCTTTTTTCCTCGTTTTCTTACAATTTATAGGCACATTAAGACACATATTAAGAAACTATGGTATTGTACCTCTGTATTTTACACTTATTCTTTTCTTTATAGAGGATTTTCCCCTTTCGACTAGTTTTTAGAACTGCATTTAGCCTTCTTGGAAAACCAGATAAGTTTCACTTTCCTACATTTTGTCTTGTAGCTTACATCCCTATGGAAGCAGATCTAGGTCGATAAGAGATTTGCTAGAATGATATTAAGTTCAGGATTATAAGCCTCTCGGTGAGAAGTTACTTTTAAATGAGCATATAGCTATAGCCCCAGGTACACTAGTTGATTTTTAGAGAAGACAAATGATGGAGACAGACTGTCATGTGGAAACAGCATGGTAAGCTTAAAACACAGCATGAATCAAATTCATTGATTCTTGCATATAGGTGTTTAAATACACATTGCTCAGACAAAATACTTAGAAGTAATTCTACTGTTTGCAAACCACAGTTCATACATGCCTTTTTTACTCTGGTGAAATTCAGAGAATACGGATGGGGTTATTGGTGGCACAAATAACATTTTTATCCATTAATGTTACAAACCATACAAATTCCTAATCTTTGCAGTACTTTACTGTCTCTAATATGCCTGAAGATTGAAACTCACCCCACACTGGAGGGCCTTTGGTCTGACTAGTGTGACCATTCCTGTATTTGAATGCACATTCACTTCTTCCTGTTTACACAAGCTGGTCCAGGTACCTGTGGGTTTCTGTAAGTGCTACTGCAGGTGCCTGCTCACACAGCAGCATGCACTTTGCCAGACATATGCTAGGTGCACCTGGCTGGTGCCACTTTTGGTACTGTTGACAGCACTGTGGCACCTTGGAGGATGACTTAATCATGAATTCTGCTGTGTTAGAACACCACTGAGGGTTGCCTTCCAGTACAAATCATACTTGATGCAGAAAGGTAAGGGTCAGAATGGAGGAAGGAATATTTTAAAGAGGAAACTATTACAGAGGAAAGCAGTACTGAAGTCATGACGCGTATAAATAATCATCCGCATATAAATTATAGAGTTAAAGTTCCTGCTGAGACAATTCAGTCAGAGGGAAGGATGGGTCACAGAGATGCCATTTTTATGTGTTTTTTTTTTTTTTTCTTTTTTTTTTGTTTGTTTGTTTTTTGCAAGTTTCTGGAACAACAGTTTTTAAAGACCAAAAGTATAACACAAGCAGTCTGTATACATTGACTACAGAAATTAAACTTAGCTGTCTATATTAAGACTTAAGGCTTTCTTTACATTTTCCCTACAGAAGAATGAAATCACTTCTTATCTAAGAACCATGAACAGATGTCTCTTTTTTCCTTACTACAGTATCCATTTCGGGATGAAAATAATGGATATTTGAAAAACTCAACAATGTAGTAATCTATCATGAATCTTAGCATTTTGTCTCATTCATTCTCATATCTCAGTGGTTTCCATGGAAAACATGTAGCAATACTTAAGACTTTGGAGAGTGACTACTTCTTCATTTTGGACAGAAATCTCTGCTTGTCTCAGTATACTGTAGATTTTTTATATTTGATACACATGAGAAATCAGCAGAAACAGCCCTGGGGACAGAGTAGTTTTGACAGCTGAGCAGCAAGTAACAATGTGGTTTGGGTGTTTAGAGGGAGACAGGAAATGGGTCTGATTAATCGTCTAGGGAACAACTAAATCTGAACTTAGTCTATTTGGACACTGTATGAATATAATTTACCAACAACCTTTGGGCCAGAAAAGTAAAGACATTTTTAAGGGGTTAAAGATGTTTCCTTCTGTTACTGACAAGTATTACAAGCTATTCTCTGAGCTTATCACAGAATGAGGTGTTATGAGAAGCTAAATAATCAAATGCCCAAACATGGTGACATGTAAATGTTGTCATTAGGTTGCAGAGGTTATTTTTTCCTTATTTTGCAAACCAAAAAATGCCATATTGATTCATTCCTGTGTTGATAATATTAGAATCCATAAACTAAGTAAACCTTATATTCCAGAATATGATTGCATTGTGATTTTTCTGACTGAAGGACATTGAGGACATTTCTAAGCAGAAAAAATGAGAGGAACTGGTAGTTTGGAATTCAAATTGCGTGTATCTGTAATGAAACGGGGTACTTCAACCCATATAGACCAGTGTGGATGGAAGCAATGAACACAAGACTGTGACCACTTGACACCAAAACCACTGAAATGATTTTCAGTAATACTTTTTGTTTCTATGATGAGTAATTTTTTACCGTTAGCAATTAAAATTCACTAACCTTTTCCTTCTCTTCCCTTCTCATGCTGCTCCCACTCATTAATCCTTCAGGAGCTCCGTCTAGCAGGTTATTTAGCCAAACTGACAAGGGTGCCAATAGGAATGTTGCACAGGATTCTGAACTTGTTGCTGCCCTCCAGTTCACAAAGTGAGATTCTTTCTGTCCTCGATTCCATCAATAAATATACAGATGCTGTTGCTGAAGGTGACAGTGCTGCAGATGAGCCTGGCAGCTATAAAAAAAGGTAAGTGTGATCTTTTCTGGTAGACTGTTGCAAAAGATTATTTCTTTCTTTTATATTTATTTATTTATTTATTTATTTAAGCTATATTTATTTGCTTGACAAGCAGATTGATGATAAAAAAAAATAGGGGGGTTCATAAGATTTTTCTATGAAATATTTTCATGGTGTAAAGTGTTTTGAAACTGCTGCCTTATTTTATGACATAAAATTGATTAATGAAAAGCTCATAAGTTTTATAACTTTAGGAGTATAATTTAGCTGAATTAGGCAGTTATTTTATAGACTTATAAACCGTGCTCTGATCATTTTATTTTTGTTGACTTGAATTTATTAAAATATTGAAGTCTCTCTCCCAACTCCCTGCCATGCATGACATGAGAAAGGGAGAAAAGATTATTTTTAAATTAAAAATAATTATCTCCAAGCTGGAGAGAGATGGGTTTGAAGGGTGGCCCTAAAAAAAAGAAGGATGTGGACCTGTTAGAGCCAGAGGAGGGCCATGAAGATGATCAGAGGGCTGATGATCATAGCACCTCTCCTATGAAGAAAGGCTGAGAGCTTGAGACTATTCAGCCTGTAGAGGAGGCTCCAGGGAGACCTCATTGCAGCCTTTCAGTACTTAAAGGCTTTGGTACTTAACGTACTTCAGTGTTGCTATAAAAAAAGATGGAGAGCAACTTTTTGCTTGGGCAGGTAGTGACAGGACAAGGGGGAATGTTTTTAAACTAATCTTTAGTTTAGAGGAGATTTGCATTAGATGTTAGAAGGGAATTCTTCACTCAGAGGTTGGTGAGGCACTGGAACAGGTTGCCTAGAGAAGCTGTGGATGCCCCTCCGCTGGAGAGATGTTCAAGACCAGGCTGGACGAGACCCTGAGCAACCTGGTCTAGTGGGTGGCATCTCTGCCCATGGCAGGGGGGTTGGAATTGGATGATCTTAAAGGTCCCTTCTGACCCCAGCCATTCTATGATAGGATTCTGTGAAAAGCAGATGTGGCACTGAACCCTCTAGTTGTTGGATGTGAGTTGTTAAGGAATGGCTAAGGGTCCTTGGGACCATATGGTCTTATGTGGTCTTTTGTGCAAAAACCTTTGCATGCTCTTACTGGGTGTATTTGTGGCATTAATATTAGGGTTTTGGTAGTTAAAATAAGAATAGGGGAAAAAATATGTGTAGTTGGGGATTTGTTGCTGGAAATTTTTTCTTTCCTTTTCCTTCAGGAAGAACCAAGAGAGGTGGCAAGCATTGGAGAACAAAGTAAGGGAAGATCTGATAAACATAAGTTTGGAAAGAATCCCTTCTCTAAACAGGAGAGAAGACAGGTAAAGAACAAAAAAAAAAAAAAAAAAAAAAAAAAAAAAAAAAAAAAAGGAAGGAAAACATTTTATTATCATTAGTTTATTATACTTATTTCATCTCCAAAGGTTCTTCTACATCTGTTAGAAAATAAGTTCATAAATATGTTTTTTCTGACACTGTTCTAATCTTTGATGCTTGTTTCCTACAACACATTTACACATAATATGCAATATTTGTAAATGTCTAAAAAGATTATTCTGTACTTACCAACAAAATTCACACATTTTTCATAAACATTGCCCCACCTTCCCTATGTTACTTATAAGGTTAACTTTTCTTACGCAGTTTTGTATCTCATAAAATGTTATGCAAATTATTGGGGATTGGAAGAGAAGCTACGTTTCTGTCTAAAATATGATTTTCTTTAGCTTCCAGAGGAAAGTTACCACTCCCTTGTCATGGTATGATATAGAAAGTGATGCTGCTTTTCTGCCAAGTTTTCATTTTTAAATCTTTTTTTTTTTTTTTTTTTTTTTTTCTTTTCATTAACATAGCTTGATAAAGAAGAAGCAACTTGCCCTCCTGGAAGAAGCATCATTCATTCGTCTTGGATGTTTATCTATGCATCCTCCTATGGAACAGTCTGGTCAATACGTTTCCGTGAACACTGCAACTGCTGAATCCATAGAAGTATTAGACACAGGGGAGAAGCTATTTTTATTCCGTGACCAGAGAGATTCAGTACTTTCTTTTCATAATTCTCCAAGGAAAAAGAAAAAGAATTTCCTTAATTCCAAAAAAGCTGCACATGCAAGTATGGATTAATGAGGGAAACTTCCATTTGAAGAATCAATTAAGGAAGACGAAGTTATTTAAAAATTAGAAAGAATTGTTTTCATATCAATTTTCATCAATTTTATCAATTTTTAATATCAAAGTGTTGTTTTAATATCAATTTTCTGACATTGTAAATAGTTGTAGTTTTACATTGTCGAACTTCACAATGAGCGTTGTTCATCTTTCAATTCTTATCAATGCATCTTTTGATGGATGGACCACTTAGTGAGTAAGGAATTGGCTGGGTGGTCACACTCAAAGAGTTGAGGTCAACGGCTCAATGTCCAGTTGAAGATCAGTAACGATCAGTGCTCCTCACAAGTCAGTGCTGGGACAGGCACCGTTCAACATCTTTGTTGGTGACGTGGACAGTGGGATTGAGTGCACTCTCAGCAAGTTTGCCCATATCACCACACTGTGTTGTGCGGTCATAATGCTGGAGGGAAAGGATAACATCCAGAGGGACTTCGACAGGTTTGAGAGGTGGGCCTGTACAAACCGCAAGAAGTTCAACAAGGCCAGGTGTAAGGTCCTGCATCTGGGCTGGGGCAACCCTAAGCACAAACACAGGCTGGGTGGAGAATGGATAGAGAACAGCCTTGATGAGATGAACCTGGAGGTGCTGGTTGATGAGAAGCTCAACATGAGCTGGCAACGTGTGCTTACAGACCAAAAAACCAACTGTATCCTGGGCTGCATCAAAAGAAGCGTACATCGAGCAAGGTGATTCTCCCCCTCTTCTCTTGTGAGACCCCACCTAGAGTACTGTGTTCAGCTCTGGGGTCCCCAGAACAAAAAAGACATGGATGTATTAAAACAAGTCCAGAGGAGGGCCAAGAAGAGGATCAAAAGACTGAAGCACCTTTCCTGTAAAGAAAGGCTGAGAGAGTTGGGGTTGTTCAGTCTGGAGAAGAGAAGGCTCCAGGGAGAGCTCCACCTTAGAGTGGCCTTCCAGTACTTAAAAGAGGCCTACAGAAAAGCTGGGGAAGGACTCTTAGTCAGGGAGTGTAGTGATACCACAACAGTGATGGTTTTAAACTGAAAAAAAGGGGGATTTAGATTAGATATTTGGAAGAAATTCTTTACTCTGAGGGCATTGAGGCACTGGAACAGGTTGCCTGGAGAAGCTGTGGATGGAGGTGTTAAAGGCCAGGCTGGATGGGGCTTTGAGCAACCCGGTCTGGTGGGAAGTGTCCCTGCCCATGGCAGGGGGTTGGAACTGGGTGATCTTTAAGGTCCCTTCCAACCCAAACCATTTGGTGATTCGTTCTGTGATGCAACAGATGAAATATGGGTGTTTTGTGATGCACGTTCAGGCATACAGGACTCAGTGTTCCTTCAGTGCTTTGCACTGATTTTACTGTAGCTGTTTCTTCATAATTTATATAGAAAGGTTATTTATTATATAAAGCAGGTTCTGATTTACTTGTTCTCATATTTATGTATTCTTGTAATAAGCTGTGGTATAGCAGATGACATGAAGAGATGAAATGGATGACCCACAAATCCTCTGCTGTCTGATTTTCTCTTAGTCTAGCTAATTTAGTTTAATCTTGTGCTGTTAATAAGCTTTGAATGTTACTTCTGCAGTCTGTGTTCTCCAGTGGTAGCTGATAGTCCAGATCTTCAATGTATGCATAGGCACTAAGCCTTTCAACCCAGAGCAGTTTCAGCTTTTCATTTTTGTGTATAAATTTACTTCGGTAGAACTAGGAATGTGGCTTCAGTTCAGAACTTAAGTTTTAAGTCTTAAATATTTGCAACCTGTTGCAGTGTTTTTCTTCTTGAAGCAATGTCATCATATATGTCAGTAGAAAAGGGAAACTTCTAAATGGACATGTAATACCTTCAAAAGTTTTATTTTTTTTATTACAGTGCTGCCAACTGTTGTAATTTTACATGTATGTGGGTATTTTTGAAGTTCTTATTCTCAAATTTCTTTAAAGTATGAGAATATCGTTTTACATTTCAAAAAAGAGTTAATTTTCAAAACCCTTCTAATTGATGGAAAGAAGTCTGTAAATGTGAACCCTAAAAACTGTAATAGGAAAATATAAATCAAAAAGAATGCATGTATTTGATAATTCACGATATTCAAGCTGGTTTCAAGGGATATTTTTGAACTGTGTTCAAATGCTATGTTGTGAGGGTACTGTGATTGTGTATTTTGCTGTTTTTGAGGTATGAAGTTTCTATGCCTTTGTATTAACAGGATACCAATTTCATTTTAAAAAAATAAAATGTTACTTTGTATGTGTGTCTGCAATTGGCACCTATTCCCAATGGAAAAAAAAAAAAACATTTTTTCCCTCTTCACTTGACAAGTTTAAATATTCATTCCACAGTAAACAGCAATTAGTGTTTCTTATCACTATTAACATTAGAAAATGTTCTATGCAGTAATTAGCCTGATAATCCTAATTATTTTCTGATTGCATTCTTCAGTCTCTTGAAAGAAGTCATCACTCTCATGGAAAAAGGAGTGTGTCAGGGTAGCGAGAGTTCAGAGTTGCTGTGTTTTAAGGCACCTGGTATGTCCTCCTGAAGGCTAGGGTAGGTTAAGGTGAGGTCTGCCCTATCTTGAGGCAGGTCAGAGCTGCCGCTGGAGGAGGCTCAGGTGTTTCAGAAAGGGGTTCAGAAAAGTCATGTCTCCAGCAGCCCCTGTGCAGGACAAAGCAGTAGGAAAAGCTGAGCTGTAGTCAGGGCTGCAAGGAGCACTTGAAAGCTATAGCATCCTCACCTGATGCAAGTAAGACTTCTCCCAAGCCCAGGCCTTCGGCTGTTACTATTATGAAAAGGGAAACAGCAGCATTACTCACAGATAATATTCAGATTTTGCATTGTATCAACATCTTGATTGCAATATCAATTTATTATCCTCAACAGATAATCTGCATGTCTAATAGCAGAAGGCTAATTTGGAACTCTCACTTACCACAACTTTGAAGCAGCTCAGTGAATGTAACTATTCTAGTTGGGAAATGTCATACCCTGATCTGGATCAGTTTCATATCATGCAGTGCATATTCAAAGAAATGTGCTAACCTTAAAATCTCTCTCATCTTACAAAATAGGTACTATCTAGGTAACAGCCCACTTCAATAAATGTTTGATTTATATTCAGCTTTGAGTCACTCAAGACAGAGGAAGGCCCTTGGTCTGCGTGCAGTTCCTGTGTGTGTACTATAGGTATTAGCATCCTTATTTCATAGTTGAAGTCTTTTAAGATGTGCATACTGGACAAGCTGGTCAAATTAAGCCCATTGGGTTTAATTGTCATTGTCAATAAAATCACTAATATAAAGCCAAATTCTCCAGCATTTTGAACATTATCCACATGGGACAAATTGTTCTTCATTCTCCCTAGATTAGCATGAAAAAAGCATGTCTTATCAGTCTCTTACTTTTAAACAGATGAAGCAATAAAAGGGTTACAGTCTCTGATACTGGTGCTCAATATTGTGCTGACTGTAGAATTGGGACTTAAAAAAAAAAAAAAAAAAAAAAGCCCCACCTTTGTTTAGCAACTCTCTCTTCTGGTTTCTGCCTGGTTATATAATGCATTTTACTTGGATCGAAAGTATTGGAAATGAAGGAGTCTCTCATTGACACCCCATTTAATTGCTTTCCCTTGGCAGTTCATTATTTTTCATCTTGTCCCTGACCCTGGACATTATACCCTCATCGTGGTTGTCATTTCCCCTCTACCTGAGGCCATTGATCAAGGAGCCAAGACATGGAAAGAACAGGAAAAAATAAGTTGTTGGGCAGTGACACTTTAATCTACACAGGAAAAATAATGGTATAATTTACTGAAGAAGTAAATTCTCTCTGTTGGACTGTAGCTTTGTTATCCTTTCTTCACTGGGCACTTAGCTTCCATTGTGCACAGCACTTCTCTGATGCCCGGAGGCAATTCCTGTGCACTAACTGCCCCCACTTCTGGATTTTCAGGAGTCTTATCAGTTGTGCAAAATGGTCAGTTCTCAGGTTTAGCAGACATGGGGACTCTGCTGTAGGCTCCTGTTAGCATTATCATTATCCCGGTCTTCCACTGATAGCGTGACCCCTCCTGAAGGACCATGTGGTGTTTGTAAATTAAAGGCTTGCACTGGTAGGGAACAAAATGCCCCAGGAAAGCTCTAAGAGGAGCTCATGCTGAGAGAGATTTGCTTTTCAACGTTATCATACAAACCTAGTGCTAGCACCATATAAAGATTCAAAGGAAAATATTTTAAGATACTTCAGTCATTTTAAGATGAAATGGACACTTCCTGGAACATTTGAAATTGACACGGTCCTCAGTGTCCATAGATTTAAAAAGATTTGGTATGCATAGGCTTCTGGACCCGTGCAGCCATTTGCAGTGAGGTATGTATGTATCACAATTTCTGTGGTGTTGTTATGGTAGTGGTGTTCATGTATGCTGCAGCTTCTTCATGAGTGCATTTACTGGGTTGTAAGTAGTTTGAGTAATGAAGTTCTTTGCTACCTCTCTTAAGACAGGTGGAAACAAAATCACATTGTAGATAATAGCGTTCAACCTGCAGAGTGCCCTTTAGACAAGGTAGGATTTTAAAAGCTTGTTTATTTTCCTCTCTCTTTTTCTGGCTTGGTTTATCAGAGATACAGATACTGGATTAGCATGCCAGAAAAGTTCCTTACTCAGTTGTTTAGTTTATCTCTAAAATCAAGCTTTTTTAAAAAAATATATATTCAATTTTAAAGGTTTCTTTAACAAGAAAGATATTGTTAAAAAAAAAAAAATACACCCTGGGGAAAAGTGTTTTCTCTATAAAATGTTCTGCAGTGATTGAACTGAAAATGTTTCCCTGAAACAACGAAGTTGAGATTTCATTTCCCTGTCCTCACTATTATGTATTAATTTGTTATGAAATACAGTATACATTCTAAGCCTAATAAAGAATAATTAATACCAAAAATGAATGACTGGATATTGTGGTAGAAACTATCAACATTATGTCAAAATTAAATCTACTGTAAAGGAAAGTGAAAACATGGACTTGGCACTTCTGCAATGAGAAAAATGTAAAAATAGAAGTAATAAGATTAACATTTTTGTGGAAATAATCGTTGCATTTAATAAATATCTTTATCTTCACTCATGGCTATCATAATTTGGTTTTCAGATTAACTTCTAAACTGACAATGTCTCTTTATTAAGGTCAATTCTGCAAAATGCTCATCTGCTTTATTTGAACCTGGGGAAATCATGCTGCTTTCTTTCATTATGTTGTATTTACCCAGTTGCTATTTTAACACCTTTATTTCTTCTGGGGAATGTTAAGTTTTTATGCTGCTATCTTAATACAACCTAGTGCCAGTAATTATACTGCCTTTCGTCAATGGCTCTTGCTTCCTGAGAGTCTGAGAGCAGGGTTTTCAAAGCATCAAATGCCAAGTCCCCTAATTCAGCTGACCCACTTCCCGCTCTGAAAGGTTTTGCTGTTGTGCTGATATGACTGGTGCAGACATAGCTGTACCAGCATCGAGCAAGCTGATTTTGCCTACCAAATTGTAAGAGCTACTTTAGGAAAAGTTGTATTGCCACGGGTCATTGAGTGTTGTGTGAGAGTCCATATGAATGTGTGTACTGGTCAGGCAATATGGTGAAAGTGCCACAGCATTCCTGGTGGGATCCAGCCTTTGCTGCTAGTCTGCCCAGTTCCTCTTCTGCAAAACGGCTGGCAAAGGCCAGCAGCTCAGGTCTGCAGAGCTCTCTTTCTGTTCATTTTCTTGTCGTTCACAGGGAACAAGATAGGGAAGGTCAGACTCAACGCTTGTGAAAGACTTCACGGTGTGCTCACTGCTTGCCTTAGTGTTGCAGACAAGCTGTAATATAAATGGGCCATTTAGTGCGAACTGATAATGTCCATCTCTGTATTCGGACAGTCTGTGCTTTCTCGTGTATATAACCCCTAATTATTTTTTCTACCTCGGCTATATCAAGAAGCCTGAAAGCCACATCAACTGAAAGCAGTTTGTTTTTCCTGACGTTCAAGCATTCCTCTGGAGAGCAGGAGATAGGCATTTGGTTTTAGCACAACATAGCTTAGTTGGCAATACAGGCAGGAAACTCAATTATAATTGGAAAAAGCCAGCTTCTTTGGAACTTGTTCTTAATTATGCCAGAGACCTACCTTCAGAAAAGAGGTTTTATACTTTCAACCATTTTTGTCTGAAGGAAGATGACTGAGTAAGGAAATAAATTAAAACCTGAAAGTGGCAGGTACCATTCCCAGCCAAATTAGCACTCAGAATCTGAGGTCAGAACTTGGATGAGTTTGAGCACTGGTGTTAGGCTTTGGCCCTTGATTTTGTGCATTTGAGAATGACATCTTGTTACAACAATATGAGTGGTTTTGTACTTGCTCAACTGAACAAAAATATGCAGTGTTTCAGGAAGAGTAAAAATAAAAAGTTGTTTTGTAAAAAGTATACATTGAAAGACCATTAGAAAATATTTTGAGTGGATAGATGGGCAGTGTCTGTGCTAACTGGAATAAAAGTACAATTGTATTTTTTTGCAGTATATTTTCATTCTGCTTTTGGTTTGACTGTTACTAGAAATAAATCTGGTAACGTATGCCAGCTGTTTGTTCTTAATTTGCTGTTGATCTCTTGATTCACTGTTCTAAAATTACCATCATGTCTATATCTGCAAATTGGCCTGGGTACTACATACACAGGAGTATGTTGGTCATTCCTCTTTGTATACTATAGAGATATAGTAGTTCAGGGTTGCATCATTGTTGAAAGTGGCTGATATGATATCTGATATATGATATCTTCCTGATATGAAGAGTGGCTCTGTGCAACAGCAAGTGCTGGCAGCAGTGTCCTAGAAACCCTTTGTGGTCCCGGTTTAGGAAGAGAATCCTTGGGGATCACTTTTTTATTTTATTTTTATATTTTTATGAGGTCTGCTAGGAAGTTTAAATATAGAATGGGTTACTTTTTAATCTCTTTTGCCTGTGGTCCCAATTGCACTATAACTTAAGGAACTGCCTATGTCGTCGGGTCCATATCTTCAGCCACCAAGCCCAGATAATCATTCTGCTTCCAGTGAGAGCACCAGTTTATCTGATGAGTTATCTGATCGCTTTTCTTCTATCTCTGCTCAACACCCCTATGAAGCACCGGGGATAAAGTGATTCCTTAGAGGTCAGCTTCTCGCGTACCATCCAGTTCGCCTTCTTGCACTGAAATGTGACAATTTGTTAGATAAGCTGGTAGCACACAACCTGGGGAGAGCTCCAGGCTTTCTTGTCAATTCCTTTCATCTGGATTTGCTTTTCTGTCATGAGGGAGTAAAAGCAGGAAGCCTCCCAGAGGTGACTGAATAAAGATAGGGGAACAGAGGCCCCAGTGCACTGCATTTCACTTGTGAATAAAACAATGACTGAAAAATCACCAGCACCAGGATAAGGCAGCTCTCAGCCAACTGCTGAATATGCAACATGGTCTCTCAGGAGAATTGATTCATGAATAGCACTGCAACAGGAGAGCAATTTCAGGAGCTGTCTGTCTCCTCCAAACTGGGTACAGCAAAGCCATGGGTTTAGCAAATTTACTTTTGTATGTGCTTGATGCAAAGCGGGAAGCTGTAATACTCCATGCAGCATCTGGTGATAAAGATCTTCAAAAGCATCATGCATGTTGCTGTCAAGAGTGAATTTTTGATACCAGGCCTAGACTGTGGAATGAGGGAAATAAGATTATGAAATGGCTTTATTCTGAGAATAGTTGTAGTGCTGCCATTGTGTGTGTTTTTGAGAGGTTTTCTTCCTAATCTGAGTATATTGAGAAAGAGAGCACTCTAATTCTGGCACGTGGAAATAGTATTTGCCAAGAAGATGTGATAAGGAAAATGTGACGACGAGCTCTGTAAATCCTGGGGAGAAAAAAGCCCTGCAGAAATGACCATGCAGCTTCCTGGCTCCTCCAGTACTTATGCAAGTGAATAGCTCCTTAAATGCAACAGTATTATTTACCTAAATAAAGATGTCAGGATTTGGTTAATACAACCCCATGTACACTGTAATTGAGTGTCAGAACAGAGAGTAATGCAGTGTGGCACAAACTCCTGCTAATACATTCTAGCTGTCAGAGCGTGCTCTGTACACAAGGTATATGCCACAATTTATTTTGCTTTATTTTGACCATCTAAATGTCAATGTGTCTAATTGAAGCTAAATGTCGTGGCTCTCCCCATAGCTCAGAGGCAGGTGTAGGCACTCCTGTAGGATGCTTCATGTAACACCTACAACTGGTGATATAAGGTGTGCTTTGAGTCTCTTTCTGCTTTGTTACTGAGACTACAAAAGAGGAAGAACTGGAAAATTTAACTCTATGCCCCAGAGTAGGAAAAAAATATTCAGATAAAAATCTATTTTTCCTTCTTTTGGGCTCTTCTATACATTTTCAATGTATGTCTCAGAACCTCCTCTTAGAAAAAATATTGAATGCAAGAAATCATGGTTGGAGGGGACAACTGTATTTTATGAGACTAACTAGTAACTGGGCAAAGCAGAGGAGCTTTGCAGGGTTTAAGTCTTTCTTCAAACAAAAACAGAAGCTCTTTTCAGCTTCTGGCTGCAGTTGCTATGGGAACAGTTTCAAACAAATACATGATTGCAGCTGGTCAATATTTTTAATGAAATAATGTTTTTCATTTCCAGAACAAACTTGTGTAGCACATATTAAACAAAATTGGAAATAAAAACATTCAGTCTGATTTGTTTCCGCTTCCTTTCTCTTCTTTTGCTTAATCCTTTTAAATGGCTGAAAATCTTATTTTCCCTTTTCCTTGAATTTATGAAAATAAGCCTTTTTTTTTTTTTTTTATTAATAGACAGAAAACATGCTAAAAATACTTGGATAAAAGAATTGGAAAAGTTGGTCATTTTAAACCAGTCATTTTGGGCTAAATCCATGATCTTGGGACCTTGTATTAGTACTAAGAGTATGTACTTAAATATTCAGCACCCAAAATGTGATATTCAATGAATTTTCCTCCACTACAGTCTAACTCTAGAGGCACCTAAAATTTATAAGCCTTGAAATTTTGTTTTTCAGTTACCTAAATGTTTATTGGTGATGGCACATACTAGAGGAATCAAGCTATGCTTCACACACATAAGCTTTTTAGTATGTGTTTTTTGTTCTGTTTTGTTTTGCTTATGTTTATTTTTTACTTCTGATGCCTTCTTGGTGGGCCACCAGGGCTTTACAAGGTAAGAGTGTTTTTGTAAAAGATGTTTTAGTGTTTTATCTTCAGGAAACAGTCAAATGCTTAAAAAACAGCCCTAGAATTTGTGCAGAGATACAACTTCAGAGTGTTGCACTGCTTGTATGAACAAGGGCAACATAAGCTTGAAAGCAGAAGTATTCCCTCTGCACAGCTGGTTCATGATACTGCTATAGAGTTAGCCTCTACACAGTCTAAATTCTCTAAAGTTCCATATATACCTGTCTAAATTCTGAAAATCAATCACTCAAATGTCTTAATATGAGAGACTAAAACTGCCACCTCAAATTAGTTGATGGAGAACTATTAGATTCATCCAGCCCCAGCGTTTCCCTTGTTCCAGACCCTCTATGCAACCTGAAGGAAAGATGTGCTGTGGGCACAAGCGCTGGTTTCATCACTGCAGATTGTGTTAATCAAGATGAACACCAACAAATATTTAGACTCCTTTTGTGACAGCTAATATCTAAAGAGCCTAAAAGGCTGCCTGGGACTGTACTGCTGACATATAAATCCACCAGGTCTTTTTGTTGAAGATGATGCCATCATGTCCAGGAACTGCTGCGGTGGTGGTCTGAAACACAAGTAGTTACTCATGTGCCATGCCACTGTGTTATGGAAATTTGAAGTGTTGATCATATCTGTGGGTGTCTCCATCAGTCCCAAGAGGAAATTGTAAGGTGTTTTTCTTTTCCCCAGTTCTTCCTGAGGCTTGAATTAAGTAACCAGCAAGCTAAGTATGCTTATGTCCTTTATGAAACAGTACTGTTATATTACACATCTGTGAAAATTACACTTACAGCCAGATCTTGAGCACAGATCCATTGATGTTAACAGATGCATCCTAATTGGTACCCCTTGAAGCTCTCTTGATGATTCATGTGTTTTTGCTCTCTTGTGTGTTTTTTTTTTTTTCCTTTAATTTTCTCTTTTTGCTTTAGCATAAACATATAAACAGAAGAAATAAATACATCTGTGCATGATTTCTGTGTTGTAACTGCAAACAAATTCTTAGGTCTGAAATCCATTTCTCTCTATTCATCCTTGTCTATCCTTCCTTTGGCACTTGATTCTGTTAAACTGCGTAATTCTAACTATGCGTGTGGACTGTCTGGTAATACCAAGCAGTCTTGCAGGGTGTAGGGAATTGCAGGTGGATTGACAATTACCATTCTCATGCCACACATTTTAGGCCCATAATTTGCATCCCTTTTACTCACTTTGCTTGATTATTTTTTTTTTCTTTAAAAAGTGATTCTTTGTGTTTAAGTAATGTGGACTTCACATTACTTCCATTCCTCCAGTATTTGTTCTGAATAAGCATGGTAAAGAAGTATTTCTATTGCCAGTTAACAGAGTGGGAAATGAAGCACATAATAAACAGATTCAAAGAAAGAGAGTGGACTTTTCAGCAAGTGCTGTCAGGTGGCACTTATTCCATGAGCCTCAGTTATGAGTAGGTGATGCCATCCCTTCCAAGGAGTGGTGAAGAACAGCTGACATTTTCACAAGTGCCCTCAGCATGAAGGCCAGTGAGAGCAGTTGGGAAAAACAAGGCAATGAGAAAAGTACAGTTGAGCATGTCTTTTCTTCCTCTTTTTAAGTGAGGAAAACAATTTAAATGAAGAACTGGAACTCTTCAGGTGATGCATGTGTAGTGGGTTTACGTGGCAAGGTTTTGGTAGCAGGGGGCCATAGGAGTGGTTTCTGTGAGAAAGATCTAGAAGATGCCCCATTTTTGGGAAGGGCCCCATTGTTTTCCAGAGCTGAGCCAATAAGCAATGTTGTTTTGCGCCTCTGTGAGAGCATATTTAAGACAGAAAAAAAAAACGCTGCACCACACAGCAGCTGGGAGGGAGAGAGCAGTGAGGAACGGCCTTGCAGGCACCAAGGTCAGTGTAGAAGGAGGGGGAGAGGTGCTCCAGGCGCCGGAGCAGAAGTCCCCTGCGGCCTGTGGTGAGGACCATGGTGGAGCAGGATGTCCCCCTGCAGCCCATGGAGTACCACGGTGGAGCAGGGTTCCACTCTGCAGCCCGTGGAGGAGACCATGGTGGAGCAGGTGAACCTGCACCAATGGAGGTTGCCACCTGTGGCAGACCCCTGCCGGAGCAGATTCCTGGCCGGACCTGTAGCCCGTGGAGAGGAGACCACGCAGGAGCTGCTGCCCATGGGGGACCCAGGTTGGAGCAGTTTTCTCCTGAGGGATGGACCCTGTGGTACGGACCCATATCTGGAGCAGTTCTGGAAGAGCTGCTGCCTGTGGGAAGCCCATGCCGGATCAGTTCATCAAGGACTGCATCCTGTGGGTGGGACCCCACAGCACAGGGGACGAGAGTGACCGAGAAGGAGCGGCAGAGAAGAAGTGCTGTAGACTGACCGTAACCCCCATTCTCCCGTTCCCCTGCACCGCTCGGGGGGAGGAGGTGGAAGAGGGTGGATGGGGGGGAAAGTGCTTTTGGATCTTTCCTTTGTTTCTCACTTCTCTAGCTTGTTAGTAATGAGCAATAAATCATACTATCTCCTTATGCTGTCTGTTTTGCCCATTACAATAATTTCTCCCCATTCCTCTTTGAGGAGGGGGAGTGAGAGAGCGGCTGTGGTGGAGCTCGGCTGCCCACTCGAGTGGAACCACAACAGCATGCTAGTTACAAAAAAATTCCATCTCTATTGCTGACATTATTTCAGTTATTCCTTGAGAATAAAATATGTTCCGAAGTGGTTTAGTTTCTATTCCATTGTGAAGCTAAAATTAATCACATTAAAAAGAAGAAAAGAAGGAAAGAGTTGATTGCAAAGAAGTTAGTGTGCCATGAAGGGCTATCAAACCTGTTCCACCAGTACTACTTCAGGGAAATGCGTGTGGAGAAAGATACAGATGGGATGTGTTTCTTTCTTTTCTACCTTGTATAGAAATCTGTTCAGGCTGCCAAGAGGTTAAATGGATATAGAGCCAGATCTAAAATTCACAAGTAAGGATGGAGCCATCAGGAAAGGCTGCAGTCAGCATGCAGGGAGAGTATAAAAGCTGTAAAAATCTGTGTGGGTGCAGTGCTCCCAGGGCAGTTTCAGGTGGCAGTTCTTGAATGCATGCATTTTTCCTGGCATGGCAGGGTGAGCACTGAATTGGGAGAGCTCGAGTTTGTGGTTATTGCTTACGTTGTCTCAGATTAGTCACTTCATGTTTTGTCTGAACGCTGGTGCTATTAATAACATGAAATAATGATATTTAAATTACTATAATCATAAATGTTGATTGTAGCTGATTGGAAAATAGCTATTCTGGTTGCTTTTTCTTGAAGAATATTTCAATTTGTTTCTACAAAGTTCACATAAGGAACACTTAGCTCGAACCTCAAGTGCTTGGGCTAGAAATGTGTCCCCTTGCTGTCTCTGCCACCAGCTGGCACCAGGGGCAGGCACAGTTCTGGGCCCTTCTTCTCAGCCTAGGGCTGCCTTTGTTACCCAAAGGAGAAACAAGGCTGGTGGGCTGGCAAGAGCCAGCTCATCTCTGGGGTGTTAGGGGATCCTCAATGTGCTCACTGTGCTGGGTCCATCATCGCTCTGATCCTCCATGAGGATGGAAACAGAGAAAGGGTAGCTGAGACTGGGCCTGTCACTGCCTGTGTCCTGGGCTCCCTCAGGGCTCTGGTCACCTCCTTTGTCCCTCCTTCATGCCCTGTGCCTTTCCCCATGCTTGCTGTTCCTGAGGTGGAGCATCCACTGCCTTTTGGCTTCTGCTAGGGAAAAAGCAGTAAGAAAAGAAAATAAAAGATAGAGGAAGAGGAAAAGAAAGGAAGACAAAGGGAGGGAGGAAGGAAGAGAAGGAAGGGAAGAAAAAAAGGAAGGAAGGAAGGAAGACAAAAAAAAAAAAAGAGGGAAAAGGAAAAGGACAAGGAAAAGTAAAAAAAAAAAAAAAAAAGTAGGTATCTTCAGCAACAACACAATGAGAGTCAGTGAGTGCATCTCTTTGTGCATGCTCTACCACTCTGAGACGTACCAGGTCTAAACAAGCCTCTCTGCTCTTCTGTCCTCTATTATTTTATCTTTGAAGAATCAGAATCAGGCTCAAGGAGCAGCAACAGTTCTGGGTCCTCTCTTTTCCCCAAAGGGATTGTTAAATACATTAATGTCATTAAAAAGACTGAAAAATAAATGTACTTTACATTTAAAAGAATTCCTGTCTACAGCTGAAGAGAAAGAGGTAAACTGGTGTTTAATTGAATTTCACTTCTTCTTTCACATTTGAAATGCTTTAACCATTTTCCTCTCCTTCTTTATATCTTTAAGATAAGGTTAAAAAGCTGTAATGGAGGTTGTTGCTATGGTGCTCATACTAGGGCATCTGCAGTCATATCCCTGAACCTTGGATAGCTCTTGTACATGTTTACAGCTTTGTCTGTCTGCATCTATTTACTCTATCAAAATTAACACAGCGTACCCCAGCTGGTAGAGAAATTGTGCTTGTTTTTGCCTTGAGGAAATGTAGAATAAATGCAATGTGAAAGAAAGGTCTGCAGGCCTGTTTTTTAACACTTCTCAAGTGTTTTAGTAGACTCAGAATGTGTGTGTGCAGAGACAGACGTGAGAGATGCTGTGCTTGGCAACGTGGAAACTGGGGGACAAATTATTTATTTATTTACAGCTTTAAAAAGACATTGTGCAGTCCATGCCAGCTGACATCACAAAGAAGTCCTCTGGAATAAAATCATCAATGGAGCCCCATGAAGGAAAACAAAACAAAACAAATAACAGCAACAACAAACAAACAAAATCAAAAACAAAACCAAGCCAAACAAACAAAATAACATTTACTGTGAATCTGAGCTATACCATAGCTCCCTGCTTTAGCATTAGTGGTCATCCTTTTTTTTCAATGTTGGTTTAATTTGCTGTGATGCAGATACCACACCGGCACCTAGCTCTTATAGACCAGGTAAGTCTTGCATCCTCTCTCTGGACACAGAGCAGAGGAGAAGGAGATTCACAACCTGCACCTAAGCCCTGGCCACTGGTGAGAGGCTGAGCTCCAGCCCAGCCTTTGTGTGAAGGAGCTGCCATGCTGTGGAGCTGTGCTGGGTGACACAGGAGGCCTTGCCCAACAGAATCTCTGCCATGTCCAAACCCTATCCTGCCCTTGCACACACCAGTGCCTAAGACTTATACTAGTTGCATAAGACCGATAGCTTTTCTAAACACACCAGAAGGTCAGGCCATGGATTAACGTTATTGCACTCTAAGGAAATTAAAAGAGAAAAATCCACTGTCACAGGATGTGTAATTAAACTGTATTCTGTATCTTTTACTGGTAGCAAATACCTTCTATTAAAGTGTTTGTCTTAGAGAGGAAGCACGTTTCAATCCAAAGCTGCTGCTTTTTCTGTGAGTGGAGGCCCATATGTAGGGCATGCTGAACAACACTAATGCATGAGTGAACACACACAGGGAACTGCAAGAGCTTGAGTTTATGATGGCTATACATCTTTTTTTCTGTAGCTCTTTACTATTGCTCCATTTGTGAGCTGACAGCAGCATCAGTCATTACTTAGTAAGTACCAAGAGTGGTTTTAGGTCACATATTTGTTATCCTTCCTCCTGAGGTAAATCTGATACCCTGGAGAAACACAACTCAAGATGTACCGCATGAGACATGCAGTTGTTCTGATTTAGCATGGCAGCATTTTCCTCTGTGACAAGGAAATGTTCCTCAGCAAATAATCATACTTGTTCCAAAATAAAGGTTCACTTTCCCATAGATGTGAAAAAAAGAAACATTTGGGTCCTTATTTCTGAGGAAAGGACAACTTGAGAAATGTGGGCTGCTTGTATTAGAGGAGAAAGAGAAGCTTCCCCTTTAATGTGGAGGAAGGTCTCTGCTGAAGCTCCTGGCCTTGGCGGTGCTTCTCCTAATGCAGCCTCAGCATGCCCACAAGAAGATGTACCCCCTTGCAGCCAGGTATGGGTTAGGTCTTGGAAACGAAGTGCATGTGTCCTGGCATTTTTATTTCAAAATGCTTTAAGAAAGGCTTGAGCAGGACCATCCAAGGGTCTCCTGAAGTCAGTGTCCTGTCCATAGTGGTACTGTAAGTTAGTGTCAAGTGAAAAACAACAATTGGGCAATTCTTTTCCCGGTTAGCTACTATTTTCAGCTCTATGACATATAGTGTTTTCTATGTTTTCATTGGGTTTCTCTTTCATCTATTTCTCCACCCTTATACCCATGTAAACTTTTAACACTCACAGCATCCTTTGGCAAGGAGTTCCACAGATCTATTTGTTAAGAAGAACATAATTTCACTTATTTTTGTATAAAAAGGAATTGGCTTAGGACATTAATAATAGTGTGCCAAGCCCCTTCAACGTGTCTTTTCTGCAGTCCATCCATCACCAGCTTCATCTCTGCTTTCTTGGGACTTCAAGTGAGAGAGAGAGAGAGAGAGAGAGAGGTGTAAATATGAGTCTTAGCATGGCATGGCATCACTCCTCTCAGGAGTGTAAACTCCTGTTAGGAGTGTTTACTCCTCTCTCTCTTATCTCATCTGCTCTGCTGTTAATTGAAAAGAGAAGTAAAACTTTCCCTTCTTTATAATAAATAATATGAAAATGTCACTTTAAAAAATACCTCCTAGCAGTACAGTGAATGACAGCCCAAGTTTTATCTTGCTGTAGTTTGTTTTTGTATGGTGCTTATCACCATAGTGTCTAAGCCTCTCACAATTCATCATCACAATTGCTCTCCAGGGAATTATTATCCTTCTTTTATGGAGGGAGAGCTGAGGCATTAAAGGGCTGGTCCAGCACCCAGGAAAGTTGATGACAAGCCTGCTTGCTAAAGGTCAAACAAGGAGCTGGTGGCAGAGCTGAGAACAGAGTAACAGATCCTTATTTTAACCCCTGGAACATTTTTTCCCTCTTTTTCTATAGCTTTCCAGTTTTGGGGGTGTTTTAACTTTTTACAGTTTACTCATTCATCTTCATCTCTAACATGTAAATGATTAAAATATTTTGATGCCTGACATGCATTTTCTGCTTAATGTTTGCAATCAATTAGAAAGTGCAGTTTCCAAAATTACAGACTGGTGGGTGAAGAAGCACTTTTTTATTTTTTCTGGGGATCTACAAATATTGGCATCATCAGACTGCTACATTATTTTCTTGAAGTGGATCTAGTAGGGTAAGCTACTGTATTTTGATACAATTTATACATCCTAATTTTGCCAAAGATTTCATCCAGTAATAAATAGTTCTCTAATAATTCATTTTCTGTGGCAACAGACCATGTAAAATTAAGTTTTGTATGTGAATAAGAAATAGTAGCTGTCCCCTCTTTCTTATTTTAACTCTTACTTTGATTCTTTGCTTTTGCAAGCAACAGGGAAAGGCATATTCTGAAAACTCTCTTTTTGTTGTTGTTTTTGTTGTTTATTTTCCTGCAGAACAATGGATTTATTTATTTATTTATTTTCTAGGATGTTGAATGACAATTTATTTTTGAAGTGTTATGACATTCCCATAAAACAGCCTAAAACATTAGTGATTTTTTTTTCCCTATTTCAGTTAAATGACTTGACTCCATTACTGTACTTAACGTTCATTGAAGAGGTTTTACTAACACAATGTTCTTCTTAGTTCCACCTTTAAAAAACTGCTTACAGTTCCAGAGGAAGACAAACAATGTAGATATAAGCAAGTATGATGTATTGCTGGATGAATATACCTGAAACAGTCATAAGAAATACTTCGAAATTGCTAGCAAAAATAGCATTTATGGAGGGAGGGATCTTTTACTCCTAGTGGAACAGTTCTTGCTGTTATATGTTACTATGAGTGTAGATGGTACTACCCATGTACTTACAAATAAGTAGAACAGTAGGACAGAGCTAATTTAACTAGAACTGTGTTTTTGGCCAACTACTAGTTGTTTGCGCTAGAATGCTAGTGATATGACTGGGTCTCCTATCTGTATGCCAGCCCCTGAATTTATATAATTCCACAATAAAAACTGCCAACAATTGAAACATGATGCTTTTTCTGGCTCTTTTGGTCTCATAGTAAATTAAAGCTGAATTCTTTGGTCATTAAATCATGTGGGCCACTACAGATATTTACTATTAAACTACAAGACTAAATTTAGTAATCAATCAACTACATAAAAACCTGAAATAGTGAAAATAAATCATTCAGATGCAACTATTACCAAATCCTTCCAAAAGGTAATTAATTTTAGTACTTCGTTCATTTAATTAAGTGGCTAACTAGATTCATTTGGGCTTATTGCACAACACTGATCTGCAGACTAAATCTCTAGGTCCATTTTTTTTTTTTTTCCATCATTCTTTATTTCCTCCACATTTTCAAATGCCATTCATATAGTATTATTTTTATGTTCACTCCTGGGTTGAACATTCAAGAGATTTTCTGATTTGCTATACAACTAAAAGATACTTGGTTTTCTTCTCATGTTCTAAGGTCCTCATAAAAAAAGTTATGGGTGAAATGATGTGGCATTTTATAGCAAGCCATTCTTGGAAGACCAAATGTAAATAGTGGCAAACTTGCAGATGAATAGGCCCCAAAATGCAAATGCTGGAGTCCCATAGTAAAACATAAATATGTATTAGCACTTCATATGTAGAAAATAGCAGCTCCTCTCCCTGGGGTCAACTTGGGGCTAAGGCTTTATCTAACTCCACAGGTCCAAGCATAACATAGCTGCAGACTTGGGTGACACCTAGCAGACACCTTAAAAAAGTAATAAAACCGCACAAAAATAGCAGCTATTGATGTATAAATAACCAATACGGCTTCTGGGGGATAAGAACACTATATCTGGTATTCCTTTTATTACATTCTAGTGTTCTTTGGCAGATTAAAAAGAAAAAGCCTAAAATACATAAAGTGCTGTTGAGCTACACCTATTCACATTCTAAATAAATTGTTTAGTTGATGACTCAATCTAATACTAGACCTTCCCAATGTTTGTTGTAAGCTTTTGTGTAACACAGCTTCTGAAATTGTAATTTAATAGGGCTAACCTGAGGGCAAATTTGCCATAACACGAGGCCAAGTTATTACAGTAATCAGCTAGCTCAGAAGGAGCTTAAAGGAGTGGGATGCAGAAACTGAGCCTATTTTTTAAAAAAGTAAGTGTTTGGAGAACCTGTGAACCATTGCTAACATTTCTGAAAATAAACCATGTAATTGAAGCTCAGCATGCTAAATATGTAAAATACCTTTAAAAGACTTGCAACTGAGGAACTATTGAAACTATGTATTGGAACTAGCTAGAAAATTGTCTATCCATAATTTGCAGTCTATGGAATATTTTTCTATTTCAATTACTTTTTGCCTTGAATTTTGAAATGCTCTGCAAAAAACAATGAACATTGTATCAGTTTGATTTTACTTGTTCACAAAAGACAAAAATCAATTTTTGTTTGACAAAGAAAAAATCAAGAATTATGATTTTTAAAAAAATAAAAATACTAAAAAAGAAGTATAAACAAGCTTCCTGAGAGAATTTGGTTTCTAAAACTGTCACTATATTGTTAGAAACTTCCTGAACAATAATGAACTTAGAATTTCCACTGAAACAAAGAAATTTAAAAATTTAAAGATTTAAAGAAATTTAATTTCAGGAGTATTATATCTGCCATAGACTGCTGCAAATTTCTCTAGTTGGTATTCAAACCCACCTTTTTGCCTCTATTTACAGTTGTTTTTTTTGTTTTGTTTTGTTTTGTTTTGTTTTAAAAAAAGGTTATTTCAAAGAAATACAAGAGTAATACAGAATTAATTCTAGTAAAACCTGTGTAGGGATGATGATGTGGCACATTTATTTACATTTCAGGAACACTTATGATAATTAGACACCTACTATTCCAATAAGTTTTTGTAGAAGCTGCAAAAAATACTAAAAAATGTAGCGACGTCCTTTGAGGAAATCCTTCCCAGAACAAACAAGCCCAGTGAGAATATTGACTGATGGTTCTAATTGTACTTCACATTCAGTATAAAACAACTCATCACTATTTTTATAGAATATGAATAAAATGTATTATCTAGACACAGTATTGCTATTGGAGGTAAACTACTGCTGGTAAAATTACCTCAAAGTCTTTCTAGCTCAAAGGAACTGGATAATTTTAAATAACATGAAATTGAGAAATTACATTTAAACTGGATTTTTGTCATATTATCAAATGGAGGCTCTTAAAAATTGTCCTTTGTATGTTACCTGTTTCTCTTTGGCAACTAGTATGTAGACCTCTTGCATCAGAGGACTTTGTACTCAAATTAAATTCTGCAAGGTCTTTGGTTTATTCTTACGTGCCCTACCTTCAGATTAGTATTCTCTCCTTACCCATTTCCAATGTCTCATTAGACACTGGAACATAAACTCTTGGGTAATATCATAATAGAATAGGGATGAGGGCAAAATCCTATTCCTTCTTCAGATTTATGATACAGTCCTTTGCTGTAAATACTGAAAGACCTGTAATGATCATTGAATTTCAGTTTTCTTTGAAAGATGGTAGTATCAGTAGAATATGTCAGGTAGAATTTGAAATTCCTGCTGACCCTAATAAGCTAGAAGTCATCAGCACCACAGCCGCATTATTTAGAAGGAGTCAAAGAGCAAAGCCCTTCTCTTTATCTACCATAATTCAAGAGTGAAAATTGTCCATGGTGCCCAGGTTAGGTCAGAGTCTAAACAAGGATTAGTGTTTCTCAACAACAGTTGGCTACCTCTAGCATGCATGAGAAAAGGAAAATAAAAAGAAGTCTGAAAAAAAAATGTATAACAAAAATTATAACATAAAAATAGTAAGATTTTAAAAAGGGAAATCAAAAATAGTAAACAATGACTTGTTCAAGACAAGAAAATATTTTTCCATCATTAATTTTCAGCTTCCATTTATTGTTTTGTCTTACTCTTAGATGAAGGACAAAGACTAGAAATGCTATATAATCTGTGCAAGTCTGACAGACTTACAAATACATGGAAGGACATAAGAATTGTCTCCACGTACACTAAAAAACTAAATATATAAGAATTCAATACTCCACAGGTTTCCTGTTTTGAAGTTACTAGAAATGTGTGATTCAGACAAATTCTATCTTAAACACTGATCCCAGCAAAATATCAAGAACAGAAAATCCCTCCCTAGTAAGTAGCCTCTTTCCAAAGTGCTTAAATGTTTCTTTACAGCTGTGCATTGAAGTGACACTTAATGTACCTGAACACGAGACAAGAACAAATGCACAGTAACTTTGGAAATTAGAGCAATTCGTTATCAGGCATGCGGTGAAGGGACGTGTTGTTAATATTGTGTCACAGTAGGGTTGCAACGTCAAAACTAGCAGTCAAAAACAGCATCTGGCTTTGGCAGAGGTGCTGCCCCACTTCCCTGTGCAGCATGGGGAGCAGGGACTGGGAAAGGAAGAGGGAGGTTCCCCGAGAGCAACCCAGTGCTCATGCTGGTGGGGACCAGCATCCACATGGGAGAGGAAGGGTGCAAACACTCTACATCATTTCTGGGCTCTGCTTCCCTTGCCCTCCTGGACTGCAATCCCTGCACTGTGATTACTTTATGAAGCATCAGCGCATCAGATCTTTTTTTCTTTTTTCTTTTTTCTTTTCTTTTTTTTTTTTTTTTTTTTTTTTTTATATTTCATTCAAGCCATAGCCTGAAGAGCAGACACATCTTACATTTTGTTAAATAGCAGTCACTCAGAAAGTTCAACACCCCCCTTAGGCACCAGCAGATCCCAACCCATGTTTTGACATCTCGGGAGAGTGAGCTCTGACCAACTAGACTGCTGGAAGGAGTAAAATGGGGCCACTCTCCACGTCTCTTTTCTGTCTTGTGTAAAAGGAGTAGATGATATATGCAGAGAGAGGTGAGGGCTTCTGGTCTTATTTCTGCCCTTAGCTTTCCCCTGTTGTTTACCTCTAAGCTTTCATGTGCAAAAGCTGCTGCATACTGCTGGACATGCTGGACATGTGTTCGTGTGCTCCTGTTATGAGCTACCAAATTCTGCTAACAAACAGCATCTTTGATGCTTGCTTCTGAAGTGGAGGTCAGAATCCTAGATGAGACATTAAAGCCATCACCTGTGTACTTCAACTTTTGGTGTCCACTGGGGCACTGCCAGTGCCCTAAAATCTTTTTTTTTTTTTTTTTTTTTCAGATTAATTTCCATTTGAATGTCCCAGCTTCGACAAAATTGTGTAATAAAACAAGGTGAAAAGGTTCAATAGCTCTCCAGATATCCAGAAAGGGAATCAAAATTGGAGAAAGAAAGGTGCTGAATATTTGCATAGAAAACAAGACTGTGGGAAGTTAATCTTAACATGGATGTCCTTAAGAGACTACAAACACTTATCCAATAAACCTCATGAAATCACCATGAAGGAAGATTAGAAAAACAGGATTTCTTTCACTTCTTGTCCCATTGAATCCAGACATTGACTAAAAGAGCATAAGACAAATAAATAAATAAATAAATCCCCCCCTCTGGCTTTGCTTAGGGGCTGGCAGCATCCCCCAGTGCAGCACTCGTTTCCTGACAAGGCAGTGCTGGGTGCCTGGACCCTTTTCTGGGCTGCCTGAGCAGCCACATCTCCACAAGCACAAGGGACTGAACACCCACCTCTGAGGTTCAGTGGCTGCTCAAAAGAAAATCATCCCAAATCTCTATCCATCAACTGTTTGTTTCCACAGGACTGTTGTACCTTATTGTGCAGTATGTTTGTTTTGTGCAGTATGTTTTGTTTTTCCATTTTCTGCCCTGGGAGGGACCCAGGACTCTGCTCTTGCCTGTGGTCTCCTTTTCCCATCAATGTATTTTAATGAGCTGGGATGTTTGTCTGCTGCAGAGTACCAATGTCTCATGGCATTTGCAGTCTGGGAATTGCAGAGTTTTGCAAGTAGTTTCTGCTGGGCTTTTTGAGACCGGATGCTGACTATTGAAATAATGCACAGTCCTAAACAAATAAGAGAAAAACTGGAAATGTTCAGTCTTCACAGAAAATGGAAGCAGAGGCAAGCAAGCTCAATTTCTTTTTTTCCTTTTTGTATTCAAACCTAATGTGCACCCATGAGATTTGTGATGCAAACCATTCCCAGTGTTTAACTTGAGTGAAGAGTGCCTTTGACAAACTTCTTGGAGGTTTCCAAAACCTCAGGATCCCAGGGAAATGCATTTATCATTCAGGCTCTGTAGCACTGAGCTGAGACTCTCTACTCCTCCTGTGAGAACTTTCCCTTTAAAATCTTCCTTCCCAGGTGAAGGTGTTTCCATTTCAAGTGATCAGGGAAAAGTAGTTTTTCAGTGTTTATTAACCATACACAGAAAAAAAGTTTTCTCTGTGGGTACATTTGCCATGACTCTTATTGAAGCCCCACAACGGACAAGCATATATAAAGACAGAAGGATGCTGGGAGTGGAAAGGGGCTTTATCACATCCTGCTTCCCTCTAAATCCTACTGAGGATTCAAAAACTTTTGTTGCTATAAATCTGTGATGCTCTGTAATTTCTCATTACTTGACTAATATAAACACTGTCATAATTTCTAGCCATTAAACAATCTCCTCCAGAAGAGAAAAAACATACCTAAAAAAAAAAAAAGTTGCTGTTAAAAAAAAAAAAGAGAAGAAAATGCAGAAGTTTTCCACTTAGTGCTAAATTGTGTTTGGGCTTTCTATCTTTCTGTCTTTTTTTTTTTTTTTTTTTTTTTTTTTTTTCAGGCTCTTGTGGCAACATATCTTTGTTCTGGCATTCTCTAAGTTTTGGCTGTTTTCCATAACCATCTCTTAATATTACTTTTGTGTATAAACCACTAGCTTTGTCAAGAATCCAGAAAACCAGGAGTTCCTTCTTGTTTTGAGCCATTTGGAAATTTTCAAGACTGTGTTCTTAAAAAAAAAAAAAAAAAGATTTGCAGAAATCCCAGGTTTCAGGGAAAATCTTTGTTTCCATGAAAGGTCAGGGGGAGCCTCCCTGCCAGTCCCTTCCCCGCCTTGCTGAATCCTGGCAACCCATGGGGTGTCAGCTTTGCTGCTCTCCAGTTTTGGAGGCACCAAGAAATCCCTGTTGTGAGATTGCTTTGATTGTTTCAAGGTGAACAAATGCACCTTCTGGTCCCTGAAAAAGAAAGCAAATTATGTTTTTGAAACAATGTCTTGCTCAGAGCTGGTGAGCTCTAATTATACATTAGTTTATTTGCACTCACGTTTCCTCAGCAAGCCTGGGGCTGTTTGCTCTGTTACACGCACCTCTGTCCCCAGTAGCTGTATTTTCCCTTACTTCCTATCTCTGGAAGGGTATGACCCACTGGGCACCAACACTTTCATCCACTCCTCAGAAGCTTGCTTTGTCCCCCTCTGTCAAACTCATCTTCATCCCAGGTTCCCTGCCCTTGTTCGTTGTGCTCTCCCTCTCCTCATTTACTCACCCATGGCCTCTTTCATCCATGCAGCCTGTCCCTGCCTGAGCTCTGCCAACAGTCCCAGGATCCAGGCATTGTCTGTCTCTTTGTTGACTGTATCCCAACCCTGATCTCCAGTCCAGTCTCCTCGTGTAGTCTCAGGTTGTAGCCTCTTTCCATTTCTCTGTTCTCAGGCTCAGTTTTTCTGCCCAGGTAATTCCAGCATTAATTCAACTAACCCCACTTTTGTTCCTTGTCTTCCAATCTCTCTCTCTTTGTTCACATACACAGCATTCACTTTTGTGAATCTCATACCAGAGAATGTTTAGATATCATACATCTATTTGGTTTTAATTTTCTTAGCATTTGGTGCAATATACTAGTGGGTCATGTCATCAAAGAGAGCATCAGCCTCCCTATGCCCGTCATCTTTTCTGCACAGATTATTGGCAGTAACTTGGCTTTTATTGGGAACAAAAAGGCTGTCATAGAGATAGAATTAGGTGACATCCAGAGAACTGCTTGTGGTTGCGGCTATAGCAAACTTGGCCTTGTTTTCACCCAGTTCTTCAGACAGAGTGAATTTGAGATTATGCCCAGGTGCTATGTGTGTTTGGGTTGTGCCTCTGCAGAGAAGCCCAGTCTTTGAAGTGTGTTGATTTCTTTCCATCTGCTTGCAGTTGTGAAGAGGGAACAGTGTGTGAGAAGAGTACTAGAGATGAAGACGACTTTTTCTTTTTTTTAAAGGTGAGTAAAGCACCATAAAGCTTTCTGTTATCTTAAAAATAAAATCAACCAGCATCATTTACCAAATTAAAATTGGAGAAAGAGAAATGCTATTGAAAATGCAAAGTGGTAAGCAGAACTTACTTACAGTAAAAATAATGTTTGCCTATAATCTGTTTGTGTTCAGGTGTAACCAAAGAACTTGGCTTTTTCACCTTGGTTGTCTTTCCTTAAGACATTTATATTTACACTAGTGGTGGGAAGGGACTCCATTCTCTGCTTTTCTAGCAGATGCCAGTGGCTGTTTAACAGTGTTCATATCAGTCCTGATAATTTCCAAGAGCATGTCAGAAGAAAATGTTTTGATAGATTTCCATTCAGCAGTTTTTACCTTTTACTTTGAAACTCAAAGAAAATACTTCATCTGACACTTGCTTTTATGTTACTGCTTTCATCATCCAATGGAAATGGATCTGTAATAGCACTACTAGCTTTCCTTGCATACTTTAAATTGAAAAGACCTTTTCAGGGAACATGATTTGTTGATAAAAGACCAAGGGATGTAGAGCTCTTTACTTTGGCCTAATGGTGTTCACTTGCCAATTCATTTTGCGGAAAATGGAATGAATTTTCTTAGCCTTATGTCCCTCATCTTTCCCTGTGGTACACACTTCTGTCCTTCTGGCACAGTAAAATACAACATGAGTGTTAATGAACAACTCTTTCCATCTGCATTTTATGTTTAAAAAAAAAAAAAAAAAAGCTTCTCTCTCACCACACACACTATGACATTTTTTTCATGCAGCAACAAAGATCATTCAAAATAGTTGTACTTTGCATAATACATGTATAAATTTCAAAGCAATCCTAATTTATAGTAAGTTTTAAAATCAGGATAGATATGTTTTTAAATATGCCTTCATAAAATGTTTTTTCTTTCCTAAAAAAAAATATAAATAAATAATAAAACGTTTGCTATCAAAATGTATAGTAAAGGAGAAAAAGTAAAACATAAAGTCATTAAGACTTGTTGGAACAAATCATTTTCTTCCAAACAGTGTGAAAAAATATCTGAAATACATCAAAGCTAATATTTGAAATGAAATTAATTCTCATTTTAAAAACATGTACTAAGAAGGGTTCCAGTCTCTCAGGATTCTAAATTAAAGTTTGAACACTTTCATATGAATACTGATTAAATAGCAACCACTTTTCATACTGTGGCTGATCTTGAGAGCAAGTAACATAGATGTGGAACTTGAATGGCATATATTTAGTTTTGTTTGAATTTTATGTTGAGTGTACCACACACATTGTGATCTTCTCTACAGTCCTCTGTAGAAAACGATATCTTTTATTTATATTTTTTTTCGTAGCTTTTTCCCCCCCCTTGTTGAAGATTTTTAAGATGGTTCTGTTAATCTTGAATTCTTTCTTTAGAGACTGGGAAAAAAAGAGAGCCTCCTGGAAGGACATATTTTAAGCTTCCCAGGCTGTGGAAAGCTTTATAGTCAAGTTTTCCATTTGCTGAATGAATCTTCTCACTATGAAGCTGCCATAGGTATTTCTGGTCTAGAAGTAAAAAATCTCTAGAATAGCTGTAAATATGAGCTATAGGGAAGCTCCATTACCTCAATAAAAGGAGGAAATACTCCTGTGGTTAGAACATTTTACTGGTGTCTGACACAGCTGCTCTGGGCCCTTGAGGTACCTTACTCTCCCTGTGAAACAGTAGAAAAGAGTAGACTCGAAACACAGGTTTTCCTGTGTACTGTGGTTCAGACATCCAGATTTAGAGCACTTCAGTATTTTAGCCAATGAAGTCCCTTCTTAGATCTACCTCATAATATCTAGATCATAAGAGCCAGAAGATAAGGCTAAGCACGGATCCAGGAAGGACTGTCAAAGAAATGGAAATTTTATATCTCCATGGCAGGAATTATATCCATTATATATATCCACTATATAATATATTATCCATTATATATATTATATTAATATCTATTATATATTATATTATCCTATTTTGAAGCAGAAAATTTGCTGGTACTAAAGCTGTTAAAAAGTTTATTCTACTTGAAAATTAGACTTGGTGGGAAGCAGAGGTTCTCAGTTCAGAGTTGAACTGAAATCCTTGAGAGAAGAAGAAGAGCCAATCACATCAGTGTAGAAGTTAAGCAAAAATTGTTTAATGCTGAAGAGAAGCTCAAAGAGCTTCAGAAAATTCTCATAAATAATTATAAAATAATTTGTCTGTAATTACTCTTGATAATATGACAGAATATGCATCACGTATAAGATTGTTACTTATAAAATCCTTCCCTTTCAATACAGAACGTCAAGTAACAATATACTAGGACTGGAGTTTCGCAAATATGTTTAAAAGTTTGTGTTGGCTTGTTATGTCAAGAAAATCACTGTTATTCAGGAAGACACAGGACTTAATAGCAAAACATTATCATATTCCGAATACTGGTCCAGAGTATATATTCTGTCTCCTAGAATCACTTCTTTCTCTCCAGCCTACTCTAAATCCATTTTCTATCTTTTCTGTCAGAAAATGCACAAGTCTCAAATCCCTGGAGAGAAAGCAAGAAAGATTATTTTTTCTAACACACTTGCAGATGTGTTTGCATTATGTCTCATTATATTTAAGTGCACTATTTAGCTTGGGAGATTTAGGTTTCTGCCACCTATTGACAGGAAATATCAGTTTTTAATGCTACTATTTTTTCCATACCTATACATTTTGACTTTTCACTTGTAAAGAGATAGGCTTTCCAAAGCTGCTAGTGAGGCAGATTAAATAAGATATATCTTCCACATCCAACCCTTTTCATTATGCATTAATATGTATATGCCACATAATGGGTATGTTGCTATGTAAAAAATCACAGGGATCACTGTTTTATTTCTATAGGAGTTTTAGAATAAATGTCTTCCAGACAAATAGAAACACATTTTCAGCAGGTAATACATTTTAAATCTCATGACATTCATTGATTAACTGACTTGAGCAGTTTATGGGAAGCGAGAAAAGTTTTAGTACGAAGTGTACTAAATGGAGAAAGTTTGATATATTATTCTCAGCTAGTAAATACTTCTTTTTCTTTAGGGAGACAAATACTGTCAGTTAATCTGTTCATGCATATCTGTGCTCTTCAAAAACAAAGCCAGGGATTTGCTCCTGATATAGGTACTGGCTCAATAATCCAATAACCTTGGTCCTACCAATAAGAGATGGTAGTATAACAGGGTGGAAGGTGGAACTCAGTATTGACACATTCAGGGTTAAAATGAGCAGGATCAGGGCATTACATGCATCAGCATTCATATAGTATAAATGAGCTAAAACCATGCAATAAGATAGCCCAGGGCTTTTTTATGCAAGTAGCTGCTGAACTACTATTAATAGTCAAATAAATAAATAAATCCTTAACTCCTTAGAAAACCCTCTTCCCAAGACCACACAGTAGTAAGATGAATGTGATTGTATGAAATACTGCTAAATTTCACCATCTTAAATTGATTTTGCAGCTTCACTTGAATAATTTACTGCCCTGTAAATTTAAAAAATCACTGCAGTTCAGGGAGTTTTTCCACAGATGGATAACTTGATGTCTTAGAGATGCAGAGAGCTTCAGTTCTGTGGAAAATTTGAAAACCTAGTGACAGGAGGGTGTTTGTGTTCTGTGTTACCAGGGGAATATTTATGTTTTTAAAGAGGATGTAAATATGAGTGAGGATAAAATGAAGTAATGAAGGATCTGGAAAAGAATGGTAGAGTACTCCTATTTGGCTTAAAAACAGGGGGGGGAAAAAGTTGTCCGGGTCCTGCACCTGGGACGGGGAAACCCTGGCTGCACGTACAGACTGGGCAATGAGACGCTGGAGAGCAGCCTAGAAGAGAGGGATCTGGGGGTCGTGGTAGACAGCAAGTTGAATATGAGCCAGCAGTGTGCCCTGGCAGCCAGGAGGGCCAATCGTGTCCTGGGGTGCATCAAGCACGGCATCGCTAGTAGGTCAAGGGAGGTGATTGTCCCGCTCTACTCTGCGCTGGTGCGGCCTCACCTCGAGTACTGTGTGCAGTTCTGGGCACCACAGTATAAAAAGGACATGAAACTGTTGGAAAGTGTCCAGAGGAGGGCTACGAAGATGGTGAAAGGCCTGGAGGGGAAGACGTACGAAGAACGGCTGAAGTCACTGGGCCTGTTCAGCCTGGAGAAGAGGAGGCTGAGGGGAGACCTCATCACAGTCTACAACTTTCTCGTAAGGGGGTGTCGAGAGGCAGGAGACCTTTTCTCCATTAACACCAGTGACAGGACCCGCGGGAACGGGGTTAAGCTGAGGCAGGGGAAATTTAGGCTTGACATCAGGAGGGGGTTCTTCACAGAGAGGGTGGTTGCACACTGGAACAGGCTCCCCAGGGAAGTGGTCACTGCACCGAGCCTGTCTGAATTTAAGAAGAGATTGGACTGTGCACTTAGTCACATGGTCTGAACTTTTGGGTAGACCTGTGCGGTGTCAAGAGTTGGGCTTGATGATCCTTAAGGGTCCCTTCCAACTCAGGATATTCTATGATTCTATGATTCTATGATTCTATGAATAAAATTAAAATATGATAATATGAAACTGTATTATTGTTCTCAGGATACCTCACATGTTACATGTTCACATGTGTGATAGTTTACATGTTCTGTGTTACTAACACAGGTTTTAACAGGGTTTTACCTTGAAGAAAGTAATGAGAAGGTGATAATGGAAGTTGCTCCTGTACTAAGTACACTAACAGTTATTTAGGGACATTTCTTTGTGCAGATTGAGTAATTGCATCTCTTATTTGCAATAAGACTACTTTGCTTATTCAGTGCTGTGCTTATGAGATGGTGAAAACATATTTATTTCAGGAATCTCTTTAAAATAAATACTATTTTTCTGGTTGTCTTGATCTGCTTAGTGTTCTTTCTTTTTATTAGATGTTCAGTATTAATGTGCATCTCTGAAAAATGAAAAATAAAGCCTTGTACTGAAGTAAGAGGAATGTTAGCTACAACAAAAACCTCTGAAGCACTGTGATCAGTGTACATGGTGGGTTTTCAGCAGGCCATCACTATTTCCAGGAACTTTATTTCCAGGAGACTGTGACTCATCCTTACAGTAACAGTGTATGTCTGTTACAAACTGGGTCTTTTGTTTGACCTGGTGGGAGAAGGAGGTGGGATGTACGTCCTTGTGAAGTGCAGGGCACTTTGGGAGAGCAGTGACCGATCTGTGTCAGTCAAAATGTTGGGTGCTCAGTGGAGATCAATGTCTGTGCATCATGTTGAGTGGCAGTGGTTCTGCCCTTGGATGCTCTTTCAGGTGTCTCATCCAGACAGGGTGGCTGAAGCAGGCCAAAACAGTAACATGAGCTCTTGGAGCCAACCTGCTAGGAATGCTTACACTGATGGGTGTTTTCTGAGGAGAGGAAGGAACCAGCTGAGTTACACTGCGAGAGGAAAAGGAAGAGGAAGGTAACAGCTGAGAGAAGCGAGGTGTAACAGCACAGAAAGTGCTTGCTTGCTCCTGATGCCAATTTCACCTGGCATGCTGCGTGCAGGCAGGTTTGCTTCTCACTTTTCAAGGTGTAAAGGAAAATTAAAACTCAATGGGTGACCCTTCATAAGGAATACATCACTGTTGAAGTACAGTGTCTGCTCTGCATATTGGTTAGTCTAATGTGATGCTTCTCGCAAGGAACAATCTATTTCTGCTTGTGGCTCTAATCCTCCTCATGTACTTCATTTCAGGTCTTCACTGGTCTCTTTTGTTTTATTATGCAGTTGCAGAGATTTTTCACTCACTGAAACCAGTGGCCTGTGCTCCTGTTGGCCTAAGCTGGACAGAGGATAAGGCCTCCTCTCCACACCTTCACCACATTCCCTTCTCTCCAAGACTGTATAGCCTCAACTTTCAAATTAAATGGGAAACTTATAGCCTTAAGGGAGATTTTGCATATAATTTAATAGAGAAAAAATCCATAAATCTGCATTATATGGTTGCTTATTACAGTTAATAAGCTGATTTCACTATTACCTGCCTCTCTGAACAATGCTTTCTCCAGTTTATCTCTGTCTTCAAGTTTTATCTTATAAAGCCAGTTCAAAATTTAAATTCCTTGCAGCAGTGTCTGACTTACCTTAATGTATGGATATAGTGTTCATCATTATAGGGTTCAAGATTTAAATCATTCCCACATTACTAATTAATCACACAGAAATTGCCTCAATATCTTAGCTCATTGACTGTAGAATATTATCCTCACTGCAGAATTGTATAGCAAAGTTATAACTACTAATTAAATTGTATAGTACTCTTCCAAGAGGGATTTTTCAAGTACAGAATAATCACTGTGGGAAAATTTTAGGAATTTAATATAGCACATATCAAAACAGTGAAAAAATAAAATGAAAAAATTCTCTAGAGCTCCAGTTCCATCATATTTTTGCCCATGAAAGTGCCTATGACTAAATCTATTGAGGTAATTAGATTCAAAGGACACTGATTTTATGTGATTTTATATTCATGGACATAAATTTTAGAAGGACTTGGGTTTTAGGACTGTTTTTAGTACTGTTTCTCTTAATGAGTATTGAATCTTAATGAGATTTTGATATCCTTGCTTTATTGTTTATAACTGACTTAAACATTCAACGACAAAGCTCTGTCCTATGTTATGATCTTGAGTGTCTGGGAGGACTCAAGAGGACTGTTTGGGTATTTTTTTAGAAATTACTCTAATTGATTAGATACATATGTCCTTCCCAATTAAAAATTACCAAAAAATTGAGTTTGTGTATCTGAGCCAAGTTCACTGATGTATAGGGCATGGTTAATATCAACTATTATTAAAGCCCTGATTGTACTGTGTGTTTTCTTGTAAACATGATTATAGTAAGATAATTTGCATTGCTAAATGAATGCTAAAAGTATCAAAACATTTTTCTCTACTGGCCAGAGAGTAGTTGATCCAATCATTAAAATAAAGATAAACAGAAGTAACTACTCTGATGGAAGCTAAGACGATTAAGCACAATATGCATACAAAATTAGTTATTTATCTAACAATATACTCCCAAGAAGAACAGCAAAGCTCTTGTTTAAAAATCATGCCAATTGAGCATGGAGGCTTTTGTGTGGCACAAGAAGGATCTACAAAAGCCTTATATTATTTCTCATTCAAAATTTACCACAGGGCCTGTTGGCAGCACGTGCCGAGGGAATAATTTCTGGTTTTCCTAGCAGGGCTGATGACTTTGGCTCCAGAAGCTTCTACAAGTTGTTGTTCCTTTTGGCATACAAGAAGGTGGAGTCTGAGCAGCCCTGCACTGCAAGCAGGTAATGTCTTTCCTTCTCTCACTTGTAAGTAAGTAAGAGCCTGTTTAGCCACGGATGAAATTTGGGCCAGATATAGACAATGGTAATGATTTGCTGGACAGTGATATGTTCCAGATCTGCTCTTGAGGCAGTTTCTAACACAAGAGGTTCAAGAGTATACCTGTGTTTTTTTTTTTTACATGAATGCACTTTGAATATCTACTTGCTTTCCAGCTCCAATTACAGCTGTAAACGTACCAAAACCTCCAAACTTCTTCTGTGTTGACAGACACTTTTTTTTTTTTTTTTTTTTTTTTTTTTTTAAGTAGAAGTGTTCGAATAGCTACACAGTGGGAAAACAGAAAAACAGAAAAATACTTTTGCTCTTTCTCAGCCAGTCACTGTTCCCTAGTACATCCCAATACAACAGTATTTAGCTTTAGCTTAAACTGCTAGAAATCAGTTTGAAATTGTGCTCATGTACTTCTGCAAACAGAAAACATCTAAATTGATGGAATGAATTGCTGTCTATTACTTATGTGCTTTGATATAATTTTCACTGATGTGCCAAGATCTATCACCAACCCTCCCACCTCCTCAAATCTACAGGAAAAAGAATGGAAATGTTTCATTAATCATTTTGTCAAGACTACAGATAAAAGGAGCTATTTGTATTTTATGACAGTTGGTAATTAAACATTTACAGTACTGTGCCAATATTTATATACAATCTAGAAGGAGCAAACTGAACAGAAGGTAAATTTGGCAGAGTTTAAGGTGGAGTGATGCTGTGGGAATGTGTGTGTGTGAGCAGAACTGTAACACTGCAGAGCAAGTGGAATTGCAATAAAATGTTGCAGCAGCAAACTGCTTTTCCAGCTGTGTTAGACTTTCTTCTCTCTCCCCTGGAAGAGAAATGAGAAAAAATATTTTACCCTTGAAATGATGTGAAGAAACCAGATGAGACTTTGGGAGTTAAGATCACTGGCTGCTTTTGCAAAGCAATAAAACTGTATAGAATAAATGAGTCCCAAGGAGCTTCTTTTGGCTTTATGACTTCCACACTTTGTTTCTCCCCTCCACCTCATAGACTTTTTTGTAAAAAAAAAACTCCACATATTATTTGGGTTGCCTTCTTTGTTTTCATTTCTTTTGGAAAAACAAGGCAACATTCATTGCAATTGTCTCTTTTTGCATAATTTCTCCAACACTTTAATACCACTTTCCTATGGAAGGATAAAACTATTTAAATGGCTCAGTCTCACTCCTGCTGAAATGATCAGAATTGTTCCCATTTTTTCATAAGGATTAGGCTGTATCTCCACAAATGCCTGTGCCATAACAAACAGGATTCATCTAACTAAATGTCAGTGCACAATGTGCACATCTGAATCTGGACTGCTTGCGTATATTGACTTTATCCTCCATAGAGGCAGAGCTACAGGGAGATCCATCTGCTGAAGGAGACAATAAAGACAGACCAAATGTATCACATCCTAAAAGCATTTTTTCTTCCCTCTTTATATCTTTGAGCCTAGATCTGGCTAACCAAGCTGCAGGAATGTACATTTTGTTCATTACTAAAGCTAGAGAGGAAAAGTCCTATGCCAGAATTTCTCAGAATTATTACTAGGCAGTGTGATTTTCCTTGTAATACTTGTTTGAGCCTCACAATGGTCATCTTATAAAGAATGAGCTGTCTTCTTTTTCTTCTGCTGAACCATTATTGGTGCCTCCATGATAGGCCAGTTCCTTACAGCTGTGGTGTTTGAAAGGAAAGATGAACCCAGAGAGCATTATACCACCAAAATGTAGCTGAGAGTATTCATTGACCTGTGTAGTAAGTGGAGGAAGACAGTTATAAGCAACATAATGTTCAATTTGCAGTCAGTGGCATGGTATCCAAATAAAGCTGAACATCAGTGCCATGATTTTTTTTTCAAGTAGTAAGGTTGTTTGAGAAATGACCATGTGGTAACAACCGTGAAATTAAAGTGTCTGAGTGGGCTTGCGTTCATGCATTATGCTCTAAACACATATTCAAGGAGATGCCATCCATCAAATAACCAGGCTCATCTCAAAAACAGCTTTGTGAAGCATTGGCAAAAACACCCTGCGGCCAGGCAGATCGGACTGCAAATATTCAGAAGTCTCCTGCTGTAAATTAAATTCTACCTGCAGGAAAATCCCTCAGATTTTAATATGCCATTGATGAAATTATTGTACTTTAAAGACTGTGGATTGTGACTTTTGATCCTATAAATCCAGGCTGCTTGGTGGCTTTGTGTGCTTTAGCAGGAAGTGTAGCCTGGCAGGAGGGGCTCTGCAGAGTGGATGCAGACCTGATATCCACATGAGGCACATCCCAGGAATATTTCACATATTACTGACCTTACTTCCAAAAGCTTCATGTCTTTAACTTATATTATCTGATATAGCATGGATCCTGCAAGCATTAACAAGTAATGTCATTAATTTCTGTAGGATTATTTAAGTAAATAAAATCTTTCATTTCTGCCTAGGATCAAGATCCAGACTGAGATCCAAGATCATGATACACTTTAATTGAAACAGAGAAATAGATTTTTCTGGAAATTATGTCAAATGTTATCCACTTTGGTCCTTCTCAAGTTAAATAAATATTAAGGGAAAAAAATAAAATTAAAAAAAAAAGGTCATTATAAGAAGGGGTGAGCATGAAACAGTTTATTTTGGGAAATGAAAACTGTCCTCTAAAGAACAAAGTCTGCTCCTTTGCTTGATCCTGTGATTTCAGTCTCTGCTTAAATTAAACAAATAAACCCATACCATGCTCATGACAAAAGTAAAATATGTACCTTAGTACATTAGTAAACTTCTCTGTTGTTGATAGGAACACCATATCATTTCACGAAGCAATAAAAATCTGTATTTTATGAAAATTTTGTGAAAAAAATTACATATAATGCTAAACCAAATTTAAAAATTGATTCATTTACAAAGAACTTTGTTTTGTAAAAGATAAAATGGAAACAATACAGTAAAAACAGATTACTACAAATAAAATGCTTATCACTTCCAAAAGCCTTATTTGTTTTAAAAAATTGAAATGAAATTTGCTTATGAATGATAACCCTTTACAAATAAAAGCACAATAAGACAGAACAAATAAGCATTTATTATCAAAACGTGGATGTACAAGTTGTAATATACATAGATGTATGGATACGTGGATGCTCTTAAAACAAACAAACAAACAAACAAACAAAAGCTTTTCAAGTCAGGAATACTTTGGATAAAGTATTTTTCTTTTCAAGACAATCCTCATCCAGAATAGAACCATGAAAACAAAGACACATGTAACTTCTTCACATTTTATAACAACTAGCTATGAGTCTGAGAAAATTCCTAAAGATTTTAGCTCTCCTTTCTAAGTTGCTTTTCAACTCTGGCTCGGTCAGCTTATTCTTACAAATAAAAAGGTCTTTCTTTGTCATAATTATGAAACACTGCTAATGTGTCTAAACTCGCATCCACAAAAGTCACTAGTAAAACGTTGACTTGGCCAGGGTCACATCTCTTACTACAAAGCAGAATGCATGAAGTTAAACAACAAAGTGAAGACATTCACGCTGCAACATTTCCAATGGGTTTCTGGTAGTTAAATGAAATTATTCAGTGTTTAGCCTATTTGACACTACATTCACGTATTTACATCATATACATCTGTTACAAACTCAACAGCAGATGTTCAGAAACAGCTGTGTTTAGCAGTTTCACAGAATTCCATACTGGACCATTTTGATTAACAGAGACAGAGAGGACAATGTAAAGCCTTCAAGATAAAGCTGGCCCCAGGATAACCTTGTCTCTTGCAGGTAGCCAGAAACATGGCAATCTTTGAGAGGCTGCCTAATGAATTGTTTCAAGTTTTCTTCCAGGATTTTGAAAAGGAGAGTCAAGCCTATAAAACTGTATTTTGTTGCTGATGGTCATTTTTTCCAGTGGCAGAGTCAAAAGAGCGGGGTCTTAGGTAGACATTCTCAACCAGTGTGCTCCATGGGCTTGTCCTTGGCTGGGGATCCTGCTGGAGAAGTAAGATTGCTTGGGATCCAACAGGCGAGCATGAAGGCATGCATGGAGAGGACCTTTCCTTGCCCCTCCCCCCGGGGTGAAAGCAAGAATAGGGCTGGAGCTCACTAGCTGCTGCAGCCTCTTGTGCATCCGTGTCCAAGTAAGTTGTTGTTACGTCCGTCTTGAAGTTTCCCGTGGCTCTGCAGGGATGCTCTGCTCTCTGTGCTGGAAGTCTGTCCACTTTGATCCTGTTGTCTTCTTAGTCTGCCCAAGGTTAAAAACATCAAAAGGTTTATAGCTGATATGCAGATAACTGCATCAGAATAACAGCCATTGTCTGTTTTATAGTGAACTACATACTCCTGCATATAAAATAGACTCCTGCACCATTCAGTCTCTACTAACTTCCCTATCTTTATTCATCTTTTAAACACCGATGAATTCCTCCTCCTAAATATGTGAGGTTGAATCTTGGCTAAATCCTGCTCCCATTAAAGCCTATCACAAAGAGCTAGCAGAGGATTGTGCTTTCCCTGGCTTTGACACCTTTGCCTGGACATAAATTGAAAAAGCTTCCCCCAGAAAAGGAAAAAACATGAGGTGAATGTATAGTCAGTGTTCTTCTTGTTGTTACTTCATATGTGGTCAAAGCTTCCAAGGTGGTTTCAATGGACAACAACAACAAATAAATCCTGCATTGTTTAAGGACTTTGCAAAGTCGTCTTCTGCAGGCATTATTTTCTGGAGAACAGCCACAGCCCTGGTGGCACTTGCAATCCCCAGCTTTAATTTTATCAACAAATTTCTCAGCCTTGCTGTTCAACCCTAGTATCAATGTCTATGATTTTACTGTGGTTCTTGTTCTTACTTAATATTGGTCTCCAAAAACAAAAGGCACAATGTAAGTATTTTCATGAGGAGGAGGAAGTTTCATGGGGAAGCTATGGAGCAGAGGAGAGGCCAGTTTTTGGAAAATTAACAGCTGGGATTTATTTATTTATTTATTTATTTTTAGGAATTTTTCTCCATTTGTTTTCTTAAAATGGGAAACAGCCAGTGATGTATTCCCCAAAAAATGCACAAAGAATTAGCACCAGAGACACTGTGGAAGAAACTGTTTGTAAAAGTGACTATAAGTGGTATGTATGATGTATTGAAAAAAATAAAAATAAAAACACTTTGCAAGTAACATTGAATACATAAAAATTATTCAATAATGAAAAGCATGCAAAAATGAACTGTAAAGGGTCAGTTTAAAAAGGGTAAAATAGATACACAAACTGAAGACTCAGAAGAGAATGTAAAATTCTCTTGAAAATTCTGAAAATTCTGTCATAGGTAAACAGAAGTATTAAGGAGATTATTTAATGTTAAAATAAACAAAATACTATCCAAATAGGTTGTTTAAAAAAGAACATACATTGACATGTTAAATAAAAAAAATAAAGCATACTACAACCAACCAACCAATCCCACCCCCCAAATAAAAATAAAAAAAAACAACAACAAAAATAACACTGTGTTAAAGGAACAAATTGTGCACCACAAATGAAGTCTACCAGTGAGTCTATAGGCCAGTGGATGACTGAGTCATTAGAGGATAGCACAAGAAATATTAGTCCCTAGCTGAAAAGACAATTAATTATCTTCACCAAAACTCATGACAAATGAGCTGAGGGACATTCCTTTCTTTATGAGAAACTTGTCCATCATCTCCAGTCAAACCATCAGCCAAACAGCTTAAAACTGTTTTTTTCAAATGAATGTTGACAAATGATCAAGACAGATTTTCTCCAATGGCTCTAAGAACACTGAAATATATAATTGCACAGCTGAATGGAGTATGTAACTTACTGTTGAAACTGTCTTGGCACTACTGATTGCAAGGCAGCAAATGTGATAGTGTGTTTGTTTGTTTTTTTGTTTGATTTGTTGTCTTTTATTTTATAAGAGTTTCAGAGAAGATCCATGGGACTACCAAGGGAGCAACTGAATCAGACAAAGCCTTGAAGCTCAGGGTCTGAGCTAATGGCCCTTACAAGAGCAAGGTATTTGTAGGTGTTGTGGTTTAACCCGGCCAGCAGCTAAACACCACGCAGCCGTTCGCTCACCCTCCCCCCTCCCTCTCTGGGACAGGGGAGAGAAATGGAAAGTGAAGCCCGTGAGTTGAGATAAAGACAGTTTAATAAGACAGGAAAATAATAAATAATAATAATAATAATAATAATAATAATAATAATAATAATAATAATAATAATAATAATAATACAATGGTGATAATAGGAAAGTAATAATAATATGTACAATCAAGTGATGCACAAAGCAATTGCTCACCACCCGCTGACCAATGCCCAGCCTAACCCCGAGCAGTCCGGCCCCTTTCCCCCAGCTAGCCACCCCTATATATTGTTTAGCATGACGTCAGATGGTATGGAATACCCCTTTGGCTATTTTGGGTCACCTGTCCTGGGTCTGTCCCCTCCCAGCTCTTACTGCACCCCCAGCCTGCCTGTTGGCAGGACAGAGCAAAAGGCTGAGATGTCCTTAACTTGGTATAAGCACTGCTCTGCAACAATTAAAACATCGGGGTGTTATCAGAAGTCTTCTCATCCTAAGCCAAAACACAGCATTCCACCAGCTACTAGGAAGAAAATTAATTCTGTTCTAACTGAAACCAGGACAGTAGGCATTGAGACAAAAGGCTACAGTGCTTGGAAACTAAGAAGTCTCTCAATAACAGCATAAAACAGAAAAACACGTTTATTGGTTTTGTTTGTTGTTGCTTTTTTATTATTATTATTTTTATTTTTTTCCAGATCACTCAAACTGGCTCAAAGGCAGCATGTAAAGGTTCAAAAAACATGACAGACCAGCCTTGAAATTCCCAATCTTCACAGAGAGAGTTTCTATTGTTGTTTTATTTCCATTTGTTTTCTTTTATCCTATCGCTGCTCCTAAGGGTTCTTATTATTTTGCCAATGGCAATTATTATCATAATTGGATTACGGGAGGTTGGAAGTGGTAAAAAAAAAAAAAAAAAAAAAAAAAAAGTATATTGTTTTAGCAGTGCTTCATTGTATTCTCTTTTCAGACATTTTTTATTTCTGTATCTAGATTCACTACACATATTTATAAACTATCAAAGTAAGCAATAGGCTATCAGATCAAAAGTCAGTCAAAAATTTAACTATTTGGCTATTTAATAATTTATAAATCACTTTATTCAGAGTTTAAAATTATGTTAAAGATTCCGTTATAAGGAATTATTATGGGCATGCTAACAACTACCTACTAGTGTGTCTTGGAGAATCAGGAGATGCTGATTCAGTTTCTACCTCTGTCACCCTGTGGAGAAATTACAGCCCTTTTCTGTTCCTCAGCCTCTCTCCCAACACGTGGAGACAATGTAGGGGAGTGAAGCTGAGACGGAATAATATCTGTCCAGAAATCTCACATGGACAGGAGCTAGCCAGCATTTGAGCTGGATAAATTGTGGATAAGAACTAGCAAAAAAGCATGTATAGAAATACAAAAGCAAAGAGAACAGAATGGCCAAAGATTTGCATGGGAAATATGAAAAAAAAAAAAAAAAAAAAAAGATTGAAACAACTATGGCAGGTCAGAGTATCATGTAATGAAACCCAGTAGTAAACTTGGAATCCCCAGGAAAGTGCTTAAGGCTTAGCTTTGTTCACCAGGTGAATAAAAATCTCAAAAGTTTGTATTTAGGCTGTATAATAAGATAAGTTTAATAGAAAAGGAACAGAAGTTGCAGATTCAACATGACAGTCATAATTTCAGATTTGTAAAAGACTAAGGCATGGGAAATTCCAATCATAAACATCTAATTGGTCTCAGAAATGTTAGTGGAGAATATTTTCTTTCCCTTCAAACCGCTGTAGTGAAAAAGTAAAATAAGGCAATTGGTTTGTATTTCCATCTAGCTCTAAAGTGCAAAGAGACTCTGGTCAAGACCTAAACAAATCTCACCACAGTAGGAGTGTGTGAACAAGCAGTCTCTTCAATTAAAAGGTTGGGACATTTTCCATGAGAGTTTCTCATCTTTACAAAAACATGGATAGCTCAACACAGTCCCTGTGATCATTGCAAAATAAATGCACTCTGGTCCATTCGCTTTAAAAATAGCACTAGTGCAATAAAACATTTGTCAGAAACTGCTTTCTAGTGTGTGGCTTTTCTTTCCTTTAAGTTGATGCAGCTACAGCCTGCAATAACTTGAAAAAGGACCAGGGAAAATTAAAGAGTTGATGGGGATTTAGCTGTTGTGGATCCAAACCAGGTAGCTATTCTTTTGCTGAATGTTATGAAGAGAGGTTAAATAGTGAAATGTCCAGCTGTGGGTGAAAAAAGTGAACAAGTGGCTCTGGTGAATAGTTACGAAGAAAAAACCCACAGAGAAAAGAGGTTGAAAAGGAGTTTGCACAATGTCTATTACATTTATGCCACAAAATTCTGTACAAATAGATAAGTAAGCTCAGAGACAGTTATGCTGGGAATTAAGAATGGTTCTGCTGCATCAATGAATAAATAAGCACAGATTTCCTCGCCTTCACCATAGAATCATGCAATATCAGTAATGTGTGACACTGAGCATAGAGCAACCTCCTCTCTGGCAGCGAGGAAGAAAGAGGCTGTACTAACCACTTGGGAATGCATCAAGAAAAGTAACTGAGCCCTCAGTCCAGTCTTCGGCTTCATCAGCATTTCTGGTTAAGGAAAAGTGTCTCTGTCATGTATGAAAGGTTTTAAAGATTCTTATCTTGATTTCCAGAAATTATAGTGGAGTCCCTGCAGTGCTGGTTTCTAGTGCTGGGTCTTGAATCAGATATTGGTAAGTAGAAGATTCAAAGAAGAGGGAAAAATTATTGGCCCCCCCAAAAAAAAGAACTCTGTAGCAATGCAAAGCAGTGGCATCAGGCTTGCAAAATGTCCTGTTTGAGAGCTTTAAGAAGTCTGTAATGCTGTCTGTCACTTGCTTGTTCTAGCCAAGCCATACCTTGTGTGTGATAACACCTTGGTGCAGCCAGTATACCCATCAGTGAGTGCTGCCCAGCTGCCAGTTTGAAACCAGAGCCTCAGAAGTGTTTCAAAAGGTGGTAATGCACTCAACAACTCAACAAGAAAGGATTTCTATTGACAGAAAGATAATTTAAGCCAGCCAGAAATTCCACTCCATGTGTACCAGGTCCTACAGGACACTCTTTTTATTACAGCAAATTTACAAGTGAGCTTGCTGGTTTTGCAAATCAGTGTCCTGGGTGTGTAAGAAAGAAAATGGTGTGAGTGGGTAGTGGAATTTGCTTTATCATTTCTAGATTTAGCATTTTACCTTGGCCTATTGATATTTCCACCCCCTTTCCAGTGAAACCAGATGCGTTTGCTTGTGTTTTGGGGAAAAGTTGAGCTTAATAAGTCAAGCTTTAGAAACTGGGAATAGTAAATCAATCTTTAGAAATTGTAGCTTTATTGCAGTAAAAAGAGTTCCACTAAAGGAAATTTCTACATCTCCTGAAAGAAACCCTTAGGAGTAGATAAATCTGTGGAACATTTTATCCCAGTTATTCTTCACAAGGGAGGAGGTCTGAGGTCAGAAAAGAGCAAGCATGCCTATGCTAGCTTTTCAAATTCAAATATCCTGGGGGACAGATTGCTAAATAGTTAGAAACACACCTCAGTTCTATGATTTAGTAGCTACATGTAAATAATGCTGATGTCTTCTGCAGATGGCCTTTCTGGAAGGCTAATTACAAACATATCCAAATCAGGAGAAAAAAAAAAAAAAAAAAAAAAAAAAAGAGAGAGAAAAAAAAAAAAGAAAAGAAAAAAAAGAAAAAGTAATGATGTACTATGAAAAATGACAGTGCTAAGAAAGGCACTATTTCAACTGTATTGTCTCTATGCATATCAGTCTGGTTTGCCTACTGGAGCACAGATACAGATGTTACAAGGGGGATTTCAGAGCAACAATAAAGACACTCCAAATACCATATTTTTAGAATATCTGTCAGTAAACATAAACTCTTTGTAAGTCAGTATCCTCTCAATATACTGAAAAATTTCATTCTCAATAGACAATATCTATCAATGACAATTTGTAAGGAAAAAGACAGAAAGTTACAGACACAGGTGTTGTTTTGTTATATTCTGGTCTTAAAAAAAAATAGAAATGTGGAAGTTATGCAATATAACTAAAACTGATGGGTATTCTGGAAACCATCCAGCAGTGCTGCAAAAATCCCAACCAAACTGAAAATGATTTTTACAGAGTAATATAATAATGTAAAGGTGGACCCCATGAATCATGAAATGTCCTCTTCTCTCTTTTTTCAGTCCCTTATTTAAGCTTTATAGAAGCTGGTACCCTTCACAAAAGTGTACATACTAAAAAATCAGAGCAGTTATTTGGCAGTAATATGTAGATCCTGCAGTGTGCACACGTCTTTTTCAAAAATAATGGGTTTTATGCGTGCGCATCTTATACCCTACTTTGAAAACTTTCCCTGCTATTTTTATGCCATCATTTTAACATCAATTGCAGGCAATGGTTGTAGAAATATTGATAACTGAGCATGATTTCTGGGACAATAAGCAGCTTGGCTTGTCATCTGGCTGCCACTGTGGGAAATAAGAATTGAGTTTGATATATGGACACTTAATAATTTTCTGTCTACACTTTTGAAAGTTTTTCTTAAGAACTGACTCGCTGTTTCTTATTTTTATAAAATTGAAGAAGCTGGCAGTGTTTTGCAATTGTAAATGAGTTATACTCTTTCTCTTATATCTCCATTATTCTGCTTATTAGTTCTCATCTGCCAGTTTTTTTCATTCAACTATATTTTTTAGTGAAAAGATAATAAAGAAATAAATAAAGAAGAAGAAAGAAGTGAGCAAAACAAGTTATTTTTAACTGAATGAGTATATTTGGAAAGAGTACTTTTACTTTCTAAAACAAAGTAGCCACCAAACATATCAGAAAAGTGTTAAAATTCCTGTCTAATTTCTTTTCTGAAAAGCTAACTAAAATGAGTTTGTGAGTAGATTAGAAGTTCAGGAAAGTTGCTTATTTTATACTTTTATGCTTAAAAAGGGAAACACTACCTTTTTCCCAATGTAAATATTAAGGAAACATGTTAACAGAAAAGAGCAAATAGAGCACTTCTGGATTGTCCCCACAGGAAATCCTGTTGGTGCGAGCTACAGATCCCATTGTAACCTTTCATGCTTAGTTCTGCTTTCCAATGGTGCAGGCTGAAGAGCTGGCATATGACTAGAATACATGAACAGAGATAAGTCCTGGTCTTCAGTCTCTGGTCTGAGTCTTAGAAATTTCTTATTTGTAAAAGAAGAGTTTTGATTTCATTACAATATGTATCAGAACTAATTGATATAATAATCCATCATAAGATTAAGTTAACTGGTAACCCGAGTATCTGCCAAACTATTAATTTATGTCATAACCCCCAGTGATATCCAGGTTCTTATGACAAACTGCAAATAACATTCTGGCTGTAAATGTCATTGATTACATTGACTGCATTCATACCAGAAGACAAAATGGTGGAGAGATAGATCCCTGGAATCCCTGGAAGCTAAGTGGCACAAGGTTGCATCTTATTGGATAAACTCTCTAATATCCAAAATACTTTTTTTTTTTTTTCTTTTTTTTTTTTTCTTTTTTTTTTTGGTCTATATTAATCTTTGAAATGTGAAGGAGTTTGCTTCAGGGAATGATTTTGTTCAGGGAAAGAAATATGCCAGGGACCATGGAAGACTGCATATATTCCTATATTGCTTATATTCCTCTTAAATATTTGATAATACCAGTTTAATGATTGTGCTGCCCTTTACCCATTTGGAAGATACATAGGTAGACATGAAATACATAGGAAAAAATGTAGAATAAAGAAGTAAAAGTAGATAAAATACAACAATGAAGGTATAAAATGAAGAATAAGAAAAAGAAAGGAAGTGGAAGTGGAAGAAGAAGAACTAGACACCTGAAAATGAGAAAGTATTTAAATGAATGCCGGATTTGGAGATCTAATTTGAAACTAACTCCTGAGACAGTTGTAATGTGCTTTTTTATTTAATGAAGTTTTTACACACAGGGATGGGCAGTAACCATGAGAGAGTTAATAGTGAGCTCTTTTCTTTAGTCTGCGTACAGCTTGTGTTGTGTTTTCATTAAAACAGAAACATCTGACAAGTACTTGAATTTAGAAAGATTTTCAAATAAACAAAGAAGGTTCGATCTTACTCTGTACCAGAGGAGGTTTGGGACAGACCAGGACAGGCTTAAGGATGGGCTGGGGCAGACTCAACATTCATCATGCAGCAACATCAGTGTTGAGTAACACAACTTCAGACTGGAAAGAAGAGCCTCCAAAGTCAGATAATTTTTCTCCACTCTAGATTTTGTATAGAGGACCAACTAATACACAGCAGCTTTAAGTGAAACACAATAGTATTGTTTGCTTATGTAATAGTGGGCACACATTCTGGGAGATCTGGGTCCAAGAAGTGTCCTCATCAAACCAGTAGCAAGGGTGAAAGTCTCATAAGTCTTTAGTTCTACTTTAAAAACATTCACTCTTGTAACTTGCTTGTTCTTGGCCTGCTCACATGGCTAGGTATGTATAGCTCAAATGCAGTTGCCCCAGAAGTGGAGTTTAGTGCCATATGAGATGCCCTCGATTACCTGACCGACAGAGAGCAGATACAACAGCAGACCACAGAAGACCACAGAAGTTGGACTGGCAGCTAGGCATTTATTTTCACATAAACGAACTGAGCCCACAGCTGTGGGATAGATTTTATGCCAGCTAACTGTAGACAACTGAAAGATTAGTTCAGGCTCTCTGTACAAGATAAATAGAGGCTCTGACATAGAATAATGAGTTCCAGCCTAAGTTATCTGATACATGTGTCACAGACCAACCTTGAGAGATACAAGTCTCTCCTCACTGACTACTAAAGGAGCTTAAAATAAATAAATGATTTTAAATTGATTAGTTTAGAAGAATACAGTCCTGTTGCTTCCCCAGAAAAATAGAGATACCCTTCCCTCTCTGAACCACAGACTCAAGTCCCTTCCTGTCTAGCAGCTGTATAAACTCACTGTATGCTGCACTGCTTAGCAGAGGCAATTTGCTTCTGGATTAGAGCTAATTTATACCCACAATGTTCAGGCGAGCAGAAGCTGAATAGTCCCATCAGCCTGGCACATATCACAAGCTGATAAACACTGCCAAGGGCTGGGTAAGGAAGTCACTCTGAAGCACAGGGGTGCAATTACCTGTTCATCCATGCAGACATGCCATCTAATTCCTATTTGTTTCAGATACCTTTGAAAATTTTGCACAAACCCTTTGAAGTAGGAGTTGTTCTGCATCTAACCAATATTTAACGCAGTCTGGTTTTGACCCTAAACATGTCCTCTTGGTTTTGACTGCTTCAGTAGAAACAAGCACATTCTCAGATCTGTTTTCCTAATACACTGTGAGGTATGTGTTTTGATTGCTCAGTAGATTACCACGTAATCATTCAAATAACTCTGTTTTAACTCCATTTAAATTTAAATGACTGAGGCACAGACTAAAAGTTATGCTTTATTACAGCTGAATGTGAAAAGTAAAATTTTGGAGAAGTATCCCTGTGTAGCACAGATGTCTTCTTGCACCATTGACACTCATGACATTTACTTCTACCTTTTCCAAAAATCCTTTGGGAAATATGCTTGCACTATGGGTAATTGATTCAGGTTGATGGTTCCTGCTGAGTAATTACACTCACTAAATGCCTGTGAATATAATTTTCTATCAACCAGCAATTTATAATCAAGCATAATGGGTTCAGGTGCACATATGGAGTGAGTGACATGTGAAATACTAGTATGTGGAAGTCAAGTAACAAATTGTACTGAATGCTGCAGCACGTTGGCCTGAGAAGTGTCTTGAGATCTCAGGTTTACCTTGGGAATTGAAAAGCAAAATAAGAGAGAAGAGATGAAGTAAATAAATAAAAACAACAAATGAGATGCAGGCATTTAAGAAAATGAAAGTAAAACAACTGATTATCACTAACATTAAAATCTTGCTCAGACTAGAAGCATAGGTGTCTCTTAGAAATGTGCTATTGGCTGTCCAAGACCAGATGCATGTCTTGTTCATTTCAAATTCACATTGCAAAATGTAAAATATTTTAGTTTAGCGGTATCTACAGATCCATATGCACAAGCAACAGGAAAGCAGCTCTGAATTTTCCCAGTAATGTATTGTTTATTAGACTTTGTGGGAACACAAGATTTTTTTTATTTCTTATTTTTATTTATTTATTTATTTTTATTTTCCCCAACTTGTTAGAATCCAGTTTATAAACTGCAAATACTTGCCCATGAATAAGGACATCTCTCAGCTGTGTGAGGAAAAACACATTCTCAAAAAGGACACATGCTTCCTAGCTTGCCTCAGGTGTATCTCCTCAAATACACAGGGTAACCCCGTTGTTAAACTATCAGCAGTTAGGAAGTTCACAGGAGTTGCTTTGACATATTCTCTTATTTTATTCTTTTGGTGGAATCTTCTAGGTAGAGTGATCCTTTTGGTAACATCAAAATGCAATGTATGGGGAGAAGGACAATTTCTTGCTGCATCTAGAGGGAGATCTACTTTACAACAACACCCATCTCCACCACGGCACTGAACATGTTACAGAGGAGTTGGAGTGAATCACAGAATCACAGAATCACAGAATGACAGAATTTCTAGGTTGGAAGAGACCTCAAGATCATCGAGTCCAACCTCTGACCTAACACTAACAGTCCTCCACTAAACCATATCCCTAAGCTCTACATCTAAACGTCTTTTAAAGACCTGCAGGGATGGTGACTCCACCACTTCCCTGGGCAGCCCGTTCCAATGTCTAACAACCTTTTTGGTAAAGAAGTTCTTCCTAACATCCAACCTAAACTCCCCTGGTGCAACTTTAGCCCATTCCCCCTCGTCCTGTCACCAGGCATGTGGGAGAACAGACCAACCCCCACCTCGCTACAGCCTCCTTTAAGGTACCTGTAGAGAGCAATAAGGTCACCCCTGAGCCTCCTGTTAACAAAGAAGATGCCTGTTAACAAAGATGCCTGTTAACAGACTGCAAATCACACCAGTGAGCATAGTTCTACTAACAGACTGAGAACTTAAAGACAAAAGTAATGTGGTGCCTGTGACATGCCTGCTGCCTCTGGAGTGATGGTGTCTGCAGCTCTGTGCCAGTGACTCAGCATGGTCGGTTGCCATCACAAAGCAGGACTGAACAAATGGACAGCCAGCCATCACTGTTATGTTGTCATTCAATCCCTTCTCATTACTTCTCTTTCCCTTTTATCCCTGTCCACTACTGCTGAGGAGAGGACCCTGGTTCAGAGATAAGTGAGGAGTGTCATAGCTATGACATCTTTTATTTTATTTTATTTTTTTTTTGCATGGAAGCTCCGATTTCTTTAATTTACAGCTCTAATTAAAACTGCAGCTCCATAAGAGCCATACACTCAATAATTTAAGAATTAAGATATGTGGAAAGCTAGTCTAGCTCTGCCTGATTACTGGGACTTGACAATAAATACTCTCGGACTGGAATAAATGCCTGGGAGGTTGCTGGTTCAGTCATTCACTTCTTCTCTTGCAACAACAAGTTTCCTGGTATCATTCTGTGAGTTTCCAGGGAACAAACCCAGCCTGCACTGACCTCCCTGCTGTCTCATGTCTCCCTATCTATACTTCGTTTCCTCTGCCGAAGTCCAAAACTTAGAATCATAAGAAGTCTAGGCCTTGTGCAGCTTTTTATTCCCTGAAGGAGAGACACCCTCACCAAAAGGAGACTTAGCAGGTAGCTCGCTTGTGATCACACAGCATATCAGCCTTCAGTAATCACCAAACCTCCTTGCACAATGCATGGAAAGTTGTTGCCTAACAGGGGGATCGACAGAAGCCACTGTGTCGAACACAGCTGTCTGAGTTAGTCTTTGAGTTATACCCACCACAACACTATGTATTATGCCCCAGATGGGACACAGGAAAATGATCTCTGGCTGGGTTTCACAACCTTGAGTTCTTCCAAGGTAGTGTGCACCAGACATTCCCTAAAACACAGCAGGAGACAAACTGAATCTTACCTAAATCTCTTACTGTCATAATTTTTCTTTACTTTCCTTATTTCTGAAAAGAATATCTATATATATACACATGCATATATACATCCATTTATATATGTATGTACATTTCACTGTAAAACTTGTGCTAAAATGAAGACTCTATATGAAGATGGAGACATTATAAGCAGTGAGATAACATAAAACACATATTCATCCATCCCATCTAACATAGATTCCTGTCTCAGACTGGCCCCCTTCTCATCTCACAGTGGACAATGTCAAAGAACAAGTCAAATGGAGACAAATGTCTGCTGTGGCATATCCTCCTCTCTGCTGAAATTTCCAGACATTCCAAGCCAATGACCATACTGGTGTGTGTGTGTGTGTGTGCGTGCATGCGTGCGTCATGGACCTTGACGGATTTTTCACCACGAATTTCTCTATTTCTTTGAATCTTTTCATACTTCTAGTATCAAAAGCACCCCTTGGTGATATGCTGCACTACACTATAATACATGATTTGTATTCTTTTAAACCTGCAGCCTGACAATTTTTTGCCATTGAGTTAATAGAAAAAGTAAATATTAATTTCTTATCCGTCTCATCAATTACTTTCATAACGTATTATTATTTAGCTAGTTTCCTAAACTAGTTTTCAGTTGTCTCTTCTCTTCTCCAAGTTTAAACTACTTTGAGTCTATGAAATTCTGCAGTGTAAGCCCTGACACAATTTTTTAATCCTGTTTTTTTTGTTTTTTTTTTTTTTTTAATCATTCTGTCTACAATATCTTTTTTGAAATAAGGAAGTGAAAATTGTGCAGATATATAGATATATATTTGAACATATACATGTACACAATAGCATTTTGATGTTCACTTGATAGCATCATGATGTTCATTTCTTTACAGCTTTCTTTGCAATTTTGAACAAATTAACAGCTCTCATATGTCCACTAGACATTGGGCTATCCACACATTTTTCAAAATCTCTCCCCTGCATAACTGAAGCTAAGTTATACTCTAAGATTTGCTGACCAACAGTGCTGAGGATCTGTATTGATTATCCTGAACTTTTAATCCTCTCTACTGCTGTGATGGTGAGAATGCTCTGATATATGCAACCTTCCCTAGATGTTCACTTGATAAAGTGTATCTACCACAAAGATGTGCCAACTTTCTTGGGAAAACTTAGGCCATTTTCCTGGGAGGCTTTGAAAATAAGGTTCCAGATATTCATTAACTTTTCTATTTTCCTTGCATGAAGCTGCAAAAGGAAGACAGTATTGAAACAATGGCTTTTGCATGACTCCTGTTTACTCAAAACAGTGAATTTGAATGTACACTTACAGAAAAATAATCAGCTTGGTCTTGCTAATGCTTAAATCTAGGCAGGTTGACTTGCCAAGAAAGGAGGCACATTTGGATTGGTAATTCTAAGCCAGTAAAAATGAGTGGGAATCAAAGGCAGAAGTGAAAAGGTCTGTGTGATCATGCAGAGGTTATTAGCACTGAAAAACAAGTTAAATTTAATCATGTTTAGTAAGGCATCTTTCTAATTAGGTGAGATGGCAGGAGCAATCTCCAAAAGCAGACATATCCATTACAAAAGCGACAAGAAAGACATCAGTGAAGAGTAGCAGAACCACTTGAAATGCTCAGATAGAGATGGATTTAAGTTGAATCAAGGTCAGGAGAAGTGGCAGGAGAAGAGAAGTTGTGCTGTAGCCCCAGCCAAAAAGCATTCATATATTATGGGGACTGAGAAAATATAAATATCTTCAGAGATACTAAATGACATAAAATATCTGTTAAGAAAAGCACACTGAGAGAGGTTTACTGCAAATCATTATGAATATTCTGTTCCAATCAAACTAAAATGAGAGAGAGTTCTCCAGAACTCTGGTTTTGAATCTGACAAGACAATTGAAAGGAAAGAAAAGGAACTACAGGAAAAGATAGAATAATTTTGATCTTATAAGAAAATGCAGAGAATATTATGTCAGTTTTTTGCATGTGATATGGACAAAATCATGCAATGTGATTTTAAACATCATAATATGCTTAAAATTTGGCCCGTCACCTTTTGCTGTTTATTCTGGAAGTAGATTTCTGTCTGTTCACCTAGAGTTGTTCAGCATCTTTTAGGAAAAAAATAGGTATGGCCAAACAGCACGTACTGTGGCTGGAAAAGAGGAGAAATTGTGAAGCAGCCATCTGGCTGCTTCAGTTTCTGGTATAATTTTTAGTGTGTTTGCTTTGAATTTATATTAAGAAAAATAAGGTGTCCCAGGGGTTTAAGAAAGAGCAAGATTTGAGCAAGACTGCTCAAATCAATGGAAATTAGAAAGATGAATATCATAGCAGTGTTATTACAGGATATTAGTATTAAGTGAAAAACCTCCAACTTTAAAATCATTAGAAAGTTTTTGGAAGTTTCCACTAAGACTGATAAAAATACGGATAGTTTGCTCATCGCTCCATCCCTTTTATTAAAGTGGCTCTGCAGAATTTGAATCCATTTTCACATCCATTTTATATATGAAATGCTTGTTCTGTTCAGTAGAATGTGGCTATATGATTTTGCTTTCATTAGTAGGCTGATAATTTTGATGACAAGTTTGTGAAGCATTCAGCTGAAGGATTATTCCGTCTGAGGTGCAGAAATTTCCTGTGTTTTCTCTGCTGTTCTTTGTTTGTTCACCTCTTTAATCTTAAAGACATCTTTCAGGGAGAGGAAGAGGCTCAGGAACCATACAGGGTAAGAAATTTGATTCTACTACAAGCAAATATTGTCTCTATTTCTTCATTTTTGGCTATTTCAGGTTTTGGATGTTCATAAACAAATGTAGTTGTACATGAAGATTTGTTTAGTGCTAACAACACTAAAATAGAAATATAATCTCTGCTCAGCTTTTTAATAAAGCTATGAACAAACATTGTGGCTTTATCTGTGCAATTTTATTTTATTTTATTATTATTTTTTTTAACCCTGAATAAAATATAGCCTACAGATTCTAAAGAAGATCAACTTCTCAAAAAATTGCTGGCAATATTATGGGAATACATGTTCAGATAGTGCAGAACATTCGGTGTGTCATTTCCAGATACAATAAAACATTTATCTGTAGAAATATATTTAAAAACAGATAAATTCCATGTGTCATCAGAAAGAGCCAACCAGGTCCATGAAATCAACATCAGATAATATTCTCCAACTAGGAGCCAGTGCACAGACCATTTTAGATCACAATTTATTTAGTTTACACATTCAAAGTTAAGCAATAGGTTTTACTGACACTCTTGCAGAAGAATAGAAAACATTGGCTCCACCACTTTCAAACTTGTATTGCAAAAGGCTGTTTTTTATATTATTATTTTACTTTGCACTGGGACGTTGTGTAACTCTGTCTTAAAGGTACTACACAATAACACCAGTGTGTACAGATGACATACACTTGTGTTATATCTTAGTTTGTATCTCCCATTTAGTGACATATTGATGTTAATAAGAGTAAAGACTTCCATCTAGAGGTACTTCAGCCACTCAGTTATCTGAAACACTGGGAAAAATAAAATCAGGATAAAACTGATTTACAGTGTAAGAGATTATATTATGTATGCTTCATGTTTTCCTGCATAAATGCAGATGAAGGTATAAAACTACCTCTTCAGAAAAGCTTTTTACATGAAATAGAAAACATTTGCAAACTATGTACATTGCACACCCCTGAAACTGCTCCTCATCTGCTATTACATTATTTGGAGCTGTAAATAAGTGTCCCAAAAGTAAAGGACAGACATTGGGTTTGGAGGCTGAACATGGCTCAGATTCAGTTTTCATAAGCTTTTTCATTAGAAGAAATGGAGTATCATAGGAATGATTGTTGACTCAATCACAAAAAGACTGGAGTGTTCAGGATCCATTTCACGGAAATGAAGGCTGCATTCCCATCAGATTTCTGTGTCATCAGAAGTTTGTAGGTAAAGGCACACAAATCTAACTTTTGTTACCCACTGATGACAAATACTGACTACACTTTACTCAGGAAGCCATGTACAGTTAAATACAATATATAAAGAAAACAGCTAACATTGTGACTCCAATTCTTTCTTTCTGAGTTCTTATTTTAAGAAAACACACCTATCCTATCATTCTCTAGTGTATGTTTGTGCTTTCTGTCTGTATACAACATCTTACTTTGCAATTCTTCAAATCCTTTCATCCTCTCTCATTAAGTAGTAAAAGCAAAGATATCAGCTACATAGTTAAACCACAGTCCACCCAAATAAATTAAGGTCAAGGACAATTCATGTCTTACTGAGAAGGTATATTACTGAATGCTGCTATCTGGAAAAACATTAGTTCTTTTAACTGTGTACTCATTTGACTGTATGGCTTACTGAAATAGACTCTTCCTTCCGCATTCTCTCATTTTGCTTAAAACATTCCCAAAAATACTCATTACAAATTACCTAACTTCAGAAAGCAATAGGAAAATGAAAATGCACATTCTCTATTTGCCAGTATTAATTTGCATTGTTAAGTTATTTCGTGTGGTCTCTTTTGATTTTTTTTCTGAATTATTTTCAGCATAGTGAGACTTTTCTTTAACCAAAAAGTTCAACTTTTCCTCCTGTACTTCTTTGAAAGGAAATTAATATGGCTTATTCCAAGATTTGTAATATCTGTTGCGGGATGAAAGATACAAAGTTAAAAAGAGACACAGCTTGGGATTATCAACAAAATGTTCGATAAAAACAGAGTCTGCTTTTCACAGGAGACGTTTAGCAAGTACTGCACTGCAAGATGTAGAACTGCAATGGTTAATACTGCACTCTATCAATATGACATTACCACATGACTCTATGTTGCTCAATTAGAAACACCTGATTATTTATTTATTTATTTATTTCCTAGCCTACTTCTAGTTTGGAGTTTCTTTTACATTGAAAGATGAGCTAATTTTTTCCATCTATGATTTCTTACTATTTATGTGCTGTTCTGTGCCACTGAAGTAAACTGAGTGGAAGGCTTAAATCACAATGAAATGTGACTTTTTAAGATGACTGTAATGAATATCTAAGTAAATATGCAGATATTTTCGAACAGCTAGATTATATAACCAATTCTGCTCTGTGTGGAGGAACAGGGACAAATATCAAAACATCCAGCTGTGTTAATCTCAGACTAATTTAAAACTAATCTGAGACTTCTATGCTAATGATATAATCACTTACTAGATATGGTTTTAATAGGAACAGCTCATGTCTTTGGAAATCCACGTAAATGCATCCTCAACCTGTACACCCAGTCCTAAGCCTGTACTCACAGGAAGCTCTAAGGAAAGCTCTAAGGGTGAGTTTGTACTGGCATACACTGTATAGCCTCTTCTCTCCACTATGATATGTGTATCTGTTGCTCTTGTTTTGCTCCTATTAACTTGAATTTACTTTGTGCTTCAAAAATTTTACCTCTGCTTCTCCCCAAATTTGTTTTTCTTTAACTTTTTTCTTTTTGTCTTTGAAAGATATTACAGACATTTTTCTGTGTCCTTCTTCAGCTCTAAGACAATTTAAATAGATGATAGGGATCTGGCATAAGACAACGCAGGATCTGTTGCGGGTCTATACAAGATATTTTTCCTTTACCTTGTCAATCTAGCAATGCCTGAAACAAATTCTGAATGAAGTGCGTGTGTTTTAGCCTTCTCTTTCATTTTACTGGTACTTCATTTAAACTTATCTCTTATCAGCCTCTTAGAGTCCTTTGCAAGAGAAAAACAGGGTGCTAATTTCTTTTATGACATAGTGTCAACTGTGCAAAGCTGACAATGCCTTTCCCAGTTTTAATTACATAAAACAGTAATTACTTGCATTATAAACATTAAGTAAGATATTTAGAACTTTTACATTAATTTCTAACATTTCACAACTCCATTAGAAAAGCTTGCAGATATAATTAGGTCAAATGAAACCACAGAACATACTAGGATGAAATGGAGAAAAATGATCAAAGACACAAACAACTCTCCTGTTACAAGCTATATCCATAATAAAAACAGGTCCAGAGTGGCTCTAATACAGTAAACAATCTGAAATGTGGTGTATTAATAGGACTAGGAAGATTATTGACATCCCTGGGATTCAGACATGTCTCTACTGATTCTGGCTGATGCCTAAAATATGAAGCATTTTCTCTCTGTCTGATGTAGTTTTAATATTTAGTCCTGTTGAAAAAGCCTATGATGAAATAACTTGTTTCATGGTGGTGAAATATGAATAGGGTTTCCAAATCAGAACACTGGAGTTCATATCATTAAAATTTCATGAGGTATCATGACACCTTTGGTGTTGTCTGAATTGTGAAAAAGCAGCCTTGTATATCATTCCCTTTTCTTATTTGTTAATGACTTCTCTGGAGAAGCATTGGTGACATTTACCTTCTCTCTATAACATGCTTTCACCATAAGCACTTCTGCTTGCTTTCAGAGATGGAACTACAAAAGTGTCACACCAGAAACTAAGAGGAAGAAGTCAGTGGAAACCCAGCCTTCTAGTTGTTGGTGCTGTGATCATTAATCACTTTTCTTTACACTGGAAGAAAAAAAATCACTCTCAAATTAATTTCAGTAGTGAATGCTAAACAGGTGTTTAGAAATGCACTTACTTCTCTCTGTTGAATATGATGAATTCTTTCCTAACGGTTTCCAAGCACTGCTGCAGGTGTACGTTCTTTAAAAGACAGCATGAATAGGTTGATTAAAAGTGACAGAAAATCATAGACAAAATCACAACAACAGAAATGATACTGAACAAAACATCTTATGAATGAATACTACCAAAAGGCATTTTGAAGACTGTTCAAGAGTGGACCATGATAGCACAATCAATCTTTCTTTCTTTTGGGAGATGTTCCCCACAAAGAATTCCTGAGGATTTTTAAGTTTGATAGCTCTTCGAAGAACAGTTCGTGTGAGCATTCAAAATTATCAGGAGTAGCAACAGAAGTCATTAAAAAAAAATCACTGAATTGATATTTAAAGTTTGGAAAAATGGTTATTTTGTAATCTCCTCAGAAGTTTAGGCTGTTTATACAACAGGTCTTTCTATGTGAAACACATTATTCAAGCCCATGAGAGACAGCTTTAAAACATTTATAAATAACAAGCTTTTCACTGCATGCTTTTCATTTTTGGTACTAGCAGTGAATAAATACTCCTAACTATCTGTCCATGTGTGTGGAGCATATTTTCTAACTGGCAATGCTTCTTCGTACTTTAAATGAGCATCTGTGAGAATCTTTAAATTGATTATAGCTACAACATACTGTTAATATTTGGCTGAAATAAATGGTTGTTTTTCATCTCGCTTTGGAAATGGTTTATGCAACTATATGTAAAGAGACAAACATGGGGACCAAGACTATTTTCAGAGATGGTAAAATTAAAGTTATATCATTATGCCTATTAGAAAATTAAATTAAATACCACTGTCTGAAGCCACAGCCTACAACTTACCAGTGGGCAGGTTTCCTTAGCTCCATCCTTGGATTTATTTTTGGCAAGTCGTTTTTTCTTTTTATGGAGAGGCTTGGACTCTAAAATCATTTCTTCAAGTTCAAACGTTGGATCACAGTTCAGTCTTCCTTTCTGGTACAAAAGGATTCAAAGTTACACTTTGAAGAGCTATTGTAGTTTTTTTAGTTTGTCTGGCCAGTGTTAATAGCATTAATAATTAGCTGGCTTACCATCCACAACTGTAAAATGAAAACTATCTTTTTTGGGCCTGGAGTCATGGCTGAAGTTTAAATAAAGGCAGTAAGATAAAAATTATATTATAAAGAAAGAATAAAGAGTTAGATCCTCTGAGTGACTAGAATTATGCTATCACAATGAGAGGAATCTGATGCAAGGTCTTCATCAGAATATAAGTTAGTGTCATAGAACTTCAGTGGTAACTATAATGATGCAGGAAGAATCGGAAGTACCCCTGAGACATGAGTTATAAAAATGTGATTTTCTGAAGAGTTGCAGGTAGATTCTGCTACCTGGATCCTACATATGATGCCTAAGGAAGAACTAGTAGTTTTTTAATTGTTTGGTTTGTTTCTTTGTTTTTCCTGTTAGAAACATTTATATCTCCATAGAGTAAACTCAAAAACTGACTTCATTATTATTATTTTTCATACCTATTACTTACATTACCTAAATATTCTGGACTCTCCATTTTTACATTAATTTATGAAGCTTTAACCATATCTTAAGACTTGTTGTTGTATCAGGGAGTCCTTGATTAAGAAGGGTGATTGGGAATACCACTTCTATATGGTCATTTCCTTCCTTGATTTTGAGATCTGTTCATCACAAAAATTTACAGGAACATAGTTTAGGTCTTGAATTATTATTTCATTATTATTCTATTTGTTAATAAAGTATAGCTGTCTTTTCACAGCATTTGGGATGAACATCTCTTATTTAGGGATAAAATCTAGGTTAGGTTCAGAAAATTTACAGAAAGGCTTCAGCAGAACCCTATACACTAGTTGGCATCCAGACTACTGGATCATTGTTTTGTTACTGCTACAATCAGAATAACATGAGCTCCTTTCTTTTCCTCATGCTCTCAGAACATTTCAAAAAATTTGCAAACAACTTGAACTGTGTGATGGATTGCTTCAGGAAGTGGATCTTAAAAGCAGACTGTTTTCCTCTTGAACTTCTGGGAGTTCAAGCACTCTATTTTCACTGTCAAGGTGGAAGGACTAAAACAAGTCACATATATGTGGCAGATATTATTTAGTGATCAAAAATCTTAAACATTAAAATCACATTAGAAACCATTCATAAAATGTGTGGTGTCCTGAACTGAAACATTTGATTTAGAGATTGCTCCATCATTTTTATTCCCAGCTACATCTGTAAAATCAAACTAGAATATTAAGCTCTATGCTTCCTTTTCCTGCATACTACCCAGTAAGATTAAGTCATTTTTTACATCAGTACAAGTTTATAGCTTATTTATATTGATTTATAAATAAATAATTATTTACTTTTGTTCAATCTCAGTTCTTTTTGTGAGCACATACAGTTTTAAGGTTTTGTTTTGTTTTGTTTTTGTTTTTGAACACTTTAAAATTACATTACTTCTGAAGTTTAAAAAATAAAACCAAATTACATTTAAATAATTTCTTGCTTCCTTTATCAAATATTTAACAATACAAAAAGCTATAAATGATTTATGACACCAAGGTGAATATAAAGAAACTAGGTAAGTTATAAAGAAACACATGTAGTAGTTAAACAAGAATGATGTCTATGGATCAGACTACAGAGGGAAAAATTAATCTATGTGGGCCTTCCTATATGCCCTATATGCTCCTATATGCTCCCCGTATGCCCTGTTGCCAGGCAAGTTCCTGTCTGAAATACCAATCTAATAAAAAGGTATAAAACTCTACCCTGACCACATCACATATTGACTTCAGCTCACCTCTCACCTCAAGACTAGAAACCAAGAAATATTTTGTTGCATGGCCCCAGTTAATCAGTGAATACTTTGCTTGGCCAAAAGAGGGAAATGTTCTTGGAAAATCCCTGTCCAAACCTGATCTCCTGAAATAGCAAAGCATACTATATAAAGATGTGTAATCCTGGAAAAGATACTGACTCTTACCTTGTCACTGATTTTCCTAATATACCTGTTAGATTGCATGGAACAAGTCCTGTAATATCAACCTTGACCCTGAAGTTTCTAGTAGTCTTTTTAATAGGACTTGCAGTTTAATCTGTGTAGATAAAAGTCACTGTTTTGCTATTATTTGCTTTTAGACGTAGAATATTATTTTCCTAGCACCAAGCGAGGTCCAGAGTCTTCCAAACTAAGCCTTAATCTTCAAACTTCTGAACTATTCTGGCTATTAGATTTTACTGGTATAGTTTTCCCTCTTGCAATTCTTCTTCAGTTCTAAAATGAGGAATACAAAAACGAGTAAATCAAAAAATCTTAGGCTTTGAATCCTTTTCCATCTGATTGTCTTTAGTGCCACAAAGTTGTTTGAGCAAATTAACTTTCTCAAGACCTACTTCTGTAATGTCTCCAAAATATAAGTGAGACAAATTCCAATATGACAAGAATATATGTCTTTGGATGCATATTTAGTGGCAGACTGTTCAAAGTATTTCAGGAAAGCTTCCTCTTTTCACAGTCTCCATTATGTTCACCATTGTCAACAACAGCCACAGAGAAAAGCGACTTGGCCAAAAGAGCAGTACCAGACTCATAGGCTCCACAATTCCTTCTGAAATTGTATCTAAAATGACTTTTTTCAGCCTCCTGGTCTGAAAACTTAGCTACACTCTCTCAGGAGTAAAGTACCCTCAAATAAGTCTAAATCCAAGTGGAAAGAACCAAACATCCACATAAGAACTGTGAATTAAGGAGTTTGAGATGTTCCTCCATGGCCAGATAGAGACTGTTGTTTGTGCCCAGACTCTCAGCAGACTGGGCATGAGCCAGCTGTATAGGGAAGAGTTGCAGTAGCACTATTAGTTCCTATTACTACAGTCAGGCTACCACAACTCACTGTTCAGCAGGCAGGATGAGCAGAGTGGCAGACATCACATTAGTTGTCTGTACACCCATGTCCAGTCCTCAGAAGAAAGTGAAAATGGAGGTTATGGCCCTCAAAAATCAAGCATGAGTTGAAGCAAGAAGACAGGGAACGTTTTGGGGGGGAAGGATAATGCTGGGACAGCATCAAGAGCAGAGAACAGGTTTGTCAAAGACAGGTGTCAGTACCTGATTTTGCTCAAGCAGGGTGAAGTCTTTTCTCTTGATTTTAAACCATAAAATATGTACCTATGCATAAATAGGCTTTGCAGAATCTGGGACTCCCTTCGATCCCCGTGTATGCTGCATATTTGGGTATGAGAAATATATAGGATATGTGAATCCCTATCCTTGCTTGTTGTGCTAGTTACCTGTTATGTTTCTGGTCTTTCCCCACACTCTGTGAGGGAAGCCCTGTTTGTTCGCCTACAGCTCTACTCCTGCAGGATGTTGCTCCAGGAAGGGCTCTGTTTACATGTAGGTGCCAAGAAACACATAAAACAGTTCTAGCATTGCCTTGGCAACCCATCTGGCTCTCTCACCTCTGCTCCATTAGGAAATTCCCTCTCTCACTCAGCTCCTGCAGGGCTGGATCCTGTCCCTATCAGATTTAGCAAGAACTCTAACATGTATCTAAATGAGGATAGGATACAGTTATTCCCCCTTTCTTGTCCTTATTCACAGTTGCATCAAAAGAAAAGAAAAGGAAATCCTTAGTATGCTACATATGTATTGTTTGGAGAAGAACTATGGTGCAATATAGCTTCTATGACCGAACAAAGTGGAGAAACATGTAAACTCCACAGTCATTGCTTTTTATTCATGGCCCTCAAATCCATTCAACTTCCAAAGGGACAAAACCAAAACATTCAGAAAATATAACAAAATGGAATCACGAAAAAAAAAATCCCACAAAATTGTCTCACAGAATCTGAATGCTTTAACATAGGAAACTTGCAGAAAAAAAGTAGGTCACTCTTTTTAAACTTTTTTTTTCTTTCTTTCTTTTTTTTTTTTTTTTTTTTTAAAGTGAAAATGGTCAGAATATTAGGATATTAAAAAGTCTTGTAAATGTTATGTCAGATACCTAAATTTCAGAAAAACAACAATCTTCTTGGTATTCTTTGGCTCAGAGTTAACACTGACAATCTGTTGCTCTAACAGCTGAAATGCAAAGTCTGGAAACTATCTTTTATTTGAAAGAGAACAAAACATGAACCAAGGTTAATTAGTTTTTATTGTGGTCTAATGAAATGGGCCAAATTTTCTTAGCTGTGACTGAGTAAACGAAAGTAGGATCCAAAGTAAAGCTTCTGTGAGAGGTAAATCACTGAAGACCAATAAATGCATGTGTAAACAAGTAAAACAGGAGTGATAATTAAAGTTGGAATTTGCAAACACAGTTCAGCTGGAATATCAACTTACGTTAGGAACAAAGCCTGGGGTCACAGATTTCTCTAGAACAGCATCCCAGTTGACATCAGCTAGATATGGAGAGCTCTGGATATCTGCAAGACTTGAAAGACGGCACTCTGCATCTTTAGTGAGGAGCTGTGATCGAGAACAAGGCAGTTTCTAAGGGACTGGATGCCATATAAAATAGTAAATGTGTCACACCCATAAATTGTATGGTACAAAATTAGAGTGAGCAAATGGTCAAGGGATCCTCTAACAACTCCTAAAAGGCACAATCTAAAAAAAAGTGAAAATAATAACTCATTTGATATTAAGCTAATTTAATTGTCACCAGAGAGCTATTGCAGGCCTGAACTGTGTACAAAAAGTAACAAAAAAGTTTGTTTGCAAATAGAAAAGAGCCCAAGTGATATGAAACATCACAGTTCAACGTCACCCCAATTTGCAATTTGTCTTTAATTTATTTGAAGATATAGTTACACTGAACATCCTGGCAGCACTTAAAATTACCCACTTTGTTGCTCCATTTATCAAAAATATATTGCTCATAGCTGCAAAGGAAATTGATCTTTTGTTGCTCTATTCACATATTCACAAACATTTCCTGCTCAAAATCATCATTATGGATGATACGAAATACCTAGAAGATAGATGAACCTTGCAGCATGGCCAAAAAATTAAAACAAACTGGGATTTTAGGAAGAAAGCAACTTGCAGTGTCATGATGCATTCGGAAAGAAGCTTAGTGACATTTCCAGAAAAATGGCTTGACTTTTGTTGTTGCAACTATAGCAACATGGGACAGGGAGAAATTCAACCCTTTTCATTTCTAAACTTAATGTCTGGAAACTGTATCAGAGATTCAAGGGGCATAACAGCCCTTCCTTCCCTCTTTTGCATGCACAGCTGGGGCTGGAGATAATGGGGCTCAGGCAGAGAGTGGGAATTACCCTTTCCCATAGTTTTGTTATCAGTTTTTGTTACCAAATCAGTTTTAAAATAATAATAATAAAATAAAAGCTTTATATTTTTTCAGGTCATTAAAAGCCTGAGTTTAAGAATAAGAATAATCTAGTTTCTCAGAAGAAAATACAGCACCAACATCTTTCAGAAAAGACTAGGAAAAAACACTCCCTTTTTGTCCTTGAAATTTTGACTATCTAATGAGTGTACTTGCCAGATGACCTGCATTGTTGGAGGGGTTTCTGGGAGAAGAGAGAAAAGAGGATGGAAGATGTTGGTCCTTTCTTACCTTTTTCAGTAATGCTATCATGCCCTTGCACCATGTAGATGAGTAGTGAACTCTTTCTATCTTGAACATGTTGAGTATCTCATCAATGGGGGTGGCTGAATGAATTTCATAGGGCCTCTGAGATAAAGTTAAAGCAATATCAAGTCAGCTAGAATGGATAAAAGACTAAAGATAATTCACATTTCCCTGAGCTCAGTATTGTTTATACTGGAAATACTGAAACACCAAAACATCTTGTAACAATTCTGAGGCTAATCCTTCTTTGTGTGCATGCTTTTCTTTGGTTATAATGAACATAATTACTCATAGATGCATTTCCTCTGCAAATTTTTCTCTTATGCTATTGTGATTTAACCTGGCAGGCAGCTAAGCATAAGCATCACACAGCTGTTTGCTCACACCCCCCCACAGGTTGGGATCAGGGAGAGAATAGTTTAAAAATAAAAATTAAAAAGAAAAAAAAAAAAGTAAAACTTGTGGGTTGAGATAAAAACAGTTTAATAGGACAGAAAATAAGGAGAAAATATGATGATGATGATGATGACGATAAAAGAATTTACAAAACAAGTGATGCACAATGCTCACCACCTGCTGACCAATGCCCAGTCCCTGCCCCATCCACTCAACTCCCCCCACTTTTATTGCTGAGCATGGTGCCATGGGATATGGGATACAGGATATCCCTCCTGGCAGTCTGGGCCAGCTGCCTTGGTTCTGTTCCCTCCCAGCACCCCTGGTCTCCTCTCTGGCAGGGCAGCATGAGCAGCTGAAAAGCTCTTGACTTAGCATAAGCACCACTCAGCAACAACTAAAACATCAGTGTGTTATCAGCGTTATTCTCATACTAAATACAAAACACAGCACTATACCAGCTGCTAGGAAGAAAATTAACTCTATTCCAGGTGAAACTAGGACACTTGTTAAGAAGAATCCATTTTAAATTAGGTGGCTGAATAATTTTGTTCCTGTGCCATTTTATATGAAATTGGATTTACTATTTTTTACTTGTAGCACTAGGAAGTCTTGTAATCTAAAGTGACAAAATGCAATACTGCTGGCTAAAGAAAGCTTTATCACCCTGATTTTAATAAGTAGTAGAAAGATAAATTAAGAAATGATGTATAGACATACAAAAACCTGTGTAAGAATTACAGTAAAAATTTAGACCTTCCAAATCCTTCTTCACTGCCCTTTTCAAAATCTAAAATTAATTAATTCACTGCATGGACCTATGGACTATATGCAGTGCCTAAATTCAATTATAGGTAAAGAGAGGCCCTAGACTTCACAGTGCTTTGTAATTTATCTTTTTTTTTTTTTTTTAATTTCTTTTTTCATGTTTTTTGTTTGTTTGTTTGTTTGTTTTGTTTTTGTTTTTGTTTTTTCATTTGTTTATTAAACGTACCATTTGTAAATGAAAGTACTACCTATAAACGTATTTTCTTCTTAATTATTACATATGTATTTTTTAAAGGCACGCATTTCCGAAGCAAGTTTTTAGGATGTTACTCTGTTGATGTACTTTTTAAAACTAGGATAGAGTGTGGATTCCTTGTGAATTAAGTTGTAGCCAGTAGGTAACAAATGTGTGATATCTGATATAAAATCTGCAACCAAATGCCATAAGAGCAGCAATGTGAAAATTGATGCATTATATTTCATACAATACACAGAATTACCTTGAAATCCAAGATCCTCAACAGCAGAGAGCTGACACTCATTGCCTTCAATGAGAACTGAATCACCTTGACTTTTTCTATGGGTTATTGGCACATTTCCAGGGATTAGTTATGTAATCTGATAATGAATTACAACAACTCCTCATAAAAGGCCAGCAAATATTTTTATTTTGAGAAGATTCATGTACATGTTTAACTTTGAATAAATGTATGAAACTACATCCAAGTCCAAGAATCCCACCTACTACCTTTTTTCCTTCATCCTCATTTCACTTAGTCTCCACTGAGGACATGGTATATACAGTCATTGTCTATGACATGGGAACAGACTAACGAGTGTTAAGATATGCATCACAGACTTGGGGGAAAAATAGTAAAATTTGATGCCCAGCTTTATTTTTTTTTTTCTTTTCCTTTTTTCTTTTTCTAGCAACTGGCTAAAGAGAGAAATGTGCATGTGACATGAAATGCTCATACTATTATGTATTATTCAAAAAAATAACAAAAAAATAAATAAAATAAAATAAAATAAAATAAAATAAAATATAAAATAAAATAAAATAAAATAAAATAAAATAAAATAAAATAAAATAAAATAAAATAAAATAAAATAAAATAAAATAAAATAAAAAACAGACAGCTTAGTACCAGCTGCAACTGTAGCTGGAATCTCCAGCCTCATTTCCAGCAATGTGTTGCAATGCATTCGGTCAGAGTCTATTCTGATGATTCTTCTATCAACAATATTAAAGGCAAATAAAAACAAAAATTCAGATCAACAAAAAGCAACTCATCTTTTCTTAGCTCCTCTTGAACTCAGGCAGGCAACATAATATGTTATTCACAGCTCAGGGGTGGAAAATGATTTAAAGAACCTCATTCTTTTTGCTTGCTTGCTTGCTTGCTTGCTCCTTCCTTGCTTCCTTCTCTCCCTGTACACCATACTCCAAATAGAGAGAGCCATATCTTCAGGTGGCTCTGCCCATTTCCATGTTCTAATCTTTCCCCAAGGCTGCTATAACAGAAGTGGGTGGGCTGCATGGCAGAGGAGGGGGCTGCTGGCCTGCTATTTTAATTTGGAGCCTTGCATGCGCGAGCTGTCTCTTTGCAGCCATCTGCACAGTGCTACTGCTGCAGATGGAGCTTTGGAACTTGTGGTTGTTGCAGACAGTGATATGTCCCAGGTTAAGCACAGTTCCACAACCTGCCACTACTTCCCTTGTCATCAGCCCTGTCAGTTTAGGTTTCAACTAGACTAAAAAATATTAGAAATATAATTCAGGAAAAATACACCTTTTCCTAGTCTGTACAAATGTATGTGCTGCCACGTCACCCTCTGCCTTGCTCAGTGGGCAATGGCTGCTCTTCAGGAGAAAACAAGCAGCTGGCTTGGTTGACTAGAGCAGGGACAGATGGCAATGTTTTCATTTCAACAAAACATTTTGGTTCGGTCTCAGCTTTGCCTTGTCTCTAGCCAGACAGACTTGTTCAGAGACAACTGTACTGATCTTGGCAAATGGATACCCTTCTAGATGTTTTTTTTATTTATTGAAGTGACTGGGTAGTTTTTGTGATTAGTCTTGCGAGTTCAGCTATCCTTACATGATCACACATTGTGCTCTTTTCTTGAAGACACTCACTGGTGAAAGGATTGATATAAAAACATTGATGTTCTTTCAATGTGTTATATGTCCATCCAGCACTTCCCTCTGTGGCTGGGGTTCAGAATGTGTTTTGATTATAATTGCCAGACCTTTGCTCTTCAGTTTAAAATTTTCCATCTTGGGAAGAATATCCGGTAAACACCCAGTAATTGTTTTGTTTGTTTGTTTGTTTTTTTGTTTGAGAATGATAAAGAAATAATCCAAAGACTTTTGTTGTTGTTGTTTTTAATATGTTTTAAATACACCTAGTGTTTGAGAGCAGGAACTGATATTTGGCATGGAAGAGACCTTTGTATCAGAAGTGTGACTTTTGCCATTCCTATGAAAAGAAAAAAGTTTGGTAAAGATCTAGGTCTTTGAAAAATATACTCTGAAACTTAGTTTACCCTCTACAGATGGAAATAATTGTTCTTTATTCCTAGTTTCCTTTATCTGTTATCCCATATGAAACTGTGAGATCTTTGAGGCATGAATTGTCTTCCATTATAAAGTGCTTAGCAGAACTGGGTAGAAGTACTGTGCTAGTGCCGTATAATAATAAATAATCCTCCCTTAAAGACAGCATACTGCAATGCAATGAAATATTTTCTCCAAAGTAGCCAAAGTAGGAATTAAGACTGTTAAAAACAAAAACAAACAACAGAAAACAACAATAACAAGAACAACAAAACCAGCTACTTTACATGTCATTATCCTTAAAAGGTACCTAAATTACTGTTTTCCATAGGGAATAGTAAATATTTAAGCAACCAAATTCAGCCCTTTGAACCAAAATGGAAAAGAATTTTCCATTATCTTCTGTGATATTTGACCATGCTCAGGAATATTTTTCATTAAGATTATTCACATAATTGATTAGATAACTAATGGTTGTACTGACAGATAAGCATTTTCTGTAGTTGGGCCAAGCATCTTAGGATATTATATTAGCTCTTTTAAGGTATTAGCCAAGACAATCAAAGATACAGTAAAGACTGAAGTAAACCATTATTTGGAAAAAAATGTCATTGTTTCCAACTCGGCACTTTGAGTAGCCATTAAAACATTTGGCTCTTCCTGAGCACACACTGAAAACCTGCATCCAATTTAGTCAAACTTTATAACATAAATGAGTGTGGGGTGAAACTTTACCAAAAATGTTTTCAGCTGGGAAGAGCTCAGGACTGCATTCCTGAGCACAGCCTCAGCCTTGGTCACTCACGTTTTATCACTAAGTGCATGTTCAGGGACACTGTAAACATTTGGCCTTCTGTCAGGCAATGCACTAAATGACAACAAAATCTATCATTCTTACCCAGCCCCTCAGCAATTCATATGCTGTAATTCCTAGCGACCACCAGTCGACAGGGTATGAGTATCCTGGGCCTCCATCCATAAAGGCCTGGAACACTTCTGGAGCTAAAATAATAAATCAAATCAGATCAAACAAAAAGCTTTATATTAAGGTTAGAGTATGTATCATTCATGCTTGTATTTGAATAATGAACAAGGATACAGTGAAATAGAATTAAATACATTTGCAAACACAACATTGTCAGGATGCATTTTTAGTGCCTTGGTTCACTGGCAATGAGTGCTTTTGTACAACAGGCAGTGGTCTGGGCTTTGTGTGTTTGTTGTTTTGCCGAAACGTTAGAAGGCAGGGAAGGGTCAACTCTGGATGGGTTCTTCTACAATGCAATACTCTCACACAGTATTCCACCAAAGCAAGGTCTCTCTCTGTATACACACACACCAGGTTTTGACCAGCCACACACACTGCTTGAGCTGTGCGTTATTGCATGATTCTTGCCATGTTTCACCTAGTGCTGAGCAGAGCTAGAGCCAGGAGGGTAATCAAGGTGGGTCAGAGCTGGATCCCAGATTACCTTTATGCCTGGCTCTCAAATCAAACCCCATATTTTATCATCTGCATTATATGTTTCTGGGGAATGTTCACTGGCCAGCATTTTTCAATTTCATGTTGTTTCCTGTCTGGTCCTTTTAGATTTAATGTTTTGTGAATAAAAATGAGTTACAGCAGGGGAATTTCTAAACTGAAGTGTGACTTGGAATGTTTAGGATAACGTATACATTTTCTGGGACAAATACTTACACGTGAGGTCATTCTTTGTGAGATTGATGGAGATACTGAACATGGTAGATCTCAGCCTCAATTCTACATTTGGGTAGAATTAATCAGAGGGATTTTAAAGATATTTAACACAGGAAAATGGTAATTAAATACAAATCCTGACACTGGTTTAATACCATGAAAAACTCTGTCATGACTGGAAATAAATACCTTATCAATAAAGTAATGGATTCCATAAAAATAACTTTCCTAGGGGTAAAATTTGATCTTTTCAAAACAAGGATCCAGTTGGCTAATTTCAGCAATGAAGACATACTAAATAATGCTGTTGTAGTTCTTTCAGAATACCATATATAAATAAGACAGGATATGAAATGAAATGAAATGAAATGAAATGAAATGAAATGAAAAGTTAGTCATGCTTTTCTAATTATCTCACAGCAGAATCTCAGTACACTTTGTGAAAACAACACTTTCCCTGGGGATTCTCTGAACACTATCACCAACCATAACATCATGCTAGACTGCAATTACCATGGGAGCCTCTTCTGGCCATGATACTGAGTCCAAAGTACCACATTACCACCTGATTACCATCTCATCACTTTCTAATGTGCATATTGCAATGAATAATGTAGTCTGGTCACACTTAGTTCTGACTGGCATTTTGGGATTTGACTATGTACGGCACCTAGACAAGCACCTTTAATTAAGGGAAAGGCTTTCCCTTCAGAGGAGTTTTTGCAGTACGTGCATCATTACAGATGGCAACCTAAAAATATACAACACCAGAGCTGAGTTCATTGTTCTGAAGAGACAAACCCAATAGAGGATTTTGGCATCCGTGAATTTATTGTGACAAAACTCAAATCTGAAGAATAAAAAGCAATGAGAGAATGGGAAAGGTCCTATATTCTTTACCTGGTAGAACCATCTCTAAATAGGTGTGATAGGAGAACTGCAGGTAACTAAGTAAACATTTTTATTTTTATTTTTATTTTTTTTTGCTACAATATGAAAAGCTAGAGAATAGATAAAGATTGAATCTCAGCTATATGTAAAGTTGTTTTGTGATCCAGTATGGCATGAGCCAACAAAATCGTAAATGTTGTCTTTCTGAGTTAATTCTGTTTCACCACCAGGTAGCTTAACCTGGCATGTTACATATTCAGATATACTTCAGATTGTTGCATTCTTCTAAGGCTCTGTATAGGCACAGCTTACTTATGTATGTAGTTTATTCTATAGATAGATGTTAAGAGGGCAGACAGGTTTTCTTATTTTACTTTAGTGGATCAATGCACCTCAATTCTTCCTAAATTTCACATTAGGCACTAAAGCAATATTTTGAATATCACCATAGACACCCTTTTGTGAAGGTTTGCTTTTTTTGTTTGTTTGTTTGTTTGTTTGTTTGTTTTGCCACATTTGGAATGGCTTTTGCCAGCAGTGCCTAGATGATGCATAATATCTCATTAAAGAAAATAAACTTTGTGGACTTTTTACTCAGCTAAATAGGTATAATATTCATTTAATTCTTTCTTTTATAGCTTTAGCATTGTAATAATGTGAAGGATCACTATCTTATTTCTGTGAGGTAGAGATGAGAGTACTTTATTGATGTAACCTATGACATTGCCAGAACAGTGCAGCTGTTTTGCTAATTCAGTGACTGAGATCCACTTTTATTTTATTTGCTTGTTCCAAAAGCTTCAGAACCAATTGATTAAGCAGAACAGCAGAAAATGCTTTCTTTTACCCACTAGCCCCAGTGTTTTGAAACTTTGTTTTCTCACCTTAAGCAGATAACAGCATCCTGAGGTCAGAAAATGGGCAGCTGGGCTCTTGCTTCTTAAAGCAGATATCCAGTTTTCCCTGTGTTAGCTGTATTTAGGGTCCAGCTGGACTGACTCTTTGCATTCAGTCAGCTCCAGAGGAACTCCTTGCTTTGCAAGACTAGGAGAGACTGCTGGGAGGTGAAATATGATTTGTGGTTTCCTACACACAAGTTTATTCTCAGGGAGAAATCTCAACCCTACTGAAATCAAAAGACCTTTCCCTAGTTTAGCAAAGCTGAATACTGATCTCACACTAAGCTTGTGCTTAATGAGTCTAAAAACCTTTTGGATCTGAGACATTAGGTCCAAATGAAGGCCTCTAGCCTGTACAGAAGAATTCAGTAGTTTGCCTGCTTCAGGATCCTTGCTCAGGTCAGAAAGACAGCAGATCCTCGAAGTAATATATGTTAGACTAGACCTGAAGAGCTGTAGCTGTGAAATACAGAAATGTGGTGTTTTTGTTTTGTTTTGTTTTATTTTGTTTTGTTTTGTTTTCCTCCTCTAAGAACCAATTCTGAGTATAAACTGTATGGTGGATAAAAGCTAGTAAAAAAAATTTGAAAGTTAAAATTCTACATTGATTTTCTTTAAGATTATCATTGAAATAGTCTATTTGTAATTTTCAAAACTTGAATTTGATATCAGTTTCTGCTTGGACAGCCATCCTGCAGCCTGAAGCCTGATGTGGGTGGGTTCTTAGGTTCTTTACAAGGAACATAAAAGTTGAGCTCACCAGACAGGAGCAAGGGCAACAGCTTTGCTGTGTGCACCCTTTCTGCACGCATCTTCTCATATCAGAACTTTAGTTTCTGGATGAAAAGAATGTCCCTCATACATTGTCTTTTACCCCCATACATCTATCTAAATGCAAGGATACTGCCTGAAAAAGTTCATTCATAGGAACAAAAGTGAGAGAATGCTTGTAAGAACAAGAGTTTTTTTCTCCAAGAAAGTTCTATTGAACAAAGGTGTTTTTTTGGGGGGGAGAAGAATATGTAGTGTTAACATTGTTCTGATCCTGCACATTGTTTTGGTTGAGGTTTGTGGTTATTACCATGTACAGTCAGAGAGAAGGCAGTAGAATGGTGTATGGCACAGCTTATAATTAGTGAATCTAAATCAAATAACAGCCAGTCTAGTAGCAAGAAAGAATTCAAGATAAATGGTGAAGCGATGTAATCAGTAGGTCTTATGGATCTTCATGGCTCCCTAGGTGTCTTTGATGTAACAAAGAACCACTTTACTAGACCCGCCCAAAGGAGCATCTTCAACAGTAGAAACCTGGTCCAGCCTCATTATTCACCCTGCTTTGAACAGGAGATTGGAGTAGAGACTTCTGAGGACTGACAATGTGAATCATCCTGATTGATGCTAATGAAAGTCAAGTGATCATTTTCATGCTAAGCTTCCTTTAGTGGGGTGATGAAGGGGTCTAAAGCTAGAAATCTCAAAGGGGTCATTATAGCCTGTTCCTCTCAGTAATAACCATAAACTGCATGGCTCTTCACCTCTGCTCAGACACATGGGAAACCTGTCACTGAAAGTACTGGGGACTTTTGAAAACCAGATCTGAGAAGCCACACAATATTTTGGCCTAGGCAGGGAATTCTTTTCACGTGTGGTAGGAGTGTGACCAGTGACCTTTCATAAAAGGCTTCAGTAACTATAAACAGAGAGCACTTCAAAACTATTGCCATTCTAAGGTGACATCTGTGCTAATTTTAACAAAGTAAGCAATATGATCGGGACTGTTCACTTGGCTTCTGTGGTAATGAACAAATGGACACTTAACTTCAGCAACACAATGAGCTAAAAACCCACAGATTTATTTTTCCTTTTCAATTTCCACTCCGTTATTTTCTCTTAGTAATATACTTTCATGTTTTCACTGTTTATCTGCTTTTCTTCTTGAAAAATAATAAAGTGAACTCACACTTTTGTTGCAGTGAATGTGTTTCAGTGCCTGTCATGGCTGTCCCTAATATGTATTTCTAGTTAATGGCACCTTTTTTTTTTTTTCCCCAATATTAAATTAAAATAAAACCCTCTCTAGAGCTTTATCCTGTGATTTTTATTTTTTTTTTCACTGTGTCCTTCTATTAATACCATATCATTGCAGACTCTCTCTATACTAAGCAGATAATTCCAAGGAAGTAAATAAATGGTTATTTCACTTTAGAATAAAACCATGTTAGAGAATGGCTATGAAAAAAAATGAATGTGAAAGCAAACCTAGTGAGTCTACATCCATCTCAGAAACAGCAGTTTCCTGGGATACCCATCCTCTTGTTCTGGGGGTTTTCCCATATTTGGAGCTCCAAATAATTTTGTGAAAAATAGTAATTTCTGACAAATCAGTTCATAGATACAACTACCCATTGCAATTGTCACAGCAGGCAGATGATCTACATTGTAAATGATGTAGAGGATGGATTTCTTATTGTATGCATATTTCCCAAAAGATGAGTTTAAAAAAAAGTTACAAAACTGAAATTTTTGTTAACTGGCTGGTAACACCATACCCCATTTTTGGAAGGTTATCAGTATCAACTGGTATGTTTCATAAGCTTGAAATAAAAGAGAGTATAGCTGTAAATGCAAACACACTGAAACCCATTTTAACTTTTTTCTTGCTATGAAAGATCATTTTGTATATAGAATAAAGTGCTTTTAACTAGGGTTTTTAAAAGACTGCTGAGTATTCATAGGTGTCACTGAACACCATGGTTAAATAGTAAGTGCTCTAGGTCTCTGAAATTCAAGCCATTTTAATTTGGTTTCCAATGGTGAGTTTGAAAAGGCTATCCATGGTAAAATAGTCAATTAGTGGCCCATCACTTATAATGGTTGGCACAGAGAATAGCTGTTATCATTTTTGATGGAGCATACTGGTTTAATCATAAAGACAATTCATCAGGCTAAAACATAAAATAAAAGGCTTGGAGTGGCTCTGATACAAATCCCAAATAGCACAACGTGAAGTTTTTTGTCTGATGAACTGATTTGAGGTTCACTTCCTTAGCAAGAACCTAATCAAAGAGGGCCTGGTGTACTTGCCTGTCACTACACAGGAGACTACTGAGTGTTGATTAAGAAGCTTACAGAGCAGTTATTCTGAAGCATTGCTGACTTCCATGGGCTGCCTTGAAACTTTGCAAAAACGGTGAGAGGGGAAGTGCAGTGAGATGAATGCACAAGTGAACCAGACCTGTCTTCAAGTGGCTTTTGCTACATACTAACAAATCTCCTTGTTTACAGTATATTTAAGCAATAAATTGCAAGTGATTCCTGCAGATCGATTAGCTGTAAGGAGCTAATCGTCCATGCATAAGTAAATGTTGCCAGAAGAGCTGGCTGTAAATTCCCACAAAATGCCCTGTGTCAATGTTATTAATATGACAGACTGAAAATAGATAGACTTATAGATAGACTTTATAGACAGACTTTATTTTTAATAGGCTTAAAAATAAAGGCATGATGGTTTGGCCTCATTTTCTCTCTCTCTCTCTTTTTTTTTTTTTTTTTTTGATGACCAAATTCAGATGTGCATGTCTAAAACATTTATCAAGACTGAAAGCACTGACATTAGTCATCTAGTTGGTTGGATAGAGCTCTCCGTGGCCAAATTGCATCTTAGCAGAGACCCTACATGTCAGTAAGAGGAAGCAGATGTACTTGGTGTGCTTCAGGGGCTGCAAAGAAATGCGTTCTACCATGTAGCAAATCATACCTCAGTAATGTAAGCTTTAATGTAGTGCCTGAGATTTAATAGATAGGAAAAGCAATTCCAGTGTCATTAACTGAGGTTCAGGGAATACCATGCTGCCAGGTATCATTCTGCTTCCACATATTACTCTCTAGGAATATAAGTAAATATATACACACACATACAATGTATACAGTATAAACATTTCCTTTGTCTAACACAGGATAAGCAGCAAAAAGTTTAGAGATTTCCAGTTTAAAAATGTGTGCATGACTTGATGCATATAGCATGGTTATAATTTAGCCACATGCATGTGCTTTGCTGACTTGGGTTTAATGAATGACAAGTTGAGCTGTATAAAAAGTGAACTTGATTTTTAAAATAATATTCCAAAATCCTTAGACTGAGAAGGTACAGTAAAATATTAACACCATAGTAAGAAAAATAAAAACAGAAAAGGTCAGTAATTCTTCCAGGTCACAATTTAAATAGAAAGCAGAAATCAGACTATAGTGATGACAAGTGATATTCTGTTTACAGAAGATGACTTTTTAAGAGCAAACTGAAAGAAAACTTCTCTCTCCCTGAAACTACACATGGACTTCATAATTGATAGTAAACTATCAATTTACCTCCTAGAATTTACTTTCTCATGGGCTAAAAAGGTCTAAATTATAACGGACAACTTTCTGACTTAGTGCTACAGCCTATCAAACTGCTAACTTCTATCATACAAGGTGAAGTGCTGCTTAAAGCCTGACCATGCTGGGCTGGCAATTTCCTGGTATGAAGTCTAGAAGTGTTACAGCAGTGTAACTGATTTTGTACCTTTATTCACATAATACACCTCAATAGTTTTAATACTCATATTTAGTGCAATTATTCAAACAGTTTGAATCAAAATTATTCAAATCAATTTTATATACCACTGTCTGAATATCAATACTGCATTCAGAATGCCTTGTTGGTTTGCTCTGTGGTCAAGCTACCCCACCTGCCCTCACTCATAGAGTGCTGTCCTCATAAAACCCTCTGCTTTACTTACCCACTGAACAGAATCCAATTCTTGTCCTTGTGTTTGTGTAGAGAAATTTGAACTGATTATTTTTGACTAAAATAGTCAAATAAATGATTACATTAGCAGTTTCGCTGGAAGAAAAGAGTAGTAGCAGGTTGGAGAGCACAAAGAGGAAAAAAGTGGCTGGAGACAGGAACATCTTTCCTGATCTCCTAAGGTTTTACAGCTACTTGTGCATCTACATTTAATGCCAGAGCAGAACTAAAACCTGAATACCCACTTGCAGCTCAGTGCTTAATCCCCTCAGCTGTGGTGCTGCTAGCACAAGCTGAAAACTCATCAGCACAGAGGAGTCTTTATTTGAGCACCTCCAAGCCTCATGTCTGCTCTCAGTTCTTGCTTATCAGAAGCAGCAGAAGTTGTGATATTTCTCTGAGATCAAAAGGGCAGGTAGAGACATCACCAGAGAGACTCTGTAGATAGGCAGTCAAACCCTCCACAGGAAAAAAGTTTGATTTTTAAAAACCTAAACACTGCCTTTACTGCATGCCAAAAGCAATGACCTGCTAAGCACTGTTTCATTTCAGAGCATTGCTTATTATGAACACAAATAAGCCCAGCGTTGAACAATTTTGAAAATCCATCTCCAAATTTATCCCTGATATACTGCAGCTACCTCAGGAATAAATTTGGCCCTACAGAATATTTTTGCTTTACCTGTATGGTTGTTATCAGAACATCCACTAGTTCTCCTCTGACTCCAAATAGTACTTCCACAAAGCATTAATTAATAGATATAGATGACTCACACATTTTAAAAGCCCAGTGGACCTCTCTGTAAATCCACATTCTTCTGATAATCTCAAACATGCAGCCATTATTCACACTGACAACAACCTATGAAAGCAGCTGTGAAAATCTGAGATAATAAGTCTGTAAGGTAGGAAGGTGTAGCTGAAACTTTTCAAATAATTTACTGCTGATTTTACATGTATTGGCTTTGGTTTATTATTTTTTTTCCAGGTGTATTGATATCATAAAATGTATTTTATTAGTTTGATTTGAAGTTAAGACATGGTGCATTATTTGGATAACTTCAGTCTCTACTGAAGAAAGCCCCAAAGCCTCTAACTCCCCTACCACCAGAAACAGAACATAATAGAAAAATATGTCACCTGTGAATGGACAGTTTCTGCAACACTCCCAAATAACATACAGATGTAAGGAAATACACCATTCGAAAGGAAACATTTCAATGAGCAAAAATCATACGCTATAGGACTCTAGTACTTCTAAATTACCCAAGTGTGAGGAATAAGCAAAAGGTACTATCTGTAATGCTTTCTGGATGTATATTAGTATTTAACATTTTGCTTTGTAGTTTGTCAGCCTGCTCCAGGGTGGAAGGTTCAATATTTCAAGTTGGTGCCCAGTGCTCCATGACACAAGCGTATTACTTGCAACTTGTTCTTTTAGGAAGAACTTCTTTACCAAAAGGGTTGTTAGGCATTGGAACAGGCTGCCCAGGGAAGTGGTGGAGTCACCATCCCTGGAGGTCTTTAAAAGATGTTTAGATGTAGAGCTTAGCGATATGGTTTAGTGGGGACTGTTAGCGTTAGGTCAGAGGTTGGACTCGATGATCTTAAGGTCTCTTCCAACTTAGAAATTCTGTGATTCTGTGATTGTATGAGGGGCAATATAAGAAACTTTTTTTTCGTGATAGTGTTCCAGACAGACAAATGCAGACTTTCTTTAAAACACAACAGCCCTAATGAACAGCCTTCTGAAAGAAAGAGCCAAAACATAATATCCCAGGCACAGGCTGATACCAGGGACTTCATCCTGCCCTGTGCTGGCTTTCCTGATCCATGCTACCAGTGCAGATTGGAGGGTGATACACATACTTGTTGGCAATTGTTGATAGAGTGTGCATGTTAAAGGTCAGCTGCATCTCAAAGCACATTTTGCAATGCTTGCTACACAGGGGTATGACAGCCTGAAAACCTACGAGTTTCCAAAGGCTGCTGGTACAATAAAACCTTTGACAGCACCCACAGTCACTAGTGGTGTAGAAGATTTGAGCAGTAAATTTGAAATGATAAAATCAGGCATGGGTGAGACACAAAAGTTTCTTTAGCCCAATTAAGGCACACACTGTATTTTATGGCTGCAGCCATATGAAGAGTATGAAACAGAGAGTTTAAAGACCCCTGAATGTTAAGAAGCTGAATTAACTTCAGCATTTCAAGTCAATGGCTTTGAGAAGTAAAACTGCAGAAGTAGATGGAAATAGCTTGTCTCACCACGCTGTTGGTCTCATTCCTTCCAGATTCACTGTTTCCATGTTTTTGTTGCCTATGTGTGGCAGGTATTTTACTTACCTGGATGAATCAGCTGGAAAGGAGGAACATAGAGAAACCACCAAGGTTTCTGGAGAACTGTTCAGGTTCAGATACATCATGTTCAGTGTAACTATTTAGTAAATAGGTAAATAAGCATGGAAAATTTCAGGCTGAGAAAGACTTAGGGGCAGAAAGGCTAATATGAAGTGGGATTAAGAAAAGGCTATGGGAGCTGACTCACACAATGCTTAGAATTACAAGATAGGTATCTTAATAGGAACAGCTAGTGCATTTTTACAATATCAATTCACTGCATTTTTTCTTGATACCATTATTATGCAGTCATGCTGCATGCAAGTGAATTGCTCCCTAGCAATTTCTCAGCCTATTCCAATCAGATTTCAAACAGGAACAGAGACTTTAAAGATAACATTTTCCTATATATTTCTTTAAATTGACCATAGGAAGAAGTGAGAAATCTTTAAGTACTTCTAGTAAGGAGTGAACCCTCATTTCTGATTAAATGTAATAGGATCCACATGGGAGCAAGACTTCATAAATATCCCAGATGGGGAAACAGCTTTCATCACATCTCATACCCTCATTGCCATAAAAACCAGCACAGAATAAGGCATGTCTTACAGGAACCACTAAATTTCCTTGGTTTTGGTGCTCAGCAAGTGACTTGCCTGAAGGTGACTTTGTCTTCTTGCAGTGAGATTAAAGTATGATTTAACCTCCTTGTAATCTTTTCTCGGGTGCTAAGCGATAGGGAGTGAGGAAGGGGCCTCAAGTTGCATCAGAGGAGGTTTAGACAGGATATTTGGAATAACTTCTTCATGGAGACAGTGGTCAAGCACTGGAATGGGATGCCCAGGAAAGTGGTGGAGTCCCTATCCCTGGAGGTATTGAAGAGATGGGTGGACATGACAAGGTTTTGTGATGGGACTTGATAGGTCAGGTTGATGGTTGGACTTGATCTTGAAGGTCTCTTCCAACCTAGATGATTCTATAATGAAAGCTTGTCACCAAACATGGTGCCACACTCCCCATGCCTTTTTTTTCCACCTGTTTTGGTCATTGTCTAAAATGGCTTATGTAAATCCACGTTTAAGTCTGGGATACAGCCTTAAAGCCAGAAATCATATGGACTTAAATGAACATCTTGACTGAAAACAAAGCTTTTCTAATTTAAACACTGTTGTTGAAGAGTACTTGTAGCATTTCACTTAAAGATATAATTATTCACAAAATTAAGAGGAAAATAAAAGAAATCAATGCTTTTAGAGAAAACAGTACCATTGACATGTGTCTAACCATGCCTGTCAAGCTCTTTGCTGATGCTTTGATACCCAACTTGTGCAACAGAAAATCCTCACCCATCACTTTTCACACAAAGCAGAGGAAGTTAACAGTTCTAAAAGCTTTTCTGCATTCTCACAGCTCCAAATAAATGCAAAGATGACTCTTCTGACTCTTTCTGAGTAGCAGAGACTGAACCTGTGACTTCTGCAGTATTTTTATATTTCCAAGAGGTGAGCAAGGTGCATGGGAGAGAAAGTGTGCTGGTGGATGGTGCTATAGTCTCTACAAAAAGGGAAAGAACATTTTTCTTTTACTGTTTATTTTGTTGTGAGATTGTTGGATATGAGGGAGGAAGGGACAGAATAGCTCCATGAACTGAGGTGAACCTAGATAACACCTCAGCAGCTTGTGAAGGAAAAGTCTTGCTCTTACTCTCATCTCTCCCCCTCTCCAGCTCTGTAACACCTTGGGTCAGCTTGGGATTTCTGGGAATACTCCTCTAGCTCATTTAGCACCTAGGAAAGGCAAAAACCCACCACAACCACTGCCAGGAAAAAGGAGATAGCATTCTGCCATAATAAGTTGCACTGGCTCAGTGAAGGTTTCTGACACACTCTATCAAGAAGGAAGAGGATGAGGCAGTGAGAAAGACAGGTGAAAAGGGAGAATGAATGAGGAGAAGATAGTGGCAACCCTGGCTCAGCTATTGTGGCACTTCAGACTTAGGTCATATAAACTATTTGTCACAATGTTAAGATGGGGAGGTGATTACAAAGCATGTTTCTAAGGACATACCTAAGCCAGAGATTAGCATTTCCTACTGGGTACAAGAACTACTGAATTTTCTAGCAAATGGGCAATACCACAGAGAGGGATCTAAGTGGAGTTTAGGCAGAATGGATGGGGCTTGAGAGTTTCTGCACTGAATAGACACTTTTCTTAAGATGAATCTCAACATTTCCCTTCCTTGTACCATCTCTTTGCAAATATCAACTCAACAAAGAACAGGTTACTCTTCCTCCTTAGGGTGGAGTTGGAGACTTGGAATTCAAAAAGGATGGAGTTATTTCTTGCAATTTTATCTCTAAAATAACAAATTACTTAGCACTTGCTAAAAATTTTTGTGCTTTCAGTTGTTAAAAACTAGGTTTTTCTTTTTCTCTCATGAGAAAAGTCTGCAAAAAAAGGCCACTAATGAACAAAAAGATGGTGTTCACCTATGAATGCAGATGGGCTGAAAGATGCTCCAAAAGATGTTAAGTTTCCTGTTAACTCTCAACAGAATCTTTGAAGAATACTCACATTTTTGTACAGCTGTTTTAACTAATCTGCCTCTGATCATTAGCAGCCAGACGATCCCTTCATTACACACATTCAGACGGTGACAGACAGATGCTAAAACGCTAACTGACCCCTAAGCAAGTACTCAGCTTTCTTCTGCTTTCATAATAATTATGCTTTCTAATGTAAAACTGTGCAATCGCTTCAAGATTAAAAATGTAAGGCCATCAAAACAGTCATTTAATTGACTACCAAATTAAATCTCAGAAAAGACTCTATTGTTATGCCTGCTGTCATCATCACATTTAACTGTGGAAAATGTCTATTCTGAATCTGAGCTGCTGCAAAATGTCTATTATTCAAGACTATTTTTGAATAACCTATGTAATAAGAATTTGCACATCTAATGACTATGTCTACTAGAAGATTGTAGGTAGCTATTTAAGCAGAATGCATGAAACTTTAGACAAACTTTTCATAGAAATGCAAAACTACAATCCTTAAAATTTTTGAAATTTTTAATGTTCCTCTCATCCTACGTGGAAAGGCATTTCAGTGAGTGTAATCAGTTGAACATGTAAATTGTATGGCTATTTGTCTGTAGGTTTTGGGGTAAGGTCTAATTACTTAGAGAGAAAAATTGTTTGTTCTCTGAATATTTTTTTTGTTTATTTTCCATGAATAAAACCACCACATGCTGGCAAAACCACTCAAGTGAATTCTTTAAAATTAAAGCTCTTGATGTAAGTGAGGTTGCAGCATCTCTCCCCCTCTCATTTCACCACATCCAGTAGGGAACCTGTGGTGCAGCATTGAACACTCAGGTACTGGCACAGATCTGGTCTCCTCACATTCTATATATGATGCCCATGCCATGTTGGCCATCTTTTCTAAGTAAAGGACATCAGACACTCAGCTAGAGCTAACCAGTGCAAAACACAGAAAATTTGTCTGAAGTCTTGTTCTCTGCATCACTTAAATGCTTGAGTCAGGACTACATAAAATATTTATTGGCATGTTTTAAGTACATTTGTAGAAGTAAGCTGCCCAGCATCAGGTCAGCACTCTGGGCATAGGGGCAAGTGGCCAATTCTGGTCACATGTATGGTGTTGTATCCTATTAATCCCCCAAACAGGAGAGCTATTTCTGAAAAAGACAAGTCTGCTCCAGTGCCTGGGACTGCTTTGACATGTTCACAGCTGGTACAGAGGTGTCCTGAAGCTGCCTGCCTGATTCATCTACATGAAGGTTTACACAGTGCATATTTTGCTCTGAAAATGCACAGTGGATTAATTCCAATTTCTTGGGCAAACACTTTTATTCTATGTTATTATGCATAAGTGAGGTAACACAATGACCTTCATTTCCCTGAATGACATTTTCAGAATATGGTAATTTTCTGATATTTTGCCGTTGTGTGGTTTTAACATGTGCTTTGAGCATGCCTGTTAGCGAAAGTCTCTTGTAGACACACATCTGTTTTCTAGAACCAAAATATGTATAGTTTCTAGCTAATCATCTCCTCATGTTAGAGCAATTCTGCATATAGAAAATTAAAACAGCAGATGTGTAGGAAGTCACAGGTAGGACAAATCACTCCTATTCTTAGTCATGGAAGCTAGTGGACAATTTGGTGGGACAAACAATCTTTAGGAGATGCCTTCTGTCCTTCATCTGCAGGGGAAGTTTGAATCATTAGCTTATCTAAGATGCTTAACTTACAGACACACAAAGACAGATGAACTGCATTTTACTCTCCCAGCCTTCAATCTATGCATTTAAAATATGTTATTAAAATGTATAAAATGCCCCTTAACACCACAGGTCAAACACTTAAGTGGGTAGTTACCTAGGACTCTAATTAAGCAGACAATTTTTTTTGAAGAATTCAACAAAGCAATGCAATTAAAGATGTGCCTAAATTCTTTTTAAATGACATGACATGTTCTCTGCTAGATCATAGTGAGAGCAGTGCAAACATAATCATGTATTCTTGTCCCCAGCTGTAGGGGTTTGCACAAAATAACAGATGAGCCTCTCCTGAATTTGCTTCACAAAACCAAACAGAACCTGACTAAAAGCACTGTAGAGACCAAGTCTCTGTCCAGTTCCTTCCTCTCTGATATTTTCCATTGTCAATACACAGGTGCTATAAAAATAAATAAATAAATCACATTTATTATTTATTATGTGGTTTTATAAGTTGAAATCCTTTTAAAATACCATTAGTTCACATTAATATATGAAATTTCTTTTATCTTTTAAATTGTCTTGAAAACTTACCCATATATGGTTTTGTGCCAGCCATAGAAGAAGCCTTTTCTGAGCCTTTCACTATGGTTGCAATGTTGAAGTCAGTGATATGAACGTGTCCTGCAATTACACACAATAAAAACAGAAGACAAAATAGTATATCATACAAACTTTCCTTGCTTTATTCATTGTTTAAGAGACAATAGAAATAAAATAAATTGTCAAATTAAACAAATTACTATTAAACATTGTTCACAGCTAGAAAAAATATAATGACAACAAAATGATGTTATGCTTCTTTTCCTGTGCTGTTCCTATTATTTGCTTGCATGCTGAACCTTATGTGCTGGTCACCCCTGAACCTCCTCCTGCTGTGAACAACAAGGACAGTAACTGCCTTTTCAGAGCAGTAATGTGCAGGAGCAGCACTGAATTTGCTGTAGTGGTGTGTGAAATCTCCCTCACCTTATCTCTAACTAGAGCTATCCCTCACAATCTTATGTACTCGTGACACCTGTCTGCCATCACATTCACTTTGGGTTACAATCAGCCTGGCTTTTCACAGTCTCCTCAGGGCAAAAAAGGAGCTGAGAAGAAAAAGGGTATTTTTATAATACAGTAACTACCAAATTAGATTCATGGTAGCAGAAGAGCATGTATGTAACAACGGCAGGTCCCAGATGATCCTTCATTTGACAACGGATTACTAGATGAAAGTTATGTGACACAAGGCAGCCCATGGGCTTGCTACCTGACCAGCAAAACAGCTGATTTAAACTCAGCTAATCAGGTTGGATAGCCCCAACCTGCCATCATTATTTTTTCTCTAGGGTAGTTTATGACAAGTGTAGGTTAAATTACTCCACCACAGTGAGGCAATAGTTGCTAATCCTGACTTGCCCCAAGCAGGTAAATAAATGCAAATCCACCCTGAAAACGCATCTGCAGACTTTTAGCCTGATAATTCTGCTGGTAGGTTTTGCATCTTCTTAGGGCTAATTTCATTCTGTGGAGAGATGCAGACATTATGCTGCCTGTGCTGCCTGTGATTTCACTTGGCAATGCCATTGTGGAAGGTGGAGTACAGAAAATATGGTTAATGTGGAGCACCAAAGGTGCTCCCTTCCTCAGCTTAACCATGCACTCAGATCAGGATTAAGACATTTTGTCTTTAGCTAGAATCTTGAATGACAGGTTCCTCTGAGTTGTTTTTTTGTTTGTTGTTTTTGTTTGTTTGTTTGTTTTTGTTTTTGTTTGTATGTTTGTTAGTTTCTGATCAGGATCTCATCCTCATTCAGTCCACAGAGTGGAGCAGGCTTTGAGTATGATGCAGTTATTGAGTGAAGGAGGTTGTTATCATGTTTGCTGCCAAAGATGAAAACTGTAACAAATGACTTGTTTTTGGTCCTGACACTGCACATTTCCCCAGTGCCTGACTGAAGAACAGCAATCTTAACAGACAATTATGCTGCTCTGACAGTCTAACCTAGAAGTCTGCAGTGTCTACCTGCCAGCCTCTAAGAAACCTGCAGTCACCCATGTGTGAACTTAAATTCCCAGTCCCCTCATTTGGCCAGGTCTGAGCTGGTTTTGAAACTAAAAAATAAGGCACATCCCATTGCCAAAATTATACCTTTTATTCAAATGTGAGATACAGCATGCTTTTTCAGTTTTCTCAAGAGCTTCTTACATTTTGGTGAAGCTTTCCTTCTAAAGACACCCTGCCCAGAATATATTCACACAAGGCAGGCAAAAACTGTGCGAAGATGCAAGCAATCACTTCATAAAGGGCAGAGGGAGTAAGGTTCCCATAACAAAAATTAGTGTGCACAGCCTGGCCTGCCCTCAGGTTTCAAAATGGCATTTCTCCTTACTGGTGGCTGCAATTCATGGCTAGTGAGGAGCATGTCTGCAGACTATTCCTGCAGTAAACACCACAGCAGAAAGCTTCTTGAAAAAGATAATTGAACCACATACAGCCACCTCATGGTAGCAATGTTTTAAGTAATTCCATGTGCATCATACAATGAAAAACTATACGGATCCCAGCAGTCTAATAATTTCTTCTCTCTCGCGCTCTTTTTTTTTTTTTTTTTGACAGATAAATATGAAGTTCTGTCATTTAAATGACACCACTGTAAGTGATTCTCCCTATTAGAGTGCCAGCATGATAGCCTGTTGTAAAACACCTATCACATAATATCCGTTCAGACTGATCCAAACAGTTGATTTGCAATGAAAATTGCTTCTCCTGCAGTGCATTGTTTTCTGTCCCTTTTATTAGATTTGTTTTCATTTAGCAAAACCAAAATAGCACACATGTGAAGTGTTATATATGCCATGTTGATGTTTCTTTGTAAAAAATGCTTTCTGCTGGGCAAGGGGTAGATCCTACAGAGCTCCTCTTCATTCTGCTGCAGATACAGCAGCAATGCTCTGCTCCTGTGCTCATGGCACCGCACAGGAAAACCACATCTATACCGCTGTGGAGGTGGCTGCTGGAAAAAAATCTACCTTTTTCCTTCCATGGCCTATGGGCTGCCTGCAGACAGCCTTTGCCTGTGGCTCAGAGGGCTGCTAATTTACTGTGGAGTACAAGCAAGGTGTCCTGTGCTGCCATGGGGACACCAAACAGCACTTGGTGGGAGCTGGGGGAGGGAGAGAAGCTGTGTCTGGGATGAAGCTAGAGCAGGGGCTGAATGGGAACAAACCCTGGGATGGAGCCAGAGCAAGGGGTGATGGGGAACATTCCCCCTCACAGTGCAACCCTGCTGAAGTTTTGGCAGTGGAGGAGGGCTGGAGGGATGGTGAGGCAGAGTTCTGCCCGTCTGCACACAACCTTCAGTAGTTTCAACCTCTTTGAGCCCAGGGATTTGTATTTTTAAAAAAAATAATAAAAAAAATAATAATAAAAATTCATGGTGTAAATATTTCAGGTGACAAGAAAACTCCAGTTTTCTATAGGAGTCTTTCTAATCAGCCTCTAAGACATTTTTACATTGACTGTTGCATGTAGGAAAAAGAAAGATAGCTATTACTGCAGTAAACATGCCACAATACTGGCTACTTCATGCTGTTTCCAGTATTTCAGTTCATGGGAACATTTTCCCATCTGAGCTTCACGTCTTTGTACTTGATCTCCATTTCTGGATATTATCTTGAACAACAAGTGATGACCAAACCCAAGCCCAGTACCCTCACTCTCTCCACAGGTGTCAGGTATTGAATTGGGGAGCACATCAGTACCACTTGGGTTTAGTTGTTAAGGGCTATAAAGACCAGGAGCACACAGCAGGTTCAGCAATACTAACTAAATTCAGATATCACAGGAGAAAAGCTCATTGCTTAATCTCCTTGACTGCATGACCCCTTTTGGTAATAAGAGGCTGGTAGAGAGAAATGAAGACAAAAGACCACATTCTTCTGGTTCTCTGCAGAGTGGTTTTTATAAAATTTCATGTATAACAACGCACACATACTAAGCAGAAAATATATCAATGGCAGTTGTTTTAAGAATTGCATTCATCTAGAGGGAGAATTTGTAAGTTAATACCTACAACAGTGTGTGGCTTTTAGAAGCTTTATGGATGCACCTCAGAAGTGCTGAATGCATATATACCTCACTTCTCCAAATCCCAATATCTGAGCGAAACAACTATTATTATTTTTTGTTAAATGAGAAAAAATCAGAATTACAACTAAAACAGGTCCTTAAAGGTGGCTGAGGCTGGCTGACTAACATTTAGCAGAGAAAAAAAGTACATGATTTCAAACCTTATTGAATTTCCCAGGGTAAGAAATTGAAGGGGTGAATGTGAGGGCAGAGAGAAAAAAATATCAGACTAGAGTTAATACTACCAGCTCAATATGCATCAGAGCTGATGGCAAATATCAGCATAGAAACGTTTTGGAGCAAATTCAGATCCAGTATGTCCTCAGAGGGTCAAACCTATGAACTATTTAAAAAACACCTCTTTGGGTTCATCTGTACCATGTACAAGAGCATCAGCTTGTATCCTGGTGAACTTGGCATGACTTGGCAGCCTGCCACTTATCATCAGGGAGACTGTTAGAAACCTGATGTTTCTCTTATAGGTGGATTCAGAAAGGCTGTGTGTTTCAAAGGGATAAGCTGCTTAATCGCTGTGTAGGCATGCAAAGCTTTCAAATATATTTCCAAAGTGTAGATAGCTTCAGGTTAAAGAGGTATGCTCAGAACACTCTGTTAATCAACATCAGAGGGTTAAATGAGATAAAGTCCCTGAATATTGTCTGTGGATATGATGAAGATAAACCCTACTGCAGACACACCAGGTACATCTTCAGTAGAGACTTTATGACTCCCAGACAATGCACAATGTTGCCAGTTATGCTGTTCAGAAGTCAGTAGTTCAGAAGTCAGGGATCAAAGTATTGAATTTATGTGTAATGTTGTAATGTTTTTTTTTTGTTTGTTTTGTTTTTTAATTATTATTTGTTTTTGTTTGTTTTTGTGTTTTTGTTTTGTTTTGTTTTGTTTTGTTTTTTTCATCCTATTTCTGGTTTTAAGGCCAAGATTGTTTGTTGGTTGTATTTTTCAGCTTTGCTGTTAACTTTCAAATGAGAGATGAGATTCTTATATAACCAAGGAAATAGAGTTTTAAGGAAAGCTTTGATGATCATAAAATAATATGATCATACATAAAAAGGCACATAAAAATGCCAACTTTAGTCTGCCTTACTCCCTCATATGAGAAATGATTACTAAATAAAATTATCACTATTAGAGATGCAAAAATCCAATCTATAAAAAGAGATTGCTTTTTTTTTTTTTAATATCATGAAGATGGAGAATAAGGTAAATGTAAGATATTATTCATCAAATTCTGCAATTTTAGAAGCAGGAGACACTTTTTAGAAAGTAACATTTCAAAACAGATAAAAGAAAACTCATTTCTTTCATGAAGGATGGTGAACTTCTAGAACTTGTTTCTCCATGTGGTTGGAGCAATAATAGCAGCAACTTCAAATAGGAAGTAGATGACTGCATTAACAAAAGACCATCCAGATTCTAACAGGAATATACAAAGATAAAAAACTATTAACAATGTGGATAATAGGGAGTGCTGAATCATTTGATAACTAAAAGTGGCAAAAGGCACTCCCTGTGATGAGTATCTCCTTTTGCCAATGGCTGTGACAGAATGCTGGCTGAGATACTGTGTATGATCCTACAGGGAATTCTTCCTTGGTAAGCCATGCAGGGATCTTACAGGGTTGTGTGAAATAATGCTTTGAAATGCTTGCCCAGGAGGATATAAAACCCTTGCAAATTTTCTGTAAGTAGAGCATAACAATGGTGTGGTCACCCTGCACAATGCTAAACCTGGATGCCTAGAGCAGAGCTTTATGATTTCTGCAGGATGACCAGAAATGTTAATATCAATGGTACTACCACGTAGCTATAGAAATAGCAAGTAATCATCACTGGAAAAAAGGCAGTGTACCAATCTGTTTGCCATATTTTTTCCTGTGTTTTAGCCATTCCATGTCTCTTCAGATGACATAATAGCTAATAGATCCTTAAGACATTTTAAGGCATCTTTAATTTCTTTGACAATTCAAGAAAAATACAACATGGATGAGATTTGCCAGCGCTCAGTTCTAAACACTGTCATTTCAGACATATTGATCTAAACCATTAAAGTGAAAGGAGTAGTGGGGGAAGCAGAATACTGTTATTATGAGAATTCTGTAACGTTTTTTTGTACAACAAAACTGTGTTCTGTACAACACAGTAATAATAGCTCTCCTGAACCACAAGCTAGTCCCTTCAGCTATCATGGAATAACTATTTCAGATGCATGTTAGCAGAACAGAGCACTACTACTAAATTCAGAGATTAGTGCTAGTTATAAGAGAGCTTTCTGAGAAAGTAGAGAGGCAAATAAAATAGAAGAGCTTTATGGGTGGTATTTGTTTCCTTAGCGAGGTCTAATTCTGGTTTAGAGAGAGAACTGAAATGAAACACCACACTGCTTCTGCTCCAGCACACTGAAAACATTCTTAATCTCTCTACTCAAGGAAGATTTTTCTATGAGGGAGTAAATCTCTGCAGGAGGTCATCTTCTGGTAGGGGCTGGAACATTATTTTCAGCATCTGTTTTCCCAGTTCTCATATAGCATTACACGTCTTGTGTTCATCACACATTTATATCCATCAATGCAACAGAACCTCTGCTCAGCAATGTTGAGATGTGGCTTTGCTGAAAAGTACATGGGAAAATTCAGGCTTGGTCTAATAGAATGATTTTAAACAAGATACATATATTTCATGATTTTTTGCTTTGATGTTTAGATTAACCTTTTTTATGGATTGAGAAAAATCTCCTGGTTTTGCTACTTTCATATTCCTGAGGTAGGTTTCCTAAGTCATACAGATAAATTGTAGACCAAACTGTAGACCAACTGGTGAACCAGAAATATCTATGATCTTAGTGTAAGTTATGAAAGTCAGTCAGCATAATGTGATTCTGTGATTCTGTAACGGCTTGAAGATGTAAAGCAATGTGAAAGGATCTTCAGCCAAAACAGGTTTCTTTAGTGAGGTCAAAGAAATTTAATTTATTGAGACAAACTCTCAGTCCTAGATTTTATGCATATCCAATTCCGTAACACTTTTGGGTAAACATGGTTGTTTTATAAACTGTAAGAAAGAATGAAGAGTACAGTGAAGCATATGGGAAACTGTTATACCATCCTGGAGGCCACAGGCTAAAATAAAGTTCCTGTGCACCTGGTTAGACCTTTATCAAGTGAATATGTTATGCTTCTTATACAGCCTACCATATTTACTGTGCATATATTGAGCACATTTTTCTGTTAAGTGAAAGCTGATGGTTCCTTAAAAAATATGTTATTGTGATATGTTGCAGCGTAATTGAAGTTTTTTGGACTTCAAGGATAGGATTCATCTGGCTAAATGCAAATCTATGAGCTGGTTATCCACACAAAACTTCCTAAGTATTATTCACTGAAGAGAAATACATGCTAGTGTTTAGTTCAGACATCCAAAATAGATCAGGTTTAATCAGATTTAAATCAGATTTAAGTGTGTCTACATATTTCTGTTATCTGTAAAAGAAGCTTAAGATGACTAGCATGGTACAGATGCCTGTCCTATTGGTGTCACATCATATAGTGAGTGCATGAACTCTTACCTAGGTTGGGAGAACTACATTTCCCAGTCACATAATTGGTTTGTGAGCCAAGGATCTGTGAGCTGATTAATTGTGCCAACCTAGGCCTATCTGCAAGCCAGGAGAAGCATGGTTATTACATCACTTGTCTGCAGGTGTGCTATGAGGGAGCAGCAGTATGCTGCTTTGCAAAAAAAAAGGGGCTATCCATCCCCAAATTTCCAAGCACTCTATAGATATCTTTGCTGATCATTTTATAGTCACCAAAAAATGATTTTGCAGCATATTACTGACTCTGGTATTGCTTCTTCTCTACAATACTTGAGCTCCCATAGGAAAACTCTTCCAAGAGGCTGATTTTATGCTGTAATTGACCTTGATGAGGGGCAAGAAGAGATAAGGGTAACAGTACTTCAAAGTCTGTCAATCAGAGATTTAACACTCTCATAGTCATTTCACGTTGCCTTTGACATCTTTAATTCACCCAGGACTTAAAGACAAGAGATTTCTATTTCATGCTTATTTGCTGATATTTGTGTCTAGGGAACATTAACTCTTACGAGTCAAACACTGAATACCCAAAGTCCTAGATGGTTTAAAACTCAAATATGATTTAGCTTTATTGGCTTCAATATTCCCAGGGACAAACTCCAGCTGTTTGAAATGTTACCTCTTTAATCAATTTTAACTTGTATACCCAGCAGCTCTGCAATAGATTTTGAAAAATAATGGTAACTTTGGCATCATTTCAAGTCTGTATTTTCTCAGAGATTAACTGTTCTTAATCAATTTCTGAGGTGTACAAAGCAAAACAAGGCTTTCCCACAGCAGCAAACACACATCTTTTTTCCATTTTGTCTTCCCCTTGTATTTCTTTTCTAACCGATACAAGGTTAATGTTTTCATTATTTTTATTTTCTCATGTCCCTGTTATGAATAATTGCAAAAAAATGCAAGACATTTTAGAAAAATGCTTCTTATATTGCCTATATGTTTACACTGGAAAAAAAAATAGTATTTCATACCACTTATACCCCAAATTTTTAGTTTGAGATCATGGAATTAGTGTTTAAACTTCAAAGCTGATTATGTTGCCTAGTCATTTTTAGACATAATTTGTGCCAAAACAATATATGGTACCTCAAAAATGTTACAGAGACTTTAGATGCACATTTCCAAATTCCATATTTAAATTCAGGAAAATAATTTCAGATACGTACATGAGAAATAATTTGTTATTTTAAATTTTCTAGCCCTTCAGGAGTTCAGACGAAGAGAAAATAAGTACTTAGTACTGTTCTACTGGAAGATCCCTAAACAGTGATTGCAATGACTTTAATTGTGTTATTAAAATATTAACTTTGTTTTGCCAGATGTCCCTTGTGATCTCCAGTCATATTAAATTCCTTCATGTTCAGGTCTTTCAAGTGTCAGATCAGCATTTTTTTGGTTTTCGATAGGAAGGGATATTACAAAAGGTCCAAGATGGACAGAGGGACATGCAGAGAACATCCAGATTTAGATCGGAACCCATCATCTCAGGCTGAATGACAAAGCATGAGCCACCATGTTACAGAGAGCCCACAAATTAGAGATATCTGAGAGAAAACAGTCAAAATGCACTTACCGTGCTCATCCAGTAGTATGTTGTCAGGTTTGATATCCCTATAAAATAAGGAAATTAATACATTATATTTCATACCAAAAGAAGACCTGTAATTTTAAAGGTTTTACCATCTTGTTATGCAGGCCAAGTCATTTAAATTATTATAAAACCAATGAAAGCCATGTCATGCAAAAAGGCAAATGATTTTTATCTGCATCTTTTTACTGGCCTGAAAAAACATGCATACTAAAGAGGTTTTCTAGGTTTCCATTTCATGTGGTTTTGTTTTCATATGGTTAGCATTGACATGGATTTGGTTTTCAAGATAATATACATTATTCGTTATAGCAGTCAGAACAATGAAATGGAAGATTTGCATCTTGGAGGTGCCTGATTGCCTCAGGGACTCTGCGTTTGACAGACCCAAGAAATCACTTAATTGGAAACATCAGTGATCTAACCTTTCTGCCAGACCCCACTAATCTGCCATGCTCATGGACATGATCACTCACATTTTGTAGAGTCCAGCTAGCTATTTTATACTGCCTGGGTAAGTCTAGCAGATCCCTTTTTAGCCCTTGAATCCCCGCTTAGTTGTCTATAATGGCAGGTAGCATGTAGGGGAAGGAATGGGTCTAAAAGGAAGGGTGGAGATCATGATTTACAAAACATCAGCTTAACTCCGCAGTTCTTGGCACAAGGAAAATGTATTGCCTTTAAGATCAGTTGACCTACATTCAGGCTGCTCTCAAAAGGGATGGAGACAGCTTTTCTCCACCACTGCTGGGAATTCACACCCTTTCTTGGGCCAGAATTCCCCTTGACATGGAGAAATTCAAGGGAAAGTCATCTCTTCCTTTTGCCAGCCTGGCTTGTTCTCTCATTTGGCTCACCCTGTGGCTTGGTGAGGGTGTTGTGGAGCTGGTACATGGCATTGTCTTTTCACTGCAGCTTGCACCTAATGCGATTTTGGAGCAGTGTTCTTGCTGTGGCACTGCCAGAAGGGGAGATGCATCAGTCCACCTTGAGCAAAACATTTGCCCCTTTGGCTAATTTCTCCACTGATCTCAAAAGACAAGGCACTGCAAACTGCCAAAATCCAACAAATGAGCTTGCAAATGAATTCCAAAGACTTTTTTCAGTGTGTCTTATTTTAGCTAAGGGATGTCTTGATTATTCCAATTTAAACATTTCTCAATAAAACCTCTCCTGACTGAAATATATACTTATATACACCTAGACTTCACTAACAAGTTTTGTCCAATGTTCCCATAAATGGAATAAAATGGACTCTGCACTTCTCACATGGGTAAAAATAATAGAGTCACAGCCAGGTACATTGAGATCTTTCTGTGGCTTAATAATATCAGCGATATGTACAAAATCACTTGAAACTGTTTTCCCCAACTTAAATAAACAACAACAACAAAATAGAATTGGAATAGTAAAATCACTAGTACTTCACTGAGAATAAAACTGAGGAAAAGGAGAAATTCAGCTTTAAGAACTACTATCATATCTATAGCAATGCCATTCCCAGGGATTGGTCATTACAAGCCCATGATTTTTCAATTTTTTTTTTATTTTTTTTTTTTTTAGGAAGAGTTTGAACAATATGAATATGTGCTATGATTTTGCACTATAACATAGAGTATATATTTTTATTGCCACCAGAAAAGACATTGACAAATCTACTTGATGACTGCATATAACATCAAATGTATTCTACATGCAGTTGTATCTGCAACATTCAGAAAGTCGAGCAGTAAAATTAGATCCATGCTTGTCTTTCTGTGACTAACTCAGGCAGTAGCTTATACTTGGTACAAATGCACACAGACCATAGAGACTTTCCTAACTAAAGGATCTTTTCCACTACTGATTTTACTCATTTTGCTCTGAGGCAGGTACAGCAGGGTGTATTGCCTTGCAGTGGCAACCTGATAGACTCATAACCATGTCTCAGATCTCAACCTATTTTACACTGCTTTTACAGCAAGCAAATGTCATAGGTTAACTTAAGCCAGAAGGAGAACAAGTTTCCTATGTATGTTTTCCCCCAGAATGTAAGATACTGCTGTTTTCGGATCACGTGCTTGGAGATGCATAGATTTACATGACAAGTGAGAAAGCAAAGCACAGATTAACAGTGAAGAGTGTGCCTGTGTGCCTTCCAATAGCAGTTTGTAATGTGCTTATCATCAGTTTTCTGCTCAGTGCTAGATCAGAGCTCCAGAAGCAGCTTGTTGAAATCTCCATACACTGTAGAGGAACAAGCCCACAGCCACAACTTAGCACTTTTGAGGCCTTTGAGTGGCCAGTGGGAAGGATTCAACAGACTCAGTGTGAATACTTGGCAGGTCTAGGAGCATTGCAATTATAGTTGCTGGATATATTCAGAACTGAGAGCTTGCAGTTTTATCCAGAAGACAGATATTTCCTTTAAATAAACACTTTGGTTAAATTCATTTAAATAGTGAAAACACTGTTTATATACAAAGGTGGATTTAAAAGATAAAAAACTCTTTAGTTAAGCAGTTTAAATTCAAAAATATTAAATAAGTGAAATTCTGTTTTGACTACACACCAAATTTTCAGAAAACATTTCCCATCTTAGCAAGCATGTTCAAACATGCACAAGCAGTATATGAAATCCAGTGCCTTAACTTCAGGGTTTTCCTGCTATGCATATCCCCAGCTGAGAGGATGAATTGAAAGACTTGTTTCATAATCCAAGTATCATGAACTAGCTCACAAGAGAAACCTAATGACCTTTGCAAATAGCAAATTAACTTACATTAGAGATTCAGAAGAGCCCTGGGCTGCCTTCAAACCTTTCATTTACAGCTGTCTTTGACACTGATTTCACAACCACAACTTTCCCAGTCTGTACTGTTGCTACTCCCGCTCTTTTTTTTTTTATACACAGAAAAGTCAGACACTCATAGAAATGGGATTCAAGAGGCCTTCAAAGTCTTCACTCAGTGACAGGACCAAGCAATATAACAGCTGAACCAAAACCTCACAGTTGAAGACAGATGAGAAAAATATTGTGGGGAAAAATTATTCCACTTGTTGCTATTGCCTGTGAAAATTTTTATAGCTTTCTTAAATTGCCCAGCTAAAAATGTCAAATAAAGCTGTCTGAAAGCACATTAAGAAGGTGCTCCATATACTTTCTAAGTAATAAAGAATGATTAATCATCTATTTGTATCTTCTATAATGTCTAGACTGAAGGGAGATTCACTGCTTTAAGACATTCCCTCTACATGGAGGAAAACCAAGAGTGTTGCTCAACTCATATTGTCTGCATATTGCTAATCAGGGTCCCCCGAACTCACTTGAAAGGCTCACAATGATTATAAAGCATTAAGGTTCAAGTATTTTCAGTTTAAATTGCTGCTTCTATCCATGTTCCTTTCTGGTATTACTAGTTGGGGTAGAAGTGACTTTCTAAACTGAGAAATGAAAAGGTTGTACAGTCTCCATCCTTTGAGGTTTTCAAGACCTGACTAGATAAAAGCCAAACAACCAGGTCAGATACAACTGACCCTGTAGTGAGCAGAATTGTGGAGTAGAGGCCTCTGGGCATTCCTTCCAACCTGAATTAGTTTGTGAGTCTATGAAACAATGTATCCAATTGTCCATTGTTCTTTTTCCTCCTCCATTTAGCTGCAAGGAAGTTCACGAAAGATATAAAAGGGACTTGGAAAGGGACTATATATATGTATTCAGTGAGTCTTTGATATATTCCAGTGCAATTGGAAGCTAGTCAGAACTCCTACATGTTAAAATTTTTCCTGGGGCTTGAATACTCATGAGGAAAATAATAGGAATAAATAGCCTATCTCCAGAATGAAAGTAATTTAAAATTCAAATAACCTGCAGCTCATTATAGGTGTAACTTAATATTAATTTTTACATGTATCATTTGCCATCCAGATGTGTAGAGATACGGTCAGGAAAGCCAAGGCACAGATGGAAATGAACGTGGCAAGGGATGCAAAGAATAACAAGAAATTATGTAGGTATATTGGTCAGCAAATAAAGGCCAAGGAGAGTGTACCCCTCTGATAAGTGAGAAGGGAGAATGGTAACAACAGACATGGACAAGACTGAAGGTACTCAGCAACTTCTTGGCCTGTCTTCACTGCCAATCAGGCTTCCCGTGTCTCTCATTTCCCTGAATCTGCAGATGAGGACTGGGGAAGCAAAGTCCCTCCCACTGTAAGCAAAGAGCAGGTTCAAGACCACCTGATGAAAATGAACAAATCCAAGTCCAAGAGGCCTGATGACATGCATCCTGAATGAATTGATGGATGCATGATGACATGCATGTCCTGAATGAATTGGTTGGTGGAGTTGTCACGCCTCTCTCCATCATATTTGAAAAGTCCTGGCAGTCAGGTGAAGTCACTGGTGACTGGAAAAAGGGAAACATCACTCCCATTTTTAAAAAGGTTAGAAAGGAGGACCCATGGGGACTGGCAACCAGTCAGCCTCACCTCTGTGCATGGCAAGATCATAGAACAGATCCTACTGGAAGCAGTATCAAGGAACATGCAAGACAAGGAGGTGATCCATAACAGCTACCACAGCTTCACCAAGGGCAAATCATGCTTGTTCAATCTGGTGGCCTTTTATGTTAGAGTGACTGCATCAGTTGACAAGGGAAGAATGACTGATTTAATCTACTTGGACTTCTATAATGTCTTTGACACAGTCCCACATGACATCTTTTCTCTAAACTGGAGAGAGATGCATTTGAAGGGTGGACCAGATTTGGTGGATAAGAAATTGGCTGGATGGCCACACGAGAGATCAATGGTTCTATGTCCAGGTGGAGCATGGTAGTGAGTGGTGTTCCTTGGGGTTCTGTCTTGGGACCGGTACAGTTTAAGATCCTTACCAGTGACATAGACAATGGGATAGAGTGCACCCTCAGCAAGTTGGCAGATGACACCAAGCTGAGTGGTGTAGCTGATACAACAGAAGGAAGGGATGTCACCCAAAGGGATCTGGGGGCAATCTAGAAAAGTAGGCCCACGTGAACCTAATGAAGTTCAACAAGTCCGAGTGCAATGTGCTGCACTCGTGTCAGGGCAATCACAGATATGAGACTGGGAGAAGTACTCACTGAGGGGGATATGGGGGTTCTGATGGGTGAAAAGCTCAACACGAGCCAGCAGCCCAGAAGGCCAACTGCATCCTGGGCTACAACAGCAGAGTGGCCTGCAGGTGGAGGGAAGGGTTTTCCCCCTCTGCTCTGCCCTTGTGAGGCCCCACTTGGAGTGCTGCAGCCAGGTCTGGGGCCCTGAGCACAAGAAGAGTTTGGAGCTGTTAGAGAAGGTCCAGAAGAGGGCCACAAAGATGATCAGAGGGCTGGAGCACCTGTCCTATGGAGAAAGGCTGAGAGAGCTTGGGATGTTCAGCCTGCAGAAAGGAAGTCTCTGGGGAGACCTCATTGCAGCCTTTCAATATTTAACGGGGGCTTATAAAAAAGACAGAGTGCAAATTTTTGCTTGGGCAGATAGTGATAGGACAAGGAGGAATGGTCTTAAACTAAAAGAGTGTAGATTTAGATTAGATGTAATATGGAAATTCTTCACTCAGAGGATGGTGAGGCACTGGCACAGGCTGCCCAGAGAAGCTGTGGATGCCCCATCTCTGGAGATGTTCAAGGCCAGGTTGGATGAGGCCCTGGGCAACCTGGTCTGGTGGGTGACATCCTTGTGCATGGCAAGGGGGTTGGAATTGGATGATCTTAAAGGTCTCTTCCAACCCAAGCCATTCTGTAATGATTCTGCAAAGACTGCAAAGCATGTGGTGATGGTATGTGCTCTAAAGCTTGAAACCCAGAACAATTTCCAAAACGTTTTACATGTACTGCTACAAAATACCAAACAGGATGTCACTTTTGTTTTCTATTAATCTTGCCTAGACTTCAAATACTGATCTAGAAATGAAAGGCTTGTGGTTGGTGAAATCAATAGTTTCCTGAAAGAAATATTGAAAAAAAATATATTTTGTTGTAATTTAAAACAATGGTAGGTCTTTCAGGTTACCTGATTTCATGTCATTTGAAAGAAAACAAACAAACAAAAAAAAAAAGGTGTGGGGAAAGCAAAACAAAAAAGTCAAACAAACAAACAAACAAAAAAAATGCTGAGATTAAACAACAAATAGACTGAATTGTTTAGTTAACAGAAGAGATCTGTAAGATGTTATGTGACAGGTATATCAAATAATAAATAGTATCTAAATGGTCAGTAGAGCTTTTCTATTTGCTTTTGGAACATGAAAGCAAGGTTCATATTTCATAAAAATGAAGTGAACTAAACAAACAGGGTTTTATTTATACAACTGAGAATTAAACTCAAGTTGATTACTACAAGACATAATTGCATAAAAATGCTTAGGAAGCTTAAACAAAGATTTAGCCATTGATGTGAGTAACAGAAATACCAGCTAGAGCTCCTCCAGCTGAGATTAATCTAATTGATTTAGGAAAGCACTTCTACAGCAAGTACAGATGCTGGCTTCCCCTCACCTTTTTGAAACACATCAATAATAATTCTAAATGCAAGGTCTATGCTTGTTCTTAAACCTGTGAGAATTGAAAAACTAACATTGCCCATCTGTTTTATTCTGCTTTTGTATTTGCAGCAAACATACAGTCACTACAGACTAATTTTCTGCCATTAAAAAAATTATGATTTCCTTCTTCTGCCTATGTTTTCTCTTTATTTCATCAAAAGATTTCATGTATTCTTTTGTTTCCAACAAACGGACAGCTATTCTTTGCCACTCCAGGATACTTTTTAATACAATCAGAGGAGTTATTTTAGCTATAACAGTTCTGGATAGGTCTGAATTTATATGTGTAATAATCTTTAACCCTTTATTTGTATCAGTAAAATGTAAAGTACATTCTTTCAACTTTATTCAACTTTATATCTGGTGGATTTTATTCTTTGTCTTGCTGTCTCAGAGCAAGATTTAATGTATTATCGCATTTCTATTCTCTTGAGCTTCTAAAATCCCATAGTAACATCTATGAGCATTTTGGCTGATAGCAGTTTTACCAGCATGACTCATTAGAAGTATTTTCACTTTTAGTGGTGATTGGTTTTCTCTGAATGTGGAATGTTGAGGTTTCAACTCTTCTCCAACCTAAGATAACTTACAAAGAAAGCTCAGCTGTGTACCAATGCACATGAAGTCTTGGATTTTTTTTTTTTAAGCCACTCTTAACTGCTTTCATTTGGATAGAGAGAAAACATATTCACTCTTATTCAAAAGACAGAAATTAACATACAAAGAAGAGGTATAATATAAAACAAAAGAGGTTCATTCTGGATATAAAGAAAAAATATTACTCTGAGGGTAGCCAAACAGTGAAACAGGCTGCCCACAAGGGTTGTACTGTCCGTCTGACATGGCTACATAAAGCCCTGAGAAGCCTGGTCTGATCTCATACCTCATCAAGCTTTGAGCAGGAAGTTGGTCTACAAACCCCTTAAGGTCCCTTCCAACTTGAAATTTCTCTATGCTCCTATATCTATAGGTGAGTTCTGCAGGGAGCAAAGAAGGTTTTCTCTATTCAGGTTGTCAGCAGCAGCTGAGTAGCTTCATGTAAACTACCTTACCCACTTACAAACCTCCTCCAGGAGCACTGAGGATGCCTGCAGCCTACTGACGACAAGCATTAGTTGTACTCTTGGATATAGGGAATGCTAGACAAAGACTTGTAGTCTGCACCATTAGCTATGTGTTAAATTCTAGAGGACAGCTGCTATCATTAAGAAACACAGTAAAGAAACAACAACTTTAACAACCTCAAGTCACGCAGGGATAATACAATAACCTCAGTTTACCGAGTACCTGATTCTCTCAAGTATTAAATTATTCTCAATTATTTTCTTATAACCCTTTTATACGGGTTACAGACTATACCTGAACAAAGCCTGTTATTTTTTCATTTTATTTTATTTTTTAAAGTTCAGTTAGTCACACTAATGTTTCACATTAAATCACAAACATATACCTGCCACATCATGGTAAACTAATATGACATGAGTAATCCTGGACAATTTTCATTAAGATTAGTATTAGCTGTAGAACAGTTCTTAACAGCCATAAAAATTGCAATGACTTGGGAAATATAAGTTTCAGCCATGGAATATTCAAGTCCACATGAGACTTATCATTATATCTGAGATGTGAAGTGAACCATATCAATATATTATAAACGGGCTTCTCCTGATTATAGAAAGAAAAGTGAACAATTTCTGATTTTTCACTGATAAGAACCTCACTTCCTTCTGATTTGATATTTAGATTCATAAATAATACACATGTATAAGGTATGTAGTTAGTAAAGGCAGCGAGTGCATATATAATGATTATATAAGGCAAATTTGTTGAAGCTTTGGATGAAGGAAAACTGAATATTTATGGGCCACTGTACAGAAAAAATAGGAATTTAGTCAATGACTCTGTTTCTATAAGGGTAGCATAGAAATGATGTATCCTCAGGAGCCAAACCATGCAGAGTTCCTACACAGAGTGCTTGTTCAAAAAGTAGTCTTAATGAAGTCTTCTGTGTCCTTTCTTTCTGTCATCGACACCTTATCACTCATTTATTTTTTTAGCTTTTTGCTTCTGACCAACATCCTTCCTAGTTTCAAGAAACATTAAATTGTATTAAAACAAAATCACAGTAAGTACCTGACAGTTATTTGCTGTGACTTCTATCAGATGTATGGGAATAAAATGCTCCAGATCTCTGATTGCCAGCTCATGTACCCCTCACTTAGCTCTCACTAGTAATTGCTGCTGTGCACTGTCTATAAAATGACCTTCAGAGCCGTCTGTTCTTGCTCTAATGAACACTATGGCATGACATGACTCTGTGAATCACTGTAATTTTGAAATTTAAAGTCTTCAGTATAATTGGAAATTAGCTGAGAACATGTGGTATTAGATTATGAGAGATCTGGACATATATATATATATATAATCTTGTAGCTGTTTGTAGGAATCAAGATATGCTTTCACAAGGTGCCTGCCACATCTGACACCAAGACCACCAAAATACTTAAGTTCAGAAATGGACATTCCCAGATCAAGGTGTCTGAACAAAGCAGGAAGGAAGAAACCATTTCTGTTAATAAAAGGCACTGTTTATATGTGTGGAAATGAAATGCAGAAACAAGCAACTGAGATGCTGAAATCTCAAAGTCCTGCACTTTACATATTTAGACTTAGGCTTATTCACTGACAGCCAGAGACAAGTTGCAGAAGCAGGTTATTTGGTGTTACATGGCTTTTGCTAAGCTGAGCTATTTATAAAGAAGAATCCACCTTTTTAAGCTATTTCTCCCTTGAGAAGGGAGTAAACTCCTCTACAGTTGAGATTCAGTAATTCTGCCTGAAAGCAAAATAAACTGTTATTTATCAACAGGATGTTCATGCATGAATTTATCTTTTAAGAAGCTAAGGGCACAATAGTTCATTCAATCAACTATGCTATTTCCATATGCACCTTCTGGAGCCTGTTATGCAGAGAACTTGCAATGCCAAAGGGCATCACTTGCAGTGTCCCATTCTAGTTTGAAATATCAAAACGCCTAAAATATTAATTGGTCTAAATTCCACCCAGTAGAACTTACAGTCAGTCCTATTTCCATCCAGGAATAATAATAATAATAATAATAATAATAATAATAATAATAATAATAATAATAATAATAATAATAATAATAATAATAATAATAATAAATATATGTATGATTTTAATACTCCAAATAAGTCACAGAGATAAATTTACAGTTTTGCAGTGATTTACCACCAGATATGGTTTCAGAATCATCAAAGTCCAGTTAAAGATTTTTTATATGGATATACACACAGATATGAATATGGATAGATAGATATTAGATGTATTTAAAAGATTAACTCTTTCTTTCCCTGAAGAAAGACTCAGACTAACAAACACTCAACTTTACAAGTTGAAAAATGGTCTATTTTATCACTGTGTTTAAATTAATTCTTTTATGATAATTTAATTAAAAATTGATAGAATCACACAGAATTCCATGTAAAAAATAAATCAGTAAAGATTTCAGGGTTTAAAAACCATTCCATAAAACTGAAATGTCTTTTCCAAGATTCTATACATTTAGTCTCAAACATTTATCACCAAACAGAAATATGTAATTCTGTTATTAAACAATCTGTGTCATATTACTTGTGAACCTGAAGTACCTAAAAATTCAGTTGCCTTTACAAAAATAAACTGATATTTTATTGTGTTTTCCTATTTAAATGCTTCTGCGTTTTTTGAAATCTTTTGTTTTCACTTCAATTCCCACTCCTGGGGCTTTAATGCAGAAAAAAAAAAAAAAAAATCCATAACTACTTCCAACTAATTATTTATTAGCATGCAATCATATGACACTAATCAGAATCCTATCACCTAGTCCATTATCACACTTTGGGGCTTCTTCCTTTGTGTGACAACCTGTGTGGCAACATGACAGTTTTCTGGTTCAAATGAAAGATATAATTACTGCAGTAATTATCACAGGATAAGTGAAAAACGCTCACTAGTGAAGGACTCTAAGGACCCTACCTCTCCCTGCACACCTCTAAAGAGAGCATGGGGGATTGGCTGCACGTTTGGAGTTGTATTATGTATGGAAATAAGTTACTCTGATGTTGAGTGTTATGGCACCTGTCATTCCTTTTGGTTTAGTGATATTTTTTAGTAGGTGTCCATGAAGATCTTGAATTTTCTTAGCACTTGTAATAGTCAATTTTTAATAGATCTTAAGATAAATCTAGGAAAGATGCAATCAAAGCATGCTTATTTACAAATATTTCAACTGGAACAAGGTTGTTATTTTCCAATTATATTTCCATTTGAAAAAATGTAATTATGAAAATATGTTCAGTTCTCTACTTGTAACAATAGGTGGCAGTAATGATATCTACATTTGTCTGTTCGGCCAGTGGTCTTGGGAACACTGTATTTGTCTAGTATGATTTAGAGAAATAGCTGTAATAGATATTGTTATCATAGATTGAAGAAAATGGCCTTTTTAAGAACAGGAATTCAATATTGAGACTTCCACTTTTCTGGGCACGTATCGGCAGATAGCAATTGTTTTTGGCTAGGTTTGGCATCTGAATTTGCATAGATACTAGATTAAAATAAAAAATAGCAAATACAGAATATTTCATTATATTTTTCCTCCTGAAGATCCAATAAAATTTTATCATAAAGGTAGTTATATTCTTCAGCTGCAAGAAAAATCAATGAAGATTCTTATATGCTGTAAAAACTAGAAAGATTTGACCAAAGGAAAATGCGAACCTGCACTTTGACTCCTTATTTCCTTGAATAATGTCTCAGAAAAGTACCACTGTGGCCATAGAAACTGAGCTTTTACATTACAAAGCCCAGACTATGGTACCCAGGATTCCTCTTGTGGATGCAAATGTTATTTCCCAAGTGAGCATTACCCAGCCTAAATGACTGGCAGGCAATTCAGCAATTAGCATCTTTCATGAAGGACTCAAAGCAATGGCAAATGTGCTGCTTCCTTTGTTAGAACAACTTTCTAGAGCTAACACTGGACATGCCTCACATCTAAAGCTCTTGGGCTTTTAGGTATCTCCGGGAGGAACCTTGAACAACTGTTAGCACTGTTGTGATGCCAAAACATCACCACATTTCAAAACAAAAAATCTTTTCAGTCAAATGTTTCTCCAGTGTGCATGGAGGAGACATGAAGAAAGACCATGTAGCAATAACTTGTTGATAACCTCACTGCCAATGACTGTAACCTTTTCTGTGTTGTAGCTTCAAGCTTTTCTGACACATTCTGTGCATATAGGTATCATACCCTTATGTGCGAATCAGCTTTCAAGAACAGGTGACATCTCTGATAACCATGGGAAGTGCACAGCTCATTAGACATTAACTAGAGAGTGGCATTTAGAAAGAATTATCTGGTCCAGCAGAAAAGTATATACATTCTAATGGGGACAATTCTTTCCTCAGAGATACCATATGAGAGCTTTTGACTGGGAATAAGGGGAAAAATGTCCTCGGCATGTACTCTGCCAGCTGTTGCACAAGTGTTGGTCTGCTTCCAGTAAAAGACACAGGCTCTCTCCTAATTTATACAGGCAGAAAATCATGTATGAGAGCAAATGAGAGAAGGAATTGATGACATTTGTCCTCTGCCTAAAGATAAATCAGGAGAACATTGTTACTGATAAACACATTTGGCTTTGTCTGTTGTAAAAAGCTAGAGTGAAAACTGGTGTTTTGCAATGACTGAAATACTTATAGCTCTTCCATCATTTTCCACTGCTTGAAATATGGAATAGATACTTTCAGATGTATTAAATCTCCCAGAGTTTGCTCAGCTTATCATTCAAACTCAAAATGAAAACAAATACCAAGCACACTTGCTTAAGAGACTATACCTAAGTCAACCGCTGCTCACAATGTACAACATCTCTAAAATTTGCCTTAAAAACTCTATAGCCATCTCTATATAAAAGTTAATCAGAAGTTGTTTGAACCGCATTATACACAAAAAAAATAATAAAACATTGTTTAACAACTGTTTACTTCATGCATATGAAAGTGCAAAGCAGACTACACAGATTACAGACAATGTGGCTGGTATGTCTTATATTTATTATATATATATATATATATATATATATATATATATATATATATATATATATAACATGGTGGACTTCCCGCCTTCCCGCACAGGCCAAGGAAGATCCAATGGTTTCAGGCTGTTATTGAGTGCCTCAGCAGTCATCCCTTTAGTATAGGTGTGAAGCATCCCACCAAGCACATTTTCTGCTAATCTGAGTTTCAGCACTACAATGTATTGGGGAGAAGGGCTATTGACCAGCAAGCAGAAAACAATATTTCTGTAAGCAATGCTGTCTTGTTCTCCCTGATCCAAAACCCCAAATACTAGCTTGAATGTAAGATACCCCATCACCCTCACCACCACCATCATTTGCTGTTGGGTTGTGCCTATGACAAGAAAAGCATGGATATAAGTAGCTGAGCCTTTATTCCTCAAACTGACCATCTCAGACCCTGTGATACACACGATCAGGAGACACCATAAAGAGAAGGCTGAATATGTTCCACACACAAATAAGATTTGGCTTCCTTTTCATGGTTCCCCTTCTGAGTGGTTTTATAGATTTAATATATGTAAAAGTGAGCTGCAGTAATACAGGCTGGTAGGTACATGAAAATCATATTTGGTAAATGATTAAAAAACCTGACCTATTACAACCTGAACTGGCAGTTGCAGCTGCCAGGTCTATTTGTGAAATACACCAACAAATGGATTAATTCTATGGAGTAGAGGGGTTGATATCTGACTTTATGCTGCATTTCCTCCCTCCAACCACTCTAACACATCAAACACAAGTTTCGTGACACTTTTCTGTCTTCAGCCTCACCTATCCTGGGAAGAAATGTAATAAATTATTTCTAAGAATAATTGGATGTTTTTAAGAAGGAAAACTTACTAAGAAACTCCCACAGCAATAAATATGTGTATTCCTGCAGACTGTTGTTTAGGATAGTTGAGGTTTGACAAGAACCATTTGAATCAGTATGCCACCTTTTTAAAAAGCCTCTCTATTCTAAGAGACACAACAAAATGTTGCTCGTAATCAATTACCTAATTATTCCAAGTCTTCTTGATGACTCTAGATAAGGAATGAAAGATCTGCAATATTACTTAAGTTCACAGGCTGTAGTAGCATCATACTATTTAAGACCACTAGGCAAGAATAATATACAAGTGAAGGTACTTTTAAACAAGACTCTGCAAAGAAAAGGTTGTTACAGTAACTCCTAGTAGGGACATTACTATGAGGAATATTCTTGCTACTTATTCAACTGAAAATTGAGATGGGAAGCAACCCTTAAATTCAGACACTTGGATTAGGTTCTATTGTGAATTAGGTGTTTACATTCCAATTTTTATTCAATGGATGTCTAGACAATCCAGTCACTGGAGTGTAAAGAATCAGCCAGATGACTAAACGTTTATTTTTGGATAAGCTGAATAGCTTTTTATATTCTGATGGTTGTATTGACTAGGTATCCATTTGCTTGGACAGCCAATTCAAATATAGACTCCTGCATTTAGATCTTGGTGAACTGAGGAATAAGTTTATAAAAACATAAGAAAAATCTTGCATGCAGCACAGGATTATGAAAACAACTAGGAATGTTCTTGAGTCAAATTATTGTAATGTGTTATCACAGAAGCACAGGCAGGTACTTAAGCCTCTTGCAGGAGTCACGCTTCTGGTGCTCATCTCGTTTGACGTCATCTCACACCACAAAGAGCTCAATCCTTCACACATGATAAATTGAGCCATAGCTAAAATAGGTTGTATGGCTAAGAATGTTCTTAACTGGTGCCATCAAATAAAATATCCTCATCATTTGTGGGATGAAAGACTGAGGTTCTGCATGGCTTTCTCCCAGGGTATGGTTAAGAGAGGGATTTCCAAGCCTGCGGGTACCTTGGCTCCGTCCTAGACAGGTGGCCATCACAAGCCCATCCGTGTCATTTCAGGGACCTGGCACTGCTGCACAGAGCTGCTTTCAAACAGTTGGTGACACATTTCAACTCTGAGAGATAAAATCTGGCCTGACGGAAGGAGACTGGTAACCCAGAATTTCTTAGGAGGGAAGAGTAGGCAAAGAGCGAGCACTGCTGTTCTCACTAACTGAAGAGTTACACTAGCTTGATATATATATTCAAAAATCTAGACAGCTAGGGCATAATAATTCAATTTCTCAGCTTTAGATCTCCTATGCTATATCTTTTTGACATTGTTTCTTCCAAAAGAAAACATTAAATAATAATGATTGGAAGAAAGTGTGTTGACTGCAAATGGAGATCTTTGCCTGTATGCTCATAATTCTTAGTTTCAGCAGCTGAGGTACTCTGGGACTCAGGGAAATAAGATGGTACTTTAATTAGTGTTCAACTCTCCATACATATGTAAGTGCATGTGTCTGCATCATGGTCTGTCTGTAGAGCATTTCAGTAGCTGAGTTGGTTTGCATAGAGTTGAAGGAGCACCATCATGGGAAAATTCTGCAGTGTCTCAAATTAAGAGGTAAGCTACAAGTCCCTGTAGATCTTAAAGGCAGAACTCTAGATAGTTAATATATTTAATTAACATGAAAGCTGAGAAATGCAGCTTTCTGGAAAAAGGTTTTCACCTCAGCATGTCTTGCTAAGTGACATATTAGTATTTGTTATTGATTATTTAGAGTAAGTCTTAATAAGAGTAAGTCTAAATAATAAATGTCTCAATTGTTTATTGACTTGAATTCAAAATAGACCTACAAAACACATTGAGTAGACACAATGATCCGATCTTTTTAAGACCATCTCTTAACTTTTGTATCAACTTGAGAGAGTAACAGCAAATCTAAGACTGTGTTTCCCCACATCAGCACTTTTCCTAAGTATACACATACAATTTTTTTTTTCCTATTTTCATGAAGAACTAGAGGCAGGGTTCTTCACAGCTGGCAAATAAAGCTGTTTGACCAAGACGTATTTAAAACCAGTCAACCTTCATTTAGCCTTACTAGAATTCATATACTGATAGGTATTCCCTATTTCACCTGTTATGCATCCCTCCACTTCATAGTAGCTCTTGTACATTCTCCAATCTCCTGGTCACTCCTGAATTGGAGTTTCAAGGACTGTCCCTCTCCCCAGAATGTTTTCCTTGCCCACTTCCTAATCCGTGCTCTGCATTCCCTGATCTCTTCCTTAGACCTCCCAGAGACTGTCTGGCCATCTCCTCCATGCTTAATGCAGAAGTTCCCCCCAGGATATTAATCTTTTATCCACTCTCTGGAAATGCTTCCAAATTGCCTTTTTCTCCTGCCTAGCTGCATCATCAGTGTTCCCCTTATCATTTCCCTGGTTATTTCCCAGCAACTTCCCCAAACTCTTGAACAGGGAGATGACATCCTTTTTCTTCTTGGTAAGCTATCTTACCCCCAGTTTTGTCTTTCCTTGCTATTGACTCTACAAAGAATAGCTGCTCATCTGGTTGAAAACTTGGCCACTTTCACTCTGAGCACATGGGCCAGCCATTCAGAGTTCAGAGCAAGACTGTTTGTCAAGTTTGTTTTTCTGACACTGTTAAAAAATTGATATCTTCTGCCTGTTATTTTCCTTATTTATTTATTTATTTATTTATTTTAATTTCTGAGGTCTTTTGTCATTCCAGTTCTATAGCATATCATTTGATGTTGAATTATAACAAATACAAACAAACAAACAAAAAAGCAGTGCTGCTTTTTACTAAAACTTAACAATTTGAGAACTGTATAAAGCCATATAAAATTATGCTTTGAACCTCAAAAGACAATCTGAACTAAAACTAGCTGTGTATAGATATAGAGACAATCTCTGTGCATAGGAAGAGAGCCACAGTTTTATTATAAGTAACCCATACTTATTTTCTAAAGAACCTGTGCTCAGATGTAAACACCCAAGACAAAAAAAAAAAAAAAAAAAAAAAAAAAAAAGTGTGAAATATGTTATATGACTGAAATAAACTTAGAGACTTTCATCTGATTAGATGCAGAATAGTCACTGTGAAAGAAAAAGAAAAAAGAGAGAGAGAGAAGCTGAAGCCTTATATTATTTTTATCATTAGACTAGAATAGAAAGCACCTCCTCTGCATCCTGCACCCAGAACTGTGCCAGAGTTCCATATGCATACCAAAATGAACAAATAAATGAGTGAACAAAAAATGATAGCCACTGGGGAGACGTGGTTTCTCGTTCTTGTTAGTCTGACTGTGTACAGATGACCAAATTCAACAAAATCTCATTTGATAAATTTTGGTTCACTAATAAATTTTTGGTGCATCAGTTACTAGCTACCAAGTGCTGTTCTCACTTTACAAGGCCTTCGTTCAGCATCATATTTTAAGGTATTTCCCTTCTGATAACATTTCTGCATACGTGAGAACACCATGGCTGCTGAATCGCAGGCTTGCCTTGTCTCCCCTGCTAGAGGAAAATGTAATTGTTCCCACTGGGTCAATAGGAAATTCCCATGGGTGTGAGCATACATACATGTTGGGAGAAGCAGTCTTGTCAATAAGACTGTCATACAGCATCAAAGCTTTGAGCTTCTGTATTTTCTCCTCTGTAAAACTTATCTGGGGAAGTCAGGACAGAAAGTCACAGAGGATATAGGTATGTTTGAAAATAACCTCAAGGGAATTTTCCTGAGGAGCTCCCATGAAATATATGAAGAATAAATACAGGAGAAAAAAAAAAAAAGTCTAGAAGGCAACTTCAGCAGAGCAAAACTCAGAAATCTGTATCTTAATTACAGTCCCTGCCTTTTGTTTTGAAAGGGAAAATTCTACCAGATGATCAGTGTTATAACTTCCACTCTTTCTCAGCCCTCTGGAGGGTGTATCTAAGTCAAAAATTATGCAGTTCAGACCACATCTCACCTGGAATATTAGAGTTGTTCTGAAAGCTCCTGAATGCATTTTTAAGCGAAGAAAGAAGCTAAAATTGGCAATATCCTTTAATGAAATTCTTTCTACTGCACTATGGACAACCTTCTAAATTCCTGAGATATAAAAGACTACAACATTCATGAAGATTTAACGTAAATGTGCATTTTTTGCCTTAAGTCTGTGTTATTTTGCTATATATTAAAATTTTAAGGAAATCTCCAAGGGAATGCTAGAATATTCTATATATGTAATGCTCATCCAAGCTGAAGAAATGATGCAGCCATTAAAGCTGAAACTGGAGAAAGAAGCAATTGTCCATCTGTTGCTATTGGTTTTTACTTTCCTCAACCTGAATTTTACATTCTTTTTCCATATTACCACTCTCCATCTACCTACTTTAATCAAAGATTTTAGATTTCTTCATAGTTTACAAACAAATATAACTGCATGCAAATCTGCCACTATACTGGCAGATTAGTATTATTATATTATATTTAGTAATGTTAGTATTCCAAGACACTAATAGCAAACATATGAGAATACTTTCAATACAACTTTAACACCAAACCTTCCCAAGGAAGAATCAATCAGATTCTTCCTCTGAAAGAATCTATCAGAGAGTTTTGTTTTGTTTTGTTTTGTTTTTCCTCTTATGACATCATCCCTTTTATTAAGATCTGAATTCATTCTTAATTTGATCTTGCTGGTAAGAGGAGACTTCATTCCTCTTCCAGCTAGAGCAGGTAGGTTGAAGCAGCAGCACTGCCGTGGGATGGGGTGTGGAGGACCACAAAACCAAGTTAAACCAGGCAGTGCCACATGAGGCAGGTAATTAATATTGTGGATACTGTTATGTTTTTCAGAAGTATTACTTAATCAAAGTTAACTAAATATAGTTATTAGTACTTTTGATTATTATATTTGGAATTATAACAATATGCTATTAAAACAGTGACCCTTGCTCGTACACAGCAGTTGTGGATGTTGGCTCACACTTAACTGCAGCAGCAAGCTCTACAGCAAGGTAATTGCTTAGTAGCATTTTGTTGCTCATTTTCAATTGCATTTGTACCTCCTGACATGTCAAAGAGTCTGAATTCACCTGACCCTCAGTTTCTGTATACCCTCAGAGGTGAAACTACTTCAGATTGAATAATCCAGTAGGATTGCATTCTGCTGGGGTGTAAAAGCTTTTCAGCGCTGTCCACAACTGACTCTCCTCTAGTAGTTACTACTTATGGTTCTACTTCTTTCCAAAAGTTTCTGGTTCACAAGATGATTCAGAATTGTAAAAAAGGGTGTAAATGGATGGTGACCTTGAGCAGCTCTAAAAATCTTCAGCTGGCCCTCTTCCACTGACTTAACACTATCTACTTTTCCTGTGTTCTTAGGTAGAAACAGCATAACATACTGATTCCCTCTATGGACTCTGGAATACTTTATTCAAGGTAGTTGGGTTTTCTGTCAGTAAGGGGTATGGATATACAACTAATAAGAGCAAGTCAGACACAAAGGAGTCCACAATGCCCTAATTATGGTATTGGGATTTTAGAGTTTAAGAAAAAACAGGATTGTTTGTGTTCACTGTATTGGTAGCAGGTAAATGTCAGAGAGGTGAGGCAAGAAGGGATTCAGAAAAAAAAAAAAACACCAAATGTTTATAAAAAAATAGAATTCAGATAAAATTATTTGAAATTTTTTAGTTGAGTTATAGAAGAATCAGTAAAAATGATACTCAGCATTAATACATAACTTTCTTCTAAATCTAAATCTAGTTCTACATTATATCTGTGCTTGTTTGGATGTCTGTGATTAAGAAGAGAAATAAGCAATAAGAAAACCAACTACAGTGACAAAACAGTTTTATTTTATTTATTTATTTATTTGTTAGTGAAGGACACTTGTTCTCTAGAGCTCTATACAGCACCAAAAAATTAAAATAAAAAAAAAAATCTAGGATTATGTTGGCTTAAGTTGTGTTTGGTCACTGGAAATTTGTCACCTAATGCAAGATAGTTGGCCAGCCTCCATCTGCAGTTCAGACTTTCCCTAACTTTTTTTGAACAGCTACATTTTAAATGATGTGGTGCTTGTAAGATGAATTTTCTTTGGCTAAGCAAAATATTTCATGTTAGCACATTGTTGCAGCTTCTCAGTAATGAGAATAAGGAGGATGAAAGGACCAACAGTTCTTCATATCTGGTGAATAGACTTAATTTACTCACTTCAAAACTGTAAGGAACCAAACAACCCTCTGTTGACTGTAATGTGAATCTCTCAGCAATGGGGAAAAAAAAAAGGGTATGATGGTTATCTTCTAGTGTTTGGTGTGAGTGAGGAAGGTAGAGTACACTTATATCCATAATAAAAGAGTATATCAGTGGTGGTGGCAAGACTGGATCACCTGATGTTGCAGCATATATCTCTGCATGCTCCCTCTGTCTCTTTCCTGACACAAGCATTTTTTACTTCATTAGTAATGTAGTCTCTGGATATTGAAGTCTCAGAGTGTTTTCAAACCAACTTCTTTTATTTGCAGTATGTCATCTGAGGTATCTAATAATTTATCTTTTACTCTTGCCAAACAAGCAATTTATTCTTGTAGGTAAAGAACTCTGTTCAAAAGTTGAAAGACTTGTTCTCTACATATTCATATCTAGTGATATGTAATATTTTTTTTCTTCCTAAGGACTCAAGTAAAATCCAAACATCTTTTGTGCATAAAATTTGTAAATCACTTTCTTTTTGATCAGTGCTGGTTCATAAGCATTCAGCAGATTTTCTGTGCTTTGTGTTTACGTATCTTTATTTATTTATTTATTTATTAGCTGGTTTTGAAAAATTTTCTGATTTGATTCTCTTACATAACTTGTTGTGCAGTTCCTGCAATTTGTCCTTGGAAATAATGAGGGTTTGCACTTGGTTAGAGGACATAATACAAAGAAATGGAAGAGACATGGGGAGACAAATGAAGAAAATTCAATGGACAGGCCTCTTGACCTGTCATGATCCCTGGGAGTACATGTGAATAATAGTGACATTATGGTTGTTGGGTTTTTCATTATGTCTACTTCAGAATTTTATTCAGCATTTTATTCTTTATCTGCACACTCTTACCAGAAATGAAAAGACTATTATCATGAGCTGAAATTGGTAAGGAATAATGTCCTCTTAACTTGTCCTGGTATACCTCATGTTGTAACTATTCTGCCTGCGACATCTGTGAAAATCAATGAAGTGAGAACAGGCTGCCCAGGGAAGTGGTGGAGTCACCATCCCTGGAAGTCTTCAAAAGACGCTTAGATGTAGAGCTTAGTGATATGGTTTAGTGGAGGGCTGTTAGCGTTAGGTTGGAGGTTGGACTCGATGACCTTGAGGTCTCTTCCAACCTAGAAAATTCTGTGATTCTGTGATTCTGTCTCTTGTTCTCAAATAATTTCCAAAACTTATTTACTGATTACATGCTAAATGGACAGCATTATGAAGGGACCATTTTTAATACCAGTTTGTTCTTCTAGGTTGTTAGTTTCACAAGTGAGACTAGGAAGGCCTGTTTTAATGAGAGAGGTTTTTATCATTTGGACACATTATCTTGCTTCACTAGACTGCTGGCCACCTTGAAGAGCTCAATGGCCATGAACAAACTGGAATCTCCTATACCGTAACACAACCTAGCAGGGTTAAATGAGAAGTACCTCTTGCCTAGCTGTTGGTATCAAGACACTCTTACTCTGCAATGGAACACCATGCTCAATTTGTCACTGTTTTCCATTAGTTTTTGTCCCCTCTGCACTGCTGCTGAATAACTGTTCAAAGCTCAAATGACTCCTGGTGCTAGTCTCCATCTCTTGTGGGGATAGAGAGTAGAGCAGTGATCACAGGAACAACACTGCACAGACCTGCCACCTGCACAAATTCTGGTCAAATCATGCTTCAACCAAAGATTTAGATGTATACTTACACACATGGTTTTCCAAACAAACAAACAAACAAACAATAACAACAACAAAAAAAAACACTGAAATAAAAAAGTCCTAGGCATGTAGATCAAACGGGTAGTCCAGTATCCTAAAATTGGGCTGGAAGGTTCCTGCATTTTCTTTTCCAGACATCTGCCACATCCAGCCTCCTTTCTGACCAGATGAAACCAATAGAACCAAACAATGATAAAAAGTTGTAAGGGAAATGCAGTTAACACTTAGAAAGAAAATGTAGTGTTATCAGCACAAGCATGTTACTTGGGTTGCAGCCGCTGTGTTGCTCCGAGCCAAGGCTCTGGCTGCAAGAGCATCCTGGGAGGGACAACTGCACTGCTACTGCTGGAAGAAATAGCTGAATGAAAATGTGCAGCCTACTTCTGTAAGGAAGCAGGTGGTTTTATTGAAATGTATGAACAGCAACATTTGTGAAAGGAAGAGGTTGCGTTGCTCATGTCTGAAATAAGTTTATTCAGCCTTTGATGGGAAAACTTTTGTCCAATATATTATTCACTGGTATTATACAAGCAGCACTGGGAAGAATACATTTAGTCATACAGTCTTAAAACTTGATGTCAGCTAATGCAGTATGCTGGATTTGATCCAACATTTTGGAGCAAATGAGAGCACGTGAATTGTCAGAAGCCTTTCTGTATGTACTGGATCCAAGAGTCCATAAGGGTCCACTCATCCAGATTTTAAAGAAGTATTTTCAATTTTATGTGGGTAAGATATTATGGCAGAGCTGTGGGAAAATACAGGTTTGTGATGTAGCTGTTACCAATAAGCAACAGAGATATCTCAATATTAAGTTAGCCATTGTTTAAGGTAAAGTGAAAAATTTGCCCAGAATAGTCTTCAGGTCATAGCCTGAAACTTAGAGCATTTTTTTCTTTTAAAGTGTTTATAATTCTGGCTGTTCATCTAGATAAATGCAGACATTTACAATACAGCTGCAAGTGACAGACACACAGTGCAGCATTTGTTATAATGTTGCCATAAGAAATGAAATCACATTTGCAGGATTGTGTGTGACAAATATGGGTTTATATACAAGTATGCAATTAATAAAAATGGCAGTTTTAATAAACAGCAGAATAGTAGTAGTTTTACACTACAGATTAATTTGTCCCTGCAGAAACACTATTTGTGTTGCTGAAATGATTGCCACATTCAAAATGCACAAAACTAACCACATCAGCAAATGCAGGAACATTGTATGGCAGCTCTGATGGGAATTGGTATACCACTGACCTAGACACTCCTACACCTATTCACACATGCCTGATAATTCCTGCCTGCCTCATTCCCACCTCCTTTTCTGGTAAAATCCTGGGGCCACAGGTTAATCTTGAAAAATCCCTTCTGTCATGAGGCTGGATGTTATAGTAATGGAAACCTGTACACGTTTCACACACATCTGTAAATATTGAGGAGGACTTAAGTTCCTGACTCACACATCATAAATTCAGTTCTTTATAATAGTGTGATTTGAAAATCCACCTACCGTCTGATGAATCATTCAACTATTCTTCGTAGAACAGATAAAATCTAGTAGGGGGTTCTCTCAATGACTCTCTGACTCACTAACTTTCTTTTTTTTTTTTTTTTGTTTGTTTGTTTGTTTTTTGCTACCAATATGCTCATTTAAAAGTGAAAGATCTAATACAGTATTGTAGGTTAACATGTGAACGCTGACTAGAAGGGCTCCCTCATAATGATAGTGCTGAGGTCTGCTACCACCAAGCGTAAATACCAGCCAGCTCATTGGTTTAATTTTTGACTAAGATGGGGTGTTTGTGGCAGGAAAGTAATGACAACACATTTCCCTGCTGCGCAATGCTGCTGGCTCAGCTCCTTAGCCAATGTAAATCAGCATTGTGCTTGTGATGTTAATAATGCTGGTGACATTCATGTCAGCTGAAGGCCTGCCCCACAGAGTGCTGCTCCAAGCTGTGGCTGAGGCCTGGTGGACAGCAGAACATGACAGGATAGTCCTGAATAAATAATGCCCTCCATAGCAAGTAGATCATCTGGGGTTTTCTGGTACCTGGTGTGAAAATGAAGGACAAAAGGCTCCTTGTGCCACAGTTGGATGATTTGGGCAGTAAGCAGTGAAGTGGGAGAGCCACATGCAGGCCTCAGGTCTGCTTCTTTCCAATAGCACAGTGGAGTGGGAGAGCCAGATCCTTCATATCCTAAACAACAGTCCTAACACACCAGCCAGTGAGACCAACCACAGGCTAAGAACCAGGTATTTTAATATGTCTGGTTTTGTGGAAACTTCCAATGTACGTTGAATGCAAAATTCCAGTTCCAGACCTTGCCACCAAATGGAACACCAGAACAGCTCCAGCTGCTCCTGGGGTTCCTACACCTCCCACCTGCCTTGGTGCAAATCAACAGCTAATTTTGAAGTCAGTGGTGTTACTACAACCAGTGCAAACCAGAAAATTAAGTAAAATTGTTTACCAGCCATGATAAATTAATACAGAAAAGAACAAAATAGCATTGCCCAATGTCACAGGTGGACCATGGAAATGCATAGTCAGAAAAAAAAAAACCCTACAAACTACATTGACTTGAATCCAGTCTTCCATTCTCTTAAGACATCTGCCACCTTTCAAGGGCTTTTCTGTGAAACATTTTTAAGTCACAGGCTTGTAATAAAATACAAGTTTTGATTACAAACTAGATTCTCTCATGAATGTTTTGACAGCCTATTTGCATAAAATGTCTCATCACTAAAATGAGGGTGAGAAAAATGCTCATCAATTTGTTTTTCACAAAGAACATTCCTCAAGGCACAGAAACAAAGGTCAGCTGAAGTTCTGAGCTCAAATTTTAAAATATTCACTGAGAAAGGAAAACGTATGCAGAATATATGAAACTGCACTGAAATAATAACAGTGTGCTGAAGATACAAAAATTCGAAAAATGCTTGCAACATTTGCTGGCATTTAAATTGCAAACAAAACAACTGTTGCAATGTTTGCTTGATTTATTATTTTTTCTTACACAGTTTCAGTAATACAGGACACACAACTACCACTGTACCTCAGATGAAAGAGATTCTCCCTCCCTCTTCATAAAGTTGGATCACACTTTTTTTGTTTGTTTGTTTGTTTTTAACTATAAAACTGTCAATTAATAAATTTGGAGGTGTTTATTTATACCGGCCACTGTAAGATCTATTGCAGTCTAGTTCAGTTTGCTCACTGAAACTCACAGCCAACTTTAGTAACACACAAAACTATTTATTTTTTAATTATACTATTTATTTATTTATTTATTTATGTTTCAGGCCAGTGACCTTTAAATCAGGGAGAAATATCGTGAACTTAGCCTAAAATGAGTAAAATAGAGGAAAAGCCTATCATTTTATAATTTCATAGTTGTGCTAACATAAAAAAGAATTTACTCCACTGTTAGACTTAAATACTCAATTGTTCAACAAAAACAAACGGACCCTGTTTCTTGACACCTTTTTTGACATTAATATTGTGATTGCCATCAGTTAGGCAGTAAAAGTAATAGATTGTTGTAATCTTAGAAGTGTAAAAAGGATACACCACCTATTCCTGTCCCAATTTATTTCTACTATTTCTCTAGTTTCCCCACCTCTTCTCCCTGTGACCTTCATGCAGATTCTGGAAACAAACAAATTATTCCTCATTCCCAGCCTTTGATGTTGTGACCTTTCCCTGATGCTGTGTGAAGTTATTGCCTTGAATTACAATTTTTGTGTGTTCAGGAACATTGTAGCACTGGAGAATTTAAACTAAATTAAAAGCAACCAGGAGGCTCTTACATGTTATACTTAGTGTTTAAAAAATGTACATCATGGTATGAGATAAAAACAAGAACATGAAAAGGACGTATGGAAAGGGAGCTACTGAATGAATGGGGGCAGAAAGAAAACACTTAAAAACATTTTCAGAGTCAAATTCTACCCTAGGACACACCTGTACAACAATGATAAAAACTTTAAAAAGGGGTGCATAGTTCCTGAATAAACAGAGCCATATAATCTGAGATGTGATCAAATTCCTCTAGTCTGTGAAAAGTAAGCAGCCCACCCCTCAAATGAAATTCTCTCACCTGTGAATGATGTGGTATCTCTGCAAATAATCCAGGGAAAGTGCCAGCTCACAGATGTATAGTTTAACAGTTCCTTCGTTAAAGTGGACGTTCTGCTGCAAATGGTAGCGCAGGTCTCCTCCAAGTAAGAGATCAACCACCATGAACATGTCTTCTTCATCTTGAAAGGAATACCTGGAAGAAGGAGTTACAGCAGAGATTTCAGGGTCAGTGAAGTAACCACAGTTGTGTCCTAGGGTAGCTCTCAAATGTAGATCTGCTCATTGTAAATCCATGATTTGTTCAAAAGGCAAATCTGATTTCTCCACTGCTGTGGTCCAATCCTACGGCCAAACTTTCTTTGATTGTGATAGAGTCTGTGTATTCAAGGCAAGCAGAGCTTGGACTGCTGCTGTGCTACTAGGAACTGTTTTAACCATAAAATAACACCTGGATGTTGATAAAACAGTGTTAAAAATACCTTTCAGGTTTATACATTTTAAAATAGCTATATAGACATTCACTTGTCAAAATGGCTTACTAAGTAGCAGCAATAAAATGGAAGGCCTTGAAACACTTGGTATTCACACACATATGACTGTGGCTCAGCACCTACAGAAAGTATCCTCACAGAATTGAGAGCTGCTGTCCCAGGGATATATTCCACATTCATTAAACATATGCAGTGTTCTATTAGCTGAGTATTTTCAATAGCTTCCAACATAGTTCCAAATTCAATAAGAAATAACACTGCAACTTTACTGTAACATACATATTTTTTCAGCCTGTAACTTACATCTTACAAAATGACAGAATCTTGGTTACTGACTGAATTCTTCTGGATCCTTTCCCAGAACCGCATGTTGAATACTCTGAGGACCGAATTCTGATCTGATTTAAATCCTGTAAATCCAAAGGTGTAGCCAGCAAATGTATAATGTACATAGTGCTTGGGCAAGCAGGAATTTCCATGTGTTTCTACTTACCTTGGATAAGCTGCCATTACTCTACTTTCTTCTGATCTGAGAAAACTGACAGAAGCTCACTGGATTTCATTTCTGAATGCAACTATCTAAGACACAGTATTTTAGATTTCCCAAATAGGGAATGATGAATACCTTATTTCTAATACAAAGTCAATCTTCTCTGAGAAATGGTTTTAGAATTCATTTAGTTGTGAAGCTTATATCTGTTGTGGATATGAACTACTGAGAAGTGATCCACAACGACAGTGCCTCTTCCATCATCTTTTATCCCATGAGGTGTGTAACGTATGTTGGTTATAGATTAGATTCAGTTGTCCTGAACTGTAGAATATATAAGGAAATTAAAAAGAGTGGATTTCCAGAAAATCTGTACTAAAAAAATAAAAAAAGCAGAAAAGTCAATATTAAGTCAATATTAGATTATTTTAATTGACAGTTACATACAGTTTCACTTTCATTCCCAGGTTTGCATTTTCTGAAATGAGGCACTGCTTAGGGGTTGTCACAAATGATTTGTTTTGAATTTAAATGCTTTCTATTCTTTCTGAACACCCTTCTGAGAAGTGAGTGTCTCTATGTACTCTACTCTTCTGTTATATTTCTGTATGCCTGCCAAATGCCAGGAGGGGAAAGCCATTTTATTTGCATTAAGCTTACTTCTCAATAAGTCAAATCTCTGAAACAAAATCGTAAAGTAGGTGGCACATGGTGTCTGCTCACCTCCAGAGGCTCAGAATTTCATAACACATGCTAAAAAAGAGAAGACTTCAATTATATTCAAATTACATAGAATGTTGCACATTATTAAGCCTGGAGGAATTGCAAAAGAAAGATTAAATATATAACTTTATTATTTTTATTATTGACACCAGTATGTTTTTAAATAGAGTAGTTGTAGCTTTGAGCAGATGTAATGAAAGATGCTTTTTTTTTTTTTTTTTTCTTCAATTATTACTAAGTGAAGTGTAGATTATGTCTGGTTACCTCTTACAATTAAATATATATATATGTAATGAAAAGTCATGGATTGAAATACTGTGTTTAGTCTGGGACTACAGAGCTCTTATGGTGTCTAGAATCATATGATCACATGCTTGTAGAGATGGTTATGATGATAAGACTCTGATCTCAAGAAAGAAAATGTCCTGAGTCATTTCTTTACTGACTCAGCCATCATGAGGCAGAAGGTGAAGGCAGGGTAAAGAGTGACTGCTGTGAATTGTTTTTAAATGCAACAACTATTCGCATTTCTGGGAGAAAAATGAATATGTTAGTAAGAGTATTCATAAATATTTAGTGCAAATAAAAGAGTCATCAGAACAATCAAGAAATAAATGAAATCTTGTGCATATCCAGGTGAATGGTAACACTTAGTGGAACTGGGTTTGCACTCCAAGCTTGTGGAGCTTGTGGAGATGCTGAGGCTCTTTGGTTTCCTGTGGGAGAAATGTTTCTGGGTGGGAGAATGGTGGTCTTACATTATTTCCCAAGTAACCTTTTGACATATCTGTCAATCATGAATGATTTTAAAAAGAGATAAAAAATGAATAAGAGATAACAAATAAAAATAAGAGATAACAAATGAAATAAGAACAAAACCAAACCAGGATTCAGAAACATAGTTAATATTTCCATTCACCAGCCTTCCTGAAACTGTCACAACCTCTAAGTGGTTCAAAGGCCAGTTTTATTTAGACATGAAAGCTAGAATGATGCAGACTCAGACGCATCTCTTAAGGAGTTCTGTATATCCTCTCTTTCACTTGGAGCCAGAATTTTCTTCCATTTTTTGATTATACATTATTGATGTATATGTGTGGTAACTCTGTTGATCCTGTCAGCAGAGTTGTGTATTCATAGTGGTGTAGTAAAAGATGCGAGCTGCATAAGTCCAGTTAGAAAGAACAGATGCTGTAAATGTGTATGTTCAGTATACAGAGCAGACATTTTCACCCATGTTACATTATATTGCACCTGACACACATCTCTATGCTAAACACACAAATACATACTACAGTGATGTAAGTGATACCACACAGTAAGTCCAGTTGGCTCAAACCCATGTAGATGGAATTTCTCTGGCTATCTGGATCAGACCAGTGTGAGATAAAAGGTGTTGGAAACAACAGGAGATTTTTTTCCAGGAGATTTTTTTTTGAGGGTAAATGAGTTGATCATAGAGAAATTATATGCCTACAGCCTAGAGAAGAGCTTGGACATGAACAACAGCAGAAGGCCTCTGGAGCCAATGACCACTCCATTAAGTAACTCCTGCAGCTACAAATTGTTAAGCTGATGAATGCACAGAAGGAATTGCTCCAGGTCTTGCTGTGCAGCTGATAGTAACAAATACTGTGGCTCCTGCTCTGTGTTAAGGATTCATAGGACTTGTTGTACCAACTCCTGACTGGTTTTGTTTGTCATGATCACAAGCAGTTTTGTCCTCTGTCTTTCTTCCTTATACAAATCCAATATTCTTTCTTTATACAAGAAATGAAGTATTCCCTTTTAGCGTCTTGCTTTTCAATATTTCAAGAAATAAGTGGGTTTGATTTATTGGTTTAAGAATTGAAATTGACAGCAAGTGAAATATTAGGAACCTGAAAAATGAATCTTTGAAACTATTGCTGTAGTCTAGGGAGGGGCTGGTGGCAAATCGACCAAATGGAGATTAGTTTTTTGAATAAGCACTGTAATTTTACTTATGCAAGCTTCTTATCTGATCAAAGGCAAATGACACACAAAAAGACTGATTGGTTTTGAAGTAAAATCAGAGGTTATTTGGGATCTTTATGTTAACCAGGTAGCTGAGAAATACCTTACTGAATGTATTACAGTTTTGTGTCTCATATTGAATACTACATTACTAAGTTGGTGTCAAACCCAAATTTTAAACCTCAGTGAAGTGAAAGAATAAATGGCTTGGAGTATTTTATGTTGTTGTTGTTTGTTTGTTTGTTTGTTTGTTTGTTTTTTAAAGTAGTGTCATGAGCCAGTTGTAGGAAAATTGTTCTAATTACAAAGCTAGACTCTGCTTTCTTTTGCTTGAAGAAAAGTTTTAATACATTAGAAAAAGCTTTCTTCAAATTAAGATAAAATAATAATGCCCCTAGCAAAAGCAAATTGGATTTTTGATTATCTTCAGTCTGGAAGATAAATTACGATTGAACAAAATTCTCCATGGAAACAAATTTAAACAGAGTACTTTCTGAATAAGTTATATCTGTTCTCATATTTATATCTGTATACTTGTTTTAATAATAAATATTTTATATTTATATGTATATTTGTTATTTATATTTCTGTCTCTTCACAAAAGCAGTTACAGATGAGTTATTAAGGTCATTTTTCCCCTTTACACTCCATCATCTTAGTTAGTTAGGGTATTTTTTTGCTGAAGTCCTGCCAGATGAGGTACTCACTATCCAGAGCTTTTCTTTCATGTGTATTACCTGGGGAAAAGGAAATCATGATTGATATTCTGTGTATGACTTTAATTTAAGAGTAAAAAGTACATTACATAATTTCAATCATTAAGCCCAAGCCAAACTTCATAAATCTGAGTTAATCAGTTAAAGCAAGATATATGCAGTTCAGATATTCAGATAACACCTTTGGTCTTTATTGAATATGATAAATGATTAAGTCTGTGTAGCTCCTAACTAGAAATTTAAAAGGGATCATTTTCCATTTTTGTGCTGGTAATATTAAGAGGAGGAGGCAATGTTATCTATTTATTTATTTATTTTTGTGACATGAAGCTGCTAATAAGTGTAGATTTTCCTGTGTGTTAGAAAAGTAAACAAAACATACCAGATCCTGACATTCTCTTTACAGACATTTTACATTCCAGAACATTGCAAAGCAGAGAACTGCAGTAGTGCACTGGTTCCTAACTTTACAGTCAAAACAAGTAATGCAATGGGCTTAGGAAGAACTGGCCTTGTGTCTTGGTGTTTTTTGGATTCTCTCCGTGAGCTCATCTCAATACTTGTTGCAGAGCTGTTCAGTCTTGGTCTGGATTAGCAAGGCCTTGAATAATCTTTCAGACACGTACAAATCCCAATAAGGATAACTCATCTCTAAATTGTGTAAGCCAGCTTGTCCAAGAGGGGGCAGGCAGTTAATGGCTTAACCCTCATTAACTGGTCTCCTTCCAAGAAATCATGTGGCTACATCTGGACTGCCTAGTGAAATCTCATAGAGAATTCTGAGATGGGTCTGAAGAAACCACCTCACCCAGACATACCATTAGTTACAGGACCTTGGTGCTGCCCCTTTTGTGAAAGCAGAATTTATTACCTCTGTCAAAGCATGAGGCTAGTCTAATTAGGCTAGTCTGGCTTCCTGAACCTAAACTGGCACCTCTGTGCAGTGTTGTGTGAACAAAGCAACTTCTCTGGGAAGTCAGCTCTGTTTACCAGTGCCTCACTAATGTTGAAGTGTTTTGAATTGCCTGAGTTACCACTAAACCTGTCCATGAGTAAGAACTTCCCTTCTGTAAGAACCTTCATCACTATGCTAAAAATGGTTCTCATCTTTAGAATGAAAAGAAGAATTTCAAGATTCCCATAGAAGGGAAATTCTGAAGAAAAACTAAATTTTCTAATTTCAAACAGATTGTTCAAAAGCTAATTTTCATGCAAATTTTAGAGCCATTAGCCCAAACCAGGCTCTCACAATTTCTAGCTCTGGGCTAGGAATCTCCAGATGTTTTCAGAGATCTGCAGATCTAATAGCAGCTTTTTTCAGAACCAGTAGAGTGTTGATGTTAATACCATCAACAGGATGTCAGTAAGAAGTGGATCCCAAAGACCTGGAAAAACATCTTGGAAGGTACAGCAAAGCTGAAAACTGGGACCTGACCTTTACTTAAGGACAAGCTCTTTTGAACACTCTTGCTTTCTGCCAGAAAGCCAATGTGAATCCTCACATTACCACTGCTTATTCTGCTTGGCTTTCATATTGGTGAACCAGAATTTTTTACCAGCATAATTGTTACTGACTTTGTTTTTACATTATGAATAATTCTACATGAGTCCTAATGTGAAGAAATCATCTTGCTACACAGCAAAACAGAGGATTTTAATGCTGCAGTTGTATTTGCCTAATAACACAGTGAATGTCATGTGACTACTAAAACAGGACTTTGGCTTCTGCAGAGCTTGCATGAAAGAAGCATGAAATAGAAACAGCCTGCAGATAGAGGACAATAGAAAACACAGGGAATTTGAAACTTCCTGGCTTCCTGGCTGCACTGCCCTTCCTCCCTCCAATGCAAGGGAGCTTTCCCAATTCTTCTACTTGTCCTCCAAGCTTTTGGGGACAGGAGAAATTCTTCTGTACTGTCTGCATGATAGATGGCATAAAGAACACACCAAGGCTAGAGTACCTAGATGTTGGTAACAGAATAATATTCACTAAGATTTGTGTTCTAGGTAACTGACGCCATATCTAACTGCCTTGTAGTTTGTATTTTGACAGAATAGAAAATACATATTTTATCCTTCCTTTACAAAGTAAAACATGACGCTTTATGTTTGTTTACCTGAAAAAGAGCAAAGAGTTGAACCAAAAAACAGTTGAAACAGAAAGACAACATATCCTGGGCCACATCAAAAGAAACATGTCAGGCAGGTCAAGGGAGGTGAATCTCCCCCTCTACTCTGATCTTGTGAGATCCTACCTGGAATGCTGTGTTCAGCTCTGGGGCACAAGAAGGACATAGACATTAGAATGAGTCCAGAGGGGGGCCATGAAGATGATCAGAGGACTGGAAGGCCTCTCCTACGAATAAAGGCTGAGAGAGCTGGGGCTGTTCAGCCTGGAGAACAGAAGGCTTCAGGGAGACCTTATAGCAACTTTCCAATACATAAAGGGGGTGTACAGGAAAGCTGGAGAAGGATGCTTTGTCAGGGAATGTAATGATAAGACAAGGAATAATGGCTTTTAACTGAAAGAGGGGTGATTTAGATCAGATATTCAGAAGAAATTCGTCACTCAGAGGCACTGGAATAAGTTGCCAAGAGAAGCTGTGGATGACCCATCCCTGGAAATTTTAAGGCCAGGTTGGATGGGGATTTGAGCAACCTGGTCCCTGCCCAAGGGAGGGGGTTGGAATAAGACGATCTTTAATGTCTCTTCCAACCAAAACAGTTCTGTGATTCTGTGATTCTGTGATTCTGTGATTCTGAGTATGCAGGTATTATGGAGGCATATTTGAAATGTTCCTTCATAATGTCTGTTTTGCTTACACTTCTGTAGATTTTTTTTTCTTTTTGGAAACTGGGTAAGCATTGGTTATTAGAATTTGCAATTTCTTCTTGCAGAACATTTAATAGAAGTCTATTGTTGCAAAGAAATTGAAATACATTTATTTTGAAGCACAGAAAAAAAAAGTTATTTCTCCAAATGCTGTTGAGAACAAAGGAAGATTACTTCCTTTATTTCTTTATAAATATGTTAAAAATACCTTTCAAGATTATTTAAAAAAAAAAAAAACTTCTGAGAACAGGAAAACAATTCCATTAAAATTAAGTTGTTTATGCTTATTTGAAACACCTTCTCCAATTCTGTTTAGAGCAGATGTGACCAAAGGGGACAGCTAAGAAAAATGACTACATAAAAAATAGCCTGAAATGAAGCTGAAAGTTGCCCTGAATTACTGTCTCAACAATGATAGTAAGAAATAAGTAAGCAGAGTCATTAGAATGGTATATATTCATATAACCAACACCAATTAATATTAGCTCCCAACCAGCTAAGTGTTGTTAATTAGAGACAGTTTAGCATTCATCCACATGTGGAGAAAAGTCTTTTTTTTCCCTCCAGGAGGATGAGGTGAGGTCACAAACCCTCAATAATATGAAAAACAACTGCTTGTCATTCCCATGTGCACTGCCATAACATTTGTCTCAGCTCATTCTCGGCACACTCTCCAACAATACAGCAGACAGACAGCAACAGTGATGAACTGAAGATATACAATCAAAATGCAAAACAAATAACTAGCGTTTACTGCTAGTTATGCGCTTTGGCTTCACCTAATGAAACAAACCTCATTACTCTACTTTCATATACATAAACTACAGGTTATTAATAAATCTGTTTTGAACTGTTCAAGTGTTTTGTAAATCCTGATTATTTGAGATGGTGTACCTCAGAGCTGCTTCTATTTTTGTCCTTCACCTGGCTGTAATCGACTGATAGTTAACTCCCTCTAAAAGTAACTTAATTTCTGCCTCTGATTTTGCACATGCTAGCTGAGGATGAGGTTATTTAAGATGTGAGTTATGGTGATAACTATGGATATTTTGCCTGACCACAATCCTGATGTCCTCTCCAATATGGTAGACAAATCATGTGATCAAAATATTTCTGGTCATGTTCTGTACTAGTGTACATTCTCACTGTTTTCTGTTCCTCTAGACTGGAGGCAAAGAGCTTAAAGCCAGGTATTGCTTAATACCCACAGTCAAGTGAGATACACGTTTTTTTATATTGTTTTTGAATAGTGTTCACTGAACATTAAAAAAGACTCATACTATAATTTAGATTTGAAAGGTTCTCTGAGGGTCACCAAGTTCAACGTCTTACTGTATTACTCAGGGCTAATTTCAAACTTAGATCAGGTTGCTCAGGGCCTCACCAAAGGAATTTTGGAAATTTCCAAGAAAGGAAGTTCTGCAGCCTCTGCAAGGATACTGTTCTGGCCAGTCACTGAGTTCTGAAGAGATTTTCTTTTATTCTATCCAGCTGGGATTTCCCTTGCTGCACCATGTCACTTTTGCCAATTGTCCTCTCAGTGTACATCTCTAAAAAGGGTTTTTCTCCATCTTTAGATGTTGCTATCTTTATGTCATCACCATCACCCCCATGGGTAGTGAAAGATTCTAATTAGTTTTTCCCCTCATACTCCTGTCCTCTGCTTCTTTGTTCTCCAAGTTTAACAACCTACCTGTATCCATTTGAACATCAAATGCTCCAGCCATCAGTCATTTTAGTGGACCTCCATTGGACTCCCTCCAGTTTGCTGACATCTTGCTTGCACTGGAGGACCCCAATCTTGACACGGTTCTCCAGATGTGACTCACAATTGCCAGAGTTTCCATCATGTGCTGGCTATGATTTTGCTACTGAACCTTAGTATGTGCTGCGTGGTCTTCCCAAAGACCATGAGGACAGGCAGAATCAAAGTCGGAGCTCAGCAGCATCATGTCCCAGCTGTGCTCTCTAATACAAAAGTGACAGTGCTTCTCCAAAACTTAATAATCTTGTAGACGATAACATTTTCCAAGAGACACCCCACAGGAGGTAATTTTTGAGATACACGACATTTTCTGAACCCTTCACAAACATTTATTAGGGGCTTATAAAGTCTCAGACAAATAGAATGAACTTTTGGAACACTGCGAATGACTGAAAATGGAAAAACTACCAAGCGGCCACAATTGACAGCAATTACTACGACTGACAATATTTTTGTGCTCATACACTAAGTGATCCATTTTTTTCAAGTGGTCCATCTCTAAAAGTACTTTCTGATAATTTGTTTTTCAGGAGAAAATTAATTACTTTCTGGCTCATTTGCTCATATACTCGTAGACTTAATGGCACGGTAAAGTCTGATAAAGTCTGTTTTCTCAAATATTATTAGACCCATGATAAAGTAAGACTTGCAAATGAATGCAAAACAGGCTCATGTCTCAGACTATTTGTTTAGGATATTTAAGCAGACTTGGGTGCAATATCTTCAAAGCTCATTTTACTCATTTTAATTGGCCTGTTACAAAGAGCACTGCAGCTTTCACCAAGTTCACTTAGTTTCATTGAGTCCCAGATTAGCTTCATTCTTCATCAAGTTGTTTTGCTTTTGTGTTTGTTTTAATTTTTGTGCCTTTTTTTTTCTTTTTTCTTTTTTCCCCAAGTGTTTTATCTTTCATATATATTTTGTTAAGGGGATTAAAGTCTCCCCTATCTTATGTTCTGTGTACAGCATCCTTTAGAGTAGGTACATTATAATTACTCATGAAAGATCCATTCCAGTTGAGTGAACAAGAGCATATATAGAAGGTACTTCGAATTTGCTGATCTGAACCTAATCTTTAAAATCCATTCAGCTGTGTCAGAGATGTGCTGTGACTAGTTATGCTTGTTGTACTTAGTAAATGTTTGCCAAGTTCTTCGTTATAATTTTGTGTTATTACCACTGTTAATTTATATCACTTCAATATGCACATGACATTGCAGCAGTAGCAATTCTTTGTACAGTACTAGATAGCTGCTCTTGTCTACTGTTTGTCACAAACACACACAAATAAAGCAAGCAGCAAAGAGCATATATGAAAAACTCAGGAAAAATATTTCTCAGACAATGCTGCATTATCAATGACCCTAAAACCGCACGGAAAACCTGGAGCAAGAATTTACCCTGGGAGGAAAATGACCAGATTAGGAAGCAATTTAACAAACTGGGGATATATAAATGGGTTGCACCCATTATAGCTGAGAGAGCTGGCTGATGTCTTTTCAAGTCTGCTGACAATTATCTTTGGAAGGTCCTGGCACCTGTGAAAGCCTGAGGACTAGAGAAAAGCAAACATCATTCCAATTTCAAGAAAGGCAATGAGGATGATCTGGGGAACTACAGTCTGGTCAGCCTCATCTTTTTACCTAGGAAAGTGGTGGAGCAACTAAACCTGGAAACCATTTCCAAACACATGAAGTGCAGGAAGGTAATTAGTAGTCAACAAAGATTTACAAAGGGGAAATCATGCTTGAATAACCTGATCTTCATTAATGTTGGGACAGGGGTGCACCTCCAGCAAGTTCACAGATGATACAAACCTGTGAAGAATGGCATATACAGCAGCTGGGTGTACTGCCATCAGAAGGACCTGGGTTGGCTGGAGACTGACACCAGAAGACTGACTCTCTAAAGTGGGGCTACATACAAGAAAAGTACTGTCAAAGAATGGAGTTCAAGCACATATTTGTCTCATGGAGCATATCCTTTGCTTCCCTTCCCTCTTTCACACAGCCTCATTATCTGAGGTACGCAATATTTAATTTAATGGAAGACTTTTAAAAATTGCCATATTTCTAAATAGAGATAACTTTTAGTTACTAAACAAGAATGTCAGCAAGATAAATAACCCAAAGTTTCAAAGTATTTAAGTTTTAGGTTTAGCTGGGGTAACAGATCTTTTGAAAGTCTGGATTCATACTTTGGAGGAACCCAAGGTTCAGTAAGCAAACTTGTTATAGATTACAATAAATGAATTCTAAACCTTCTCTATTTTTAACTTCAAACACTGTTCTGTTTTGGAAACAATTTTGTAAGATTTTTTTTTCTTTTCCAGGTCTATAAAGAAAAGAAACAACAAAGTTGCCATGCTCACCATTATGCTTCAATCATAACAAAATTTAACCTTCAGCACATGAAAAATGTCATTGAATGAAAAATAAACGAACACATTTTCGAATTAAGAATAGGTATAAGTCCTTGCAGTATATAACCTTAGACACTACAGTGGTTGTACACACACCTGTGTGTGTGGAGCTGCATGGGTTGAGAGACTTAAAATAGTGTTTTTCTTTTTTATTTGTTTAGTCATGAACCACGTTTTCCCTCTGAGCTACATGAAAACCTTCATTTTTCTTTTTATATGACCTAGAAAAAGCACGCTAGGTTTACCTAGCACACCTTCTGTATCTCACTGGAATTGGCAGATTTCCATTTACAACCCTGACTTTACTGTAGACTAAAACTTCTTTCTGCTACTGCAATGAATGTTTTATCTTCTTTTTCTTTTGTTAGAAACATCCAAACGCTTTTCATCCCGTTTCCAGTAGAAGTCCTCCACTGTGATATTATTGCATTATTGCTGGTGAATAAAACCCACCACTCAAAAGGTTTCACACAAGCAGGGTTTTTTTTGTTTGTGTTTTTTGTTTGTTTGTTTGTTTGTTTGTTTTTTCCCCTAAAAATTTGTTATTTTAAAACTGAGGTGCTCAAGTGTAAGACTATGAAGCACAAGTAGATGCCCACTAACATTTTCAGTGAAACCAGACATACCTCTTAACAATATATATCTAATTTTTTAATCATGAACATTTCTAAACCATCAAAATAAATTAATGATGGAAACACTGTTCACAATGTTGAATCTGTACTAGCTCATTTCATGCATACTTTCTGAATTGGCATAAAAGATGTTTTGCAAGCTTTCCAGGCCCAAAAGACAGAGTAAAAATCTGAATAGTAATGTGAAGAATATAGAACAGAGAAAATCAAGCTTATTGTCTCACTGTCATTTTAACTGAGGACAGAAAGCTGTTTGTAGTTTCAACTTAAAGATAATTTTTTCTTCAGAAAAAATTTCTTACAATCAAGTCTTCTGGAAAAGACATAAGATAGCAGTGTGATTTGATTCCTCACACAGCACAAGCATACACAAAGCAACCTTTTATTTTATTTTTATCACGTGCACGCCAAATTTAAGAGAAAACTTTGTAAACATAGAAATAAAAAGATTTTGGTTTACTTTTTAGAATGTTAGTCATAAATTCAATGGGACAAGATGGGCTGAACTAAACTAAACTAACTATGTTTAAGTACTTTAGACCTAGTTTTGCTTTCAAGCATTTTATTAACATGCTGTGGGTTAGGAGAGTAGTTTCTCTAGGATCACTGCATAGTAAGCACACAGGAAGTGTGTACTGAACTACTCTCTGAAGGGGCCTTTTTTTTTTTTTTTTTTTTTTTTTTTTTTTTTTTTTCCTACTGATTACAGAGGTAGCCTAGAAAGATGGGGCTGATATGAGAAGTCAACCAGGAAGAATTCAAGTCCACTAGAGTTTGTCTCTTCTGTTTTGGGAAGTCGCTAATATGAGCAGCACATCACATTCACCTGTACTTTCCACCTGCTAAAGAAAGAAGGGTTGGTAAATGTAACTGACAGTGAACTTTTTTTTTTTTGCTCAATCAGCAAAAGCAAGACAAAAGACAACATTTCTGATTTATGCAGGTCTTACACATTCTGATTTCCTTCCTTTAACTGTGGTGCATATGTTGCTTCTAATCACCTAATTGATTTTACATTTAGCTCCAGGAAAACAGACTTTCATTTATTCACATTAAAAGGAGAGGAAAGGTATTAAGTTACAAATGCAATAAATCAAAATGCATAATCCAGGGAGAAGGAAATGAAAATTTCCCTAATTTTCTGTATCTGTTCATCTTCTGAATCAGTTGTTAGTTCCTGTTCAATCTCATGTAAATGACACCTTCTTCTTTAAGAAGAATGAGATTCACTGGAAGGGGACATGGACATAATGAGGAACCCCTTAGGTTAAGGATCCTGTAGTCAGAAAAAGTGTTTTTTTTTTTTTTTAAAAAAATATGTTTTTAAGGCAGTTATAAATCTAGAAACAAGTAGAATTTAATGACAGACCTTTTTTTTTTTTTTTTTTTTTTTTTTTTTTTTTTTTTCTGTAAGCAATAGCTCCCTTTAGATTACATAAAAAATTTTGATTTCTTGTATCGCTGCCTCTAACTACAAGCATATCAGTGAAACCTAAAGGAAGAAAAGATGCTGAAAAATCACTTCTCCTTCACACATCTTACTCTCATTCAACTATATGCAACTAAGTTGGCACACAAACCAAAGTGATCAGACACACATCTGGTCACAAAATAACCTTCATCAGGTAGCATAGCTATAAAGACATAGGCTAGAACTCATCTATGGCTATTTCTCAGCCTTCAAAACTAAATTAATTTGAATACAAGCAGCCATATAACCTATTTTATTTTATTTTATTTTATTTTATTTTATTTATTTTATTTTATTTTTTGCATTACATTTCATGGTAGTTCTCATGCCATACTTATCACAATAAGAACTAAGGACTTCTGTCAGTACTTGGTGTGACACCACTGCGTATGTGTCATACGTTCATGCCTTCCCCACCTTTTCTTAGCAAGTGAAGTGAAACATCTTCCCTTATCAGAGCTTTTGGGTCTTCTTGTTTTCCTAATTATATAGCATTGTGAGAACTGTGTTAGAAAAGCTCGTTGCTCTGAGAAAAGCTCTTTATTGTTCTCTGCAGAAAGATAAGATGTTTGATATGTCCCTCAGATTGTGGGGAAGTCTATGTCTCTAAAAAAAAAAAAAAAGGAAAACAAAAAAAACACTTTTACTGCATTACATTATCCAAATTCAGTGCTATGAATTAACCAAGGCTCTGAGTAAGCCTGAGCACTGTATGGTTATCTAGGTCCTAGGAGAACAACCAGCAGAATGGCAGCTGCTGAGTAGTTAGGTCTTCCTCAACCCATCCTTCAAGCAGAGCACCTGGAACAAATGTATACAGAGCATGACCTGGAGCTTGGATCACTTTGCCTAGGAATAGGATTTTATGATCTCTTCATACTAAAATAATAATGAACTTTAATTAGCTTTAATTCTGACTATTTCCTCTTTTATTTATTTACTTATATATTTTTTCCCTGGGAAATACTGTCAATTACTCACCACTCTTTAATCATTGTAACTACTACCAAAGTGCAACATTTTTCATATGGCAGAATTTTATTTCAGAATATAAATAATCAGATCTTATTGCCACTCTTAGATTTGGCTTTTTTTTTTTTTCTTTCCCACTTCCAAATTTAATCACAACAACAGGCAAGATTATAAAATTCAGTTACTTCTTACCATCTTAGTTTACAGTTCAGTTTATCAGGTCGATTCAGAGCAATCACAGAGAAGGAACTTCAGTTGTCAACTACAATCATTCTGTCTCGACATTTAAATTTATTCTGCAAGATTGCCTGCCAAGCCTTCAAGGTTTACTCTTTTTTATTAATTTTAACATGGCACAGTGATGTTATTTGTGGTAACAGCAGCTGGCATAACTGAGGTGCAGTGAGGAGGAGTATATCGTACTGTCAGGAACAAGAGAGAGGCCCCAGTGACAGCAAAGATCATCTTCAAAAACAACATTGCATTAAGAAGGGATCATTAACTCTGGGGCTGCACCCTGAGCCTATGTCATCAGGCATCTGATCTCTAGCAGCAAACAGGATCAGATACGAAGGAGTAACACTGAAAGCACACTTACTTCCTTCTAAGCACTACTTCCCAGCTTCCACATGTAGACCTTCTTGAGTCATTATTTAAATATGAAGTGGGTATTAATTGTACACAGTAGCTATCAATGGGCTTGCTGGTGTCTTTCAGGAAGAATTCCCTGGCTGTATGGCTTGCACCAGTATAGGCCTTCTGGTAGAGGTAGGTTGTGTTATTGGTTAAGACAGCAAGATGGGGAATAAGTTGGGTGCAATTCCTGTCGGTGCCCCAATCTACAGCTGAAGAGTTACAGTTCTTTTGCTGTATTGATAAACTAAAGGCTGAACAGTTTTTTCTTCAGGTGGCTCATGATATGATGCCGTAATACTTCCTTTCATGACCCATCCTATCTCATCACATGTATGGCTGGATCTTACAATGCATGTTTCTCAACCCCTTTCTTTATAAATAAAATAGGAGGAGGAGAGATTCAAGATAAATGCTTCAAAATTTGTACACCAGTGTTCAAAACATACCTGGAAATCTCATTTTTTTAAATCTTTATTATTATTATTTTTCCTTTTAAATCTTATAATTAATTACTGAAAAAGTTGGTAGAAGAACTGCCACAGCCAGAGTATAAGAGTCTTGTATTTAAAAATATTATTATCCTTGATTCTGGATACAAGTGGAGTAGAGGGGGAGAGTTTCTGGGACTATAGCATTCCTAGTGTTTCCTTTGAAGTATTTCCCTGAGGAAAGCTTGCACCAGAAGCTCCTAAGCTTACATGCTGCTACAGAGCTTGTTCCTGTGTGGTATAGAAGAGGCACTAGTGACCTGCAGATGTGTCAGACTCAGAGCTGGATAGTCTAGGCACCAACGCAGGTGGAGATCTTCTGGCTGTATGCAGGGGAAGCAGGCAGAAAGTCCAGCTAAGAGCCCATTCTTGGTCACAAACTAGAACAAGAAAGGAACCTAGATCCTTGTTGTCAAACATTCCTCCAGGCAATATGAGAAGGGTCAAGTTTCCAACAAAATTTTGTCTTAATTAGCATACATCTCCAGACTGTTTGATTCACTTTAATTGAGTTTTTCCTCATAGAAAATCCCCTGGAAAAATTACATTCAGCTCCAATAAGAGCAAATTTATCTTACTGCACAAAAAGAGAAAATAATTATAAGTTGTTCTTCTAGGTTGTATTTATCTTAATTTGGAGTAATAATTGCAGCGGATCTGACTTTTGGTGCCAAGGCTGGCAGCTGTAGCTAAATTGGATAGGACAATGGAAACAATATATTGCTTTAATAAGCTAGTGTGAGACTGAAAAACATCTTGGGTTGGGACTGGGAAAGAAATGCCACTTGTAGACATTAACTTAAGCCTCTAACAGTAGCTGATGGCAGTTTACATACTATAGTAATTGAAAGTAGAAAAATACTTTTAGCATATAGATATGTAGACTGAAATAGTAAACTTATCTTCTGACAGAGGCAAAAAGCTGAAGAAATCATCCTCTGTGAGCACATGGGCTAGTTATGGTCTTTAGTATTGACTCAGAAATACAGCAAAAACAGACAAGAAAGCTGAAATTCTGAGAATGAAGCTGGGTAACAGCCAGCAGAGCAGAGACTTGACAATTTACATCACTTCCTATGGAAAAGTAGACCTAGTCTGGAAAAACACATCTTATATGCAAGTCTTCTCACCTGTTGGGAGGTAGGTCTTTCAAAATGAAGTTCAATATTTTTGAACCAGTATTATCACTGGCTGGCATTTTGTTACTTATAAAATGAGGAAAGCAAATCAGAAATGAATCAGAAGATCTCAAAAGTAATCGCACCTGTAACATGAAATTTGTGATGTGTATATGTGATGAAGGTGCTCAGAAAGATAAGGGCAGAGCAGGAGATAAAAATTCACCTCAAAAGAACTATCAAGGGAGTAATATTTAGCATAAAAGTGTACTAGTGCAATTATTTTCCCACATGCCATACTGTAAATCACCTTGCCTCACAAATTCAAGTCTGCTGTCACAATATGGAAGAGAAATAATCAATTATAAAAATTCACATTACATTCATGGCACAAAACTCTACAGAACTCAACAAAAATGGGCAAAGCAATTACTAGCAAAGTAAAAAGTACCTTTACAAGATCTATTTAAAGTACCTGCAAGGAATTATGAACCATTTGTTTCTTTCTTTGCCACTGTTATAGCCCACTTGTTTTGCTATTGGCACCACTGATGCAGCTGTTCTCAAAGAGACAATCCAGTGGGAAAGGGAAACAGAAGAACATCAGCAATTATTGAAATGCTAAAAGGGTAAAAACTGCACAATCAGCTGATGGCAGCATGGGGCCATCAAGGCATCAGCAGTACTGAAGTTTGGTCTATGTGCCAATGGCATAAATTGTGTATGAAATGAATATTTAAAAGTCAGAGAGGAAGTCCTTTGAAGCACCATGGTCTCATCAGAGACCACAGAAAAAGGCCACCAGATATCCCTACCTAAATATTTTCAGATCAACAGTTTGACAGCTGGGAAAGTTACACCTTCTGTATTTTCCATAGATCCCCAGCTTTTTTCCAAATCAGCAGCATGATTAACTTCTTTGCATGTGCCCACACATTTGTCAGGCCTGATGATGTGTATGTCTGAATTTTTCAAGGTATGCATTTTTCCCCAGCTACAGCAAGTCTTTTTCCTACTTTTCTAGTTATCCAGATTTCAGATTTGAAGGGAAAGGGAAGGAGAAGGGTAGAATACTCTTTTAGCAAGTTAGCAATTTCACCACTCTTACTAGCGGATTAGTCTTTTCTGGCATTTCTGTGAAACAAAAAAGTTACCAAAGTACAGTTAGACAAGAAATAAGTATTTTATTCTGCTTTTTTTTTTTCTTTTTTTTTTTTCTTTTTTTTTTTGTTTTGTTTTGTTATGACTTCGCCTAAATATACTTAATACACCATACCTAGTGTTTATTTTTTTGATTCCCAACAGAGATTCCATGTGTGTGCTTGCGCATCTGAACAATAATTCATGAAAAGTTATTGATTGATTTGGGTAGCTTTTTGCCCTCATATCTCTTGCATTTTGACATAGTGGCTCAAAATCTGAATTTCGTAGCTTAGGGCAACTCTGAATAATAAGACTTTCTAGCAGCCACCATTTCTCCTCTTTTCCATGGTCATATCAATTACTATTCCTACCAGTACCAAAATGAAGCAGACTAAGAAGTAGAAGAAAGAGATTATATTAGCTGAATCTTTATTTCATGAAGTCAAATTAGTGAGAAGTGTGACTTTAAAAATGCCAGCTCCAATTTCTAATAAATTGGCTTTATCAGCACATTGCTCACTTTCATTTCCAAACTTTATATAAATTTAAGCAATTTCTAAATGCAGTCTAGTCAATTTTGCTATCAACTCCCATTTTAGTTGATCACACTCACTGTCAGGGGTAGTACCAACTCAGGGAATCAATCCCTTGGTTAAAATTAAGACTAAAGTGCTCACAGTTCATTAGTACTTACACTGTCTATTAAATCATGATTGCTGTCACATTTCCCAGAACACCAGGACCTATTTCTTGTCATGGGAGTTATTGTTCCTCACTGCCTCTCATTCCAGAAACTATTTCTTCATCTCAAGCCATATCCTGCTTTTTGTTTGCTTCTGACTATCCAAGTTCAGCTCACCAAGTCACCAGCACCAAGAAGAGGTGCAAGTGCAAACTGCTCCATCCCCTCCTTTTATCTCTCCACATCATAGCCTGCCCACAGAGACAACATGAGGCTGTTTGGGCAGTTATTCATACAGTAATGTCAGGGGTGCTAATTCTAGCAGGGCTGGCCTTTTTTACGTCAGAAGAAGATCTTCCTGTATAAATTCACTGCTTGCTTTGTCTCCCTTTTTCTGTTCTTTTTGTCTACAGTTGTTCCCTCCCATACCTCAGGAGTCATGAGATATAGCAGAACCATACTGAGCTTTTCAAAACAAAAGATATGAGCTTCCTGCAAAAGCAAGTCTTCTTCATTTTTATGCAGAATAGGCCATTAAAGAGAAAGATTATCACATTGATATGAATTAAAAGATTAATACATCTCAAGTGCAATGTTAATTAATGATTACTAATTGCACCATAACATTCCTGTGAATTGTGTGGGCAACATTCATGTCTCCATTCTAGTAATATATATTTAAAACACTCAAATAACCTTAAGTTGCTTTATCTCGTCAGCACAGGAACTTGACATTAAAAAAGACAGGATTTCCCAATTCCTATTCCAATTCTGCCATAAGAGTTAAGCTCAGCTCTATCATAAAAAGAAGTAAAGTTCAATGTTGTGGTGTGTATCATTTCACTATGTGAAATAGTGAAAGTAATTTTTTTTTTCTAATGGACAGTTATAATTATGAACCAATTTGTTAGTATGTCATAGTTACAGTTTTTTCTTGAATAGAAAATTAGGATATTGATATTTCAGATGCTTCAAAAGAAAAAAAAAAAAAAAAAGCAAAAAAAAAAAAAAAAGCATATGATCTAAACCTCAGTTTTAATACATGTTGCAGAACAACTACCTGAATATGTGGTATAATGCGATGATTTTTTAATGCGGACATTATGACAAATTCTTAGAAGAAAGATGTAAGAGTCAGGACATTTGGAATTCACCCATGAGAAAAATGACTTGGGAAACAAGTGAGATCAAAAGTCTAACTGAAATTTGCTACTTAATAATGACAATGATGTGGTGCTTCTGTAAGCAAATTACCAGACATTTTAACCACTAGCTGACCAGTTGTCAGCTACTGCTCATAGGAATGTGAGAATGTGAGTGCTGTTCTGCCAGGATGGTTCCTGAGCTATTTAATCTGCAAATATAATTTGCTACTGGTGCTGGGATGTTCAAGTTGAATCAGGAGTGGTCATCTCATGATAGTGGTTAACTAAGATTAGCACATGACCTTGGATGAACAAACATTTGGAGCTATTTCTTAACTCACAACTCATGTGTAAGGGATTTCATAGCACAGAAAACGCAGTGAGTGCTTTTTTTTAATAAAAAAGTGAGGGGGAGGGGAGGAAGAGGAGGAAGGGTTACTCAAGAAAGTTATCCCAAGACAGTGCAAATAAACAACTAGGATAAGATGAGTAAAGGGCATCTGAAAATTTTCCAAAATGTAGAACTTTAGGGGAAGGCGTATAGGAGACCCTGTACGTTTGTCAAAGCAATAAACTATCAGTTCCACTTTTGACCACCATTAATTGAAAGAACAAATATCCATTTGATACACAAATGTCCAATTTATTCAGCCCACAAAAGTCAAAAGTAGTTTTGCATACTTTTGGAGGAGAGTAAGGGTTTAAGAGCAATAAATTAGCTGGACTTTTCTGTGGTACAAGATGCCATTTTCACTTTAAGAAAGGGATAGTTGATAGTACCATGTTCATTCCTTACTTTCTCCCTCTCTCAAAGCTCCATCTGTTTGAAAATACTCATTTAACTGTTGGAATACAATTCAGTATAAAAAGATTTCATGGTTGATTTTGTTAATTAATCAGCAGCATTTTTCTGTTAAGCCTACAGAAAGATAGTGACATTTGGGCAGTAAAGAATACTAATATTGATAAGCCAAATACACTCATGTGCCTCCCAAGCCATAATGTTTGAATAAAAATATGATTTAAAGCCAAACAAATATATTTTTCAGTTGTTTTTTTTTTTTAATTAATACATTTGAATTCTTCATATAATAGCCTCACACTAAGTAATGTGCTTCAGATGTGAATCTGTTTTCAACAGTTTCTCATCTCCAGAAACTAATAAATACATAAAAGTAGCACATGTTAAAAAACAAGCAATCAAACAAACAAAACGTCTTTCAGATTTTCTTAAATACTCCACCAGGGTTAGTCTTTCTTATTCCACTATATTTAATTTCACATCTTATGAACACTCTGATCTTTTGAATTTGCTTCCGAAGGACTCAGGCTACTCATAACTATTTATTCGTTTTGGTGAAAAAAATGCTTTGTCCAAAAAAAAAAAAAAAAAGTAACCAATTGAAGTCCCTGGACACAATGGGTTTATTTAGACAGAAATTAGAAATGTTGTTGAACTGTATTTGATTGAAGTGATTGCTGGTTTTATGGTGAAATACAACTTTTGCAGCCAAGATGTCAAATTTGCTAGCCACTGATTCCTGAAACTCAGACATGGAAAATGTGTAATGAAGTACTGCATATTCTGCCTTTGATGTGAACATCTAAGCCCTTAATTTGGAAGACATATATGCATGAATCAAAGAAAAGATATACCCCAGAGTTTCAGTTAATTTCAGAGTAGCAGAGTTATAGTTGCACTATTATTTCTGAACTTTTCTACTTGACTATGTACTTAATGGAATGAAAGAGAATTATAGCAGGAGGTGGAATGTGATTTGAGCTCAACTCTGCATTTTGAATTATGGATGGCTGTATTATCTTTGCACAAATAGAAAGGCAAAATAGCAGCTAATAATCTGCATCAGAATCAAGGTAGACAAGAAAAGAGAAGTTAATTTACAAGCTTTTCAATTTGTATGGAAGATTGGAAAACAAAACCTAACAAGCAAGATTGTTTTAATTTATATGTAGAAGAGTAATTTGAAGGGAAATACATGAATATGAATATGAAAATACATGAAGGGAGAGCAATGAGGACAAACCGTATCTCAGCAGAGAATTCCTCACTTATTTGTCAAAACTAGTCAGATAGCACCACACATAACAAGTCAACTATTTCCTAACAATTGGAAGATGTTCCCAAATAAAAACCAAAGTACAAAGCAATGCTGTGGGGAGAACAATATCATATGGCTGCTGAACCAACCACTTTTTCCACCTGTTTCAATGAACTTCAAATATCTCAGGTTATAAATAACACAGAAAACACAGCTTGAAAAGTCTCTTGTACACACACAGCACATATGAGTTGATATTCATTAAATAGTGCTTACATTCCATATCTCAACCAGTGAGGCTGTGGGTCCTTCACTGAGAGTGTACATTTGCATTTCCTCTGCAGCTCAGAGGAATTGCTTCTGTTCTTTTCTTTACTGCTTTGAGACATGCTCAACGTATCAAAACTCTCAATATTTTGAAACTCTTACAGATCCTTTTGAAGAGGAGAGATGAAGATTGTCTCCTTCAAGAAGACTGTCTTCTTGGTGCTTGGTGCTTAAAAGAGGAAAAAGACACCTATGAGACTTTTTGAGTAGAAAAGAAAATCTCACCAATCTTTGTCTAATCCTGGTGTTACTCTGATATTAGATCTGCCTATGAGAACAGGCATAAAAATGAATGAGATGTGAGGTTCTGATTCATTCAGTACAATGAATATTTCAAAATTATGGCACCTATGTACTGTTAGTAGACAGCAGCTGTTTTACATTAATGGTTAGGAGAGTAGGTGTTGTCTCTTCCTGTAGAAGATAAATAAGCCTACATGGTATTAATGTCCCAAAAGGCCTTTACTATACTAGTGCCTTATACATAAGTTTCATTCATATTTCAGCTATGTTGAAATGACTTTCCACCAATCTCGCTGGCATGCAGGATCATTATGGCAGACCTTCAATGCCCTTCTGAATCTAGTAAGTACATGGTGGCGCCTTTTTAAACGTGACCCTGGGACAGTAGTGGCACCACTGAGTTCATGCCTGAAGGCACATTCATCTAGACTTGAGCTAATATTTGGCAGAAGTTCTAAACTTTTGCTTAGGAGTTTGCCAAGATAGTACAAAAGCCATTGGGTGTTATGGTTAAGAGCCGTTTTGACAAGTACACATGCAAAAGAGCTCAGAGGAACAATGGCACAAAGGAGAGAACTGGGACTGTTCAGCCTGGAGAAGAGGGTATCAATGTGTAAAAACACCTGAAGGAAGGGTGCAAAGAGGACAGAGCCAGGCTCTTTTCAGTGTTCCCCAGTGCCAGGGCAATAGGCAAGGGGCACAAACTGAAACATGAGAGTCTACATCTAAACAGGAGGAAAAACTTTACTATGTGGGTGATGGAGCACTGGCATGAGTTTCCCAGAGAAGTTATATTGTCTCCTCCTTGGAGATCTTCAAAAGCAATCTCAACATGGTCATTTGCAACCTGCTCTGTGTGTCCCTACTTGAGCTGGGGGTTGGAACAGATGACCTTCAGAGTCCTTTCCAGTCTAAACCATTCTAAGAATGAAAATGTTCCCTCACCTGGATGTTTCCAGAACTACCACAAGATCTATCAGCCTCTAGGGCTGCGCACATTTCCCACCACTATGAGTCTATGGGATAGGCTCTCCAGATCGCTTTTCAGAGTGAACAGAAGAGTTAGTTAGGACTTAGTGGTTATAGGATGTAGGGAAAGTGAGTAGGATAAGCAGACTGGGAGCCAAGTATTGATAGAGTCATAAGTCTGGGCTGGACATAAGCACCTCTGAATGAAACAGCAAGAGTAGCTGACTATGGGAGGGTCCACAAGGTCCTGGACAACTACCAGGGAGACTGGGATAATCTGCAGGCTGACCGAGAGAGCCATTTACAGGTGTGTGTATCTTTGCTTGAGGCACCTGGAGACAAAATGATCCAGGACCCAGGTTCTGGTTAGACTAAAGTCTGCCTCAGGAGTTCATATATCCAGGTACCAGCACCTGGGGAGACTGGGATGCAGGGGAATTTACTAAATAAACCTGAGCATCCAAGCCCAGCTTCCAGAGGGATCCACACAGTGTGCATACATATATATGTATTTCTCACTAGTGGAACTTCATCCTGGATGAGGCCATTGGCGCTTTTTTGTGAGTGCTGTAACTTCTATCTGAGTTCATGTGTGTGGCTAGCCGTGTCTACATGTACATATGTATTGTAGAGTGTGCTTGTGTCTGTCTGCTGAGAATGTGTTCAGCCTTAATGCTCATGGGACCTGGAGGCATATATCCCTACTGGATTACCAGATTCAGCAGCCCATATCTGAAACAGTGATATTTCACCTTCACAGCATGGAAATTATTCCAACTATAGTAACATTTTGTGACAGTCCTCTTTCAAAATTATGTAGTGAAACATGGATGCTTCATAATGCTACTTATTTATATTTTATAGATCTGTTTTTACCATTTCCATTTGCTAATGTTATTTCCATTTCAAAATGTGGATAACAAAAGACAGCTTGTCATTTAACTGTTACTCTCCAGACTCTAGCATATGTTAATATGCCAACAGGTGTTCTGCAAACAAGGTTAGCATCATGTGAGTAGCTCATCTTATTAATTTTTTAATTTCTTATTTTCAATAAAGAATTTTAAAAATATTGCATGCCAGAAACTCTGGTTCTGACAATATTTTACAAATAATGTGATCTCATGAAAGTTTTCCCTTGAATCAAAGGTACTCTGAACAAAACACATTAAAGCTCATGCAAAGTTGAGTCAGAGGATTAGACTCCATCTCACTCATCCACTCAGACTCAGAAAAGAAGATAACCTGATCTAGTAGGCATGCAAAACATGTTACAACTAGAAAAGAAAAACACTGATTCCTTTCACCTTTAATTCTGCAGAGGACACTTATGTTATTCCCTTACCAAAGTGGTAGGAAGACGAAGAAAAAATTATCCCCAATTTCCACAAGGCACAACATGTGTTCTAAATTACTTTAGCATCTTTTGAGCTGTACAGTGCCTAATGAGGATGCCCCTGAACTAACAGATTCTTAATTACAAAACACCTTATTAGGCTGCATCTCATGAAAACTTGTAACATATATCACCATTGAGCCAACCAACTGAGTGTGAAGGTATGGAACCGCATTCATCAATAGATGACTTCCTACCAATAAAAGGTGATTTTACCTCCCCCTGATATTTTTTTTTTTTTTAGTACCTCTGTCTTTGTAAAAATGATAGTCTTTGCTCTTCAGTCACTCTCATGGACAATTGCTGAGGCTAAATTAACTTCTAAGTTGTACCAATAAGAAAATATAAAAAGGGGAACCACTGACATATACTGAGATAGCAGTTCATATAGTTCATATAACATTACTTGTGTACTTGTTATAAGCAAAAGACTTCTTTTATGAAAAAAAAAAAAAAAGAAGAAAAAAAAAAAAACAGATCTGAGCAGTCTTCACATTGCATTAACAGAAATGTGAAGTACTGGGTAGTGATCTCTATAAACATGTTGACAACATGATGGATGGAAATTAAACTGTAAATTTTAGATGTCAAGTATTTTATGGGAAGTTAGAAATCTTGTTTTTATTTCCCTGGTCTGAATCATAATGTGTTATACAACTAGCAAAAGATTTCACTTCCCTTGGCCTCTATATGAAGCAACTCTTTTGGTCTTACCTGTTTGGTTCAAAGACCATATTTTACTGTACATGTGAGCTGTGCATATGTACTGGGTCTTGCTGGGATAGAGTTAACTTTCCCTGCAGCAGCCCATACAGTGCTGTGCTCTGCACTTATAGCTAGAACAGCAGTGGTATCAAATCAGTATTGTGTCTATTTCTATTGCTGCACAATACTGGCACCACGTCAGGACTCCCTCCAATTCCTCAAGAGCCAGCAGGCTGGGGGTGGGTAAGTGGGGAGGGGACATCACCAGGGCAGCTGACTTAAACCGACCAAAGGGATATTCCATACCACACAGCAATAAATGCTGGGAAAGGTGAAGACGAGGGCTGGGGGGGGGGGGGGGGAGGAGGAGGGTGTTGTTCTTGTTATGAAGACATCTGTCCTCCCAAACAACTTCTATGTGCATTGAGGCCCTGCTTCCTGGGACATGGCTGAATATTGCTCATTTATGGGAAGTAAAGAATTTTTTTTTTTCTCTCCATACTTCTGGGTGGCCTTTGCTTTTTTTTTCCCTCTTCTTTTCCAATTAACTAAATTATCCTTATCTCAACCTCTGAGCTCTTTTTTTTTTTCTTCCCAACGTACTTTCTTCTCTCCCTCTTCTTCTGAGGTGGGGGAGTGAGAGGGTAGTTGTGGTAGAGTTCAGCTACCCAGCAAGGTAAAACCACCACAGCATAACATGATAGGATTGTAGTGTGGTTTGTAGCTAGGTGAGATGATTACTAGGGGGTAGATAAAAAACATAGTTTTCTCTGTGTGTCTGTTTTTTTTTTTTTTATTTTTTTATTTTTATTTTTATTTTCCTCTTTCCTGTGACTGGACTTGCAGTATGCACATTTTGTTTCATTCCTAATCATGGCAAAACCATACATTTTCTCAGCTTCTGCCAAATCAAAAATTGTGCTGAAACCAACACTCCCAATTTCACTGAACACGTGACCAAGCCTCCTGCTCTGCCAGGACTTTCCTGAGCCAGGGACACTAGGACTGCCACATACCTGAGCCATTATTCTGTGGCTTCCCCAGGCAGTCTTCTTGGCCAAAATAACAATCAGGTCCCAGGACCTCTGGGCAGCACTAGCTCTGGTTTTCTGAGAGGAGAAAAAGCAATAATGGTGCAACCTGGTGACTCGCATCCAACTGTAGATTAATTGGTCCTTGCCCCAGGGGCCCCCATTTGTCTGTAAAGATCCAAAGACACAGACTGAGATACAAACAGAGCTGCTAGCAATTTAACAGGAATTCAGGCTGGGTTCCCAAATAATGTAACACTGAGAAAAATCCAGGGCTTCCTGACAGAAAAACTCAGATTTTTAGCAATAAAAATTACTGCACTTACAGCCAATGCTGACTGTAACTTATACCCACAACTGCTCAGGGCACAAAGTTCCTATTTCATTATTGCTGCTCCTTTCTGTAACACATAAAAGTACCAGACCTGGCAAAGTCAGTAGTGATTGCTTTCTACTGCTGTTCTGTGATCTGCATTTAAAACAGGACTAAAATTCTACTTTTTCACATTTTCAGGCCAGATTCAATCAGGAAAACACAACACAATAACTCTTCGTGGTACTCTTGCATGTCACATAATATTTATGATAGTATTTTTTAATTTTGTGGGAGAGATATTAAAGCATCTCAGTTTGTCTCCAAGACTACCATTTATGCTTCCCTACATCCTAAAAAACCCAATTCATAAAAATGGTCAGACTTCCTATACAAATGCATATCTTGTGGACTAAATCTCAGAATTTAATTAATTCTGATCATACACAATCACTTCTGAGATTCATTGCAATTTATTGAGATGTGCAAGTGGGAAACAGAACATCCTAGATGCCCAGCTACATATTTTCTTCAGTGCTGCTGAGCATAATTCATTATGCGTGTTCTATTTTCTTTTTTTGACTATGTGTTTAGTCTACATTCAGAAATAACTAGTGACTTATCTCCCCTAGAGTACTGCATGGCACAGGTTAGAAGAATTTCATTCAAGCTCTCATGTATTGAGTTTAGTAATCTGGATTTGACTGCGTAAGGTAGCTTCCAGGCATTAAAGTGAATCAGACTCACTCTAGATGGTTTTGATGAAAGAGTGTAGAAAGTTCTTAGGTGTGTAGAAGCAAGATTAAAATATTAAAATGGAAGTTCTTACAAGATATTTTGTTTGTTTGTTTGTTTGTTTGTTTTCTTTGAATATTAGAAGCATCCTTGTTTGTTTTGTTTCTTAAAAAAAAAAAACAAACAAACACACACACAAATGCACATACACACCAAAAAAAAAAAAAATCAAAGAACACCACACCACTCTTAGACTATCAGTAATATCAGAGCTGTGCTATGGGATGTGAAAACAGAACACAATGGGTTTCATCCTGCCCTGAAATTGTTCACAAGCCCCACTCCTCCCCCTCTTTTTTTTTTCAGAATCACAGATCTTTTACAAATAAACAAAACCAAAAATCTAATCTAGAAAACTTAATGAGTAGCAAAAATATTTTTATTCTTGAGTTATGACCGCAATAAAGAAACAGTAATATATAATTATTAACACAGTATTTTACCTGTGATTTGTAGATTGTAAAGTTACAGTAAAGTTACAGAAGTTAAGATTGTAAAACAAACGCCTGCTCAATACGGAATGAAAACATAGTTTATGTTATATGATGCTATATATATTTTATAGAAAGAAAATGAAAAGGTCATTTCAACCAAATTGGTCTTCCTTGAAGTTAGGAATATACAGCAGACAGAGAGAGTTATTCTGGTTGAAGTTAAATTCTCTCTCCAAATTCACTACTGAAACAGCTTTTCATAAGGAGATATGTATCAATCTGACCAAAGCTGAGTTTTGAAACCAATTTTCCTAGGCTGTCATTGAGTAACTAAAAAGTAACTTTCAGAAAACCTCAAATTTTTACTGATAGAACAACAACAAAAAAATACATATGCATGCAACAGACTGCATTGAATCATACAGTCTAGTTATATACTGTTCCTCTGTTAAAGTTGAAGTCTATACGATCAACCTCTACATTGGAAACCTAAACCATTATTGATGGAGTTATCTGTTACATTTCACTTTACCCTGTTTTCCTGGTGCTGCTCCAAAGGACTTAAAGCTTTAGAAAACCTGAAATTAAGGGGGGGAAAAGTGACATGACAATAGCAGTGGGAGTTAGTAACACTGTTTAACTAGTTGTGTTGGGTCTGTCTGAGCTGGAGTCACCTTTTCCCTGCAGCAGCCCACACAGTGCTGTACTCTGCACTCGTAGCTGGAACAGCACTGATATCACTCCAGTGTTGTGTCTATTGCTGCATAGTGCTGGCACAGCATCAGGACTCCTTCCAAGCCCCCAAGAGCCAGCAGACTGGGGGTGGGCAAGTGATGGGGAGGGGACATTGCTGGGGCAGCTGACCTAAACCAACCAAAGGGATATTCCATAACACCTGATGTCACACTCAGCAATAAAAGGGGGGGCTCTCGTGGGGGAGGGGGCTGTTCCTCCTGAACAACCACTACGCGTTTGGGGCCCTGCTTCCCAAGACGTGGCCGAACACCGCTCGCTGATGGGAAGTAGAGAATAATTTTTCCTCTCTCTGTGCTTCCGCGTGGACTGATTGCTTCTTTTGTCTCTGTTTTTTTTTTTCCTCCCATTCCCTTTCCCTTTAATTAAACCTTTCTTATCTCAAACCTCGAGTTCTCTGTGTTGTATTTTCTCCCCCTTCCTCTTTGAGGAGAGGGGGAGTGAGAGAGCGGTTGTGGTGGAGCTCGGCTGCCCACCTGAGTAAAACCACCACACTAGTTTTTAAACACAGTATCTGAACAAAATCTCTGCACCCTTACCAAAGTAGCTATTAAATAAAGGTGGACAGCTACATCTTTCAAACCACTGTAGGCTCCTAAGGGAGCATAGTGGTCTGTGATCACAGAGCTTCCCAGTGAAAATATGACATTCTTGATCTTCCTCAAAAAAATTAGCTGTGACACCCTTATATCCTGCATAACAATAACACAGTCACAAACATTGCTTGAGGATAGATGTGACAAAATACTAATTAAGGGGCTGCTTAGTTACAACTCCTTCCAGTGAAAGCCAAATACACAAATGTTTTGCACAGAAGCTTTGACAGCAAATATTCCATTTGGGAGGCTGATAAACATCCGTTTCAACAAGATATTCTTTGATTAAACAAGCTTCTCCATTTCTGATTCATTTTGTAAGAAAACATATGCAAAGTGAATAAAACCATTTAATTTATTCATTACATGGGTCATTAGCTTTTCATTTCTAAAAAGCAAATACTGTCACAGTATTTAGCTAGCATTATAATTAAAATACATATAAAGAGACTTTCACTCCTGTGTCCTTTAATTTTGTATTTGAATGGCTAATGAATGAACAGCACGTTTCTAGCAGAGGATATGATAACATTATCCTTTTAGTTTGGTTCAGGACCACGTCTTACATCAGACTGGTCTGGCAGGACACAAGCGAAGTTCTTTTTGGATTAAATTAAAAGTTAAGGCAGAGTACAGTATTGTTTTTCATGTTCTCCAGCCAGTAAATGGCATTCAGTTAGGAGGACCAGACCAGAGTTAGTCCACTGTGAAATTATCACAATGGCTACAACACGGCTGCTGTTCTTCAAGCCTGTCCTGTGGGGCTATCTTAGCTTTTAACACAGACATTGACATATTTATTTCTGCATTTCCATGTATAGATAGCTTCTGGCTGAATGTTCTTTCTCAACAGTCAGAAATGATAGATTTGCCATGTTTTCATAGACAGCTGTGTATTGGTGAGTTAGAGGAAGCTAGGTCAGATATGAGAGTGCCTGGAATGGAAGTGTTGCTTGTATCACAAGCAAAGAGAAGGCTGTGTGACACTGGCTAAAATAATGTCCTTAGAAACAGGAAAGCAGAGACCTACAAGGTGATGGAATATTTCTAGGATTTGTCTCACATACAATGACCAACACTTTTAAATCCAAATGACTATTTCAACTGTATAGATTAATTAGTGAATAAAATAAAATAAAATAAAATAAAATAAAATAAAATAAAATAAAATAAAATAAAATAAATAAAATAAAATAAAATAAAATAAAATAAAATAAAATAAAATAAAATAAAATAAAATAAAATAAAATAAAATAAAATAAAATAAAAAATAAATAAAATAAAACACCACTCTAGTTTCCAATTGCTCCCATTAACTTTGGCATGAAATGAAGTAGCTGGGCATTTAAAAAACAAGCAAACAATGAAACCAATCTTACACCAAAACAAAAAGCCAACTATGATTCAGAAATACATCTTTAGGCATCTAAGATTAAAAGCGCGTAGGTAGAGTATGTGAGTTTAAATAAATACAAACAGAATTTAACTTTCTTATTTTAATTATATTTAAAAATACACATATCTATGGTCATAGTGGGAATTACTGGATTTTGATCTGGTCAAATTTTGGGAGATTGACAATATTATTTTCTTTCTTTTTTTTTTTTTTAAGTTAAAGATGAAAGCTGATGAAGTTTTAACTGAATGGTGTCATGATGCAATTTTAAATATAGAATAAATAAAAGTGCTCTGATGAACAACTAATGAAAATGGACTTTCCATCTAAGATGTAATATTAAGGTTTTAAAACCATTCCTTATTTTGAAGAAAATGTTAGCATACCTGAATTTTGTGAAATGCTTTAGGAAGCAACTGAAATAAATCACTTTGGTAGTACAATATTTTAGAAATTATTAAAATCCTTTACAACCTGTACATATTATAAACTGTAGCAGGTCTGATGAAACATCTATATCTCTATTTCATTGTCATTAATACTTACATGGTTGTTGTTTTTTTCTTGTTTGTTTGTTTGTTGTTGTTGTTTTTTGTTTTTCGTTTTTCCAGTAATAGACTGAAGAATGTGACAAAACTGACCTGCTTTGGTAAAAAAAAATGATTTTTTTTTTTTTTTTTATAAAATGGGGACTATAAACATTGCTAATGGACTACTTTTTCTTCTGCCAAATTTTGTCATTTACATGGTAATTGGTGCTTTCTTTTCCCAGCAGAATATGTCTTTGTTTGTTGTTGTTGTTTTGTTTTCTGAAAATATTTTATATCTTACTGTTGGGAGGTGTTTGTTTGTTTGTTTGTTTGTTTGTTTTGGGGGGAGAGCAAGTTCAACAAGAAGTATCTAATGATAAAGAAAATTTATCCCTTTTTCAAAATACGAATTTACACACAAAATAAGTGAATTCATATCAGTAACATATTTTGTAGAGAGATATAATGTTCTTTTACTATTACTAAAAAAATATGTTTCACTAGAAAAAGTGTGTTTGACTTATAGTTTCTTAAATTCTAGAGATTTCTACACACCTTTTCCTGAGACTAAACAGAAAATGAGCTAACCTTAAGACACTTCTTCTTAGAGGTCAAGGACCAGGTGGCTAATGTGGCTATCGATGTTTGAATAATGAAGAGGTTACAGCTCACGAATAGATCACAGAATTTCCTACTGACATAATCATAATAACATGAATGCAAACAATTCAATCCTAACTGGAGCAGTTGCTCCAAAATGCTCATTTCAGAAAGGATTTGCACATTTAACTATTGTGACCGTGGCAGTGCTATAGATAGTCTGCAGCTAAAAATCTTTGAGGGCAGACTTTACAAGTATAGCACAAGGAAAAAGTGCTACCATTTTCCAAATTCCAAGGGAGTTCAAGGGACATATGGAAGTAACAAATAAACAATAAATTTACTAAAAAGTACAAAAGCAAAACAAATCAAAAAAGCAACAACAACAACAAACAGAAGCAAAATAAAGATGTCCTTAGAGTCAGGAATTAGAGTGTTTGCTAAGAAATGAGTGGTCCAAAATCTGCACCATCTTAGTACAGGAAAATGAAGACCCTCATCATAGCAGCCCTCAGGAAAAAGAAATTTAATAAATCACGGGAGAGCACTGCCGACAGTTTGGATGCTACACAGTATTATTAGCCTGCCTTAATGCAGTGCAATGTTAATGCAAGCAAAGAAGGCCATCTCAGTGCACAGCCTTCAAATTAACTGTGACCTAACACTTTATTATTGGAAGATTTGTCAATGAATTCTTCTCATAAAAAGGTTACCTAAAGCTTCACTGCCAGCTAATCACAGATCCAAAGGTTTTAGATGACGTTTTAATCCTATCCTCTTATAAAATGAAATATATGTAAAGACAAAGATGCATCTGTTTTAAAATCTGAATCTTTGTAGAGTCTGCTGGAGGCAAACCATTTAGACATTTGGGCATCTTGTATACATGTCATAATCTTTGTTACAGATAGCATAATGCAAAAGACTAAATTTTACTCTCAGAAACACTTGTATGACCTTAAAACCTTCATCTGTACGTTGTAATATCAGTAAATCTCAAATCTAAGAAAGATAGTTTACTGGTTATTTTATTCAATCAGGTCTTTCTGATATTTTTTTTCTATTTAGGTAGCAAAAATATCCTTACATTTTCCTCTTATATTCATGACAGAATAAACAAGTTCCCCTCTTGTTTATATCTATTATGACCACTTAAGTGTTCCTGAAGCAGACACAGCATTGGTTTACATGAAAAAAAATAATAATAAAAATAAAAATAAACAACAAAAAAACTTCAGAAAGTTTTAGCTCTAATAAAACCTGTCAACATTAAGTAAATTAATTTCAGTGAAACTCTACTTATAGTTCTGAACTTTACTTTAGCACTAAACATTTCTATGGATAAGGGCTTTAAGGTTGTAAATCACCTGCAAAAGTACAAAAAAAAAAGAAACCCACAGAGCAATACAGCTATAACAAATGGTCTGCTGATTACAAGGCAAGGACAAAGTCTTGTAAGTCTGTAAAGTCTAGTACTGAATCCTTAGAAACAGATGCAATGATCTCTCAGATATCTTGGTGTCTTGTACTTACATTCAATAGATTGCTTGCTAGAGATAGAACTGGTTCTTGACCATATGGAATGTTTTTAGTTAGATAACTGTATTTAAGAGATATGTATGAGAGGCTGATATACGGGTGGAAAACATCTGCAATGTTGGGAAAGTAAGGTCATATTTCCTGTGTTCTAGAAAATATTACATTAATATTTAAAAATAGATGTGAAAATAGGGGCTGTTATTGGTGCTACTTTCATAGAAAGAAAGTATAGAAAAAATATGCTAAAAAGAAGAGAAATATGAGCAAACAGCTGGAAAGGAAACAAATAAAGATCAGGAAAGAAAAAAGGATGAAGGAGCAGGCATGGAAAGGACAGAAAAGTGATGATAAGAAATAAGGCAGAAATTTGTCAGTCCCAGAGCATGAATCTGTTACACTTGGGTGACCTGAGGCTCCTCTGAAGACTGCTCCAGGTAATGGCACACAAGAGATAAGTTTGTACATTTCACAACTTTCAACTTTATAAATCCCCAGCCAAAAAGTCTTGGGACCTACTGAAGACAGAGAAGGGCAGGTGGTGACAGCTACCGATGTAATTCTGAGGTACAGCTTAGTTTCCACAGCAAGAAATTTTAATTGCTTTTCAGTCAACACCCTGGAGAACAAAAGGAAAAGGAGGATGAAAACAAGTCTAAGGGAAAAAAAAAAAAAAAAAAAAAAAAAAAAAAACAGACCTCTAAACAACTAGAAAACCTATTTCTGTGAACATTTTTACTTTCAGATTTTGATCTGAAGGAAAAAGATTAGAGAGAGTATTCTGAGCTAAGAGAGAAATTAGAGAAATTAGAGCAGCCTTGTTAACTCAAAAAATAACACTGATGTAAATCTGGTGATACAACTCAGATTTAATGAAAATATTCTTGTCCATACAGCTAGAATACAAAACAAAAACCCCAAATATATAGTAGTTAGGTCAGACATTTCCTTGTTTCCAACCTGCTGTAATCCTTTCTGTTAGCACGAAGAAGGCATGAATGGTGCTAATTGCTGTAAAAGTGCTGTCATAACCAAATGAAAGCATTTCACACCCATTCTCTATGGGAATATATATATGATTCAAAACAACAGAGACTTCAGCCAAAAAAAAAAGCTTGTCATATTTAAACTAATCTCTGATGTTGACAACTTTAAGTATAAAACAAAAATTACAAGTTACTGAACTGCTGTTAGTAAATTTAGTGGATCTCAAGACCCTCTTCCTGAAGTAGAAGAAATATTCATCTACATTTTAAACTTTAATTTTGAGTAGACTGAAGCAAAATCACCGTTGGGTTATATTTTTTTTTTCCTAGCAGTACCTTAGAAGGTAAGGGAAAAGTGAGATGTTACCAGGAAAGGGTAGACACTTAGAGGAAAGACAAATGCCGTGGATACACCAAGAGTACATGTGACAGCACTGACCTGTGGAATCCTGAAGCTTAGGAAATTCAAGGATAGGGGAAAGTCTAGATGAAGAGTAAGTAATAATTTGTCTCTCCACAGTCAGCTCCTAATCTTTCATCTAGACATGGGGTAGCTATTTTTTTACATGACAGATACATTCTTCTTTTCTTATATGGATAAGAACTCCAGCCCAAAGGGAAGCACAGTCACATTCATCAAATAGATACATGCTTCACTGAAGGAAGGAGACATACTACTTTTCCATAGCTGTCTGTTTATTTCTCTGAAACATAAAAAATTATTCTGATGCCCTGACTGCTTCCTGTTTAAAGAGACAGATTTGATTGCTGAAAGTGCCACACAGATGCATCTTTCATTTCCTCCCTTTCAGCTGCTCCTGTTTGTGACTCTCTATTAGCAATTTTAATTATAAAAGCCTTTAGTTATTATTTTTGCATTCTACTATTGTTACTTGTTACAAAGTACCTAACTCTAATTATGACAAGGTAATTACCATTGTGGAATTATGACAGCCCTCTATCTTTGGCTTAAAATATTAGAATTAATGATTCTGCCTCTAAAGAAGTCACCAATATAAAATATTGATCAAATAATTTTACATACATACAGGAAGGAGCAAAACGTGGATATTTAGGACTGGCAATTAGCAGGAGACTTCTCTGAACAAAATGGCATTTAAATCAGTAGTGGATGTCTGAAAGGACAAAGATATAGTTATCTGCAGTATATATGAACTGTGGGGTGTTTATCACTTAATGAGGCTTAAAGCTTTTCATTGTTCTGAACTGGGTCCTTGGAGACTGATTCCAAAACAATATTTGTTGCATGGTGCCTTATGTGCTTTAACTACTGTACTACTGAGGACCTTTAATTTCTAATCATGCTGCCCACCGTTCACTTCTAACATTTTACCTGCAAACCCCAAGGAGGCAGAGTCAGTGCCTTCACCTCAAAGAGAAGCATCCCATTCACAGAGCTGCATTGCCAGATTCTGCAACACTATGCTTGCACGTTGGCCCTATAGCTTTTATTCTGTTACCCCATACTCCTTGCAGCTTCTAGTTTGTAACCTCACAGCCCAAGTTAATATAGTACGTAATTGTTTACATATCTCAAAATTACCTAACAATATCCATTCACAGAGCTTAGCATCCAGTCATCATATGAAACATGCATATGAAGTGTTCTCATGAACTCTGAAGTGCTCTAATGGCATCATGAGCAAGAAAATGCCAGGAAGACTGAGGGAATCCTGAGGAAAGGTATGTCATTGCCATGGAAAAGTGTTTGTAGACACTTGTGCACTGGAAATAATGTCCATCTGGCACTTCCCTGCCACTTCTTCCAGCTGGCCACTACTGAGTTTTTCCCGCCTCTATTTTTCCTCCTCTTTTCTTACTGCAACAGGACACACACACACACACACACACGACTCTCTTCTCTGTGCTAACTTTGTGCCGTCAGTTGTGGACCCTGCTGCTATACCTTTCAGCAGACAAGCTTGTCTCAACTTCTTTTGCACCGTATTGGTGCTCCTTTGGACATTGGTGTCCACTAGGAGAGCTTTGCTGTTTCCTTTTTTTTTTTTTTTATAGGCTCTTGATTTCAGTGTCTAAGGAAGGCATCACAGCTGTGCTTTTAAATGTCTTCTAAGTGACATAAGCCTCCGTACTATATTGATAATTACATTGAGACAGTCAAGAGATACCACAAAGTGTGTCTAAATTACAGCTTTAGATGAGGGGCATAATTCTGAAGTGATTCTACCCACAGCCCAAGTTACTGTGGTCTGATACACTTTACTGAGCAGTCTAGAAGCCCAATCATTTTGGAATGAACTGGAAGATGCACTTTAGAGATACAGCTGGTACACATCATGAGACACAGAGCCCACAGGCCTAAACTAGATTTAGGTTGAAGTAAAGCACCTTTAAATTAATATAACAGGGTTCTTAAACCCTCAGCAACAATTGCTCTACAAATCCATTCCAAAAGGGCAAGTCATGTTCTTCTTGCTATTATAAACACAGAATTTTTAACATAATAAAATGTAGTCAGAAATTTTAGTTACCTGTTATCTACTGACTGCTGGTTGTAAAAGTTTTTCCTGTTTCTCCAAAAAGAACTGTCACTGCTGTTTTATGGATAAATTCATCTACCTCTTCACCCACCATTCATCATCATTTTATGTTTCTGTAATAAAGACCAAGATGCCCCAGTTCATTCTCAATCAAAACTGACCTGGACTAATAAGCCTGTAGGTTTTGGAAAACTAATTAAAGAGGAAAAAAAAAAAAAAAAAAAAAAAAAAAAGCCTTGAATCTTTGGTCTCCTTCACAGTCTCCTACAGAAGAGATGTTAGTTTCATCTGAATTCTCAGTTCAAAAAAACAGTTCATCATGCAAAACAATCTACTTAAATGAGAGGACAGCTTCAAACTCAAATCATAGGAAATAACTCTACCTAGCTAAGTTTTCTCTAGGTCATGAAGGAAAATTTATGATTGCATAAGTAGGAAAGGATATTTACATTGCCAGTCAAGATAGAAAACTTTGCTTTTCAGTAGAGAAGGTAATGCATTTATTAGCCTAAAAATTAAGAAGAGTAGAAGGCAACTTTAATATATCATTTGCAACAATATCTTAAAACACAAACAAACATGTCTAAAGAAGGTATCCTTCCTTTATTGGACCCCAGATGAACCATAGGCCTAAGTTTAGTTGTCTAATGTGTTTTTTTCCTGTGAGTTAGTGAGGTGCTTTGATAGGTAGGTCTCATGTGGGAAATAAGGGTCAGGATATCATGAAAAACAAAGGCAAAATGTGCACAACAAACTCTTAAAAATAAAAGACTGTTTCAGACTGTACCCATTTTTTTATTTTTTTTATTTTTTTTTTTTGGCACAGAATCCCCTTTCCTTCTGCACCAGTTAGACTTCAGCTATACCCTATTTACCCCATCATGCTGCTTTTTCTCCCCCACCAATATCAAGAAGCATCTTCCTCTCTCCAGAAGAGCTCTTCTAGCTCTCTTGCGCCTGAGGGGGCTGGGGGGATTATAGAAGCCTTTGTGAGGGTTAGGAGCTATTGAAGTTACAGGCATTGGTATTTTGCACTGTTGAGTTTTTCCCTTTCTTTTTGGCAAAGAAGGGAATTGAGACTTTTTTCTTTTTTTTTTTTCTTTAAGATATCTTTATATTGCTTTATGTCACATGCCAGAAGAGTGTTATTGCAGGGGAAGTTACCATTTACAAGAATTTTGATTGTTTCTATTTTTAAATTAATAAAAAAGAATTTAAAAAAAAATTCCTTTGGCAATTTCAGAGTCAAAGAGTTCTTCTGCCAAGTACTTAAGACCTCCTGCTTCCCAGCTTTTTGGACATACTTCTTTCCTTGTGTAGCATAGTTACTATTCATAGAACCAGTTACAGCTTACATATGCCTGTGTGTCACAACAGTTTGCAGCAAACTGCTCCTGTATTAATTTACATAAATGTCAATCTTGACTAAATTCAGCCAAAAAACAGACCCCAAAATACTGAAAACTTATCTTGAATAAGCCTCCCAGCGCTAAAGAATATCTACTCTTTTAAATGCAAGACACCCCCATTTCCCTGGCCCCTGCACCTCTCTACTGTCCTGTGTCTGACTTGAAAATCACTAGAACTGTATTTACTTCTCTTGTGGCCCACTTCATGCTTTCTTTTCTTTCTTTTTTAACTTTTTTTTTGGGTGAGGGAGGTGGGGACTGGGGCAGGGGTGGTGGCAGAGGTGGAAGGTTAGTGATTGGACTAAACAGGCTTGTGTTTTCTGTGGTAGTTTCATAGATACACCACAATACCACATCCCTTAGAACTTTTATGCATATTTCCTGTCAGATCAGTCTCCTGGATCAGTAGGAGAGGATTGCACATACTCTTTCAATAACTCTTTACAGACAAAAAGTTAATCCATCCTTCATCTCCGAGACTTATTCATTTCCAAAAGCCCCATTACTATTGTCACTGTCATTATTTCTGCTTCTTCAGATGCTTTCAACTTTGTCTTATACTCAGATTATGTCAGCAGTACATAGAGGGGAAGGCAGAATTACTCTAAGATAAACTGAGCCAAAGGGGAGGGTTTTGAGTATCCCCACAAATAATGAACCAGTCTCTAACACTCTCCTGTAATTCCTTCTCTTTGAATGCAGGCTGTCACCACTGTAATCAGACTCCTATTCAACCCATCCATTTTTGTAATGACCTAATTCTCCAATGCATCCTGTATTAGGAGCTTCAGTTTGGGCTTTCATTTGTAATTCTTTTCACTCCCCATCACATCTTTACACATCAAGTCCACTTTCAGAGGTTTCTTTTTCACATAGTTACCTCATCCTTCCATCCTCAGGCTTTGCAAGGGACTTATTTTCCTCAGTAGGCAATGCTTTGCTTTCCTAAAATGTTAACAGAATCAACAGGTATAATTTGGCAAACTCATTGTACAAAGTGGACCTTTTAATTGTCAAAGGGAGAATTAAAACAAAAAAAAAAATCAATTTTTGCCTGGTATTTCTCCTTAGAGGCAAGTAGTAACAGCAAGCACTTACTGAAGTCCCAAGTTACCTACTCAATAGAAGCCTATAAGTTGCATCCCAATACTTGATTAAACCTTAATGTGAGACTGTTTTTCTCAAAAATCTAGATGTGACCTTGTCTTCTTTCTCACTGCAGTTGTTTTCAGTGTTTGTTTTCCTTAAAAACCCCAAACAAAACAAGCCAGTCCTTTTCCCAGCAGTCTAGCCGCCTTCAGAGTATACATCTTTGTGCTGCTTAGTGGTTTTGGTATTTAAGTCCTGCAAAGTTTTCTACCATTTGTCATATGGTCTCCCCTGTTTGTGGTAAGAGGTATAAGGTATGAAATATCATTTCTTACGGATAGCACATTACTAGTTAGGTGGAGCAGGGTGGGTACATATCAGGGCTTGCTTGTAACCAAATATCCTGCAGTCACTTGTTTGAGCATTCTTAGACTTCCATAAGAAGTCTAGAAGGGCTCAGAGTGATGGTGTGTGTGTGGAGCAGGGGACACACACACATAGTTTTTGTAGCTGACCAACATTTGCCTACCACCAAGAATGGGGGCTTATCGAGGCAGAGACTTCAGATCATCCTCTCCAAATGCTGCTATGTATTTTTCAACTGAATATGCTCGATAGTTGAATTAGGCACTTTTATTTGTTTTGTCATAAAATATGGCAACTGTCCCACAGGTGTCTGAGCCTGAGTTTCATCATACTTTGAAGCTTCTTCTGCTTTGAATTTTTCTTGTGGGGAGGGGGAACCACAATCACAACAACTTCTCTGGCTTGTGCCAGAGACACAGATGCAACACCTCATGTTTAATTATTTTTGGAACTATTTTAGGAGAAGTATTCACAGACTCTAGAAAGTGCAGCTGAAAATAGGAAGAGATATTCTGCATGTGTATGTTTCGATAGAATATGTCAGTGCTCTCCATCTCACAAAACAGAAATAGCATTTTAAAATGGAAGACACTGTTCATACATAGTCACCTGACCATTCTGGATAAGGCTGCCATATTTTGAAGACCTTAATCAGATCAATTTGACAGTAAGTATGCAGACAGTATTCAGACCTCTACTTGCCCCAAATTTCTTCTCTGCCGGCATTTGTGAAAATGTACATTGACTTCATTGGCTTCCCCATGGGGGAAGCCTTCAGCTATCTTAAATGCTACAGGGTAACACTCATGATTAAGAGGAGTCATATGACTCATGTTTAAAGAGGTGTTTCTCTAAACACTTCTTATGGTAAGAAACAAGTTTTCTCTAAAATATGTATGCAAATGAGACTGTCGCATGTACCTGAGCTCTACTTGTTTTTGTCTCCTGCCTCCAGTGAGCAAATGTATGACTGCAATTTGCAGCAGAACTGGGGTCAGCATTAGAGAGTCAAAATGTTTCCAAATATTCTGAGTTTTCCAGCAGAAGAAATATATTTCAAAAAATAAATATATTTTAATCAACAAGCTATTTTCCATTAAATGTATTGTTAAAACAACTTTCAAACACCTCTTATATACAACTTTCTTATAAACATGTAGTTGAGATACAGCATGACAGCCACACTGTTTCACTGCTATTACTGCATCAGTTAGGATAAAAATCCTTCTTAGATTTAAGCATACTACTCTGTAAAGAGCAAAGAACTGGAGCTGCAGATCAACAGCCCATAATAGTTTATACTTTTATAGAAGGCTGCTGTAAATGAAGAGACAGCAGTATAACATATGACCAAACACTCAGACGATCAGCAGTATAACATGTGACCAAACACTCAGACAATCTAATTATTTAAATGTACACCACGTTTTTAAGGCTAGTGAAGAGAATGTGAATTGTCAGTTTTAATGACTGGCTTTGATTGATTTGTCTCTCTTTGCTGTCATGGAAACCCACATAAAATTAAAGACAAAGAAACAATAGAACCTAATTAATTAGGTTAATTAATTGCATCTTCTGTACACCGGAAGTACTGTGCAGTTATTCGGAACATTATGGCAGCACCCATGACATGCTTTCCAAATGCATAGTCCAAGCATTGCTTCTCCAATAAATAAAGAAATAAACAAAGGTATGTGTATAAAGTATAAAAATATATAAAGAGAAATGAAATGGCACAAGTACAGGATGGATGGAAGAGACTCCATCTATCTCTCTACCTCACGTATTTTGTGAGGTAGAATAGTGTGTAGAATTATAGGACAAAAGGTCAGTTTGAGCTGACATTTCATTTACTTTCTGAAGCCTGGCAGTTGCTCCATAAGAGCAAAAACCAACCTGGTTAGAAACAACAGCCTGTAAGGTTGCCTTGTGAGGAGAACTTGTGAGGAGGGTCTTGACACTGGTAGAGGGAGAAAGCATCAAGGTGGTAACAAGAGGATGTTAAAGAAACAGTTGAAAAAGAAAGATCTCTCCTTGTTAAACATTTTGTCATCCCCCTTCTCTCATTCATCTCCAATGATATCTATATATGTTATTTACAGACATGATTTTTCTCTAAGTGTTTGATGTTTGAAAACGTAGGAACCATCACATCTTACTTTTCTAGACTGGTCCTTAGAAGAAGGTTCTGCAGGTGTGACAAAGACAGGTGATGCTTTTATATTCCTGGATCAGCTTCAGGTGAAAATTCATTATTCATTGAGAACACAGAAGAGGGTAGAGGATAGCACAACTTTTTTTTTGCTTGTTTGTTTTTGTTTTTATTTGTTCAAGTTCTCCAAGTAAGGAAGACAGGAGATTAAAAGAAATGTAGCATGTTTTGTTGTTGTTGGTGGTGGTGGTTGTTTGTTTGTTTTCCCAAAATTACTTATTAGGTGGTTATAAGATTTTGTCTTTACCACTGATCATTGTGACAAAAAACACCACGTCTCAGTGAAAGAGACACTGTCATTTAATTTCACTATAACTATGCATTCTCCACTTTTGGAGTATGAATGAATAAACCAAAACAAAGCACCTGATTCAATTTACACACAATGATGAAATGGAGGGGAGACAGGTAGGGAGCAGGAAAAAAAGTGTTTGAGCAGAGAGCGGACCTGTTTCTGCTAACACATCACTAGAGAGGCTGACAGTGGCAGTAACCAGACCCCACTGCCCTGGATCATCAGCCTGGCTGGGAAGTCTTGGCCATGACTCCTGTCCTTTTCTGTGCACAGTGCTGCTTCTTCCAGTATGATTTGACAACTTCATTATTCTGAAGTCACTGACAGTGCCTTTACTTGCTTGTGCCTCATAGATAAAAACAGGTCGTGCCTGCCAATACGCAGAAGGTATTATACAGACAGGATTCCCTGCTTGAGCAGAGACTGATCTGAAAGGCCTCAGTTGTCTCTTGTCACTGGAAAAGAGTACAGACACCTCAGGAGAGCAAAAGAGCCTTGGCAACGTGCTAAGCCTGCAGTCTTCTCCTGAGTAAGTGAGATAAAAGCAAAAAAAATGACTTTCTAGAGTGTGAAATGAAACTGTTCTAATGAATGGTTACAGCATAATGAATGTAGGATGTCATTCAAGCAGGCTATACTTGTCAAAGATTGTGATAGCACTAATTAAAGATGTTATTTCATCTAAATATATTAGCCATTGCTACTAGTTATACAGTTAATGTATATTGGGCATTAGGTATACCAAACAGCAAAAGATGGAACCACAGGCAACTTGGTATTTGTTGATGGGGCATCCCAAACTTGGTATGTCAGAACAGTATTTAAAATATCTTAAGATACTTTTGAATTATTTATATAAAAATAGAAATAAAATGAATAAATAGTAGTAGTCGTAATAATAATAATAATAAATACTCAGGTTATGCGGTTGAATTTCAGGAAATAAAGTAAAGTTTAAAGAGTTTACCAGACATTGCCAATGTTCATAATATGAAAGAGCTCCCAGCCAGACAGCTCCAGGGAAACACGGGACTGAGGAACAAGAGAGGAAATCCGGAAGACTACAGCCAAGCAAACATTTATCTGTACATCACAAGCAATTACTATACCTAGCTGAGCAAGATAAGGCCTGACTTGATTGATCAGGAACAGAGATGCAGTTTGGAATTGTTTAGGTGCTCAGATGAAAATGAAATACAAGCTCACTTAAACAGATGACAGAGCAGTGCTGACAGAAAAGTTTTATTTCTTTCTCAGCATTGAACTGGGTCAAAGAGTCATAAATGTAGTATTTCCCCCCTCTTCCTGAGTGAATCATGTTGTGCTGTTCAGCTGTCTGAGGCAGCTCAGCTGATATGCAGTATGTTAGAGACTTCTATTTGGGATATGGAGGAAAAGCTGTTCATTTCTCAATAACACATGTGCATGAGGACACCACATCAGAGCTACTACCAAACACTCCTTTCTGTGGTTCTAGATGCTCGCAATATCATTTTCAATGTCTCACTTTCTTAAAACAAACAAAACAAAACAAACAATTTATCTTTCTACATTTTTATATCCTCACAGCTTAACCCGCTTTTTCAGTAAAGCAAAAAGTCTTCTTTCCTGTTAAAAAATGTTCACAAACAACACCATGGGTCATTCGTATTGCCCCATAATTTTGTGGTTCCAAATATTGATCAGAATCACTAATGACAGGCTTAAATGTAGGCAACTAAACCGTACTGAACACAAAGGGAAGAAGATGATGTTGATATTGCTTCCCAGATCTAGTAAAAATATGCAGGTGTTCACAGACAAACCCAGATTATCCAATAAAGCTGTTTCAAGAGGTGGAAACTGTATTACTCATCATTCATATAGAATTAGTTGTATTGACTATAAAGAAGCAATGCTTACATTTCTCTAAGTATTGCACTAACAAAACTACAGGTGAGACTATTTGTTACGTGATCAAAATAACAATAGTTGAGACCAACATAACATATTTTGTCCTTCTTAGATGTTAATATCTTAAGTGACAATTCTATATTTTTCTAGTGTCCTATGAATCTTAATTCCTAAAATTCCTTTTAAATGCATATATCTTAGAATATGCTCTTCAATTTTTTTATAATTTTCAAATTATTTTCTATATGACAGAACATTTTGGTTTTGAGTATTGTCTGCAAATAGAGATTTCTCTCAAGGGAGCATTTTAAGAGTTCTGGCTCAAGGTATGCAAAAGTATTTTGGTCATTTTTTAAAAATGATTTTAGAGCTTTCAACTCTCACAGGAAAAACAGTATGTCCAGAGGTCTGTAACTGTTCTCTCTTCCTCTTTTGAGAGATCTGAAATACAAAACTTAACCTATTCTGCTGCTTTCTAGGATGATGGAAAATGCATATTCTCCAATTTAAATTCAGTAATAGCAAATTTATTTCTTGACACAAGATTTTGTTTATTTTCTCTTTAAAATTGATCTGGATGCTATTATACTTTTAAGAATAAAGGAATGTTTAAAAACATGGGCACACCCACTCAGAATCTGAGAGGTTTTCCAGCATAAAGTAGCAGATACTCATCTTGTTTAAAAACTACTAATTGGGTTATTAAATACAGTTAGAAGGTATTCTTCATATACTCAGAAGAAGCTCCTAATAGTATCTACATATATTGGAGAATTTGATCTTATCAAAAAAGAGAGCAGTGAATTTAAAAAAAAAAAAAAAAAAAAAAAAGCTAGAAAAGACCGAAGTAGCTGAGTAGCGTTCAGTCCGACAAATCCTTTATGAGATTTTGATGACTAAGTTATGAAAACTACTGAATTTCATGTCCAATGGATTATTTTCAGACACCAAGTGTTTTCAGATAGTTTATTCAGTGACATTAATTTAAATCTCATTAAAATTATTTGCCACCAAAAATTTACAAGATTTATTTATTAATTTATTTTCAAATGTTTTAAAGTAAATATTGGTCTTCAAGCTCAGATATTGAAATATCTGATTTTTACACCCATATTGGCTACATTTTGTGATTAGGCTTCCTTTTTTGTGCAGACTGAAGGGGAAAAATGCCTTCTCCTTTCATGCCACAGTTTACATCCCTCCCCAGCCTCATTATCACTTCTGTTTGCTTTCTTGTCTTCTTTCAACCTTCTACCAGGCCATCATTAGGCAATGAAAGTTATGGTATAGAATAAGAGTTATTTCTATTAGTTCTGTTTTGCTTATCAGTTGGGCATCAAGACTCAATCCTAGCACCCTGGTTTTTGGCAAGAAAGAGATTATTCCCTATGTCCTGAATAAATTCTAGCATAGATAGTTAGAGAGAATGTCATAGGCAGAAGTCATGTTCATCATGTCCGCAACTGTGTCACAGAGGAATTTAAACATTCATCTTCTTCAGAGTCCATGACATTTCCATGGTCAGGACACAGTCTGTAAAAAGTCAACATCAAGAAAAAAGGAACCCTAAATCCTCCTTTATGTGGCATATACTGATGAAACATGAGAGTTAGTCTCTCTAATGAGAATGTTACGCTGCAAAACTGTCATTAATTTAGAAACAGGATACCATTAATCATTTTTCTGAAGTCTTAGTATGAATTCCTCTCTGCACTCTGCAAGTACAATAAATACCATTATAGTTCAATAAAATTGAATTAAATACATTCTTATGTTGTAAAAGTCTGGAGTCTGATCTTAAAATAAGCTTTGATAAATTTTAATGAACTAAGGCAAAGAATCTCTTAAGCAGGAAATATTAAAACAACAATGCATCTAAAATTTTCCTTTTCACTTCAATTCTTCTATTTTAAAACTTCAATTCTTCTATTTTAAAACTACTCTGATACTTTTTTTTTTAATGCAATGTGTAAATTGTCTTGCACTCATGACTTATTTATTTATTTATTAAGTACCTCATATGTATACAGATAGACTTACAGCTTCTGTTCTGTCCTTTTGCAAATATGTTCAAAAATGTTCTCAACTGTAATATTTGGTAATACAAGAAAATAGATTTGGCATTCTAGCAGATATAAAAAGAAAAGATATGACTCAGAGACCTAACTTATGACACAAAAAAAAACATAATTATAGAATCATAGAAAAGGTTGGAAGAGACCTTCAAGATCATCTGGTCCAACAAATCATCTGGTACAACCAATGTCACCCACTAAACCATTTACCTAAGCACCACATCCAACCTTTCCTTGAACACCCCCAGTAACAGTGACTCTACCACCTACCTGGGTAACCTGTTCCAATGCCTGACTGCTGCTTCTGAGAAGAAATGTCTCCTAATTTCCAGCCTGAATCTCTCCTATTGCAACTTGAGGCCATTCCCTCTAGTCCTATCACTAGTTTACCTGTGAGAAGAGGCTGACCCACAGCTCCCCACACCTTCCTTTTAGGTAGCTGTAGAGACCAATAAGGTCTCCCCTGAGCCTCCTCTTCTCCAGACTAGACAACTCCAGTTCCCTCAGCTGCTCCTCATAGGACCTATAATTACTATACTATTACTGAAATTATCACTGTTTTGATATTGCTTGCTAGTTCCATGAGGTTGCTGTTTGTTTGTTTATTTATAATATCAATGCTCTGACTTACGAACCTGTTATATATAAAGAGGAACTTAGCTATGTGTTTTATCTCTGCTTTGAACTAAAAGTTATAAATATATAAATTATATAAATCTAAAGCCTAAAATATATTTTAGGATAAATTACTAGGAATAATTTCAAAGCCATATTATACCACTTATAGTCCAAAAATGATAAAATTATTCTTGGAGATTATGTGTAGATCTGTAGGATCTGTTCAGTATCAGTATTTTGCAGTGCAACTATTAGGCACTTATTTTCATTCTCTAATGATCACCTACTTTGCATTCACTCTCTGGATGTCTATTTATGAACAATTTTACAAATACATGCAAGACAGTATTGCAATCTGACAACTATTCCACAATTGCAAGGCTTTGTTAACACAGTGCTGAGCTGCATCTTGTATAGTCTTCCTCTGGCAGAGCTTTTACTACAGGCTAATTGTGGTCCTTGTTTCCATAGCACAGGTAAGAATCACTTGTGCCTGCCTGAAAATAGTAGTTGTGCATGATGAACTCATTACTCTGGCACTGATTACAAGAACTGTTTTACCTATAGGACCTTGGTTATCAGTTTAATTACACACTCTAGATATCATGTTTAGCATTCGTAACCTTTAAAACAAAGAGAGATAAGAAAAAGAAAAAGAAAAAAAAAGAAAAATTTAAAAAAAAAAACAAAAAACAAAAAACACTGCTTTCCTAAATTGGCAATTGAGGAGTCTGAAGCAATGATGTCTTCAGGGCTGTCTTTCCCACCTCATTAGGCTGAGAGTGCTGCAATCCTGCTCTCCAGCAAGGTCTCCTGAGAATACCCACTCCCCAGCACTGGAGCTCTGCTTCAGAATCAAGAGAATGATTACTGTGACTGTGTGTACCACAGATCCAGCACAGAGACCAGGCTAACCCCATATTCATGAGGTTCTGCATATGGATATGGAATAACTTTCGTCGTGAAGTCAGATTGAGGCAATAATTCTGAATTCATAAGAGGAACTTGACTAAAACTGAACACTCTTAAAGGGATTATTTATCTCAGCAGCTTGAAATTTACCAGTGTTTATAATAAAATTCCTCTTGCAGTGAAAGTTTTGCATGAGAAAAGTTTATTATGGGTCAGTAAATAAAGTCTTTGTCTCAGTAAGATTGATGCAGAAAACATGCTCTTAAGAATAGTCCCAGAATGCAACAAGACATAAATGATGTGAAATACCTGTTGCAGTACTTTTTAATGCAAAAAAAAAGATCAAAACTTAAACCATGACAAAGGCCAATTCCAACATGCTTTTAGTAGGAAAGAATTAAAATAATTCCAAAGATATATATTTCAAGGTGGCAGTAATTTCTCACAGGAAACAATTAGTCAGTAGAACAAAATTCAATATAGGTAGACTCAAGACAGTATTCCAATACTGGCAGTTAGTATCTTAGGATGCTAAAATCAGCACAAAATAAAGAATTGTTGGGTCATGCAGCTAATGCTGTCATTTAGCACAAGAATTCAAAGGTTACCAATTGGCAGTGCTGAGTCCAATATACTTTTCACAGCCAGAAATAATATCCTGAATATTTAGAAGACTGAAGACAAATCTTTCCTGTATTCTCTTCTTCCAATTAGCCTACCCTTCCTGCTGCCTTGTCACCTTTCACAGCCCTTTTTCCTCCATTGTTATCTTTTACCAGGCTCTGTAGAACAGATTATTTTTTTTTTTCAGTGTTATATCTAAGATTTCTATATCTTTACCTATTCCAGATTTATATTTATTCACTGGTGAATTGATCTAGTTTTTTGAGGAAAGTACTCACCTCTACAGTGAAAGGATTTCGCACATCTAATGTCTGTGCAAGACATATTCTAAATATACCTTTCTCCATTGATTTTTAGGATTTTCTTGCCTAGAATGGAATCTTGGAGCCCATCAGATATCTAGAATGACCTAGAATTATGTGACCTGGGGTTCATGACCTCTGCTAAATTCACAAAAGAAGTAAGAAACACATGTTGTATAAGATGTCTGTGACTGTTCTCCAGAACTGTGACCAAATGGCACAAAAAAGCTTGTGCCTGTGTTGAACAGTCAGCTTCCAATACAGGCTGATGGCATGCAAGCTGCCTACTGGGAGCAGTCTATGGCTGCATCTGGGGTTTTCCTGGGAATGCTCATGCCCCAGCTCTCATCTGCAGGAGTACGTTCAAAAAAATTAGCAACATGGAATAAGCTCAGAGGAGCTGAGCATAACCAAAAGAAAGCTAAGAGCATTAGACACCCTCATTACTCTCCAGAAAGACTGATTGTTTGTCAGGATCTGCTGTTTCATGACCTTTTGGGGATCCACCATATACTTTAGAAAGACAGACATCATTATGGACTGACTTTCATTTTCAGCAGCAAGCTATACCTTGCAGAGGCCGTCAGGCTAGTTGCAAACCCAGCATAGAGCCCTAACAGGAAACACCACAAGCCCTCACTCCCTTCCAAAAATATTAAATCATTTTTATGTTAGATCATGGCTTTTACTCATAGCCTTTGGATTGGAGACTCATGAAGCTCAGAAAGCTGGCCATATTAGATCTCAGAAAATAATTTTTCCATGTCTTATAAAACATTTTCTCTTTAGATTAGATCTGCTAAATCAGGGCAAGTCTCACAGCCGCAACAGTGCAGCCACTAAGGAAACTCACCTAGAACTGAACTGAACCACCTACGGTTGGTGCTCCAGGTCTCTGATAGGTAACTGGTGCACCTGTATGAGTTCTTTATAGCTCCAGCCAGCAGCAGGACGTTTGACCAGGTGTGCTTGCTTCTCTGTGTTTGTAGGTTCACACACATTTTTTATTCCAGTCTGAGGAGAAAAGCTGTGTTATGGGGCAGTCCACGATGCTATTCCTTCCTGTCTAATCTAGAGACAGCACTTTCTCAGGGAAGTGATATTTGTACATGTCTGTACATTATCCATCCAGCACTTGAGACTGAATAGACAATTTCTTCTCTCCATCTCTTTTTTCCTTCCTTCTTTTACCTTTTTTTTTTTTTTTCATTTTATTTTGAAGATTGATTGGAGTAATATGTAAATTCACATATCCATAAACTTTTCTACTATGACATGTTCTTTACTTCCATTTTTCACTGTGTTCAAAACTTAGTCTTATTGCAGCTGGTAGGAGTAATATACTCTTATAGGTCTATCTTACAAAATACATGCATTTTCCAGAAACTGATGAGTAGAAAGAAAAATACTTCAAAGTATAGAGCCACTCTGTGAATGCAGTTAACACTTCTTTATGGGTTGTTAAATATATCAAGTATATTGTTCTGGCTATACTAGGAAATGACCTGCAAGCTAGCAAAAGTAAATCCTCATTTGTGTCCCTCTGCTGCCTTTGAAAATGTTCTAACAATTTAAAAAAGGACATAACAGCTTTAAGCTAACAAAAAAAAAAAAAAAAAAAAAAAAAAAAAAAAAAAAAGAACTACAAATAAGATCACTTTAATGTTCCAGAAGTTTTGAGGAATAATGGTCCACAAAACATATTTTTCTGATCAAAATCATCAGGAAAAAAAAATAATAAGCATTTTGATAGCTTTTTATTGTTGTTGTTGTCAAAAACTTTTTTTTTCTTTTTTTTTTTTTTTTTGCCAGACTGTATTATTTGCAAAGTAGCCAGTGTATCTACTCATGTTTGAACATAGTGCCAAGTGACAACCACATTGGTAGATAAGGAGTAACTTGGATCTTGGCTCAGTCCTAATGCATGGTGTGAGAAAGATATTTAAAATATGGATCCTTTCAGAAATGCTACTTATCTTGCTCAAGGGACGTTCAGATATTTGGGGAAGGATAAATACAGTATAAAATGCTAGATCCTGGAGGAGAATGTTGTAGTCCCAGATGGGACTGTGTTAGGGGCTGACATTTCTACAGCTCATTCATCTATGCTCAAAATACACATAACATACAAAGGGTCTGATAAAAAACAGGACTGCTTTTCATTTTAAGAAGAAATCTCTATTACCAGAAATGCCTCTAACAGTGATAAAACTGGGTACAAGGCTCACATATCTTTAAGCATTTATTCAATTTCATTTCTAAAATGAAGGTTATAAATCTATCCCAAGACCTTCCTGAAAAACAGTTATCCTCCAAGCTATTATGGACATTTACAGAAGAATGATTCTTTTCTGTGTCAGATGTTATAAAAGACAGTTCATACTTCAAATAATATGATTTATAAGTTCAGACTGTGAAGTTAAATTTAATAAAGCTCAGAGAAGATGCATGAGCCTCAAAAAGCTTTTTAATAGAGAATTTTTGGAGTCAAGATGCTAACCTTGTTTTATATTAGCTGTTCTGTATTCTGGTATATACTGGGGTTACAGATGGATATTAACAGATTACCCACTACAGAAGTTTTAAATTCTTTCCTTTTCTCTTTCTTCACAGAAGGATTTAACTGACATTTAACTATGTCTCATTACCTCTTTGTGCAGTTATAAATGTATAACTACAGGGGTTTCTTGTCTTCATGTTTGTTTCTTGAGTTGCCAACTTTTCTCTTCCATGATGCAATTCCTCAAAGAAAGATCAGTGTGATTAGTTAGTATTCCCTTTGGTTCAAGGAACTGTTTTGAGATTTAATGCTATATTCATTTTATTCTATATCTTGAAAAGTTGAATGATTACCATTTGAAAATCAGCAGTTCTGGTAAGAGTCCCACAAACTCAAGAAAAACTACCAACAGTGGAATTTTCTCCAACTATGTTTTTCAGTATGAATTTGAAGATTTGACATTATATAAAATTTCTTATGTATTATATATTTTATTCTTTTAATTTTTATAGGAATCATAAAAAAAATAACCTGATGATACCGAAGTCTTATAGAAAATGATACTTTATAAAAATTGCAAGTATTTTGATAATAAATTCCCTATTTCTTCATCATCCCTTCCAGATAAAAGATGGCAAGGGGGCAAATAAGATATATTTATATCAGAAAAATGCTGTTTGCACTACCATAACTCCTGGAAAGCAGGAGACACAGGCTGTAGGTTCTGCTCAGCCTGGGCAGCCAGATTCCTGTTTGGTTGGTTGGTTGTGTGTGTTTTTTTGTTTGCTTGTTTGTTTGTTTTTTGTTTTTTGTTTTTTTTTTTTTCATAGACTACAAAACTGTTTAACTATAAGCACACAAAGTATTTTGTACAAACTTTACTACAGTTCCTAAGGCTGTTCCTTTGGTCTTTATCCGGTGAAAATTTAATGCAAAAAAACATATACACTATGATTTAAACATTTTTGAAAAGCTGTGCACCACTAATATACGTTATAGCTACAATGTAAGCAGATTGGATGCAAATTATTATTGTATCTAGACTGCAAGTGAAAATACATTAAACAGGCTGCTAATTCACAATCAATGAAAATGCTATTATTTTAAGAGATTATTGCTGGGAACACATAAAGTATATTTAAGGAATATTCCATTTGTACTTGCAGTGTTCCAATTTTCATTCTAGTAAATATACAAAACAGTTTCAATTATTAAATAAATGCAACATGTTTAATATATTTAATAGCTTCATATGGCTTTGAACTGTTAAAACAAGTGTAACTGGTATTAATGGATCAGTTGTGATTTTTGTGTTTTGCCCTGGTAGTTCAACAACAAAAGTCATTATTTGAAGACAAGGTGTAGAATATCTTGAAACTCAGGCAAAAGTTGAGATAGAGCGTTTGAAGATTGGGATTATGTGACTGTCATCTGCAAGAGGAGACACTCCAGAAATATATCAGAAGCTATTTTAAATGCATTTATGATTGTGCAAGGCTAATTATAGAATCATATTATGGTCTTAGTAAAAAGAAAAAGCTATTTGGGGTAGACAAGATTAATTCTGGGGAGGCTTGGTTTCAAAAATTTCCTTTGGTGTAATATAGGCTCTCAAGTGGTTTGGTAGCTCACTCTGGAGTCAAGGCTTGGAAATTTGCTGGAAATTTGAATGTTTAGTGTTTAAGGTGAACACTTCAGCTGAAAATATTATGTATTTGTCAATAATATTGTTTCTGGTTAATTTTCTACAGCTCTAATTGTGCATGTCCAAATCCCTCAATCATCAATGTCACACATATCTGGGGTTTGACCACACGGTTGTCCACTTTCAGTAGGAAGAACGGAGAGAGAGCCCTAGGGTAGGGTATCCTAGAGATTATATAACCAGAGATTATATAACTAGAGATTATATATAACCAGAGTTTAGCTGCTCTGGTTATAGTAGTAGACTAAACATGCTGGGGAGCATTTCAGACCAGATGGCAGAGAACTTCTGCCTCTGCTAAGAAGTCCCTACTGCTGTGCCAGCCACACCAGGGTGATCACTGGAACGGTGTGACTCTGGAACTATCCCAAGAGCTTCTTTGGGAAATGGCTCGCTCACATGGGAGATGTGCATGCCGAGGGTTGGTCCAGCTGAACCAGGCAGTGCTTGGAAATGCTCCCAGATACTGTTTTCCCTACTAGGTTAGAAGTACCTTGCATGATCATGTTTTAGCCGTAAGGATAATCAAAGGCTGTCTACATGGACATTTCAGGCTACAAAGCACTGTATATGCTACAGCAACAAGGGCTTTATGATTGTATAAGTCAATCGCATGTCTTCACCGGACTACCCATTGAATGTGGCTAGTGCTTTTAGATCTAGATGTAAGTCTTCAGGCTATTACATATTATCTTCTCTCATATCATAAGCTTGAAAAATAACCTTGGCGATGTGTCAAGAGTTAATGCAGGTGATGAATTACAGGCCCTATCTGTGGCAGGTGTCCTGTCCCTTATTACATGATCTGACAGGGTGGGCAGGATTCTTCTGTGCCTTCTCTTCAAAGAAAAATCTTGTAATTTTCCCAAATAAGTACCCCAGACAGATTGGTCAGCTATAAGCATTGCTAGAGACACTGAATGTGGAACACTATTCATGCACTGGTATATTTTGAATAGTGTCCTTTTTGCCTGAAATTTTTTGTTAATTCTGGAGTTATCTTTCTAGTATAACATTTGAGTCTTGAGATCTTGTGACAATATCTCAGAAGCATGAGAAGAATAAATTAATTATTTGAAACAAAAATCATCATTACATCAAACACATTTTAAACCATTGCCTATTCCATGTTTAATTTTTGGCATGAAAATAGGAAGAATGAAAGTTTGTTAGCTGATTTTAATTCTGTAATTGTAATCTAGCATATTTTTTGTTTCACGATAAATATCCAATATTTAATTCTTCACCATCATTATGCTTACTGAAGTATCTTGTCAATCACATCAATGTTTTTCTGTTTCTGCACAGTGTTTAGGTAAACAGTGGAAATCTTTGCCCTGTCTCGTTAAAGAATAGAAGTTTTCATGGGTTCAAAAGACATTATACAAACACATGAAAGAAAATTCCACAGGCTCTTAAGATCAGAGATACCACTATTTTGGTGATGAAATCCCTAGAGTATATATTGCTGGAACCTTGGAAAATTTTGTATTACACTTACAATGTGTGCAATTTTTCTTTAACCTTCCAACAAGACATTAGGTTAGCTCAAGTATGATCATCCATGTCAAGAGTAGAGCACTTGAGACATACGTATATGATTAGGTCCTTTTCAAACGACTTTTGGGATCAAATTCTCTGCTGGTATAAGTGGGTGCAATTATACTAAAACTATGCTCCCCAAAGTAAGAAAATCATTTGGCTCTTAGCTCTTGAAAAGCACTAAGATGTCTACAAGAAATTGCTCACCTGTACAGTGAAGTAAAGTAAGAGCAAAAAACAATGACCTCCAGCATGACAGCTAAAACTCACAAAACCGTATGCACTCTGACCATCTACAGCCAATCAAGCTATTCAAAAACTGGAAAAAATCATATCATCATGATTTATGTATCCTATGTATACTTTTTTTTTTTTTTAATTATATAGATCATTTTTAGATAAGAGGAAAAGTCTGCATCCCATTATAACTGTCACTACATAAAAAACACCAAATATTTTAAGTTGGTGGTGTAGCTGAAACTACTCATTACTTGACCGACATTTTCTCATACTCATATGTGAATGAGGTTTTCAGTGGTTATTATAGGGAAGATAGGAAAAATTCCAGGTACTGAAAAGATGCTTTTCTGTTGTTCCAGGTCACCCATTTTTAAAACAGTAGTTGAATTTCAAATTTTCTGTGAATTGACTCAAAACATTTTTAATGGAATAGTTGGTTTTGATATTTCACAACCTTATAACAGTTGTTTAATCCAGGTATTTTCAAAAAGAAATGATGAAGCTGGACAGAACTACAGTGTACACCATGTGCTACTGTAACAACATGAAGAGAAACCACACTAGAAATGCAAAGGTGAATGTGATGTTTAAATATTCCGATGTAAAAGGGCACTTTTTAAGTATTCATGAAAAATAAAAAGCTCTTAAAAACCAAAATACCTTAAAAAAGAGGTCACCAATATTTTTTTTTCATACTTTTCCATTTTCCAACCTTCCATAGCCTGAAATGATTCAGCAATAAGGAGCAAACAAGAGACCCTTGAAAGAATTTCAGATTTTCTTACCACAGATTGACTAGGAAGGGATGCTCCAGGCCTTGCATTATCTGTAGCTCCCGAAAAACATTTCGAACTTCATCTCTCTCAATACATTTCTGTTTATTCATGTATTTCATGGCATACATTTTCTTGGTGTCTCTCTTCTGTACAATGCACACCTAATTGACAGCAAAGAAAAAGGCAAAGTTTGAAACCTACAAAAGGAAATTCAGTTGTGACTTTGGAAAAATATATATATTTTTTCACATTTTTATTCAAGATTCTAAGGAGATCTGAATACAACAACCAAAGAAAAACTTTGGAAAGTTCATGTTATAGCTAAGCAGGATTAGACTTCAATTAATGAATTAACAAAAGAACAGATGTCCTTACAGAATGAGAAACCCAAAAAAGTGGCACAATAATTTCCAGAATTTATTCTAGGAGTAATACACTTGAATTGCTTGAATCACTGTCTATTTTGTTAGTCACAGAAATTATTGCCTCCTGCTTAGGAAAACGCACAATTACTGTCCTCATTCCTACTGGTTGATACCCCCATTGTGATTATTGCTATGTTCAGAAGGCTCAATATTTAATCTTAGTATCAAAATTATTCTCCCTCATTATTATTTAAATGAATTTTTTCATACAGAAGTTCATCATGTTATTTTTGAAGTCAAAATTGCAATGACAGTGAATTTCTTTGATTTAACATGGTTTACCTTTTTTGACAAAAGCCAAAAAAATTTGTAAATGCAGCACAAAAATCTTAAGAACACCCATGTAACTTGTCTGGATTTTTATTTATTTTTATTTATGTATTTTCATTTGTTATTGTGGTAGCTTTCCTTGTGAAGAAAGCTGGAGACTGTAACTTGCACCACATCTAAGAACCATCATTTTAAATATGATATTTCTCAACACAGAAATATATTATAGATGTACATCTCATCCCCAAAGGTGGTGTGAATCTTCTCTTCATAAAAGCCCTACATGCATACACCTTTCCCATTAATTGATCAGGGCTTTTTAAACTGACAGATCCAGTGTGTCTTGACAGCCAATAAAATATTAGCGGAAACATTTATTTTGGTGCAACATTTCTATTGCTGATAGAGCCTAGGCTCTAATCAGAATTTTTCATCATCAGGGTATATATATATATATGCACTGAAAGCATCTGATTTCAGTATCATAGCTCTGTGGTGCCTAAGTTCAAGAGTATGAAGAATTTATTTGGTATGGACACTATTATTATTATATATATATATGTACTATATATGTACATACACACCTACACACATGCACATACTATAATATATGAATATATATATACCTACCTAAAATTAATGCTCAGAGATCAAATTACAACACTGTGCCAACAAACAAAACAAACAAAACAAAAAAAAAGGGTTTGGGGTACTCAGAATTCAGAAATGATCTGGAACAACTGAGGCAATTTTCAACAGCTGAAACCTCCTCTCTGACATTAAAAGATGTCATCTGAATTCTATGCCTGGTAATGAACCACCAGGAGAAGGATGAGGGGCCTAGAGAGAGGTACTCCATTGTCACTTCTATCTTAATCTTAGAGGGAAGGTTCCAGGAACGTACAATCATCATATTTTACTTGCTCTACCTTTTTCCAGTGCCTTCAAGAGGAATTGTCTCAGTGAAACTGAACCACAATTATTTCTCTGCAACTCTTTTTCTAGGAAGTGTGTTCTCGAGCTCAAATCTACTCCAAAGATAGGAGTACAAAGATAGTTAATAGAGTAGTTTAAACATATAATTATAAGATGTGCTTAAGCGGAGTTTCTAACTATGTCTCCTAGATCAGGAGGTGTTCTGCTAATTAAGTAAAATATGGATGTCAGTGTTTTGTCTTGACCCCATCAATGTTGCACAATGGTAAATACCAAAATTTTGTTTCATTTTCTTCCCTGGGACTATTATGGAATGTCCGAATGTTTGTCATGTGCTTAAGATAAGTAAATGTTAAAAATGATATAGAAAGAAGCCAAGCTGTGGAACTATTGGGAAGTGATGTTGGACTTTTTATGGAAGAGACAATATGTGGGTCTGAACTGAAATGGAGGGATGGAAAGGAGTAGTTGGAGCTTCCACAAGTTCTTAAAAAGTGTAAGCAGAATTCATTGTGGCAATTCCTGATATCCTGTCTGAGATTATGTGGACACTCCAATTTAGTGAATCACATTATAAAGTATAATGTTTCTACATTATAAAATATTATGTTTATAGATCTTGGCTCAGAACCTAAGTCTAGAACTTCATTCAATTATATGAATTTATGGTGTGATTTTCATATGAAGCTTGGCTGAGACTGAACTGTTTGTGGAAGTCTCTCCTTTCATTACATGATAAGCCTTTCCATTAAACAATTGAAGACTAGGAATGGGGCTTTAGTCAACTGAGAATTGACAAGTTTCACAAATGGGCTAAACTAGAATCATATACAGCACCTAAATAGGTAATGTAAATAGATTCAGTTTTAAAACACTTGTGTGACTCGAGAATGTATTCATTTCTCTCACCTTCCAGTAAAGACAAGTGTATTCATCACAGCTGAAAACATTCAAGGTAAAAGCAGGCTTTCTGTTGCTAGAATCATAGCAAACATTTTCTAGCAATGTATATATATACCGATCTTTTATGATTTTCAGAATCAATGGGATTTTCATTAATATATAAATTTGCTCTGTTGGAAATAAGGAAATCCAAGCTACAATCACATTGATATTATTGTGAAAAATGTTTGACATTGCTATGTCAATGTTGAATAGTAGTGAAGATCCTCCCTGACATTTTACCTGCTGGCTGTCATCTCTTTTTCTGAGCAGGATGTTAATGAGCTGAAAATACACCACTGCTGCAGGAAAGAAAGAAAAAGCCATCCAGCTCTCCTCACATGTGCAGTCTTAATGGAGAATGTTTATGTTGTTTTCTTGTTGTTGTTTTATTTGTTTATGGTTAAAATTATTTTCAAAGGAGTTATTTAAAATAGGGACAAACAGGTGCTCTGGCACCTCAACAAACAAATTCTGTGATGACTCATTATTGTGGAAGTCTGAGCAGAGTTGTCTTATTTACACATATCAGCATAGAAGCCTGTCTTGCCAACATTACGAAAACATTCTCTTTCAATTTTTCTGTGAATATCATTTACCAGATCCCAGATTGTGCCTTGCTTGAATTGATATCACTGCTTCATCAGTCTGTGTAGGAGATACTTCAAACCCAGTATAGCTTCAGAGTCAGCAGGGATAGACAGACACATCCATCTCTGCCTAAGGTATGGGTCTAAATAGATCCAGGAAACCACCTCTAGAAGGATGTCTTCTCTTCTTAAGTCCCTCTAAAGTGACTGTAGATGACTAGCTTGGATGTAGGCAAGTCAAAATGTGTGTAATACAAGTCCTCATTAATTTTCTTTGGAGTCAACTGGTCCTTAGTTTTGAAAAGTCTCATGTGAAAATATTCCCTTTCTTAAAAGGGCTATATGTCATAACTGTTAACACAGAGTTGTTTTTTTGTTTGTTTGTTTTTTATATATATATATATATATATATATATTTGTCAGAAAGGAAAAATTAATTGTTTTCAGAACTAACAAGTTAAAAGAAATTTCACCAGTGTGAATTAGAGCCACTTACCCTTAGAACCAGAGGAAGAAAACCCATAGGTTAGGACTGCAGGACTAAACTACACTTTTCAGAAGAAAAATATGCTATGGTCCACTTCTAACCACCATCTTTGGTTTCCTGTGATTTCACATGCAAAAAAATAGAGCACATACAGATCCAGTCTGATTTACAGATTAATAGATCACACAAGCTGTTATGGGCCCGAATTTACTACTGGTTTGCTGCCACAGGCTGCAAACTGCTACACAGGAGCAACCATAGGCAGATTCAGAGAAGCTCTTCCCTTCTCTTTCTCATTAACCTCAAAAGATTTCTAGCTGTCATGTGCTCAGTCCAGAGAGAACAGGAGTACTTAGTTTCAATAAAGCCATTTTTTGCCTGAGTTTGGTATATCAGTACTTTGACTTCTCAAACTACCATATAATATGGTTTCATGACAGGTCATGAATCATATGAGACTCAAAACTGCAGCCAGAGAAAAATCCTCTGTGCAGGATTTCTGTTAGGTGGAGGGTTAACAGCTGGAGAACCCACCTCAGCCTTTCTTCTGTACTTATGCCTTGTGGATGTCAGGTCAGTAGACCAAGTGAGGTACATACAGCTGCCATGAGTAATTACAGTCCAGGAGAGGACTGTGGCACTGCATAGGCAGAAGAGACTCACCTAGACATAGGGAACTACAAGATAGAAATCAGCTGTATGTTTCACACTGAGTTTGTGAATTGACAAAACTGCTATGAAGTATGGGCTTGAAATATTGCTACCTTGTTTTTTCTTACCCAGATACTCTAAAAAATTAATGATCATAGTCTCAGCCTACAGGCAGTCTTGGAAAGATATACACAAAGAAGCTGGAGAATGGATGTCATAAGTTTGGATTTACACTGTTAGGGAATTCCCTTGAAACAGGGAAATTCATTCCCACATTCCCCTGAGCAAAGCATAACAGCTGGAGAAGGGACCAAGCATCTGCTTAGTATCGTTTCATATTAACTCAAGCTAAAGAAAAAGGTGTCTACACTGACAAACAATATTAATATTCTGTAGTAGTGCATTATATTGCTTTAAGGATAGCAGCAGATTTTTATTTTTTTTCTGAAATACTTTGCATATTATTTAGTAAAGTACACTTGATCAGTGCAGACGTGATTCTGGGCTCCCATCTGTTTTACACCAGTGCAATTTCAATTACTTCAGCAAAGGAAGTCACTGTTTTATACCACCAAATTAATCAAAACTAAGTCCTGCATCTCAGCATCTTAGACAAACAGGAAAAAGAGTCTGTACGTTCACATTATAATTTGAATTTAATTTAAGCAGGTCAGATTGTTCACTATACCTGCTCACATGAACAGAGAACTTAAAGAAAATTGGTACCATAACATCCTTTAAAACTTGTTTCACCTGAATACAAATTATTTTGCAGCAGTAAGCCTGCAGAACCAATTATATTGTTACTATCATGGTAAAGAACAATGATAATTCTTGTATTTCATTCCTATTCAGTATCATAGTTACTGAGAGGATAAATATCCAGTTTTGGGGGGATATTTAAGTTGATAGGAATGATGGCTCCACATATAACAAAATAGACAAATTAGCCAGATTAAATGTAAGAGAATGGTTCTAAATTATGACATGGCATAGAGAAATATCTGCTTAGGCCAGTGTTTGGAATTTCTGTTTTGAGGATTTTAAACTGTCCACTTTTAAATTTACTTAGAAGAAAAACATTTAATATGTGAATAAAAGCTCTTTGGAAGAAATAATTTCTGACCTTGCATATCTCAAATGAGTTTAGAAATACTAACAGCTGAACTATGTAAAGCATAATCAGCCTACAGGTCTTCAAAAAAATATATATATATTAAAAAAAAAAAAAAAAAGAGAGAGAGAGAGAATTTATTTCCAACACATTCAATGGACACCAAGGTTTAAGAAAAGAGCTATCTTCATTAACCTAGCAAAGCAAGTTCACTGAAGCCAGCAAAGACACTTTTAGAGGAGTGCCACATACCTATCACAGCCTGGATACCTCTGTCATTGTGGCAATATCTCAAAGGTCTGTATACGTATATATATACACTGATGGATACAGATATATACACTGGGATATATACACTAGGTATGTATACATGTGCCCAGGAAGACTGGACAAGTTTTTGGTGAGTGATCATACATCATCCTGCCATAGCTTGCATGTCACTCAGTGTGAAATGGTGCTACACAGGCTCAGAGCTCAACTTCGTCATCTCCTTTACTAGGGTGCAACCTGAACTCTTAAGAACCCCTTTCCAAACTAAGAAAATCATGCCTGATTGTTTCCAGAAATTAGCATGCTCCTTTTTATCTCTTCTCTCCATGCACATTTCCTATGCTCTTCACAACTGCTGTGAAGTATCTTCACCTTCCTTAGGGAAGAAGCTACAGAGTAGAATACTGCACTGATTTAAACGTCCTTAAGAAGAGAGCATGTTCCAGGGCAGTTGCTTAGAACAGGAGACTATTTCTCAGAAAAGGCAAGCTCTTGGAATACAAAGCATTTGATACCAAATGGACCAGGAATTTGTACAATTGCAAATGTTACTACTGTGAATTGAAAATGCCAAAGGTAAAGGAAGGAAGTTGCTTTCTATAACCAGTCAGGAGGGATATAGAATAGCTGATGAAGTAATCATCCCTAATGAATGATGGAAAGTGCTGAGGATCACCTTGAGCTCTGTGCACAAATGAAAGCTGAAATGCATGGAATCTCTGCTATATCAGATACCTAGTGCAGCAATATCCTGTTGAGGCCCAAGGTTGCTGTAGCAACCACAGTAATTTAAGAAATATTTAAGGACCACCCACTGTAAGACAAGACAAGGTTCAAGACCTTCTAAGGAACCTGAAGGTGTGCAAGTCCATGAGACCAGGTTAGATGCATCCATAGATGCAAAGGAAACTCATGACAGTCTGGTGAATTTCCCACTGACTGGAAGAGGGGAAACATAACCCCGATTTTTAAAAAGGAAAAAAAAGGAAGACCCAGGAAACGACAGACCAGTCAGTCTTACCTCTGTGCCTGGCAAGATCATGAAGCAGATCCTCATGGAAACTATACTAAGGCACATGGAAAATAAGGAAGTGATTGATGACAGCCAGCATGGCTTCACCTAAGAGCAGATTGAGCCTGATAAATCTGGTGGTCTTCTATTACGGGGTTACAGCACTGGTGGATAGGGAAGAGCAACTGACATCATTTGCCTGGGCTTGTGCAAAGCATTTGACACCGTCCCACACAATATCGTTCTCTCTAAATTGGAGACATGGGTTTAAGGGATGGACCACTCGGTTGGAGATATGGATTTGAGGGACGGACCACTCGGTAGGTAAGGAATTAGCAGGATGGTTTCATTCAAAGAATTGTGGTCAATGTCCAAGTGGAGATCAGTAATGAGTGACATTCCTCAGGGGTCAGTAATGATACCAGCAACATCTTTGTCACTGACATGGATGACCTGAAGTACTGCATTCAACTGTGGGGCACCCAACATAAAAATTATTTGCACCTGTTGGAAAAAGTCAAAAGGAGGGCCACAAGGATGATCAGAGGGCTGGAGAACCTCTCCTGTGAAGAATGACTGAGAGTTGTGGTTATTCAGCCTGGAGAAGAGAAGGCTTTGGGAAGACCTTATAGTCACCTTTCAGTACCTAAAGGAGGCCTACAAGAAAGCTGAAGAGGGACTTTTTAAAAGAGTATGTAGTGATAGGACAACAGATAATTGCTTTAAACCAAAAGAGGGTAGATTTAGATTAGATCTTCAGAAGAAATTCTTCACTCAGAGAGCAGTGAAGCACCAGAACAGGTTGCCCAGAAAAGCTGCGGAAGCCCCATTTCTGGAAATGTTCAAGGCCAGGTTAGATGGGGCTTTGAACCACTTGGTCTAGTGGGAAGTGTCCCTGCCCATGGCAGGGGGGTTGGAAATGGGTGACCGTTAATGTCCCTTCTGACCCAAACCATTCTGTGATTCTGTGAAATATTGGGAGAGAAAATGTAATTGTACCAACAGTAATAAAATAAAAGCTAGAACATACCTTAAAAAATTCTAGTGCTGTCAGAAAACAGAAGGCCACAGAGTAATCATAAAGGAATAAAGCAGTTTAAGGAAAGTGTAATACCAAACATGGCTTTTTACATGTTGTAGGATGCTAGAGCACAATATACCCCAAACAGTAAACAACAAGTCAATAGAGATTAAAGATTTTGCATCATTTGTTGACATTTTCTGCTGCCAGGTACTTCCAAAAAGACGTTAATAGGAAAAGTTGCCAGCAAAGAGGCTTCTAAATGAATGTTAAAAGCAAGACTGACTCAGTGAGAAAGACACTTGAAATGGTGACTGATTTGCTGTTGCGCTTTTGGCTGTGGTATAATAGGTCATTTTGAAATGTGTTTCTTTCTTTCCCTGTCTGTAGAAGGAAAAATCAGCTGATTGGTTAGACACTTGCATTCATTTGGGAAAAATAAGACGGTTATGCCAAGGACTATTCTGTTGCATTGACAACTACAAAATAAGGATTCAAGTTTAAAGGGGACCCTACTCATGAGTAACATTTTCTCTCAGGGTAGTGAAACTGTTCTCACACACACATATCATCTAAATAGGTTCACAAGGACATTGCAGCCATATGAACCTGTTAGAAAATTAGAAGTTTCTAGAAATGTCTTAGTGTTTAGAAAAATTTTATGAATGTTTCTATGGAGTACAATGGGTCACCATCAAACAATAAACCTATAAAATGTGTGTAGGCTTATATTATTTTTCTGCATGACATGGTAAGATGAGGGCCCCTTTGAGAAGGCAAAGACAATAGAGGTGTGAATGGGAAGGCTTCAAGGAAAGATGGGTGCAGCGATCTTTGTGACAACCAGCATGATTTAGATATACCTTTAACAGTTTATTCTTGATCTAACTTCAATCCAGCAATGGACCTCTATTTGGTTTGACATGATATTCCATCAGCGTAGTGTGATAATAGACAGTCACAAATCTCCAGCTGCCCTGACTTTTAAAGGATTCTTAACCTCTATTTTGCACTAGCAGTATATTCTCCTGTTGACTTCAGAGAGGGCTTCTCTTGGAATATACTGAACCAGATAAGGACCATGCCATGAAGGACCATGAGGTTCTTCACAAAGTATTTCAGCCTACTGCAAACTGGAAGTAATTTTTATGCATGGAAGACCAAAAACCAACAAAATCCTATGTAAGAGTTTAATGTGTAAATACAGTATCTCACTAGCACTCATCTGGCATATATTGAAGAATCATTTAAAATAAGATCTAGAGAGATATTGCTTGATCAGTAACTGAAGTTATATTTCATATCCAAATGTATTCCTGCAAGTAATGGTTTCTAATGTTTTTATAATATGATTTTCTCTGGCTGCATGGCCTTGTATTTACCCATATTAAAATTTAAAACCTTGTTATAGTCTTTATTATAGCAAAGAAAGGTCATCTACTCATGTGTAAACAAACCATTTATCTTCTCTGTTTCAGCAAAAGCCCATTGAATTAAACAAACATTTACTCAATGATCATAATTACAGTGTATGTCAGTTTATAGAGTCTGAAGCGCGTTGAATCTATACAAAGAGCCTTTAAAATATTTCGATTATTTTAGAGACTTGAATGAGTCCAAAGATTTCAGAACAAGAGCTCTCTGTTGGACTGTGTAAAAAAGTAGTGTGCTCTTACTTTTTTGTATATTCTTGTCTTGGGGACTGACTTCTAAACTTTCCTAATCCCCGTTGAAAAGGCTTAATTATTATAATAATTTTTTAATCAATTAGCTTAGTGAATACATTGCAACAGAAATGGTTTAATGAATAATGAGAGTCAGTATGGTTGTGATGAGAAGTTCTTTAGAAGTAAAAGACTACAAACGTATGTTCCTTTAACCTGATCAAGGATGGAAAAATACAAATGAATTCTCTATTAGATTTTTAACTGCTACAAATAAGTTGATTCTTACCTTTCCAAAACTCCCCTTCCCAATAGCCCGCAATATTTGAAAATGGTCAAAGTTAACTGCAAAACAAAGGAGAGAAGAGGAGTACAGTTTGTAGAGTGCTAAGTCAGAATCAGAAATCAGATAACAAAAAAAAATGACAATGATTCCAATTAATGTCATTTTACCATGTGATATTTACCTTCTACCCTTAAAACACCAAATATATTTAATAGCTAATAAAAAGTTTCCATTAAAACAAGCTCAATTAATTTTATTCATCAGTCCATGCTGGCCCAATGTATCCAATGCCCAGTATCCCCAAAAAACCCATATCCCTGCTTTAACCAAGAAAAAAGATAATTAACCTGTCTTAACCATAACAAGACAAAGTTACAATTACATCTATAAGAGAAAACTGCCCAGTGTTTTTTAGAACAAGTAAGATCTTTTAAGTGGGTATTGAATAATAAATTAGTAATAGGTAGTAATAAATACTACCTGCTAACAGAATATGTAGCGATATAAGGATAGTATTTTTCAAGTAATCACTGTGCAGTGATTCCCATATTCTTTTGTAGTGATGAAAGCTTGCTCTTAGTAGGATCATCCCCTCTAGACTTTGCCACCTTAATACAGTACCTAATTCTAATATTTTTAGACTATTTTGTAGATGTATAATACATTTGTTTGGGAAATTTTCATTTTAGCTTGTCAGTAGAATGGATTTACTCCCATTTCATGAAAATCTGACAGAGTCTGTCCTAAACATTGAAGTGGTTTGCTGTGAGAGTGAGCAAGAGATTTCATTTCTCAGAAATGTCATTATGTTTGGTGTTGTATGAGACTGAACACAGCATGACCTTCAAATCTCTGGTTCATTGGTAGGTCTGGTGGTTAAAAAAGTCCAACAACATCCTGAACAGAATTGATTTCGAGTCACTGAAACACAAACATGACAATGTGTGATACAGATTTTACAGTCATTTGTCAAAAAAGAATCTCACTTAAAGCTAAATTCAGTGAACTGGAGTTGACAAAGTTCACTGCAACTTAACAGGATTTTTTTTCTTAAAACTTTCCTATGTTCCTGGTTTTGGTCATGTACCTTCAACTATATGCCTATTATTGCCGTAAGAGTAATCAGCAAAATTATGTAAACAGACTGTCACTGTAAAAATGTGGTAACATGAACAAATACAATAAAATATGACTGACATCATGATGAAGAAGAAAATAATATAAATCTAATAATAGGTTAAATATTTATCAATATATATATATACACTTATATAATATATGTAATATATATATATTATAATATATAATATGTAATGTATATATGTAATATATATAATATGTAATATATATATTATATATATGTATATACAAGCTACATCATGAGTAGAGTGTTATAAGATTGATGTATATCAAGCCACTGAAAGAGGCAAAAATCTTATTTTCCCTTTTGCAGTGGTATCTCATTTACACTATTAATATCGCATAATATATTTAAACATTTGTTTATTTATGCTTGCTTACACTGTCTTCAAGGAAACATGGTTACCCCTTTCATTACTGCATCTATAGCAACCATCTTCCTGGTAATTGCTGGAGACTAAATGAAATCCAGAACTAACAGATCTGAAAGCAGATGACTCTCATCTTGAGCAAAGATGTTAATTGTGAATACAGCAGTTTTAGGATTTGGTTACTAAAATAAAATAAATAAATAAATAAATAAATAATGCATAACTTTGCAAAGGATTAATAAGCTGTTATTGCTGGAAAGCAAATTTTGTGCTGAATCATGTAAGAGTTAGGGTAATCCAGATGTTTGAAAGAAGCAAGATTCTCTGTAAATGACTTGCTTGTTTGTTCCCAGCCCAAAGATTTTAACAGTGCAATGCTGTCTTGTAGATTCTGTTGGTCATTACTGGTGTGATAGGCAAGATGGTCAGTTTAGGATAATGCCTTCCACAAAGTCATGTCAACTTAAATCTTGTTCCCACAAGTCATCCTTCCCAAGTAGTGACTGCAATCTTTAAGATGATCATTAAGTTTTCACAGGACTTGAACACAACATTGAAAAGATGTAAAACATTATGTTCATCTCATTCACTTATTCAGTGTGGAAAATTCAGCAGCTTTTCCCTCCATCACCAGCTGGTGTTCTTCAGGTCACTCCCCTGCTTTCAAGCCTCTGATGTTTCCTGTTCATCTTACCAAGTTTTAACAAGAATTTTAATTAAAGAAAGCTTATTTTGACTTTGTCCTTTACCTTGCAGGCATCCAGTTGAGGCCAGCTCCCACGTACAACTGGAAAATCGGTGATGCAGTCTATAATTATCTGGTTTTAATTCAAGTCACATTTCAGTAGAACCTGACCATATTATTGAGCTGAAGCCTGGCTGGTTTTGAAATATATCAGCTTGATAAATTATTTCATTTTTTCATTTTGATTTTTTTTTTTATGAAACTGAAATAAAGCATTTATTATTAGCCATGAGAAGGACATTTTTTGTTGTCTCTATAATTTCTATTCTGTTTATCTGTATTTCTCTAGTGGTCCTTATTGCTCTGAACAAGTAGAGCAACTTCTTTTGTTATTGGATTTAATTATAAATTGGACTTCCATAAGAAAGAAATTATTAAACAATGCATTTGGCCATGAGTTAGTTATATGGCCATGGATTATTAGTAAGTCATATAAGTGGTTAAAAAACATAACTATAACAATTGATCAAATTTCTCAGTTTTTATATTTAACATGGTTAGAAAGTGGGATGTAACATTTTCAGATCTTCATTAAGAAAAAAGAGTACTTTCTTTCTGTAGTTAACTGTATCATAAGCCTTATCTTAAATCACAGTACAGTGATTGCAGCATGTTTTGCATAAGGAAAATGAAAGGGATAATTTTGCACTTGAGACCAATGTGAAGTTCAGCTGAGGCAAAATTAAGATGTTTTAAGAAACAGTTCCATCAATGGCATATCAGCCATGTAGAAATCATGTTAGCACCACAATCCTAATAAAGAGTGAACGGTCAAGTTAAGTTTACTGACACCTTGTTGCTAAACTAATCATTCTCTTCAGGCTTTTTTAATCTCCAACTGTCAGATTTTATGGCGTATTTTGTTCATCACAATTTTATTTTATTTTATTTTATTTTCTGTTCTGTATGTACTTTTTCTCCCTTCCAGTGAAAATTCAACACCACTGGGTCACCACTTATTCTCAGAATTACAGCTCTCTGTGACCTCTAGCATTTCCAATGTTCAAAATATCATCAAGATCAGACACTGCCTTTTCCTCTGTGTAAATAAGATATCACAAGTATTGTATTCTTGTCTTCTAAAACATCACATGTCCAACTCTCTTGTGGAGCCTGGTGTTGTAGCTAATGACATTTTCCTAGCACAAAGCCCAGCTGAGATAATGGTGTGGTTTCAGAAGGACAATTTCTTCAGTAACACTAATATAACTATTACCCTTTTAGAAATAGTTTGTCATATTTTACTCAAGAAGAAAAAAACATATGTTGCAACTTCCTGATAATTTCCTTAATTTTACTATTACAATGTACTTAGGTGATCTGAGATATTATCTTTGAACTTCAGTTTTAGAGAATAGATATTTTTCAGAAACCAAAATCAGTTTTTATTGTCTTCAGCTATTTTTTCATAAAGACAAATCCACAGAATGAAATTATGTGTGATCCCACAACAATATGAGGGAATTTCCTTTCAGTTTCATTGATTTTCAACATTTTGGAAAAGTCAAGAAGAACCATGTTTTCCACTTACCATTTTCCACCCAAAAAGTCACTATTAATTAAAAGCTGAGAAAGACTATGGAATAAAACAAAGATATTAGGCTAACTAAGGGAGAAAATAGATCAGTATTTATGGTGTCTGTTGCATGATACAGTATCAGAGTGACTGACACTTGTTAATTTCAGTAATGAGATATATATGCATATAAAATAAAGAATTTTGTTTCTTTCAGTTGAGTTGCACTCAAATAAATCAAATGAATTCCATTGCACAGCTCCAAGTCTTTGTTAATTATTGTAACTACATGTATACCTTGCTTTTATTATTTTCATGGTTTTGAAATAACCTTGTGTTTCTTTTTCCAGTAGTTTAATATAGAACTAATAAAATCTTGGATGATGGTGATGGAACTTGCAACCTGAATGAAAGTTTGCACCCTGCTTGCCATGAAAAAGTGAAGAAAAAAAAAAAAAAAAAAAAAAAAGGTGGTTCTAGCTAGTGCAGATACTTGATCAAATACATTATTTCTCTCAAAAATATCATGAATATTTAGAAGAATAGCACAGTGGTTTGTGACCAGCTTGGTGTGGTGTAATTGCCTGAGGTAACTAGGGAAATAAAACTAACCTTCACATTTTAAAGAAAATGTACAACATTGAAGAAGCTTTCAGGGTAGGACATAGCTGCATTACCTGAGCATTCCCTAGGCTTCCAACCTTAGATGCTATCGCGCTGGGGAAACCTGGTGTGCTAGCTCTAAGGAACAGTACAGAGCATAGAGTGGAGTGGAGACACCACGGCTAGGCTCTGTAACCAGGTGGGGACTCTATTGTTCTTGTGCACACCAAGACCGATAAGCTGCACTTTTTGCCACCCTGAGCCAAGGACCTGTCATGTTTTGACAAATGCTGTACCCTAGTGTACTTTTTGCTCATTATAATATCATTATAATACCAAAACACACCTCCATCCCAAAAGCTACCCGCCTCCAAGGTGCGACCACCCCTCACAGAGCATGTGCTCTGAATTTCTCAGAGCCTATTACTTTAAACAGAGATGGGAGAACTTTTCACCAATCATAACTAAGATATGCTTGACTAGAGTCACTCAAGCTCCACCTAAAAGATAGAAAATAATGTAAATTGGCCTAAGAGAGAGGGGATGTTAGGGAAGATACCACCATCAGGGGAGATACCATCCCGAGGGAATGCAACATCCTTAGGACCTCCTGACTCCTGGGATCAGTCAACGGGCTGAGCTTCTCTTCCCCCCCCCCCCCCCCCCACTGGGACACCTTTGGGTGAGATTTGAATACTTGTTTATAAATCTTTCTAGAATCTTTGATTTTTTTAACATGTTAATTTCTAGGCTGCGCACCTGTAACAGCTGTAACACCTGTGGATTTCATGCATGCTAACTTGCTTTTGCAGACAGTCGCTATTGCCAGCAATCCAAAGAACCTGTGTACCTGTTGCTGTAATAAATCACACTTGATTGCATTGTTATAGCTCTCATTAAGTGCAACTAGGGTAAGGGTAGTTATATGTTATTGGTGAATCCGTGACCGTGATAGTTCAGTGTTCTGAATCCAACCAGACCCCAGATGGTTAACACGTTATTGGTGAATATCCAACCGGACTCCAGACAGTTAACACGTTATATGTGAATCTGACTGGACCCCAGATGATTAATACGTCATTGGTGAATATCTGACTAGACCCCAGATAATTAATACGTTATTGGTGAAATCTGTGATTGTGATAGTTTAGTACCCTGAATCCAACCGGGCCCATAACGGTTAATCAGCTACACTCCTTAATGTGACACTTGGTTACAAGAGGCCCTTTTCTGGCACAGCCTTCTCACATGACAAGTGCTTCAATACCTTCTTCCCCTATCTATAGAAACAGCAATCATTACATTTTTAAGCAACTGTAAAATTAGGTATAGGAAGTAGTTCAGTGCTCAGACACACAAGTATTCAGGAGAGTAGTGACAGTCAATCCAGGTAATAGTGCTTTCCCTACAAAGACTGAAAGCAATTTTCAAAGTGATGAAAAGCATATTCTGCTGTGGAAGTGGAGGTACAGAAATAAGTAGATGATTGACTCTAACCACACATGTCAAGTTTCTGCAGAGCTGAGAACAGAACCTAGGTCCCTCTTCAGACCACACCATTTCTCAGGCACATCTTTCCAACTGCATGAGTTTTGATGGAGCAGTCATTTAATAAAAAACTTTCTAGTGAAAGATAAAATCAATGTTTCTTGCTCAACTAATAAATATTTCTTCCTCAAGGATAATGTAAACTATGGGGAAAATTTGCACCTCAGAGACTATTATTTTTTTATAACTATCCTACGAAAACACTGAGTAGCTTTAATAGAAAGGACAAGTATTCTTTTTCTTTTTCTATTTTTTTTTTGTACAAATTACTCACCATTGTATGAATAATGATGTGTCAAAATAATTATTTTATATGAGTTTACTTCTGCTATGTTATTCACAAACAGTACAGTGATTTGAATGAAGCCAAAACAAGCAAACTGTTACTTCATTACAAATCTTTATATTTAATTTATGATATCACACAAGAACCCAACATTTCTACCCTTTGAATTGTAGTTTTACTACTCTAAAATATTCTCAGACTACCTAGCATTTGTTCAAGTGTGAATTAAGTCTAGCTCAAGAGGTAATATGTATATCAGGTGGATGCTACACAGAGCTGTTGCTCTTCTTGCAGCTGAAGGATATTGATAGTATACTTATGTGATTAGTCCAAACACAATTAATAATCATTACCTGAAATAATCTTGTATCTACAAGAGCAACTATCCAATCGAAAGTGGTCAAAGGAAAAATGCAGACTTACTTTGCACCACAGAAAATAAATTAGGAACTTTATTAAAAAAAAATAATAATAATTAATGAAGATAAATAAATAAATAACTTAATAAGCTTCCAGAGCTACATCCAGCTTTTCTTCTCTATCTGATTCCCACTGACTTATTTGGTCTCTGTGGCAGTAGTCAAAACTGGAACACAACCTCTAAAGCATTCGGAAGTGTACAATAAAGCCATATATTTCTTCTAAATTTGGCCTGTAAAGTTTCACCTGCTGTAGACCTGCTCTACTCACTGAACAGTACTGCTATTAGGGTTTCAGACTAGTTCTGCAGTCTTCTTTATGTGTGTCTCCTTTTGAGATTTTCCAGCCTTTCCTAGAGAGAGACACTATGCTACACTGACAGAACCTCAATATCTCAGCAGCCTTCACTTGTTAAAATTACTATAGTACTTCTATATAGAAACACACAAGATGAATAACCAAGTAGATACAGTCAGTACTCATGCTTTAGTACTCAAACTGGAGTCACCAGCTTGAATGGATATAGACAGGAGAAACATGAAGAGTGCTTAAAAATTAGATTAAGGGACATAAAATGGTTAAGGTAGTTATAAAGAGTCACATTCCATCATATTTTATTGATGGGAAATGTAATAGTGAAGAAAGATTCTGTTTAAATTAAGTATGAAATGAATTTTTGTTGATGGAACAGAAAAGCCAGCCGTACCTTTGAGGCTAGCAAAGAATACAAAATCTGTGTAGCTTCATTAGGTTTATGGGTGGAATAAGCCATTCCTATATACTAATTGATTGGGGAACATGCTAATTAGAAAGAGTTACATAACTGAAGGACAAGAAAAAAAAAATAGTTTCAGAGCTGATTTTATCTTATTAATGATAGAACATGGCATTTTTTATCATTGTATTTAGGGGCCTTGCATTCAAATTACATTACAATGGCTCAATTCTTCAAGCTTAATGAGTGTTTTAGTCTCAGTATAAACTATTTCTAATTATTATGTTAATCATTTTTTATAATTATCCAGAGTTTAGTTGCAATTAGAAAAAAAATGAAGATCTTCTTATGTTAGATAAATGTAATTCAAAATTCAGCTAATTTTGCTTTGAATTTAAAAACACATTTCAGCCTGATCATATTTGCAGTCTGAACATATGGAAAGTGTAATTCCTGTCTCATGGAAAATTCTGATACTTGAATGTTAGTCTATTCTCAAAATAAAAGTTATTTCAAATGGAGAAGAAGAGTTATGACTATTGATTTTTAAAAGTAACTTTCCTATTAACATTTGAAATAAACTTTTCATTTTGAAATGATACCATTTTTTGCGTTTTAAAATATCAGAAGCAATAATAATCAACTTTCACCCTCTACAACTCCAGCTGAAGAAGTTCAGAAGAGTTAATCTTACAAAAGGAAATTATTTCAGTTTCCTCTATCAAAATGAAATGTTTTCATGATAGCGAGAAACTTCCATTTCATACTTCCTGATTGATCAAGAGTGATTTCTTTACAGTTTGTTCAGTACTAAGATGTATGCCTTGTGATTATGACTGTGTCCAGTCATCTATGACAGGAGGTCATTGACTGAACTATATCATCCATAACTTAGGTATACTCTTAGCACTTGCATGATGCACATTTTGTTCACTCAGAGGTGGTAGTGTGTTGGATAATGGAAGATGTAATCAGGTACAAGATTTGGGTCTTTGTAAAGGAAAGAGAGTATCAGAATTGAACATCTTTGTAGAAGTGTCCTATCACAGAAATGTAGTATAGCTTTAAATGGACCCAAAATGAAATTAGCTTGAAAATACAAATTTGAATTCCATTCAAAAACCAGCCTTGTTTTCCCAATCTAAGACTTAATTTTTGTAACAGAAATTAACAGCATTTTAATTTTGCAATGTTTCCCATTTTCCATAAGTTTTAATTTCCCATTAAAAAATTATTCAGAGGAAAGTTCATTTTTTTTCCAAAAAATTACTTCTCGGGGGAGGGGGAGCGGGGGAAGGGGGGTTGTGTGGACAGAGGGATGGAGGGGAGTGATTGTCAATATTTTTTGATATCTCCCAGCTATCTCATCTTTAAAAAATAGTGAAGTGTAACAACCTCTGCTCTAGATTGCCAGAAACCTGGATAAAACCTTAGTACTATGGGAAAATATCATTCTATATCTCTTATTTTTGTATTCTATTAAGAAATATCTGTTACTATAGATTGAATATAAAATAACATCTGTTGTGATGCATTACGGGAATTCTTATTTCCTTAGGTTAATACTCTTCCAAAGTGACAATTCACATACAATTTAGCTACATATCAAATTCGTAGAATAGATGATGAACAGTTTTCTCATTTAAACCAGTGCCCACATCATGGCATTCTACACTCAGTTTAGTGAAATTGACCTCAAATTGTGCTGTTAAAAGTGTGTTTTGTTTTGTTTTGTTTTGTTTTTTTGCTGAACAGGTGGCAAATTTTCTGGATATATTAAAGCAAATACTGAGAATAACTACTACACTACCAGTTTCTCCTGATGAAATCCTCTGAAAACTGTATAGAAGAATTTGGTGAATCAGCTAATGATTTACACTGTTAGAGAAACAAACGTGTTGCCACAAACAGAAATTAATTTGAAATCCCAAAGAAAAATCATGTTTGAAAACAACCAAGTTGCCACAGGAAAAGATGCTAGGATTGATACTCAAAAGCTGGTTTCCTTTTTAATTCTGTAAAAGAATATAAAACCTTTGGTAAAGTTATTTTGCAAATATTGGAAAAGAAGCAAAGATGCAGTTTTGCATTCCCAAAGAGGTTCTGACACCTAGGAAAACAAGAATCTGCTTGAGCCTAGGATTTAAGTGAAATAATTTCTCTCCAGAGCTGTTTACACTTCTGATAAGGCAAAATAAAATTATATTGCCATTAAATATATCTAGTTTGTAAAATATATCCAGCAACAAACTGAAACCTGTAAAATAAAATGTGCTCCTTGGGCAAGTCATAGAAGCTGCAAATCATTACAGCTTTCTGAGAGGAGCTTAAACTGAAATTACTGAGTGCCATTCTACAACCTGAATACCTGTTCTGTGGAATTTGAGACATGTCATCCCATCCCCACACACACACCCCCCCAAAAAAAAAAAAAAAAGTAATAGCTACTAGGAGGGATTTACAAATATCAGAGACTTGTCCACAAGTCACTAAAATCAATACAAAAAGCCCTATAGCCATAAACCATAGTAGCACTTTGATTTGAGAACTGCCATTCTTTTATGCCTAAGATCTTCTCAAAGTTACCTTGCTAAGGGCTTCATCAGAAGCTCCTGGGATGGCAGGGATTGTTGTGAGCATTACACAAGGGAAAAGCAAAAAGACTCTTGTTCTGTGGAAGGTGTGGGAATGTTCAGTGGTTGCATTGCCCCATGAGAATTTTAATACCAATTCAATGAAATTAGCTCCTGCATTCTGAATGATTGAGCCCATAGAGGTGTTTAATGGCACAAGTTAATGGTATCGATCAGAAAAGCTCTTGTGACTGAATGTCTCTGCCATAGTCTTTCTTAGGAGCATTAGATTAAGAAATAAATATTTATTGGCTTTATGCCTCTAAAACTTATCCAAAATTTAGTCATTATAAATCATATTCAGAGCGCTTGGTATGCTGTGTCTGTGGTCATCAGACAGCTTACTGTTTCAGCTTACTGTTACAGCTTACGATTCAGCAGCACACACAGATTGAGGTACCTGGGAAAAAGAATGTAATTGAAAAGCAAGGGTTTGCTTGTGATGGTTTGCTTGAGCAAATATAAGGAGAGATTACAGGGAAAAAAAAATAGTTTATTTTAATAAATATTGCCAATGTGACGCATGCAAAAGCAGTGTGAAAGTTTTGATCTTTTGAATACAAATTCAATTTCATCTCCAAGGAAAGCAAATAGAAAATTATCTAGATTTCTCATCATTTTGCTTTGTGACTGCTTTCCATTTTACTTCTTTTTCACTTGAAAAGGAAGTGAAGGAATTACAAAATGAAGAAGTTTTGGTCTGAAAATCAAAATTCCTCACTGTTGAATATTTATGATCATTTTTGTTTTTCTGTTATTGTGCATTTGTCTATATTGAATGTGAGGAGAGCAGGAGCTAACCACTTCTCGTGGCAGATGGAGTTTTAGATTGGATTAAACTAATTGGGGGCACCTCGTGATATACTACAGGGTTAGTTTTATCATAAGTCTACTTTCAAGGGCAGTAGAATGAGATAGTCACCTTCATAAGGAAGTTTTTTTCACTTAGTACTGTAGGAAACCTTATGAAAGCAAATGATCTGTTCTGCCGTGTACAAAGGGAGTCTGCAGGCAACTTCTCTATTTAAGCTAATGAGCAACATGTCAAAGCTGAACAGTTTGAATGCATCTAGAATCCTGCTCACTTTGCACTATAGAAAACATTTTTTGTATAGGGGGAAAAAAAATGGTAAATCAGCCATCCAATCATTTCCACAGAATTTGTAGTAGTATAAATGATCCTCTGTAGGCCAACGAACTAGTGTGGGGAACTAGTTCCAGTGTGGGGAAAGAGTCATTCAGATGGGGCAGAAACCTGTGAAAGATACTGCAAAGGAGCTCCAAGAAATTTTATTATAAAGAAAGTAAATCTGAGATGGTCTAATTTGATTTTTGCTAATTTATATCTATCATATAGACATTAAAGTCTGTAAAACATGCAGTTTATGTATTATACATTTACAGGGGTTTTTTATGCAAAAGGAGGGATCAAACACTCATCCCTCTTCTATTAAAATATGCTGACTATCATTCCTCCATTTTGTCCTCAAATATAAAAAAGCACAGGCAATAAAGTTAAAGGCAACCAATCTGACTTCTGAAAATAAATAGGAATGGTGAAAAACATGCTATACCAGAAAGATTTAAATTAATATAGTCTAATGTACAACTGCTAATATTTGAAAACATTGTTACCAATTTAATCTAATGGATTTAAAATTATTTCTTATTAACAAAACAAAACAACAACTACAACAAAAAGCTGAATAAACCTGACAACTAGGCAGAAAACAGAAGAAACACCAAATTTGTTGTTGTATTTGCAAAAAGTCAGCATTCCCATCTTGTAGGGATCAATCCCAAGCTGATGTCCTCATGTGGAGTGCAGTATAAAATAGGAAAGAATGACTATCCGTTTAACGTCACCATTGATGATGTGAGCTGCAAAAATTAGCACAGAGTGTGATATGTTTTACTTGTCTTTTTTGGAGGGATCAGGCAATGTCTTCAGAAATTCCAGTGATGAGTAATGGTACAGGCAACAACCAAGATGAAGCTCCCTTGACGGCTACCTAAGATTTAAAATAGCAGTGGCTGAAACAGCTCCAAAAGAAAAAAGAGACAAAATACAATAGTGGCACGCATGAATGGAAAACAGTAGTGTGTAAAAGCAACTCAATTTATAATATTTCCTGATACAGGATGTCATTTAAATGAAAAGGCATCTACAAGTTCTGAAAAAAAGAAAAAAGTAGAAATATAGGATAATGCAGACCTGGAGTGGGGAAGAGACTGAGACTGTAACTAAGAGGAATCTCTTCAGAGTCAAGCCCTTGCAGGGGAACCACAGACAAGACATTCTTCTAATGCTACTTCCATACCCATGGGGGTAGAGGATTGTTGATTAGATCAGTCTGAAAATAGTAATTTGGTATCTTAGACTGAGAGCAAGAGTCTGATGATGGTCCTTCTACCTAGATGGTCTTGATCCTGTCAGTCAAATTAGTGTAAACTTTTTGCAGCTTTATTTTGAAACAACCTTTCTCAGCAGCTCGTTGGTCTTCTGACACAATGACTGGTCAACCACCCATACATTAAGCTGAAAATATAATTGGACTTCAAATACAGGGACTTTCACTTTTAGGTTTAACATAAAAGTTAGGTTTAACATAAAAGTGAAAGGAATTTGCATTACCAAATCAACTACTCTTTTTCAACAAGCAGCAAATAACCACAGATTGTTGTGAAAGGCCTGTAATGACTGATCATAGATTTTAAGTGTTGGCATATAATTTAATGTTATGAAAAATAACATCAGAAGTCAGATGTTCCTTAGGATGGACCGATATGTAAAAATTCTCACCTTTGCCATATAGCTATTGTTGGTATTTATCAGTGGCCAGAGCCTGTGTAACCACACCTGCCTAAAGCCCAGAAAAGTTTTAGATGTAGCTGGGAACAGTTATGTATTAGTACTGTATTAGTGGTGTAGGGATGTTCACTTACTGTGCACAGGATTCATTGTGACTGGCCACATGAAAGCACGTGATTCTTTCTCCAGGTAAGCTGGCACTGGAGTTATATGACATGAAGAATTGAAATTATTAGGTTATTGGGCTTGGTGCATTGGGTAATAATGGCCTTCAATTGCAACTTAATTCCAAGTCATGACCTCATTGCCAATTCAAAATAACTAGGATTTAGTTAGGCAGTGTCAAATCTTCAGGATAACCATAGGTTACTTTGCCTCAACATAAGGTCTTGCAACTGCTTTTGTTGTATCTACATTCTGTTAGCACATAACATTCAGGTAACCTTTTTCTAGTGTAGAAAGGTTTCTTTTGCATAGACTCATCTGTTTAGTGGAAAGTAATTAAAACTTCTATTATCATCTTAATCACTCATCCAGGTATTCTATTATAAAGTAATAACTTATACAATTTTACTATTATAAATTCACAAGTCCGTAAATTTATTTTTTTTTAAGATCAATGAACATTTTAATTAAGTTATTATGAAAACAGTTCCGTTTTGCTACAGGACTGAGCTTTAATTCAAAAAAGCTATAAACTTAGTAGCAATAGTGGAAACATCAAAAATCATCAAGGAACAACAGAACTGACGTAATAAACCTTATCGCTGCCAGTGAATAGGAAGGAAGCCTTTCTGAGACTCATGTTGTTCTTAAGCTCTTTCAATGTGTAAACGTGACATTGCAACTAAGGAGAAAAGTTTCAGGACTTGCTCAGGTATAAAATGCCTTTAAGATTTTTCATAAGTAATGAAAAGTATCTCCCTTTTGTTGAGAAAAGAGGGTTTTTGACTGATGGTATTGCTTACTTATGAATGAGCTGACAAAAAGAATCTCTGAAATCTATTGCTAGGAGAAATAGGTTGACAGGTATGTGCAATAGAAAAGGTAATCTTTAAGAAAATGTATTGCTAAAATACAGAAAGTCTAAATTCCACTTTAGCTATAATAGACTTCTCCATGAGATCAGTAAATACACAGTAGACTATGAAACTTTTTTTTTCAACTAGAAAGTGGGAATATTCATCTCCCTCAGTTACTATGAGGATAACCTCATTAATAACTGAACTGGAAGGCTGAGGGAAGTTGCTATGGGAATAAAATGTCAAATTTCAGTGGACCAAATTTCTCCTACAATAAAATTCACCAGAGTCACTTTCAGGTGAAGAACAATTCTTTAAATGAAGTTATTGACAAAATCATCAGCAAGGCGTCAGTCAGTCTTATCCAGATGGAGGCCTCTATAATGCCAAATGGGGCAGGGGAGGCTAAGAAACCTTGTTGCTTTAGGATTCTTTGTGTGTTGGCTCCAAGAACACTTTTCTTGCAGGTAGGTTTTCAGAAAATGAGTCTTAGTACTATGTTTGTAGAAGGCTAGGAAACCATGTGAATAAGACTTAATCCAAACATCTAGACAAATTATGAGTTGTTGCCCTCTTTTTCTTTTAAATTCAGGTCCCTTTCTGTCTTTAAATTTGAATATGGGAGAATTAATTCCTTTGGTTATTTGTTTGTTTATTTTTAATCATGATTAGAAATGAAACCCTGGGGGCAAATAAGGACACAAAAATTAGAAAGATGCACATTTCAAGTGACATTACTCCCCATTTAGTGTTTTTAAACTCAAGTAAACCCCATGGATTTCAAAAGAATTTTGACAGTTCTAACATGTAGCAGGAGTGTGCCTGAAATATGGAGCAATGGACTTGTTTTACACTTGTCACTGTAAGATTACTGTTCCTCAGTTTGATACCAGAGATGTTCCCTCAGGGAAAAAAAAATACTTTCAAAACAAGTAGGAAAACCTGCCAGAAGTAAATGTGGCTGTCTAGGTCTGGTTTACCTTTTTGGATTTGAAACTAATATCAAAATAGCAACAACTTCCAGAACACTGAGATTCACTTCTGTGGATGTCCAGGCATTTCTGTCTCATGGTTCTTCCTCATCAAAAATGTTACAAGTTTTAACATGAAGAACAATCTATATGTCTCAGAGTTGTGAAGGCACCAATTAAACATACTGGCCATGAACTTCTTCCCCTGCTCCCCCACTCCCCATCACCACACTGACCATGGGCTCAGAAGCCCCACTGCAGCTGAGGCCTGGATCAGGCCACTGTATGAAAAAGAGCTGCAAGGAGCTCTGGGCTGGGACCTGCTCTGGGACCTTCCCTGCCTTTGCTGAGCTGTGCGTCACCTGAGCTGGGCTGCAGTCATGTCCATGCCTGGCCATTCACCTCACCTACTGTTCAGACTTTTGGCTGACCCTGTCCTTTCCATCACTGACCTACCCTGCTCCTCTGGCTTGGGGACAGCAGGCTGCACCTGCATTGAGGCCACCACCCCTGGCTGCTCCTGCTGTGCAGTGCCATTTCCAGTCTGGGCAATGGTTTTACAGTAATGACATCTAACTGCAGGTAGCAAGGCTGCACAACGGTAACTGAGGATAGAACGGGGACTGGAAACAGGAAAAATCATCTCTCATTATGGAAAAGGTCAGTCTTTATTTAAATTAACAGCACATATAATGAGTACAATTAAGTGCTGGTGCTCCCATATGGAAGTATTAAAGAAAATTTAGAGTACTTTGTGCATGGGCACAAAGAAGAACCTTAGAATACCACAGACATCTCTTATACCAACCAAATTTTCATTGACTTTTAAGGGGGCAATCTCCTCCATTAACCCCACCCATTAGCCCATCATCATCCACTATGTTGTGCAATGAAATGTTTTTCACTATATAAATTAACACTTGAGTTGTATATTACTTGTAGTATAGGTCTCATAAATATTTAAAACTAAACTGTACTTCTAAATAAAAATAAAATCCATTTTAGGGATGGAACCTCAAGACCAAACCTCTGAGATTCCAGGGAAACTGACCTGATTCTATCTTTACAGTTTTGGTTTTTGAAATGATCTGGAGTTGAAAAGACATATTATTACTATTATTATTATTATTACTACTACTACTACTACTACTACTACTATTACTATTGTTTATTATATTATTGCTAGTATTCTTACTATTTCATTTTATGAATAATTTAATTTCATAAGAATCACTTCACTTTGCTTGCTGTTTTGGAATATAATCTCCTGTGGGACTCCCAAAGTGTTTTTTTTGTTTGTTTTGTTTTGTTTTGTGTTTGTTTGTTTGTTTGTTTGTTTGTTTTATCTACATGTTCAAGATAAAACTTGTTGAATTTGAATCAGTGTTCCAATGTGATCAATTTTTCCCAACTTCAGTTGAAGCAACAACCTGAATTATTAGTTAGCATTAAAACACTTTTTTTTTTTCTTTTCTATTTTGATATTTCATTTTTTGTAACTTTTTCCTTCAGGGTGCATAGATAAGGAAGAAAAAAAGTCATGACGGTAACAGCTATGTTTAATTCATAAAGAAACCGCAGAATTTCAGTGCAACTCAACTTCCTTCATCTCAAGGTTTACAGGTAAATATTTAATGATAGAATTGGTGGTTTTGGTACTGCGACTAAAAAAGACGGTTTACTTGCCATACATACAGTGGCCACCTAAATGTAACAGTTTTTTTATTTCAAGCTCATTATTTATTCTCTCATCATTTCTCTACCTACCTCTGGGGAATCCTTCCAGTGGAGAAGCTGAGATAGTTCCAGCCTAATAAAAATATGCTTATTTACACACCACAAGCAATTATACCAAAGCTGATATGCCCAAGCACTGTTGAAAACAGTAAATATGAGTAAGAAAATTGTCTTTGTCTGATTTATCCACTGGTACATGAAAGATTTAATGTAAGCATAAAACCTCACAAAACAAACAAAACAAAACTGACAAAACAAAACAAAACAGAACAAATCCACCCCGTCTCTGCTCATAGGCTCCATGTCAGCTGGCACAGGGGTGACTGAGGGGAGGAGGACTTCAGACCAGACATGGTTCCCAGATTTATGTCTGGGGGTACACAGTAACAGGAGAAACTCATTTGCTTCTTTAAGTCACAACTTAACTTATAAAGACTTACCTTATATCACCACACAAAAGGAATGAATAAAAAGATTAATTTAATCTAGAGGGTGTGTAGCTAACAGATATTAATGGAAAGAACATAACTTCTAATTTTAACAACTGCAAAGCACAAACAAATAACAAACTGCGGAAGATAAAATTGTTCAATGCAGCAGAAGGTTTGTTAATCTTAATGCCTGAAACATTTGGTGCTATTGTGTGCTCATACTAATTCTGTATAAACACAGAAATAGAATCTCAAATAAGTTTAATTATAGATGTTAGATGAAAATAAAGAATATTGGTAACTCATTTCTAGTGTTCCCTGCCATGTACACTGGGTTTGTTTTGACGAGTGAAATGTACATATAAAAAAAAAAAAATCTATGGAAAGAGAAAGATCTATACATGTATATCTATATCTGTATAGATACATGTATCTATACAAATACATGTATCTGTATCTATATTTTCTTAACTGGGATAATATGGTAAATTGGTAGATCAGAGTTTCGTCTGGCTGTTTATAAAAAGAATATTAAACACTCTCGCTTTCTTCACATTTCAAAAAGAAAAACTTTCAGAATAGCAAACAAACAAAAAAAAAAAGTTTATTTCTCACCACCAGGTCTATCCTTTTGTGTTTGTTTCTTTCTTTCTTTCTTTTGGCTATTTTAATCAACAACCACAGATGGAAAAAGGTCAGGAAATCAGCTTAAAATCATTAGAGACTATAAGAAATACATCACATATGATAGTAATCAGCAATCACAGAATCACAGAATCATCTAGGTTGGAAGAGACCTCCAAGATCATCAAGTCCAACCTATGACCTAACACTACCCAGTCCTCCATTAAACCATATCACTAAGCTCTACATCTAAATGTCTTTTAAAGACCTCCAGGGATGGTGACTCAACCACTTCCCTAGGCAGCCCATTGCCCATTCCAATGCCTAACAACCCTTTCAGTAAAGAAGTTTTTCCTAATATCCAACCTAAACCTCCCCTGGTGCAACTTTAGCCCATTCCCCCCCGTCCTGTTGCCAGGCACATGGGAGAATAGATCAATCCCCACCTCGCTACAGCCTCCTTTAAGGTACCTATAGAGAGCAAATCTTTCCCAGGTGGTCTGCTGGGCTGTATTTTTCTTTTCTAAATTAGAATGTAGCACAACAGGATGTTCTTTGCAACATCCAGGATATCCTGTCACTTGAAACATTAGGATGCTCTTGATCCACATATGTCTGTGGATCAAAAGATGTGTATGATCTACCCAGCAGAGAGAGGATAGGAGGCTGAGAGCACATCCTGTAGCTGTTCATTAGCATTTTTATGCCCAGGGAAACATTCAAAATTCTCCACATCTCACTGGAAACAGTGAGAAAACTGAATGCCACAAGCAGTATCTTCTCTTTCTAAGAGACAATGTCTATACTGAAAGTGTGGCTTTCTATTCAAGTATTTTGATTATTTTTTTTTGATCCCCTATTTGATGAGGGGATCTCCTCAATGTATATAAATATCTGAGGGGTGGGGGACAGAAGGATGTAGCCAACCTCTTCTCAGTGGTTTGTGGAGATAAGACAAGAGGCAATGGCTGTAAGTTAGAGCACTGGAAGTTCTGCACTGATATGCAAAAGAACTTTTTCACGGTGAGGGTGACAGAGCATTGGGAGGTTGTGGAATCTCCTTCTCTGAAGATATTCAAGGCCTGTCTGGACCTGGGCAGCCTGCTCTGAGGAACCTGCTTTGGCGGGGTGGTTGGACCCGATGATCTTTCGAGGTCACTTCCAACCCCTACAGTTCTGTGATTCTGTGACTTAAAACCTGTGACTGTTCTCCCTTCAATACCTGTAAAATAGACTGATGACTCCTGGTTTAGGAGAACCAAAGGTCTGAAGTCAGGGCAGTACTCAATATAAGTGCTCAAAACCACTGAAAACATGGTATTTCTTCACTGTCATATATTAGTTAATCTTTTCTAAGCAGAAGACATAAACTCCCAGAAAAGCGTTGTAAAAAGCTGTTCAGAGGGAAGATGCAATCCTAGTGACAACAAGAATTTGCATGACCACCAGACCAGCTCCACTTGCATGTCCTGTCTCCCACAGCCAATGTCTACAAGCACCTACAACTACTTTCAAGCTGCTCTCTTCTCTGGTTCATCAGTACAGAACTCCCTAACTCTACAAGAACAGAGGCTTCCCTGATGAAAGTTTGGATCATCAGAAGAAAGTTCCATATTCTCTGACTGTTTGCTAGCAAAATCTTACAGTACTTAGTGGTGACTTTTCCTCGCATTATATCCAAATCTATTTTAGTAAAGGCTAACTTAGTAATACCCTACACAAGGTATTGTATAACTACCTCTGTAGTCTTCACAGGCAAAACAGTCAAATGTGTAGCTGAGCATAAAATAATAACTTTTTCCTACTTCTTAGAAAGAATCTTTTGATTAGTTTGTTCTTTGACTTCAAGTCTTTTGTAGCAAATCACAGTGCTTAAGGTGCAGTATTGTTCCAATAGAGTTTGCAGGCTTTACAGGTTGAACAAAGATTTATCTAAACCTAACCCCAAAAGACATAAACACAATAGTTATAACATAATGAGAAAGCAATCCAGAGAAAAGCAGAGGTTGGTTTCAGAGACATGGAGGACACTCAGGAGGCTAATGGCAATTTCACAATTACATTACATCTCTGTTTTATCAGGGCAACAGCTAATCAGAGGAAACAGTGAATGAAAACTAAGAACAGTTTTTATCGCTCAGCAAGAGAGGCAGAACAATATCATAAGGAAATAATAATTACTGGGGGGATTAACTCAGTTTGCATTTTTAGATCTTAAATAAGGAATGGCAGGTGTTCCCTTACTATTATTTCAATTGTGAGGAACAAAAATAAAAAATAAAAATATTTTCATGTGATCCATTGGTGTATATTTCCTCGTAGATGTATTTCTCTTACTTAATACAGCAGTCATTTGGAATAATGTTAGTAATACATTGACACAGCTAGCACTCTATTTTCCTTGGTATAAAACCAAAAAAATGGTTGGTAAACCATTGCTTGGTAAAAATGACAGGACAGAAAAATATATCAGCTTTAGCAGTTATCCAAAAGTTTTCAAACTTCAAAGAACTGAAATTTAAAAAAAAAAAAAAAAAAAAAAAAAAAAAGAGAGACAGAAAAAGAGAAAATATTGTCAAATAGAAGTGGGAGGCTAAAAAGTGTATTATTAATTTATATTTAAATTTGAGTCAGATAACAAAAATTTAGGGTTGACTTGATAGAATATATACAAAACAAATATTTTCAAAAACTGTAGAAAAGGATTAATGAAATATAAAATACAGACTTTTATGATATGATACTATGAAGAAAACACTTTCAAGGATATAAAATTTGGGAAATAAATTACAGTTTCATCAACCATGATTAGTTACTATTAAAGCCTTAGAAACCTGAATAATAGGTTGTCACCAACTCCAGTAATGTTGTGTAATTATATTCTAAGAGGGGTTCCTTTAATTTAAAAGGAAAATGTCTTTGTGTTGATTATAGAATAAATGAAAGTAACTTATGTGATTTTTAAGAATATTTTTAAGAATAAAAGATTTATAGAACTTAATAGTCTTGTGTCAAGACTTGTGACAGAGATCACAAAAAAGGGATGTAGAATAAACATTGATTATAGATAGAAAGAATCTTCCATGAGTTTGAGAACAAACTAAACATACACAAAAATGAAAAAAGAACCTTGATGGACTGCATACAAGTACAATAAGCTGCAATATCCAGTAAGCTTTCATGGGTGCATACTGCTAAATCTCCTGATGGACAGAGAAGGCCAGATTGGAAAATACTGAAAGCTGACGGTCTCTAGATCCAGGTAATTTAAGTAGAGATGTCAGACTTTTTCGAATTTTTGGGTACACCTGTGTGGTGCAGGTGTGGGTCCCTTCCAACTTGGGATATTCCATGATTCTATGATTCGATGGATGCTTTTTACAGAGTTCTAATTTCCAACAGTTAAAACCAAAATGGTCAAATTGCCTTATAAATCCTACCCTGTTCATTTAGACTGCTTGACTTCCTTAAGAAAACACATGCTTTAATAAGAGTCAAAGTGGAAATATAGAAGATAAAGATAAGGTCAGACTGATCAGCTGATCAGATAATTACAGTGCAAACAATTCTGGCTCTTGGGGTAGAAAATGGGTTTGGGAATAAAAGGAGGAAAGTCCTCATTTCTGTGACATGAAAGTACAACCATATTCTTAGAGCCCCTTGTTGCTGAACACTTCAGAAGAATGTTGACTCACTAAGACTTTCCTGAAAACAGGTAACGTGTTGCACTTTCTTTATTTTTGTAAGATTCTGTTAAGCAAAGAATGTGAAAAGGAAAGACTGGTAGTACTCATCTGTGAAGCAACAGGTACCTTTCTTCTTTCCTCTTTTCTCTGAAAATTTGTTTGTGTTTTATAAGAGTAAAGTGTTAGTATCTATCCAAAATCTCTCTGTACACAGGAAGTACAATAAAAGCCCATCTATTACATCCTCCAAAATATTAAAATAAAGATTAAGAACTTGCAATGTACAGTATAATGTTATACTGTATACACATAAGGTGTAATGTATACAGTATAATGTTAAATTCTCATAATTTAAATCATATGTTCCATGAGACACAGTATTAAGAGAATCAGCTCTAGTTCCTGATAGCTATATTATAAATACTCAGCCTCCTAGCATACTGAGATAGTATAGGCGTCTTGAGCCTCATAGGCACTCATCTGAAGATATTGTGTGATATGAACAAGTATTTCTCATAAAGTAATTTTGAGAAATATTGGCATCAAATGCAGACAAATAAAGCCAGTATAATTCTTCAGAATAGTTACTGTATGAGAGATTGAACCCCAGACAGCAAGACAGCTTTGTTCTTCTTTAACAAAAAAGGAAAATACACAGACGTTAGCCTATTCTGTTTCTGAAAACACCCCTTATTTGCTCTACTTGTAAAAATGTGATTGAGTCAAAGGAAAATTAGGATAAGATTTAGTTAGGAAAAATGTTTATTGCCAGCACAAGATTTTGATCTTTATATAATAATGATCTTTTACCTTTTCCTGTTTTAGGGAAGCTTATGTATACATATGTATATAGTGTTCAGAAATACATCAGCAAATTCATCAACAGCTAAATATAGGCTTACATTAGGCGTTAGGTAATGTAGCTTAAGGTAATTAACTCAACTAGTTCATGAAATTAAGCAGAATTTTGCTCAAGAGACATCAGGTCAGCTGAACTGGCCAGTGCACACTGCTTACTACTGCTGGTCTATCCCCTCCAGAAATCCCTGCTTTTTCTGCTGAATTCACTGGGTAATTCTGCTGAGCTTTGTCATTTCTCCCTTTTCACCATGGTAAAATACTGTTGAGCTCCACTAATCTGATCTTGAAGTTCTCATTCTTTTCTCTTGCATACACCCTCAGAAATTTTTGTTTTGCGTGGATTGAACATCTTTTTCTCCTCTACACCTTCCCTGCCACCTCAACATTAGCTCACTCCAGCTACTTCAAAATACTGTGGAACCACCAAAATGAACCTGGCAATCTTTTCCTCTTTTCTGCCTTGCAGTACTTGGTCACTGATTCCACTGCCCACTAGGTTTAGTTAGCATCAGGAAGGTTTCTGTTTATGCTTTCCCAGCCTTGTTGTTTCAGGAAGACTCTAGATGAAAGTAAGCGTCTTGTGTTTGGCCAGCAAAATCCCTCCCTTCTTCATTCTCACACAGAACATTCATTCAGAACAGTCTGTATAATCCTGATAATCCTGATGGAATTCAGGCCTATTTTCTTTGAGTATTTGTGAGTAAGATCATAATTCCTCATTTTTTCTCCAAAGATTTTCTTGGTCTCCTTTTGAGGATGGAGAGTGGGAGAACATTTGTGCTGGAGTTTAGCTGTACAGCAGAGTAAAACCACCACAAATGGTACTCAAGATTCACAAGAAACTGCATTCTCATGTTATTGCTGGCTTTGTAAGCCATGTCCACACACCCACATCAGGGAAGTCTTTTGCTTTTGTGTCAAATGCAACCAATGACCCACTGGATGTCACAGTAGAGCCTGCTGTGAGGAGGTACACCTTTTTCAGCTTGCCCTATGGAAAGGTGTCAGAAGAATGAATGCAACCAGCCTGACGATTACCCTGGCAGAAGATTGGTCTTTTGAATGCATCTAGGAGTGAGTACAAAATTGTGGAGTAGAGTCATACTCTAGAGTTATATCTCCATATATTCAAACACCATATGTCTGTGAGAAAATCGAGCTTTTTCAGATACTTTTCTACAGGCAATCTCACTTCATAAGAAAGTTTTCCTAAGACAGCTTTCTTCTGAAGTTTTGCACAGAAGTCAACAAAGAGACATAGAATCATAGAATCATAGAATATCCTGAGTTGGAAGGGACCCTTAAGGATCATCAAGTCCAACTCTTGACACCACACAGGTCTACCCAAAAGTTCAGACCATGTGACTAAGTGCACAGTCCAATCTCTTCTTAAATTCAGACAGGCTCGGTGCAGTGACCACTTCCCTGGGGAGCCTGTTCCAGTGTGCAACCACCCTCTCTGTGAAGAACCCCCTCCTGATGTCAAGCCTAAATTTCCCCTGCCTCAGCTTAACCCCGTTCCTGACGGTCCTGTCACTGGTGTTAATGGAGAAAAGGTCTCCTGCCTCTCAACACCCCCTTACGAGGAAGTTGTAGACTGTGATGAGGTCTCCCCTCAGCCTCCTCTTCTCCAGGCTGAACAGGCCCAGTGACCTCAGCCGTTCTTCGTACGTCTTCCCCTCCAGGCCTTTCACCATCTTCGTAGCCCTCCTCTGGACACTCTCCAACAGTTTCATGTCCTTTTTATACTGTGGTGCCCAGAACTGCACACAGTACTCGAGGTGAGGCCGCACCAGCGCAGAGTAGAGCGGGACAATCACCTCCCTTGACCTACTAGCGATGCCGTGCTTGATGCACCCCAGGACACGGTTGGCCCTCCTGGCTGCCAGGGCACACTGCTGGCTCATATTCAACTTGCTGTCTACCACGACCCCCAGATCCCTCTCTTCTAGGCTGCTCTCCAGCGTCTCATCGCCCAGTCTGTACGTGCAGCCAGGGTTTCCCTGTCCCAGGTGCAGGACCCGGCACTTGCTCTTATTGAACTTCATGCGGTTGGTGATCGCCCAGCTCTCCAACCTATCCAGATCCCTCTGCAAGGCCTTTCCACCCTCATTCGAGTCCACAACTCCTCCAAGTTTGGTGTCATCAGCAAACTTGCTCAAAATACCTTCTATTCCTACATCCAGATCGTTTATAAAAATATTGAAAAGTACCGGCCCTAAAATGGAGTCTTGAGGGACCCCACTGGTGACTGCCCGCCAGCCTGATGCAGCCCCATTTACCATAACCCTTTGGGCCCTGCCCGTTAGCCAATTGCTCACCCATCGTATGATGTTTTTATTTAGCTGTATGGTGGACATTTTGTCCAGTAGGATCCTATGGGAAACCGTGTCAAAAGCCTTGCTGAAGTCCAAAAAAATCACATCAGCTGGTTTCCCTTGGTCCACCATACAGGTGATCTTATCGTAAAAGGAAATCAGGTTAGTTAGGCAGGACCTACCCTTCACAAACCCATGCTGGCTGGGACCAATGATTGCTTTGTCCCCCAGGTGCGCCTCAATAAGTTCGAGAACCATCTTCTCCATGATTTTACCAGGCACTGACGTGAGACTGACAGGCCTGTAATTGCTAGGGTCTTCTTTCTGACCCTTCTTGAAAATCGGCACAACATTTGCCAGCTTCCAGTCTACCGGGACCTCTCCAAATTCCCAGGATCGTTGAAAAATAATTGAGAGAGGTTCCGCGATGACGTCCGCCAGCTCTTTCAGCACCCGGGGATGAATCCCATCTGGACCCATGGACTTGTAGGGATCCAGGTGGAGTAGCAAATCCCGCACACGTTCAGGGTCGGTTGGGAGTTTGTCATCCCCACCGTCCCGGTCCTCCAGCTCAGGGCACCCTGGGTCCCGAAGCCCATCATTGGCATTGAAGACAGAGGCAAAGAAGGCGTTAAGTGTCTCTGCTTTGCCTATGTCATTGTCTGTGAGGAGACCTTCCCTATCAAGGAGCGGCCCTATGTATTCTTTAGTTCTCCTTTTTCTATTCACATATCTAAAAAAAACCTTTTTATTTTCTCTCACAGACACAGCCAGCTTCAACTCTAGGTGTACTTTGGCCACACGAACTTTCTCCCTACAAACACGAACAGCATCCCTGTATTCTTTCCAGGACTTCTAGCTCATCCATTTTATTCCTCATACTGCGTGCGTTCGTGTAAAAGCACTTCAGGTGCGTCTCCTTACACTCAGCACCTTGTGGATCTGACCGAAGGACCTCACTGGCACACAGCCCCTCTGATTCTAGCGTACCAACCCTTAGGTCTTCACCAGCGTGCCTGGTTTTAGCCCCTTCCCCCTTCGACTCTAGTTTAAAGCCCTATCTATCAGCCCTGCCAACTCCTGACCAAAGATCCTTACCCCTCTCGAGAGAGGCGCATCCCATCCGGTGCCATCAGGCCCGGTGTAGCATAGACCTTCCCGTGATCAAAGAACCCAAAATTCTGCCGGTCACACCAGTCTCGAAGCCACGAGTTTATGTGAACAGCACGCCTTTCAGCTTCAATCCCCCCTATCGGAAGGACAGAGGCAAACACAACCTGCACCCCTGATCCTCTAAGTAGTCACCCCAAATCCCTAAAGTCTCTTTTGATCGCCTTCGGACTTCTCGTTGCTACTTCATAGCTACCAGCCTGAAAGACCAGTAGCGGGTAGTAGTCAGTGGGCCGTACCAGGCGCTTGACTTTCTTGGCAAAGTCTCTCACCCGAGCCCCAGGGAGGCAACAAACTTCTCTGCGGGTTGGGTCCGGTCGGCATATCGGTCCCTCTGTCCCTTTCAGAAGGGAGCCCCCCATAACAATAGCCCTTAACTCGACACTCGAATGTTGATTACGTATTAATTTCAGGTTAATTCAAAACTTCTAGTTCCAGCTCATGCTATTCTTTGAGCTTATAAAATTGACATTACAAGTGCCTAAGCCTGTTACGCTGTTGGTTCTCTCCCCCACAACCCTCAGTCCCCTGCAAACTAAAAGCCAGTCTGGGAACATTTATTTTTCCAGTCTGCTGCTTCTTTCACCTTTCAGCTTCTCTAGTCCTGTAGAACCCAGCTCTCTGAAAGCCTGTTCTTTTGGCACAGAACACCACAGCAGCACAGCTGCAGGAGCAGGACTTGCAACTGTCATCCATGGGCAGATATGGGAGACATAATTTATGAATTTGTAAAGGAGTGATTGCAAAAGAAGTGGTGCTGATTTAGATAGCAATCTTGTTTTATCACAGTTCCTTTAACATTCAGAGTTTTGTCCTGATCTTGATTTGGATTCTCTAAGCTTATCTTGATGCTTGGTTAGCCTTGAACTATTTATATTCATTTACCCCAAAAGTATATCCTGAGTTCCAGGCACACTATATAACACGCACATCAATAAATGCTACCTAAATACCGTCCTAAATACTCACACTTCTTACATAACAAGCCACAAAGAAATTCTGTAACACTCTCGGAGGTAGGTGCCACACCAACAACCTGTGTAAATTCTGGAAGGCTACAAAAGCAGCAGCAGAGACTGGCACAACACCTTTATCTAAGACAGAGGCCCTAAGAAGCATCAGGGTTTCTGAATTATATTGTACTATATGAATTGAAGTTTAAAGTTTGATAAATAAAAAATAAAATTGCCTAATCCAACATGGTCATAAAACAAAATGTAAAAATCAAATGGTTTGGATTTTGGTTATTAAACACTTTCATAAAATAATGACTTCAAAATCTGTGGTTAATCTTTAATTTTACTTTTTTATTTTTTTTTGGACATGGAAGATTTTTAAATGCCAATGTGGTATTCCTACCCAATTCAGTTCTAAAAGGGAATTGGAATGTTCAGCTTTCAAAAGGACAAATTAAAATGCTACATAACCTGCTGTAGCAATTGCATGGACAGATCCCATATATCAAGCCTTATTTAGATTTTGAACCCCTTTTTTTGACTTGTTTCACACATAACTGTAATGTAGGGCTATATCTTATTAAATAGTTAGAAAAAAAAAAAAAAAACTAAGTTGTTCATATTGTGATTTGGGCTCTTTACAGTTATTAGGTAGATGTATCATACATTATCTATTACAGCTTTGTGGTGGCAGGCTGAAGAGCTCTATCATATCACTGACAGTAACTGGACACTGCATACTCTGTTTTGAATCTAACTCATTTTGACATTTAACCATGGCTTTAAATTGGTTCCAAGTGAAACCCTTGTGTGTCATTTTTTCCCTGTGTCACTTTTATAGATCTTCAGCTTCCACAGTACTTTATATAAACTCAGACATTAAGCTCTGAATTTAGCTACCTGAATCTGTATTTGCGAGCCTTTTCATTAGGATATGTATCTATTTTTTTACACTGCTAGTAAAAGACGGTCTTTTGAACAGCTGATCATTTAATAATGACTTTTTCTGCAACTCAGCAACAACTTAAAATTCTTCATTTAAGCTGAAGGCTTTTCTAAGCAGGAGAGGCTGAAATCAATTTGAAATTACAATTTAGAATTTAAAGTTCCTAACATAAGATTCCTATTGAGCTCTATAACTATGACACTACAGCAGAATGAAACCCTATGACTAAGGGGAGGTAGTGGGACTTCAGCATTTGCTTGAAGTACATACATAAGCAGCACAGGGAATCATGGACTGGCCATGTAGAAATAAGTCAAGGCATGGTGCTATGCCTCATTTCCCTCATATGAGATTATAGTACTGAGGCATAGCATGACACACTGACCTCTGCAATGGAATGTTCAAGCTTTATAGCTTCGGGATGCTTAGTGAAAGGTTCTTTGGGAATACATGTTTGCTTTAAATGTAAAGTGACTTTTTCTGAAATAAAAGCAAGCTTTTAAAAAGTTCAGCCCACTTGTTTATAAAAGCCACCTTAGCAAAACTGACTTGTTAAGCCCCAAATAGTCAAACACAAATGCATCTGCCATATCAGTTCACTTTCTAGATTCTGACACTTCTGTTTCTTATCCTTCTCTGTATATCTTCCACCATCACATAGGCAAATAAGTGTTATTACTACTTGTTAGTAGTAAATGACTTTTTTTTACTATTTCACTTTCAACTGTTAAATATCATTAAAGTTTTAATAGAGCACAGTCAAGCAGATCTAACATGAAAGATATTCCTTAGACTCAGCAGGTTATTGCTAACATTTTTGTTACTTATGATATTTACTGAAAATTTGCAAGTAACATTTACCAATGGTGAATACTCCTCGCAACCTTCTATTGCTATTCTTATGAACTTATTGTTATTTCCCAGGAGCTGAATCTGAGGAAAGATATACTCCTTTTCCTTCCCTCTGGAAACACATATTCCGGAGAAGATAGCTGTTCTGTTTTCTTTATGAGGAAATATTCAAGATAAAGAGAGTCAAAGTTCTCTTGCTTCACCAACATTAATCAAAATGAAACTGTTTTCCTTTTTTCTGCATACTGAGCTGAGTACACAACTGTGTAGTATCTAGCTTGAAGACAATTTAAAATGTCTGGGGAAAAAAAAATCTTGCAATTCCAACCCATTAAAGCGTTTAGCTTTGAAAAGAGGTAGTGGTGCTGCTACACCAAACATAAACATAATGGTCTATCCAAACTATACAGTAATGAAAATCAAGAAATGAAGCATATTTTTTTCGTTGACCTTTCTTAGCAAGGGTGTAAATTTTAGGCAAATATAGTATTCTGTTTACTGGATTTTTCTAGCTCTTGTTGTGCTTTAACCTAGGCAAAGAAGAAAAAAAAAATGAGATAAAATCAGCATGAGTCTACAAAATGTTGATGCATGAGACTAATAAAATACTTTTATTTGATGAGAAACTCATATCATATACGGTACATGTGTCTTAGATTTCATTTTTCTGAATTTTAGTAGAGTGAAAGCATAAGCAAGGCTGAAGAAGATGAGGATTATCTGACAAAATACAAGAAGACAGCAGATACCAAACACAATATTATTTTGAAAAGAGAATTATCAGGCTGAAGAGGGTTAACAGCAAAGATGATGGGGTCTGGAAATGATACAATTTAGTATGTCAACAAAATATTCGGTGGACTTGAAAACTGCCATTGAGTTAGTGAGAGTTTTGATAATACAAAACATTATTAAAATAACAGACAGAGCATCACAAGGAAGGAAGTTGAGGTTAGATTCAGTGAGAATCTGAATACGAGAAATTGACTGAAATTTAGTCCACGTCAGTGCAAAGTGCAAGGTAACATACATAGGAACACCAGAAATTCCTGCTGTAGATTGGAGCTCATCAGTGGAAATTACTGAACATGGTACTAGTGAGCCAATTGTTCACAATGACCATGAACTATCCATATGACATGTCCATGCAAAGGGCATATGTTGTTTTAGGCCATACTGGGAAAGTAAGTTCCAGTAGAGATCAGGAGATATTATTTCCAGTACAAGGTTCCGGTGAAAACTTGTCCATAATTCTGTGTATAATTTAGCTTATCTGTGTGTAATTGAGATGAGTTCAAGTACATGGAGATGCGGGACACAGAATGAAAAAGAGGGAGAAACAAGAGAAAACTAGGAGAGGCTTTCTTACAAAACAAAGAATAAAAGAAGACTTTTACTATTGTCTGTCAACAAAGTAGTCATCATGGAGGGTGAAGAACTGTTTAAGCTAACAAAAATAAAGGTGAAATAAACATAAATCTTATATATAGGTCAAGAATACTTTTAATCGAGAAAGCAGATGTTTCTACCCATTTGAAGAGTGAGGTTCTGCAAGATTCTTCTAACAAAAATAGGACATAGAGAACAAATATAGCTAGTTTAAAAATGCTGTATTTTGTGGCCTTTGAAAAGATCAATGTACAATAATGATAGGTTACAGTATAACAGATAACTGGGAATGGAACAACATGGTTTCCAGCATGCCTTCCAGCTTTCTGGGTGGATTATTTTTGTCTATCATAAGCACAGTGGGAAGTCTACACACAATTTATATTTTTCAGCCCTACTCAATGGATCAACACCTATTCTCATTAGACAGAAGTCATGAGTGGTAACCCTGGAACAGGCTTGTCAGGCTGCTCTTCGAGTACTATTTCCATATACTTTGTTAAATGGTACACTGAATATGCAACTTTTCCTATGATTTACAGTGACAATAAATTGTTTTAAGCCTCTTCCAAATTTCATGTTTTATTCCACATCTGTCACTGACATATGATGGATACATGTTTTATGTATGAACAGAAAATGACAATATTATTTTCTGCTCATTTTTCTCATTGAGGCAGCTGTGACATTGCACACTATACTTTAAATAGCTTGTTTTTTATTATACCTACATATTCACACACAACTCATTTATTCTAGTTTTATTTGAATTGGTAAGTATTGTCACTTGAGCAAAATTATACTGTCTCAAGAAACAAATCTAGTTTCTCTTGCTACAGTGTTTTTTGAAATTTTCATACTGAGTCCAATGCCATGAAATACAATGACTCTTGTAGTTGCTAGGGGGAATATGAAATACTGTTTGGTTTTGGACTAAAACTTGCAAGATGGATTTTAAAAGAGGACATATTTTCCTATATCATTTAGGCACTTGGAAAAATTCCATCCTGAATAATAATTCATATGTAGTATAGAAAATAGGCTATTTTTTCCAAAACAATGGTCTCTTCTGTACTAGATGGTTGTGCTAAGGATTATATCTTACAAGCAAAAAGAGACAATGTCAGGAATATTCATAATGGGGGGTGGTGGTGAACAAGCAAAGAATAAATAATGACCTAATAGAAATCCATAAATACTTTATGTTCTTGTTTTTATTAGGTCTTAGTAATAGCTGCACTACGGTAATGTTTTCCTGAAGATAAAAGAACAAAGTGGCAGGAAGTCTTCTCTGTAGTAATTCATTATTGAACTTTGTTCATTCTGTTCAAAAACTGACCACAGCCTTGTCTCATTGAAAAAAAAAAAAAAAAAAAGAGGTAATAATTCACAGAACCTGTTAACTCAAGACAGCTCAGTCAAAATACAAAGGCAAAGGAGGCAGGAGGCATGGCTGTTTTTTTTACCTTAGGGTATCTAGACAAGATTAACACTGCTTTCAGTCTTGGGTTCTGCATCAAGATTTACACTACTAATTGTAAATGATCAACACCAGAATTTTATAACAGGGGATGGTTTCTTTCTCTCTCACTTGTTTACATAGCATGACCTATAGTAAATGACTGAAATTTTATGTCAGTACAGGAAAATAACAGCTATGGCATCACAGTATGCCACTACTGAACAATCTGTCCCATTCTCTACACAAATGATGAAGTAAATGGTAAACCAAACCTCACCAAATACCTCTTCAAGATTTGTCAAACATTAGGGAATGATAACTGTGTTTTAAATACAAGTAAATATGCATTCACATTTTTAAATATTTTAAAAGCATTTAATATCTTTCCTCCACAGTAGCAAAACAATACAATTGTTTCCATATGTCCTGAATTTATAGGGAAGAGCATAAATATTTCTGAGTTGTTATCAACCTCAGAAAGGCAAAACAATGTGATAGTCTGCTGAGGCACAACCACCTCTCAGTAAAATTTATTAGGAACTATGTTGAAAGGAATATATTCAGAAATAAGTCTTAATTGTCCAGATCTGCAGCAACGCATATGTCATAAGTAATGTTAAAAACATTTCTACCGATAATATGCAAATAGCTGATTCTTAAAAGTTCTGTGTTTTCTTTGCTTTAAAAGCCAAAATGATTGAAATTGAAACAGTCACGTAATCCCAAATAAACTTAATCTTTATATAAAAATGACATGGAGACACATAAAAGTGAAGAGACAACATGTTTTATGCAAACTTTCCCATTGTTTTCCAAAAACTTTACAGGATACACTTTCTTCTGATATATTATCTAAGCGGGGGGTGGGAGGGGGGGAGATCTCAAAGTAATTGCACAAGCTAAAAAAAGTTTCAGAAAGTAAAGGTGGTTGTAGAAGTACGGTGACTGACACCACCATTTAGAAAGGGAAGGTGGGCAAAGACTCAACTACAAATTAAAACAAGAGGAGGCATCCATCTCCAAAACAATTCCAGTTCACAAACGCGTTTATGAAGTTACCTGCCATGTGCTTAAAACCCAAGCATAGCGTGATAGACTCCGGATTAGCTCGGATAAAAGCAAAAACCTACGCAATGAGAGCGACTGGCTAAACAAAGGTGGGTTCTCCCTCCTTCGTCCCCAGGGAGTTTACCCGGGAGAAAACAGTCCGCTGGAGGATCTACCCAAAACGCCTCACCGGAGGAAGGCTGCCGGCACCCTGCTGAGGGTGAGGATGCTGCCTTCGTCTCCTAGGATAACCCAAGGCCGGTAGCACCCGGGCTCGGCGGGGTACCTCGGACAGCTCCGCACTCACCGTCCTCGTTCTCGTCGAACACGGGCGCCCTGTGGGAGTGGCTGCCCCCCATGTTAGTCCGCATCCCCCGCCGCCAGCATCCCGCGGGGCGCGCCGGCAGGCACCCCGGGGCCGGGGCAGCTGCCCGACCGCCCGACCGCCCGTCCGTCTGTCCGTCCGCCCGCCGCCGCCGTGGTCCCAGCCCGGCTCGGCCCGGCCGGGGGAAGCCTCGGTAGGCAGGGTTAGCGGTCACCCTGCGACATGCCAGCTATCCGAGCGCCCCTGGCAGCACTCGCTGCTGGCTCGCAGGGACTTGGCCCGGCTCTCATCGCGGAGGGGCAGGGAAGGGAGGGAGTTAGGGGAGGAGGGAGGGAAGGAGGGAGGGAGGGAGGAGGCGGAGGTCCTGCTGCTGGTGCCTTTTGGTGAGCGGTAAAAGCTGGATCTACCTGGATCCTCGCGGATCCTCCCTCTGCTTTTTCTCCTCCCAGACCCCCTCTGGGGAGCGCGAAGCCACCCGCAGGATGGCCGGCATCCGTGCCCTACGCTGCCCCGGCGGCACCGCCTGCTGAGGAGGGCATCAGTGCCTCCCGGAGGAGCTAAGCACCACCAGCACCGCCACCTGGGGGCTCCCGGCACCCGAGGAGGGTGGGGGGTTGTGGGGTGCAAGCGCTGCGTTGGGTCGAGATTATCTTTTTTTCCCTCCCCGCTAAGGATTGGGAAAGTGTGTGTTGGGGGGGGGGGAGGTAGCAGCGGGGCCGGTTGGCCGAACTTCCCCGAGTTCATAAAGGGGATGAGGAAAAGAGACGAAATTTCCCTTCCCTTTCTCCTTCCCCTGGGACCAGCCCCTGGCTCTTGGGGAGCGGCGGCTGCAGGGATGCTCCGGGGATGCTCCGGCACGGCACGGCTCGGCACGGCCCCCTACCGCCACCTGCCGGCCGGACATTCCCCCGGGATGTTCCCCGGCGCGGCGGCTCCGGTAGGCCCCCGGCAAAGAATTGCTGGTGGTATTTACAGAGGGAAATAGCCCGCCAGCCCCCGCTTCTGAAAACGTTACTGCCATTCACAGCTTTTGAGGCGAATAGGAACGATTTCTTGTGAAATTTGTGCCAAAGGGAAACAGGTGAAAAGCATATCTACATTGTTATTGTATTGAAGTTGAAATTTGGGCAGTTCCTGTAGGATAAACCCAGAGAATAAAAGCCAAATGGGAGTTGCATTTGTTGCATTTTTGGTTTCTTCACAATGGGTGAAGAGATGAAAGTGATAGGAGCCAAATTATGTGTATTTTCATACAAATAAGTAAAGAGGCTCTAATGCTCTCCTGTGGTATCTACCACCATTCTTTCAGAATAACTGATTTTGGGGGGGAAAAAAAAAAATCTATATAAAGTATGGGAAATTTCAGTCTCTCTGCTTACTATTTTAACTACCTGTGTTACTTGCATCACTATCTTTCAACCCAATATAATCCTTCTGTAACCTTTCAGGGAAAGATTGATTAGAATTGAATGCAGTGGGTGAGACCCTGAGCTGTGTGGCTGTGAGCTCAGAGCTTGCAGCATCTACAAATCCAGACAGCTGATAAATTCAGACCTAGTGAAATTTTTCCATAAGTAGACATGGACGGATTGTATCACCAGCTGATATCCCATACTTAATTATCTGGATTGCCACTATTTACATGTAAAAGTGTGTGCAAAATAGGGAAGCTTTCAAAACATTGATCCATAACTATTCTATTCATCTAAAATGTTGTCTGGAAAGCGTCACTTGCTCTTTGTTATTCTTTTGTTTATTACTCACCCATTCAAAGCTTTAGTCATCCAGTCAAAAAACAGAAGTAATATCATGTTACTGAAGTTATGTTCATTCAAGCAGACGATAGAAGTAGCATATAGAAATCACTGCCTTTCAGCATGGTGCTTTAAGTTAATCCATTTCCTTTTGCATTAGCAAAGGAGAACAGCATTTATAGTTTAACACATTTCAACTGCTAAGAGTTACCTTCTAACTGAGCCAAGGGCTTACATCCTGTTAATGTAATTGCTTAAATTCTTGTGAAAGGACTTTAAAGTGACATTCCAAATACAGGGAAGAATAACTAATTTGCCAGTAAACCCTCAATCTTTCATGTGATTGTTTTGTGCATGAGAAACACATTCGTAGAATATAGACATGGTATGAGCAGGAGCAGTTTGGGATTGCTTTGCATGCAGAAAATATGAAGTCATAAAAAATTACTCCAAATAGCATCCAAGAGTTGTCTTTTACATCTGACTTCCTCCTTATGGACTGAGAACCTAATGAGTCTTCTGAAACGTCTTTCATGACTTCATATGACAAGACCCTCCATGAACCGAAATAGTTCTAACAACTTGCAGAGCAGTGGGTTGTCTCTGTTCATTAATAGTCATTCCTACTAGACTGACATGTCTTTTTGACTCCTATTTGGATTATTACAGCTTTTCAATCCATTTGCCCTTCGTTTGTGTAAACTCCTGATTTATGTTTAAACATCAGCATAGCTAGGCAGTTAAGACAAACAGCACACTGTGTTAATGTAAGATTTGAAAAATTAACATATATTAATAAAGTATGGATGAGCTATTCATTCACAACTTATTTACTGATAACTTTATGTTCCTCTGTAACTCCTGCACTTGAATATTGACAGATATTATCTTCACAGTCATCTATAAAAAACACACCAAGAAAAGATCAATTGACAAGAATTGTGCTGTTCTAAAGGCAATACAATATATTCACTGCCACAGTGCTTTTGTTCCAAACAAAGATTTGTTTGGACTACACTTACCAGCTTCCTGGTAGCATCAGCATTTCTGCAGCTAAATCAAATGTTATTTTCTTAATGGTGTCCAATGGAACAGAGGGCATCAAGGCCAGATATGTGCTCAAGGCCCAGCAAAGACTCAAGGAAATCAATGGCAATTTTCCAGTAATTTCAATATGAGTAATATCAAGCCTAGAATATATAAACTGCTTCACATAGTTCTGGACTCTGACCAGTCACATAACTTCAGTATTTCTCTCTCTCTCTCTCTTTTTTTTTTTTTTAATGCTATTCAAAACAAACTGAATGCCATTGCATCTTCTCCAAATTTAGCAACAATTCTTCGGGAATAATTACTCGTGTATTTTTCCAATTGCTTTTGTAAATCAAAAATAAGTCTGAAATCCCATATCAGAACAGCATATGTATCAACAAAACTCTCTGAAGCCTCATTGATATTTTTTTTTTCAGAATAATTCAATATTTACTCTTCTGGAACAGAGATTTCTAAGCTACAAGAAGTCAAAATTTGTAAGTCTTTGAAGACCAGAACCAAATCCAAATTCCCATGTTTATCTGCTCTCCTAAAAGATCACCAGGTTTTACTCGAGATAAACCAAGTTCTAATCTTAAAAAGGTGTTTTATTTTTAGCACATAAACACTGCATAGTATATGCAGAAACACAGTAGGAAAAAAGGACATTTTAGTAGACTTTCTTTTTTCCCCGTAAACCAGAAGCTGCAGTCAGCATGAACATCATTTTAAAACATTGTTTTACATTTTCATTTAAGGCCTATGTTATCTGGCTTAGATTAATAGTGATTTTTTTTTTTCCATATCTCCATGCAGAGTTAGCAATAAAGAAAATCAAACATGATTACACTCCTTTGCACTATAAAACTTCCCTTAGGGAATTTAGTAGTTTAAAGTCAGTAATTCTGTGATTACAGCTTTTGTATTAAAATGCTTCTGATGAGACTTACAGGGTGACCTTACGGTTCTTGATTTCAAACCATATCCTGTTGATATGCTAATATTTGTAAATTGCAGAGTGTTTACGCTGACATTTTGGAGCTTGAATACTACCTCAGAGTTAACAAACAAGGTATTAAAAAATATCTTATCTTTATGATTATGACTATTTTAAAATGAAAGATGATGGGTTAAAAATAGTCCCCTTCTTGGAAACCAGTAGGGTCCCCACATGGAACTGGTTACCTCTACTTGCTTCTTTTCTGAAAAGAGTCAGAGTAGCTGCTGTAAGTTCTTATTGACATAGCAGAGAAAAAGAGCACAGCCATGCTCATCAAGAGGAAGTAGGATTTTTAAAGTAGGAATCTGTGAGGGAGGAGCACAAATATTACTGCTTTTCCAGTTCACCAAGAACTACTAACTGGTGATGTTGTCAGCTTTGTTCTCAGGAGAAAGTACAAGCAGGTTAAGGAGTTAGAAACCTTCCATTGTAGTCAAGTTCTCAGTTCAGCATGAAAATAGGACCTGCAGTTTAAACCAACTCCTTTTACTTTGCTCTGGAGCACAGTAAGCTTGCTATAGCTACTTACCAGGGGGCAGCTAGGGCAGTGCTAAAGCTGCCAAACTCCTTCCAAATCACATCTGCTGCTCCACCCTATTCAGCCCACTAAGACGTGATTAAAGTCAGAAGATACTGAAATCAGAAAGTAAACCTCGATCTTTTTTGTAGCTCACTGTTGGAACATGCCCTCTACCCTTTACAATGTGTGTTTTGAGAAATTTATGTATTGGGATTACTCACTAAAGAAGTCAGCAATAGACAAGAACCTGAAATACACATTGACAGCTCTTCAGGGTTGCTGTTCCCAAGAAACATCAAAACCTATGTAAATTTCCTATTTCATCCCTGGATGACTCTGAAAGAAATTGTTTCTCCTAAGGTTCTATCAGGAGGGTGTTAAAACACTGTAGCTTTATTGAGGTTTACCACGAGCAACAGTGAATCTAATTGGCATCACCTGGTATGCTCACACAAATGTCAAGCTGCAAGAATTGGTCAGAGCACAGATCAAAGCTCCCTTTACTTTGCTAGAGTTATGACCTTGCAAGATAGTGGTTTCATCTGGCTTCCCAAACTGCTCTCCCAGCTGCTCGTTCCCCAACAGCTTTAACTCCTATCCCCAAGACACAAATGTAAAGCATAATGAAGGTTTGAGCAGAGTTTGAACCAATCCTCCTATGGGTCATCCAGGCATGCATTTGCAAGAAGACTTAGAGAGGTTTGAACCTTTTCCTTAGAAAAGTTAATGGAGTATGGAATAGACTTGTAGCCATGTTGTGCAGAAACTAATCCCATGGCAAGATTGTGAGTGTGTCTGCTCCCATCCTCCATTTTACAGCAAGACAAACATTCAGTAAGTTTTCTAAAAAGCTGCTAGCCAGCTGCTTCACTTGCATTTCATCAGTGTGATCTCAGCACAGCTTTAGCCTTTACTCAGAGACCTTCTGTATGCTGAGACTTATTTCAGGAGAGAAAGAAAGTGTCTGATCCCAGCTAAGCTTCTGCTGAAAACACCAGGGTTCACTGATCTTATGCAGTTCTAATATTTCATGCCAGCAGACTCCAAAAAATCCCTAAGGGTCAAGGTCTCCCAGATGCAACAAAATTTCTGGTAGATCAAAGGAATAATTCCAGCTTTTCTACTCTGCATTTCGTTTACAAGTTCCAGAGAGTATGAGGGTTTCAGCTGCTTTGTGTCCACAGTGGTTAAGAGCACTGCGTCACAAACATCACTGGGTTGGGTTTCTTCCTCACCTCTCGCAGATGCACTATGCTCATGCTGCACAGTTTCCTGGAGAAACTTGGGGTTTCCTGGAGAGCTAAGCTTGGGAAATCACAGAAGACCTTGACCTCAGCAGCTTTACAATACATTGGACATAAAGTGATGTATTAGAAACCAGAACTGTTTCTTTGTACAGAACCCAAAATTGTTAAGGAAGGGAGAATACATTCTGCAGTACATTGGATACATTGGGGTCCAAATTGCAAGAGCTTTTGGTTTGGACTTCTAAGTTTTAGTCTTATCATACATCCTTTATCTATATAATACTGTGATACCAGCCAAGTAATCAAAACTGAATACTTTGCCTGTAATGCACAGTAAACACAATTCCAGACAGCATCAGCTCTAGAAACAGTCTTCAAACCACTGGAGTCTCTCAGAAAATGCAATTGTCTGTGGAAATTAAGTCAACTTCCTGTGTGTATTCAAGGAGTGAAAAGAAATTGAAGTTACTGGAATCAGAGATCAGGAATGACTGCAGCTCCAGAACTGTTGGCCCCAGTTCAGATACATTACTACCGAGTCATGCTTTTGCAATTGACTTTAGTCATAGTCTGATCAGGTCCCTTATGCCAATCTCGTGATTTGACACTGTTACACTAAATCACAGATAAACCCTAGCAATTTTTACTGCAGTACGTAACTGAAATCACTTAAAATATAAACATTTTTATTCATTTCTAGCTTTTACCCATTTCTGTAAATTTCAGTTTAGTATTTATTATGTTTTTTCCTCAGCACAGAAATAAGATGGCAAAGTTTGTTTTTGTAAAAAGACGAAAGTTTTTTTGTAAGTTCCTTCCTTGGTATGACTAAAGGTTTGAAGACCACTTAAAGAGAAGGCAAAATTCTGTGTCTGTTCTGTGATGGGAGCAGGGTCAAGATGTTAGCAGTGTTAAGCAAAAAAAAAGATAAAATAAAAAGTTGATTATTGGTCTTCACTGCATGTAGGTACATCAATAAGAAGCAGGGCAGAACATTTTATGTCTGTGCGTGTATTGGTTATAGCCTGTAGCTTTATGTTTTGGATGTCAGAACAGGATCATTCTAAACCAGTTGAGGATGTAAAAACATATATGATAAAAGACTTCAGAGACCATAAGACCTCACTGTGTTCAATTTACTGCGACATCTTGTGCTTGAGCATGACAAAGTTCAGCTTGGGCATGAAACTGAGTCCAGGGACTCCCAAGTTCCACTCCTGCTGCTCATGATCCGTGACCACTGCAGACTTTGTCTTTACATCAGGGATTTTTTTGCACTTTTTTGTTTGTTTGTTTGTTTGTTTGTTTGTTTGTTTTTTCAAAGCAGAGTACTTACAACTGAGGAACGAGCAAATGAAACACCTGAAATATCTTCCCTTTCTTTAGGGAGGCAAACTGTTTCCACAGACTGGTCAGGAAGAGTATGTGTTGCTGGAGAAGAACAGGGCAATGCAAAAGCAAACAAGATATATACAGCCCCTGAATGTCTCCTGAACAACACAATGGCTTGTGCCCAGCATAAATGCTAAAAGAACCTGTCAGTAACCCATCATACCTCCTGCGTCCCCCCACAGTAATTATTCCAAAGGAGGTCAGATTAGACCAGTGCTTCCTTGAGCAGTCTGTTCTGGGTGCCCTGCTGCTCTGAGCTGCAACCATTTTCCTGCAGTGAAACAGCCCAGCTGCTCTCTTTCACAACCCATACTGGCCTCATGTAGTTTATGTTCCCCTCAATCTTAGCTGTTTAATAAGCTTTACTGCTTAATGATTTTTTTTTCTTCCCTTCTTCATTTAATAAAGCTATATCTGGTGCACTGGGGATTCTCTGTTAATAGCTTGTCCTATTGTATTTTGTCACATCCTTTCTTGTGACTGGCAATTTATCAGTAGTATTGATTGATGTAAAATTATAGACTTCCCAATCTTTCCTAGCCTGCAGAGTGTCTTTCAAGAACTCAGAAAGTAGCTCAAGTGATGAAGAGCCCTACTTAGCAGAATAGTTAAGAGGCTGTTCTTTTAGAGCTATTACGTTTGGGCTATTAAAGCAAAACATCAAATAGAGGTGCCGGGGTGACTTACAGCTCTCCTTATTTCTCAGGATTATAGCATGTTCTTTCTTTCTTCCTTCCTTCCTTCCTTCCTTCCTCCCTTCCTCCCTTCCTCCCTTCCTTCCTCCCTCCCTCCCTCCCTTCCTCCCTCCCTTCTTCCCTTCTCTCCTTCCCTCCTTCCTTTAATTTAGACATAAAGCACTAAAACAGCTCAAGATATGCATTCTCATCTCACAGATGAGGTCTGAAGGTCACACAGAAAGCCCATGTTAGTTGACTTTTGTCCAAGGGGGTATGTACTGAGCCATGATGATTTTGTAAACCAAGAGTTGAGCAATAAAAGAAAGAAAAAATGTTGGTTTTTTTTTTCACAAAAGTGGCACCTGAAGGAAATGTTATCAAAATTAATTAGATTTGTCAAATAAGTAAAACCATTATTTGCTGAATATCCCATTAAAACTATTTGCTAAAATCTGTCAGAGTGGAGTAAAGCCTTGACAGATGTGTTCATGAATTGTTCAAGCTTGTAGCAAAGGGGCAAAATTCACATTCAAATCTACAGAACCTTTAGACAGAGTTTGAAGGTTGCTACGTGTTTGCTGAGCAATATGGATGAGAACCCCAAATTGTCTAAGTGTTTTAGAAAGTAAAAATTTTACCATTTTTCACTACCTTAATTGCCTAGAAATTAGAATATTTATAATAATACTTAATATTTATATTTAATAATATCAATATTTATATTTATAATAATACTTTATAATAATTTTCAGAAAAAAAGCTACAAGACTGTAGCTGAAAGAAAGATGTTTAAGAGATGTATATTTTCCTCTGCTTTGTTTATTTTACCAGTCAGATTTAATCACATCTCTCAGCCCTTAGAAAGAGATTTGCTGCACACTCATTTAATACATGCACACTAGAGCATAATCAGTGCAATAGGATGGCAAAAGAGGCAAGGTAGGAGGGATAGACTTAAACATGCTTTGTGAGTGAGGCCTACTATTGCTTGAGAGAGACATGGTTTTAGAAAGTGAACAATTAAGTTAATTGCACCTGGTAAAACTAGCAGGAGTTACATATCTGGCACCTTGCAATTTACCTTGGATCTGCCCTGCACCAGTTGCTAGTTCAGATATAGAAGATATCTCCAGGCTTCTTACTGCCTGGCTTCAAAGAGGCCTTATCCCCTATTTCCTGTGTTGTGTCTTGTTGTTGTTGTTTTGGTTGGTTGATTTTTTTATTTTTTTTATTTTTTTTTTGTCTTCCATTGAAATTTCTGCCATTATATCATGGACATGCAGCAGCGTATCAGTGGGCTGACTGTAGAATTTACTGTTCTTTCTTTTTTTCTTCCTTCTTGAAAAAAAAAAAAAAAATCCCAAAACACAGCTTATGGAAAAAAAAATTGGTGTAGTCTCTGGTATATATACAGACCACTCAGCATTTGGTTCTGTGTTACACTACAGGCTTACCTCAAATTGTATTCAAAAAAAAATTGTTCAAACAGAAAATTGCATGGAAGAACCAAGAGCAGCATCCTTTTGAATGTCTTCAGTACGGTCCAAATATTCAGGCCACAAGCAGACTATATCTGTATCCATCAGCTGGCCTTAGCAACCCATCAGCTGTGAGAAATGAACCTGACCCCTGAAGATAAACCTGCAGGATAACATACGTTCACAACTGCAATTTTTTTTCTCATTAGAGTACAATTGGACACACGGTTTGGAATAGTCATGCTTAGTTAGTAAGGGGAAGGAATTTTTTCCACACAGTGTAGTCAGCGCAGAAGTGGAAAATCAGTTATGTCCATCACATCTGTGGTTTTCTAAGATCTCCAGTGTTTGCAGCCCTGTAGATTCCATTGATTTGATGTTGTCACAAAATCTTATTATTTAAAAATTTATTTTAAAAAATGATTTAGATACAACAACATATTTTTGTCTGAGAAATCTGTGATGACATTTTAAAGAAGTAAATTAAACTCAAATTTAATTCACATTTTAATTATGCTTTTGTTTAAAGATAACAATTTAGATATTTTAAAATATTTTGTCAATTAAAAAGTAATTAAACTTTTAAATAATAATAGTCTGTTAGAGTGTTTTATATATCTCATATTCTTCCAATTCTTCAAGAGGGAATCTGTCAAGACAGAAGAGGAAAGAATGCCAATACAGAATGGGCTCATGCCGAGTTTCTCCTGCTCTGATATAAATATTAGACTGATGACAAACTGGTCCAGATTTTAATATTCTTCAGACCTACTGCAACCTTCACAGTTGTCCTTATCACCCTTTATGTTCTACATATTTCATGTCTTTTCTGACATTCTTTTTTTTTTTTTTTTTTTTTAAATCTTTCTACGCCCTTCTATAAACAAGACAGGAGGAAAAGCAGTACAGCCCTCTGTATTCTAAAGTATTTTCTACATCTGGTGGCATGATGTAATGTGTTATTTTTGTATGAATTTGTGATTTTACCTCTTTTTAAGTATAATTTTTGTAAATAGCTTCAGACTGCATTTGTGAGAATAATAGCATTCATGGGCAATTATAAATGCTTCTATACCCCTAGATATGTCATGAACTTCTAGCAGTACCTTTTTGGGGTGCGTATGTAAATGTCTGTCTCTTCTGCTTCTCAGCAAGTATTTCCTAGCAGGGAGTTACTAATGATCTCACTGCTCAGCAAATGCCAATGCTCAGAAGTAACAACGACCTGCAGCATCTACTCTGTCTCTCTGTCTGTTTAATGAAATCCCCATTGTGCCTTCAGCTGGAAAACAAGGCTACAGCAGTTAAACAGATTGTGAACTGGAAGTTCAAGAAATAAGGGTGAAGAAACCATGGTTCCTTCCTTCATTGCTTGGAAGAGAAAATTTGATTAGTATCAATGAAAGCAGCTTTTCAAGGCTGTTTCCTTTGGTACCATGGTTCCCAAAAGTCAGAGTCTCTTCATATCTCCCAAGAAATGTGAAGAATTCTCAACTTCCAGTCAGAGAATGGTTGTGTTTCCCACACCATGGGCCTGGGCCCTCAGCCCAGAGAAGAGAAACAGTACAGCGGGACCATGGGAAAGAGCAGAGACTACCACAGGTAGGCAAAGTACAAGTATTTGGGTTATTTTTCTGCAGGAAGAAAAATGTTTCAACTTGCTTATCTGTTTTCTCTCAACTCAGTTTGCAGCCTTTGTCTTGCTGGGCTGGGAGACGGTGATTTGGGATTTGGAGCACATTTGTGTGCCTGAATGAAGTCAGAGCATGCTTGCTTGGAGGGAAACGTGTTACTTGTGTTGCTTGCTGTGACACTGCTGCTGTTGATTGAAAGGAGCCTGCTGTGGCTTACTGCTGAAATTACGGGAATCTTCAATAGAGCGGCCGACAGCCCTCACAGGGGGAAAAAGCACAGAAGGGAAAATGCTAAGGTAAAATTATGTTGGTGGCAAGGCATGTTGTTTATATAAACTTCCTGCTATGAGCCCAATAGTGACCTTTTCTTGCATCAGTCAGTGGGGCTTATTTCAGGCAAGGAAAGTATTTTTGAGTGTGTTCACAAACAGGGATTTTGCACAAGTCCTGGTGGGGTCCCCATCAGGGTCCCCACCTGAGGACAGAGTAACAGCAAGAGTGCTAGGAGCCAAACCACTTCAGCTCCATAGATTCACTGCAGCTTATGGGGCTTGGCAATAATTTGAGAACCAGTAAACACTGCCTGTGCTCTCACTGATCTTCCACATAACAGAAGTTCTGTTCCTCTTCTGTCCCTATTCCTTCTGATCTCTTTACATCACTAAGTACTCGATGCCTTCCTCACTGGAGTCCTCAAACACCTGTCTGACACAGACACTAACAATCATACCAGTAGTTTTGCTAGAAAATGTCATCTTGAAACCCAGCACAAAAGCATTCCAAATATCCCCTTTTTCAAAAAGTCTGGCAATCAGGCTTTTTAACTGGTTTCAAAGCAGTTTGGTTTCAGCTGACCACTGAAAATTATTAGGCCAGAAGACAGGAAAGAAAAATGGTCAGTTTCATAGAAATCAATGATACAAATAACAAATGATACAATATAAGAAACAATCAGCTCATTTATTCTTATCTTTTCTTTATATACCGCCCAAGCCTGCTACCTAGTTCATTACCTGCTACCAAGTGAGCTAAGGTATGTTCAGTTACAGAATAGATAAATTCTAAAGCAGTGGAGTTGTGCATGCTTAAAAGACTTAAAAGAATTAAAAGAACGTGGTAGTGTATTTTTTCCCTGTATTTTGAGCAATCATTTACTCACTTGCCAAAAAGATTATGTACTTTCTTTAGGCAGTGTTGAATGTATGTCTAGGGCTTACTTGCTGTATTCATGCAATATTTGGTAATTTACCAGTGTGGCTCCTCTCTCCCAGTTCTTTCTGTGCTCTCCCACTTCCCTGTGCCCTCAGGATTCTCAGGATAACTTGGCAAAGCACCAGCTCACAATATTTCCCTTCAGTCATCAGTGCCATCAAGATAGAGGCCACCACAGAGAAAATAATTTTTGTCAAGTATGTGGTATGTACAGTCCAGTGGCTGGCATTGGATAAAAAGTCCAGTGCCAGACAAACGTCTTATAATGTACCAGTATGATGGACATCAGTGTGACAGCTTGCTAACAGCACAGACTGAGCTAGGGCTTTCTGAAGCTGAATACATGAGCAGGGGCAGGACAGCTAAGTGCTGCATTTGGGTTCTGAAAAAGCTCTCTCTTCTCTGGGCCAGGTATCAAAGAGAATTTGCTTCTCAGGTTTAGACCCCAACAGGAGAAACTGTTCAGAAACACTGACACAGTGAATGTGCTGTTTAAATGTTGGCAGATAAAATAAATTACATAGGCAGCATTTGTGCTTCTAAGAACTGTTGGAGGAAAAGCTGGCCAGCCCAAGTGCCCTAAGTATGAAGTACGAAAATAAAATAAAATAAAATAAAATAAAATAAAATAAAATAAAATAAAATAAAATAAAATAAAATAAAATAAAATAAAATAAAATAAAATAAAATAAAATAAAATAAAATAAAATAAAATTGAACAGCACCCAAAGCAGATACAGACTTTTTCAGATGTTTGTGAACTGCTTGTGTGAATGATTAACACCAGCAGAGGTAAAACACCCAGAAACACAGTGTTGGGAACAATGCTGTCTTGGAAAGGAGAGATATTTGATTACATTCTAAATCTGCAATTTGAAGTGGGAATGATTCATTGATGCCAGTAGATGCAAGAGCAAGGAATCTACCATGTTAACACAGACATTTTTCACTTATTGATCTAATGAAACAAATACTAAGCAAGCCATGCAATTTCCAGACAAGGAAAATCTATTGCTATTAATGGATGTAAGAAAATAATCTTGGGAGAAAAATGACAGTATGCTGAACAAAGAAGTGTGCAGAGGTAATACCAAAGTTCTGCAACACAGAGATCATCTTTTCACCACATATCTCAGTTTACCACTGAGCACAGCTTCTATCTCAGTGGGTGTCTTGATCTATGACTTTGGCCCCTAAGCTGTAATCCGTATAGTAGTGGTAACAACATATGTCATCTGGAAATTAGTCTCAAGCAGCATAGTAGATAATCACATTTAATATCTTATCCTGTGCTTCAAACATCCTCCAGTAAGTTACATTAACACTACGCTTCATTCCCTTGCTTGAGGCTGTGAGCCAAAAGACTAAAGGAATTAAGAAAATAAAGTATGCATAAACATAAAAAAGCAAAAAATCATTACATTCCTTACATTCCCTAACGCATGTATGCTTCAGGAGGGCCAATGGCCACATGGCTTATTAAAGATGATTCTGAATTATTCAGTAACGTCTCCAACACAGAGTCAACCATAGCATAACTTGTTTGACTAGGCAGTTGCATGTAAGTATTTGTCCACAATGTTTTCTGGGCATTTTTTCCTACCACCTATGCTGTAGGCACATGTTTGCATACAGTTTTAAAGAAAAGGGTACTCTTACTGAGTTCAATAGTATGTCTAAATTCATGTTGGCATAAGTGTTTTGCTGGCATAAGTGTTTTCCCCCCAAAGAACGTTGTCTTCTCCTTTTAACCAGTGAGTTCTTTAAAAAAATAAAATTAAAAAAAAGGTCAACATCAGATGCTTTTCTCTGACACAGCTGAAACTCCGTGTGTTGCACTGGAAGTTCAAGCAATATCACCAACTCTAGTTGAAGAATCTCTCAGTACAAGCAGTCTAATCCAAAAGTTTGTTTCTTCTTTGTTTCTGTGTTTCTTCTAAGAAAACAATTCTCACACCTACTGTTTAATGCCAGTTTAAGCAGCAGAATAATCCTAGGGGAAAGAAACACCTTCATTCACATTAGTCTTACCCTAGTTTTTAAGTATCTGCTGTCTAATTATTAGAATTGTTTACTAACAAAAATTTGAATGTTCAACACAGGCATAGTCCTTCCCTCTCTTCTGCTACCTATTAGTTTTACCAAAGTGACACAGTCTTATTTACTAAAAATGTGTCTTAAAAGAGGCAAAGCTGTCATCCAGAGGGAGAATGTGAATGATGGGTAAAATAAAGCCATACAGTGTATTCCCCCTCTTCAGTGGTCATTCAAGAAAGAACCTTCTGGCTCTTCCTCTGCTCTGCTGCCCCTTGAGGCTATTGGTAGTGGAGAGAGCAGCAAAGCGGACACTGACTCTTTCAGGCATAACGAGAGGTCCTCACAGGCCTTTTTTGGGCAGCAGAGGTAGGAAGGCCATCACTGAGACTGGTTGCAAATCCATGTGTCATGGTTTGGCCTCACATTTGTTCATCCAAGCTGTCTGTGTCCAGCCCACAAGTCTGTCTTGTCTTTCTTTCCTGTGGTCGGAACCCACAAATTAAATAAAGTTGAATAAATAAAAAGTTCAATAAATAAAAGCTAAATAAATAAAAATATAAATACATAAATAAGAGTTAAACAAAGTTTAAAAAGTAAAATGCTAGAAGGACATTCAATTTAAGAGCAGCTCTGGCCTAGGAGTAGCTCTCTTTTAAGGCAGAAGCCGGCTCCTAAGCAGGGGTCAGACTCCGATAGTTATAATCATTTTGCCCTATCTGTTGTCCTATTGCTGACACTAACTGCTAAGGGGGTGTCAGAATCTGGTTCCATCTTGGCTGAAAATAGAAGATGACTTTTCTCTTAGCTCTACTTGCACTGAGCAAAAAGAAAATGTTGCTTAAATGAATAAACACTCATCTATTTCTTCTCTCATCTCCCATCTTGCACAAGTTTTCCACCAGTCATATGCTAGATGTTCACATCACAGAAAATCTTCAGTATTTTTTTAATTCTGGTTCATGTTAACAATTACTGCTGGCCATGTCTGTCTCACGCATGAGGAAAACAAATAAGTGTTGGATATGCAAATCATTTTCCTTTTTTTTTTTTTTTTTTTCAGCTCTGACATGGCCAGAGAATGTAGAGCTGTCCTTGGGCATTGATCTCCATGCTGGGAAAGTGCTTGTGTTGGTTCACTGCCTTGGCTAGTAAAAACAAAAAAAAATGTGAAAAACACAATCCAACATGCCCTGAAGTTCAGACTCCAGGCCCAGTGCTGTTTGTTTCCTGTTCAAGGTTTGAATTCTTCTAATACGGTTCCTGTGTGTGTGTGTCGGGGTGTGTAGTTTGGCTTCAATATTTCCTGAAGGAATGTGTCTGCACAGCTAAACAAAATACCTCCCTCTGGGCAGCTTGTGCTTTACAGTGCTGCAGCATGGAGAGAAAATCAGATTTTACAAAGACAGAAAAGAGTACATTCTGCTAGGGTATAAAAAAAGCTTCATGCTTGACATCATTAATGGTCAAATTATAACATCAAAAAATAGTGTTTTACTCTAGTGCATATAGATCAGAAGCCTTGAAACCTTGCCTGTGTGTTTTGGAAAAGAATGGGAAATAAATACAGGAAAATAATCAATATCATCTAGCTATAAAAAAGCTATGATCAGGCACCTTTTCCAAACCGCTATTTAAACATGTTCCACATGCTTTGTAAGTTGCTCTCTTCCCCTGAGGTTTGGTCTGTTAACAAAGAGGTGTATTAAATACAAATGAAGAAAAAGATCATCTCAGGGCTTTTCCTCATGCTTGCAAATGCCGATTCCTCTTCAGGGCTACTCAGGCCAGACACCAGGCCTCTCTCAGTGAGGACTCAGCATCCTCAGAGAGTAAAAAATGCATTTAGCCTTCTCCTAGCAAGTTCAATTGTTGATAGCAAGGCTTAGGCAATCTCACTGAAGATTTTGTTGTCATTGTTCTTGCTCCTATCAAAGTATAAAGCTAAACCAAGACAGTTTATTGGCATCAGGAACTGACACGCTGTGTTTGGAAATGTAACTCTTCCTTCATAAGTATGTGTAAAGCAGAATCAAAGAGTCGGCTTTGATCGCTTTCATACTTCCCTGAATGTTGTTTAGTTTCTTTGACTTTATTCACTCCATTTCTCTTTGGTGTCAGAGTGAAAGTTGTTCAGACAATGCTATCATTCTCTGCCCGGCACATTGTTTTATCACAGAAGCGCATGTACCTAAATTATGCAATAGGAAGAATTGAAACTGTGTCTTTTTGATGTGAACAAAGTTGATGCCATCCTTTTTGTTAGTGTACAATTAATGAATAAAATGGGTTGACGTTCTGAGTGTGGTTTGTGGTGTGGCAGCTGCTGTGCTGCCTGTACATGTGCTTCTCACATTCCCCGGGAGCAAGCCCACCCTTTCTGAGAGTGCCGCGTAGCTGTGTACTGCTGCTTGCACAACAGTTTAAAGCTGTATTCAGACTAGGCTCCAGCAGGGCAACCATAATTCTCTGGTCAGTGCATTACCAGATCCTTCTCTGGGCTGGACACAGAGGCCTCAGACTCTGTTTCAGGCAGGTGTGAGATCTCTCCTAGAAGACCATGGAGGATTGCTTTATGCCTCTGGAGATTCTGTTCTCATATCAGCCAAATTGATGTCTACTGGTCAGCACTCGAGGCAGTGCCAAACTCAAACTGTAGCACAGCAGCAGAGCTTCCAGCTTTCCTGGGCTCTGCAGGCCTTGTGTACTGGAATTTCTACACTTAAGAGTGATGTGTATGTGTATGTGTGAGGCTGTCTAAGGGACCACCTCCCTTTCTGTCCCTGTTACAAAACTTCCATGTGGCAGCTGTAAAGAAATGGACAATAAGAAAGACTGGGATGGGCTTTGAATGCCCCAAGCCAAGGAGCCCACAGCCAGCTTCACCAAGAGAGCAGGACAAGGACCCAAACATTGGAAAAATAACAGGGTATCAGGAAAATGCCCATGTTGGCCCATTTTTTCCATTCACTGAATATTCTTGTTCTTCTTTCTGCCATTCCCAGTGGTCTGAATTTTTCTTCCTTGACCTCAGGTAGTCAAGAGTGTGTACTATATTCCAGATGAGCAGACACCTACTTCTACAACATTGACAATATATCCCTGTCCCTGCTTGATACAAAACTTTTGACCTGTCCTGATTATCCTCATCTTTTTCACTGCAATTCTGATTTAGTGGCTTATAGTCATCCTATGAATAATAAGTAAATATGCTGTAGTAAGCAACTTTTTTTTTTTTTTTTAGTCCTCTACCATTGCCAGATAATGAGCTCTTACATTACAGGAAACACTTTATGCAAAAAGCATTTAGTCAAACACATAATAATGTTGGATTTAATAATTTCCTTTAATTCAGTCTCTACTGATCTTTATTTATTTATTTAGGATAGTCTGATCTTCTGCGTTGATGCTGGCTCCTATTTTTTTGTTTTTAAGCTAAGTCAGTGGTAGGATATATGGTAATATATGTCACAAACATAGCACATAATTAATACAGTAAAGATAATACTTATGACCATTTAGTTTTTGTGTAACCAGGAAGTCATTATTTCATGCAAACTGCTTGATCGTGAGGTAGACGATGAAAACATTAACTCTGGATAATTTAAGGTAAACAGACAGGGTTTTTCCTTAATATTTACACAAGGTTATTGGAGAATTGGGCAGCCTTTTCTCCTCTTGAGCACTCACACATACTCTCACCCTTTTGGGGCTATTTCACTCGAGGAACACAACAAAGTTGTAACAAAGAACATTTAAATTATCTCTGCAAACTTTAGCATGAGTTTACTCTTGTATACTCTATGTATATGTATATCAGAAGGACACTTTACATTTCAAAAGCAACACGTTTCTCACAGTTTTTTGAAGACAGCTTCTTATTTCACAAGAACTTCTCATTTGCAAGGGTAGCCTCAGCTCTCAGCAAGAGAGATCACTGCAGTGACTCACTAGTTCTCATTGCTGATAAGATTGCTTTTTGCCCCAAATGCAGTTTGCTTGGATTTCAGCTTGGGAAACTTCTTTAAATTCACCAGTGACTTTGCCAGCTAGACAACGACAGCATCAGAGTGTGAATCACACCATTTCAATGGGCTGATTGTGAAATAAATATGAACAGGAACAGCAGGGGGCTGGCTTTTCTTTAGCAGTCACAGTTTCCTTTTCACTATATGCCCTTAAAATGCCCAGGCAGCCTATTAGCAGAGGGAAAGATTGATAGAATTACATTTACATTTTAAATCAAGCCAAGTTCTCACTTCCCCAGCCATGACCCTTCTAAAACATCAAACTAACAAACAAACAATAAAATCAAAACAAAAAGAAAAAGCAGCAGCCAAATAGAAAGGAGGAAAATAAATGTTAATTTGCTTAGTCTTCTAATGGAAATTAGCTTAATGGTCCCAAATTAAAAGTATCTGTTAAATATAGTGTCTTGTTCTGCACGTGAAAGGCATAGTACTGCAAATGGGGTGATTCGTCACTCAAAATATTCCTATTCATGCAGTCCCTCAGTGCAGACACAGCTGTGTCAGGTTTGTATCATTATTTCTCTTTTGTTTTGGGAATAATTATAACGGAAAACCCAAATTTTCTAAAACTGTGCATATGAGTAGGTACACTGGTGTGGAGAAAGACCCACAAGCTATCTTAGAATCCTTTATCCAGCCTGTGACCATGAACATCGACCCCTTTCCTGGCACCAGCTGCTCTGGACACCCCAAGCCAAAGTGTGTTGGGTTAACACACATGGCAACGGACGGGTCCTCTCTGGGAAGCCATCTATGAACCAGCTGTGCAGGTAGGAGTGGACCAGTTTGGCACCTCATACTTGCAGACTTGCAAAGTACCTGTTGAACACTACCTCCACCTTGCTGGCACGCCCAGCTAGAGCATTTTGGGCATACATTTGGGAGCTACATTTCACATATCTTCAACTTTTTCTTTTCTTAGCCACCTAACTTAAACAAACACAAACTAAAAACACACTTGTAAGGACATTTAGTCATCTGGGAGTTCATTGCATGTGGTTCAGAAACAGAAGGAGTGTATTTTTCATTTTTTTATTTTTATCAAAATTTAAAAGAGAAGAGTCACGATGAAGAATTAAATTCAGGTTTAAATGATAATTGCATCTGAAACTCAGTCTGCGCTTCTGACATGCTCAGATAATTATTTCTTCTTTCTTTCAAGGCAAGATGACAAAATATAAATATAGTGATTAATAAGTTTAGTAATTTTCTTAAACAGAATGAAACTCCACTTATTTTTATCGCTTCTAGATTTTACCAAGAAGAGCAGATCACCAGCAATATCACATTATTTATATATTTCTGTGCCACAGAAGAGTATTTACAGCTGTACAGCGTATTTGCCATGTTGTTTAGTTTTAGGGCACTGACAAAGATGGCTTTGAACCTGTGTCATATCTCCAACAGACAGGACTCTGAAAGGTAATGCTTTCTGTGAGAAAGGAGAAATAATGCATCTGATGGAATGAATGTAAGTTTAAATATAGGGTGAGATTGCGCATCTGAAGGAGTCTGAGACTTGTGTCATTGATTTTGGTGAGGGAAGGATTTCTTCCATTATACTTAACCATAAAATGTGGAAAGCACTGTACAGAAATGAAAGCGCTATGGAGACGCATTGTATTATAGGGACCCATGCTTTACCTTCTCAGCCAGCTGAGACAAGAATTTATTTTACCTTGCAGTTGTGCTAGTCTGCTGGAAGAGCTGTTGTTTTTGTCTAGAAATACACACAACAACATAAGCTTTGACGTTTGCAGGTTTCTAGGCAAGAATAAATAGAAAACTGAGTGTGCCAGCATGCTAAGGAGCTACTGAAATGCTCCTGTGCAGGCTGTAGCTCAGCAGAGAAATCTCTTTGGATTCCTGTATTCCTGTAAGGGCTGCACTTTTGGTCTCATCCATTTATTTTCTTCTAGCAACATAATGCTTCTGAAAGGTGCAGGAATACCAGTCCTAGAAAATGAAGTCCTTCATTTCCTCACAGATTAACCATGTCATAGACAAGAGCTCCTTGGAGGAACACTCTCTGAGAACAGATAGCTCAGACCTTGTCTTGATTCAGCCCTGGGATTCCCCAGTGGGTTGGTATGGCAGATAAATTTGGTAGATGAATATGCTTAGTCACGTGGCTTTTGATGCATTCCTTGCAAGCTGACATCATTTTTCATTGCAAGTGTAATTAGGGAGGGCGGAATGCTGACCAGCAATGATAAGACCTGGAGCCATCTACCACATGTGCATGAGTAAGTGGAGAGAAAAGGGTAAGAAGGGAAGGGTAGAGAAGAAAAGCATGAATAACTTGCTTTTACTGCTGAACATTGCTCTAAATCTGAACAAGGGTTTCTTCCCAACATCCTGCTTCTGAGGTTGTAATTTAGGATAGCTCACACATCAAAACCCAGATGGAGGCAGAGGCATGCTCTGCTGCTGAAAGCATCCCTGTTATTGCACTGGAGATGCCTGTAAGTCACTTAGAGGTAAAATAGGCTTTTTCTTAGGCAGTGAAGGCTTAAGGCTCTAAATCCTGTGCTACTTGAATCAACAAGCCTTGCAGTCACTGAAAAGAGTATTGTTGGCAGGGCTAAAACCACATAATCTCCTGTCCCCCTGTCATTAATGGCCACATTCTCACAGCCTCCCAGGGAAGTGCCATCATCCCCATTACACAGGCAGGAGCAGGGACCCAGACAAGCCCAGGTGATGACTGTACTGCCATGACAGCAGCTCAGGAGGACATCTCTGGGCCATCCTGCGAACCATGCTGACATTTCACCCAGGGGACAGCAGGAGCTTACTGCGCCAGCCCTGCTCTAACGCAATGTTTCTTTGTCCAAGAACAGGCTTTGGGGTCTGTTTCCTCAATATACATGTACATTTTGAAAAATAATATCTGTATAGAAAAAAGAAGCCCATACCACTGAATGAACAAAGAGGACTTGTGCTTAGCAACTACAGAGAATTAGTGTTGCAGCACCAGGCCAGAAGCAGCACTGAGGTCCTGCCTGCCTTGTCCTTCACCTGCAGCTCGGCTGAACTACCCAAGCTACCTGTAGGGAAGAGTTGCTTGCCTGAAGGAGATGCGTTGAATCATCCCAGCTTAAAATGTGGTCATACTGTGCTGCTCTATGCATCTTGCCATCTGCACCAGGGCAATGTGTGAAGATGCACAACCCATATCCCAAATTCTGTGCTGATGTCTACAACAAGACTCTACAAAGTGCAATATGGATAATGCACAGGCAACAGTGAGAAAAACAAAACAGGGTCTTAGCCAAAGTGCCAGGCCTTCCCAGAAGGCTGTGAACACCTCTTTTGTGCTGAGCTGGAAGCTCACGTGGCAGTTCAGCTCTGCTCTGAAGCAAGAAGTGGCACCTTTACCACAACAGCAAGCTGAGCCATGGGCTTTGAATCACTTCCTAAATACACACAAGGCTTTCTCTGTAAAGCACTGTTTTGCTTTTCTTTTCCTATTTTTCAATATAATCAGAAGCCGGTTTCATGAAGTGTCTCATGGCAACCCCAACTATTTTAAAATAAACATTTTCATTAAACAAGTGGATTTTGGTATTAGGAAGGCAGTAACTTGAAAGAGCTTTTGTCAAAAGTTGGTGGAGGCCCGGGTACACTGTTCAAACACAGGAGGAATTTCTGACTGCATAGTGAGTCCTTTGACTTTTAGAAAAATATTATTGTTTGAGCTCTCAGTAACCTGGAAGTAAGAGAACAACACAGCTCAAAAATTAAAAAAAAAAAAAAAAAAAAAAAAAGTGTACAGTTATGTCATGATAGGCTTCTAGTTTCCCTCTTAGCCTGTGTCTCTGCTTTTGCTGTGGAATATTCCTTGTAAAAAAAAAAAAAAAAAAAAGAGTAAATAAATGCACTGTAAATAGCTCTCAAAAGCTGTGGTGACATCATCAGCTTCATGAGCTGACATTAAACTCAGAAAGTATGAGTGTGTTCTCAGCCTTCAGAGCTTTTGTGTAGGAGGAGTATGGTAAATTATGTCCGTGGTGGAGATGTCCATGTTGTGATGGTCATCCCAGATATGGTGGTACTGGTTTCCTCCTGCTGTGCTCCCTTCTCATGCTAGCCTGGACATCACCCCACAAACTAGAAGGGCTGTAAATAGAAGCTTCTCCATAGATGCAATCCTGAGGAGAGTTTAAATTGTAATATATTTTGAACTTCGTCCCTTCCTGTACGGTAGCTTTTGGGGCTATTTCCATGTCCATTTTGCATATCCCCTCTCAGATCCTATTAGCATTTGTGAAGAACAGCTTGTGTCTCCCCATTAAGGATCTTTTCTGCCCAAGGCAGGATATGCACCAGAATTAATAAGTGACTTTTCATAAGTGACAGGATAAAAACAGTCATCACAAAGAGTGTCTGGAATTTCAAGGCCTTTAGTACTGGTTCAGAGTTGTATCAGGTGCCATAGACTGAAAGACTCCCAATGCCTGGTGTCACTATTGATTTCTCCTGAAGTCATCAGTGAGCTTCTTGAGAGGTTACTTGCCCATATGTGGACCATAAACTGAACATATTCAGAGCTCAGGAATAAGCTGATAAGCTACAAATAGAAGAACTGAGAAGAAATTTTGCCTTTTTTGAATTGAATTGCATATTCAGCAACAGAAGTGCTGATGAGCTAGGAGACATGGAGAATATCCATCTGGGTCAGAATCAACTATGCATGAAATCCGGCCCAGAGAAGGGAAGATTTGGGTGAGGATATTAAACTCTAGTCCTTCTTTTATAGCTCTTTTCTGAAAGAAGAAAAAAAAAAAAGTCTCTCCCTAATATTTCTGAATATAAGGATGCTGTAGCTGAGCAAAAACTTCAGAACAAATTGATCCAGCAATTTTGCCCCTCCACAAAGCAAAGAAACTTTTTTTTTTTTTTTTTTTGGTTGGTTAAATATTTTGGTAACGTCTGGATCCATCCTTTGCTTTGCTTTCTGGACCAATATCTTGGTAGCTCAGCAAGTCATATTTCCTCATTCTGCAGAAGAAGCCTTGATGAGTGGGTGATTTCCTTGCCTGCTAGTAGCGAAGCATCTCTATAAGTGCATGGGGATGAGGAAATCTCATCTCTCAAGAAAAGGATCATAATGGGTATGCAAGCTGCACGTGTGGTGGGTGGCAGACCTTTCCTCTCCCTTCCCTTTGTGGCTACCTCAGAACAGGACCATTCTTTGGGACAAAAATCATAAACCCTTAGTGCTATGTAAGAGCTGGGCTTTTCCTCCTCTGGATGTCTTGGAGCTGAGGGCTCTGACTGCAACAGGTGCCATTCAGCACTTATGACAGGCTTCCATGGATGTGACCACTGGGTGATATTTTTGTGGCACGGGCCTTGCACCCCAACTTGGGAGACAGGATATTGTGTTAGGCCACAGGATGCTAAATGCTCACCTCTCTCACCCTAGGCAACCAATGTATAGCTCAGTTTACAAAGTAATTCCAAAACACTGTTGGCAACTTTAACATTAGCCCACCCTAAAGAAAGGGGCTTTTAAACAGCTTTCATCTGCCTGAATCTGGCAAATATGTGGGACTTGGATAATAGTTTAGATGGCATATGACTCCAGAGAAAGTGGCCATGAGGCCAGGCTTGTCACAGGCACTCAGATACCTCTGTTAGAACACAATCCACAGTATTTCACTGTGGTTTCAAATGAAATAATCCCCATAGGCTTAGCATAGGTACAATATCAGGAGAGAGATTAATGCTCACAGTAAAAATAAATAAATAAAGAAGGAAATGCTTCATTTTGAAGACACCCTGAGCAGCAGTTGGATTGCTGACTTTTTGTACTGAGAGAGCATTTATGCTGCTCAGAAGACTGCTCTTCTGGCAGAGTGGCTACATTTTAGCAACTTGCCAAATGAGAAAGAGATAGAAGGATAATATTTCACCACTAGCTTCTGCTACTGTTTACAGTAATGAGATGGAGATTAAGAGCCTGTTTCTTTATGGGCGACACTCATGCAAAGAAGCATCCTTTCCTTGGGCATGCAGTAGGTAGCTGTGTTCAGATCTATGATCCAACTGCTTTGGGTCATCTTGTTTTCAAAGACAGGTTTTATGTCTTCCTCTCACCTCTTAATTCACTTGTTTAAGCAACTCCCTTTCCTGAAAATAACACCCAACAGCTCATTTACCAAGAGCAGTTCTAAAGTCCCCACTGCCAGGACTCCCAACAAATGAAATATTTCTTTCTTCACTGGGTATTTATCACATTGCCCTTCAGAAGTATGATGTTACTCAACAAATCATCCTTTATAAAAGCAAAGAAATATATTACAAGATAGTACAATGCAGCTCTATTTCCCTGTTTCCTCCAGGTATTTGGGGGGATTTCAGTAAGAGTCCTCTGCAAAATACAGAATTCTTTTCACAAAGCTTGCTTTCAAGGCTCTGATCTCTCCAAAAATGTCTGGTGGAAAACCCTTTTCTCTTACTGGTATACTGTCATTTCTCCTTCTCCTGTCTTTGGATGAACCTTGCAGGACTACTTCAATTCCAAGGGAATATATCCTTTATCAGACACTTCCCTATTTTGGTTTATACCAAGCTAGAACATGAATTTGAAAGATGTTGGATTTTGCTGACTTTTTGTGGGGGTAGGGGAAGATGGGGGAGGATAACTTGTGAAATAAACAGTTCTTCATTCAAAGGTAGCCCCTTTTTGCAGGACAATTAATTTACATGTATAGCAACATATGTTCAGCCCCATGTCTGCATCCCAGGATGTCTTGGCTCTATCTCAGATCTAATAAAAGAAAGAAAACTCATAAATCCAACCGAGAAAGCAAAATGGTGTTTATACATTTACATTTACGACAGCCATACAGAGATGTATTAATTCTATTTGAGACCACAAATGTGTAAATATACAAGTTTCCCCAAACAGCCATAGCAAACATTATTGTTTTGATTTAGAAATAATGAGTGTCTGCATAGGTTAAAAAGGGGAAATGATACAAAATCTGGGATGTTTCCTTTATAGCAACAATGTTTCAGACCTGCTAAGTACTGATTAGGACTGTCAGTGTAAGATACCAGTGCTGGAAGGATACCCCTCATAAGCAGCCTATGAAGTCCCACAGCTGTACATTATGTTTTCAAGAAAGAGACTTATGTGCCAAAACACATACAGGATCGAGGCCTATGGCCCTTTGCTAACCCCATGCTGTTTCTTACACATATTTCTCTTGCTTGAGATGTTCATTTGGTTATTTTCTTTCTGGAATGCAGTGTGCCAGTAGTGTTTGTTTTTGTTATCCTTGTTCCCTCCTTACCCTGCTCCCGGGCAGGAAAGTGCTAGCAGCCTTGCTTCATAGGTTGGCAGGAAATTTAAAACAGCAGTAAGCTGCTCCTCGGACCACCCCCAGACTTTTTTTTTTTTTTTTCCATTGATACAGGAGACTATTTAATTGAGGGCTGACTTGTCAAACTCTCCCATTGACGCTTACCAGTAGCTGCCTAACCACTAACGGTGATTTTTTCCTCCTTCTTTGGACGAGCTTGCCACAATGAAGATGCTGCTGAGCCTGATCGCTCTGCTCTCTGCTGCCCTGCTAGCCTATGCAGCCCCTCCAACTTGCTACTCCAGGGTGTTGTCTCTGAGCAAAGAAATCACAAAGTCTTTTAAGGAGTTGCAGACCTCCAAGGATGTGGTGAGTCTATATAAAAACTGTTCCTACAAAGACACTGTAGGTTGCTTGCTTTTGATACAAGTTGCTCTCAAAACAGAATTGCAACAGGTCTTTCCTCTTTCCTGCAGGACCCATGTGTGGAGACGCTGCCCAGGCTGTACTTGGACATCCATGTAAGTTTTCACATTTCTGTCTTACCGCTGTGCAGGAGAAACAGCTAATAACTCTTAGAAGAGAGCATAACTCTTAAGCTTGTGCCCCAGAAGAGTAGTTTGAAACTAATTTTTAAAAGCTTAATTAACTAGAAAGATGAGTCACTAAAAAAAAAAAAAATCATTTTGAATCTTATGAAAATCCCTATGGAGTTACAGAGATTTTACTTGTTTAAAAATTCAGAAATGAGGAAATCAATATTTTGAAGTGATTATCATTTATACATTATTTATTGTGACAGAAAATTTTCAGAAGTTAAATATGCACAACAACGCTTGAAATAATAGTTTAAAAGAGAAAATGCAGAATATTTTTTTTTCATTTAATATACCTACTTTATTTTATATTATATGTAGCTTCTAGCCTGCAGATTTAATTAACAGAAGGGTACAGATACTTTGCTTGCTCTTCCTGTTTTAAATAACCACTTGTTGAATCCAGAAAGAAAAAGTAGTCTTGAGGATATGGAAGTTAAATACTGAGAAAAGACATCAATATCATCTCCCAGCAAAGACAAAATAGTCTCCTGCATAAGTAGTTTATATAGTTTATATCTGTGATATCTGACATACTTTGTTGCTATTTTCCATGCTCTGCTGAATAACTAAAAGGTAAAAAAAAAAAAAAAATCCCTGACATGTTTTGTTGGAGACAATTACACTGTCAAGTCTTGCAAGTCAGTAAAATTCAGATCCTAACTCTGGAGCTGACAATGCTTCTCCTCATTGCAACATTGCAAAGCAATGTGCCTTGGCTTCCTTTGCTTTAAAATAAAAGATGGAATATTTATCTACCTGCTTTACAAAGACACTACAAAATTAATATTGTCTCTGCAAGATATGTGGTAAAAATTTGAAAATTTTTACTCAGAAAAATTCTGTCTGGTGTTCACAGTATTGTATGGGAACTGAGGAATTGTGTGTAAGACCTTGATAGTCTTGTTCACCAGCTAAATGAGGCACTTTCGTAAAAGGAATGTAGTGCACCTATACTGCAGGTACCCCACCAACTGCAGGAGCATATGTGATTGTATTGGCACATCTGTCTCCTAAAGCACGTGAGAAAGAAGTCGGCAGACCAAAACTGTACTTGTGAAATTTTCTGAGCACTTATTTGGACCAAGCGTCTTTGTTATGAAATATCGATGGTAAATTTTCCTCACTAACGGTTACATAGATTACACATACACAGAGGCAGGAATTCAAGGCAGAGAGGCAATAAGAATTTTGAAAGTGGTGGACCAGGAACATAAATCTCCATTTGTGTGCTGTTACAAGTACTTCTTCTGCATGCTTTGCAGAATTACTGTGTGCTGACAAAACTCCGTGATTTTGTGGCCTACCCCAGATGTGAGAGAGTGATTGAAGTGAGTGATCTGAAGGAAAAAGCCCGTAGCCTGTACACCATTATGATCTCCTACTGTAGAAGGGTAAGTCAGGATGCATCAATAGGAACATAGCTTTTACCTCCTTCCATCTCCATCCCATCCCCTGACTTCAGCAAAGGCTGATTAGGGCCTGAGTTTCTCAAACTTACATTATCTTCTGTGTTCCTTCTTATGACATTAGCCATCTCTTTTGTTTCTCCAGGACTTGGTGTTCCTCACCGACGACTGTAGTGCTCTGGAAAATTCTGTTGAGACCTCTGATGAAATTGACAGCTAAAATGGAGTCAGATCCAAAGTTGTACCTGGGAAATTTTCTCAGAGACCAAGAGACAAAATATATACACACAGTCAGCTACAACGTTAACAGCTAAAATATTTTTCAAGCACACTAGCAATATTGTCTCAGACCTACCCATTTTTCTCAGCCTTGGCAGGAAATGAACTGCATGCCTTACATACCTACAGAGCTGCTAGGAAAACTATGGTTAGAAAACATTTTTTTTCATTCGGCAAGGTATGATATTTCAGCTTAGCCAAATGTATAAAGTATGTTTTGTTTAAACATTAGGTACTAGATTTTAAAACTCTTTTACAAATAGCTCATAGAAAATGTATTATGATCAATATTCTATCCTGACTTAGAGGTTCTTTTATTAGATGGGCATGGAAGGGACCATTCTTGTTTTTCTTAAAGGAGGAGTATAACTGTGTACTGGCAGATGTATAGCTCATATATGTATGCTGATAGTTTTTGATGTCAGATTTGTAAGAACAGAGGTTAAAGTATCTCGTCTTGGTGAAAAATAAATAAATAAATAAATAAATAAAAACCGCCTTCAAACCCAAGATACGTGTGTTACATCATGTCTTTCAAGATCAATTGAAAAGGTGTGATTTTTATAAACTTTTCACAGGCACTTGCAAGTTGTTTTTCACAGCATAAACCATCTTTAGATTTGTTTCCATGGCAATGCAAACTTTGCTATGTCTGCATGATTCGGCAATGTATAAGTTTCTACTTGGAGATTTGTTCTTTACTGAAAACAATTTCTTTAACAAAATTAGTGGATTCTTTTTTAAATACTGTTTCTGTGTTATGAGAATGTAAGCTGTGAGGCAGTGGCTCAGAATTGAGTTTATTGGCTTATTCAATGTTTGGACAGATTGCTATGCTTCCAAAACACAACTGATAAACTGAGCTACTGAGATTAATAAAATTTCCAGATGGTAGTAGTTCAAGAGTCATGGGTCCCTTCAGCATCTTCAGGACACGAAACCTCCACATCTGGCAGTTCTTTGGTGCCAAAAATAGAAAGGAACTTTCCCATATTCTCGGAACTAGTTGAAATTAACCCATTGGGTCCTGTCCAAGTGGTTCCCCTCTCTCCTGTACAGTACTATATAGTTTGGTCATGCAATAGTACAGTATTATAGTCTGGTCATTCCTCTGCAGAATTGTCAGCTCTGGTGAACTGGTGAGTGGTTCCACCATGTTTTATAAAAACACCATCTTCTGCAAGGTTAGGGGATTACGTAGCAATCACAGCTCCATTATTTTCTGCTATTTCAGTGAATATCTGATTCTATAAACAAAATGACTAACAACTTTTATGGAAACAAAATAATTATAATAAAAAGGTGTGTTTTTTTTTTCCTTAATTTTGGAATTATCTTAGTCTGTTGAAACTATTAATCATTTTTTAGCTATAGTTTTCTGATTTTGTCATCATTCTGATACAAATTATCTGAACCATTCAGACTTATTACAACTATTGCCTATCCAACTTTTCACTTCACTCCTGAAGCTCAAGTCCTCATGTGTTAACCCTATCAATCCTCTACAAGAGTTACTCTGCCCCCAAGCAGCTCACCAAGGCTCCCTCTCACACAAAGATTTCTCTGTGTCCATGTGGGAAGAGAAAGTAGCAGGCTCAGAAGTCTGGTCTAGCACCAGGCTGAACTCAAGTGCAACAGCTCAGATAGTCCTACTCTCAGAAAAACCATTGCTTGGTTTCCTTCTAGGATTTAACTCCTCTCCAAGCCAGCAAATTCTGTACAAGATCCTGCGCACTCTAGAGATACCAAGATCATTTTTTCTACATCACTTAAACATATCCAAGGCCAACTCCCTCAGCAGCAACCATATCCTGGAATAAGGACATGTTGGCCATTAACATTAACATGTTGGCAGGGAACCTGGTAACCACACACAGAGCGTGTAAGCGCCAGCAGCTCCCTGGCTCAAGGAGAAATGCAGGTGAGGTTGAACCACTCACTGTTAGCATTCATATTTTCCTCCCTCTAACCAGGGGATCCTCTACCACCTTGGGAAGCAAGCAGTGCTGGGAAAATATTAAGGCCTATACACTTCCATATGAGTACTAAAACCACATCACAGCCCATGCTGTGATACTTTTGCACAAAGACAGCCATAGATGTACTTTGCAAGAAAGTGCATTATGGTCACCACAGGCCACAGCATTTGCAGAGCCAACAAAGGGACCAGGCGGTTCTCATGCCTGGAAGCTGGCAGCAGGCAGCAAAAGCTGCTAATTTTTTGGCTGATTTTTCCACTTCCAGCTGTCATGGGTTTTAAACACAAGCCTGTTGTAAAGCTAGCATTGTGACTTGGCAAGCAAACTGCATGTTTCTTTCCTCACAGAAGCCCACACTGCTCTGTCTCTAGAACTGGATCTTGGTTAAGGTCTGAGCAAGTAACCATGGAATTTCTGTCCATGCTTCATTTCTGTCTGCAGGGACACCCACTTTCTGAAATAAACTGTTCGACTAGGATTTTCTAATGGTTCTTCTCAGAACTCCTCTTTATTCTGCTTTATTGAAATAAACAAGTCTTCCCTAGTCCATGTTCATGAAACTCTTGATCCTAGATCCAGATTTCTCCTGTAATGTTCCCATTCTTTCAAGCATCTCCAAAACATATTTTCTTCTGCCTTAGGCTGATTAGATTCATGAGGAAAATCTAACCTAAGTTGCCTACAATTCTACAATATTTTTCCCCCAGGACAAAATATCTTTCAAGAAGCTTTTAGAATTGGAAGCAGGATAGAAATCATTACTTTCTTTTCATTTCTTTATTTAGTAACTTTAGTCTCTTCATGACTGACAAGGACACACATCATCTTCAACAGAGTCTTAGTACAGTTACTTACTAACAGCTCTGTTATGTACTGTTGCATCATAATTCTGTAGAAGATGAGAAAAACAACTAGATACTCTGGGGACTGTACGTACCTGAATGGGCTTTAAAAGCTTATCCTCCATTTGCACATGTTGTATATTTTATTCTCAGAATCAGATTTTCCTGATCGTTGGTATGCTTTTACACCAAGTATATTCCCTATGGTTTGTGTTGTGACTCTTTTCACATCTTGCATGTCATTTTTAATGGAAAGTGTACTGAGAGAAAAGCTATGCTCTTTCAGTTCACAGTAACCTGCTGTCACTCAATCTTAATGAGATTTGTGATTTGATGAACCCTTTTCAGGAATGACATCTTTTTCCAGGTTGTCACAATCCTAGGGGAAAAAAATGATAAACAGAGCTAATTCACTTGTTTGCCAAGAAATCATATACCCTTTCAGCAATCCAGTAACTTTACCAACTCTTTAATTTACCATTATACCAGTTATACAAGGAGCAGTGGAGCCATCCACACAGCCCATGTTCTTGATGGCCCTAGCCAAGAAGTAAGACGGAAACCATGGAGGGATTAAGAAAGGCACATTTATTGTCATTTGTCACTTGTCTTCTTGCCTATTTTGTGCAGAATGCTACTAAAGGCACATCACTGAGAAACTGCTATTAGTTTGTATGGTCATTAGGGAAGAACTACAGAAAAACAAATCATCTGCTCTATTGTCTTGCCTGTTACATAATGAGGTTTTTGTAAGGAAGCAGTCAGACCCAAGACTGTTTCCTTTTGCAGACTTCTCTCTGTGTGCAAGAAACCTCATGAAAGAACAGTTTTAGGAGACTTCTAGGGTTTCCCATATCATATTGAAACTTAAGGAGGTCAAAATTGCACGTTTTGGGGTCAGGCTCTGCAAAATTATTCAAAGACATTAATTTCCAATTATGCCAAAATATTTTACTGTGAATGTAACTAGAACAAGTTCCATTGTCATCTCTTTTGTTCCAGTCGCAGCCACCTGGGCTTTCCTTAAGTAGACACTTTGGTCACTTATTTCCTCATGCACTGGATTTTGGAGCCAAAGGCTAGCAAATGTTTAATGCCTAGCCTCTACCCCAAGTCATAAAAGACAGCAGCATTCAAGTAGATAATTATATAATTCAAGGTGACAGGGTTTTACTGATGTTCCATAGGTATTTGCTACTAATTAATAGGGCATGATTAAATGTTGGATTATGAAATTATATTAAAGAAAAAAAAAAAAAAAGCACAGCTGCAGTGGGGAGGAATCTGATGTTTTGCCTTGTACGTCTTTTGGTGTGTGGTGTTAGTTTGTCTAAACACGAGAATGAGGAGCATCTGTTTGTCCATTGCAGCTTTTGCTATGTCCGTAGCATCATTGGGTGGAGCTAATGGGATACAGACAGATTTCCAGAAATTTGCTACAGTGCTGAGGTCTTGTACACAATATTACCTTATAAATGTTTAACCACTGTACTTTAACCAGTATTTTTTTCCACATTAAAATCTTTTAATTTTGTGAGTTTATGACAATGCAGGTAAAAATTACCATGAACAAGCTCCACCAATTGCATTTTTGCAACTGTTTTTGTATTTACACTCTTTCTTTAAGATTGCTATGGTCAGGAACACATGTGCTACCCAAGACCACACTATTAAACTTCCAGCATCGTAAATAATAACAACAACAACAACAACATCTTGCAAGAGCGCTGATGGTAGCTAAGACAATATTCAAAGACAATGTCCAGAGGAAGAGCATGTCCTCATTATCAAATTCACATTCTGCCTTTCCTTAGCATAGGGTAAATGCATGTTCAGATGAATAATATAGCATAACCAATTAAGACAATAATCTTCTGAAGAGAGATAATTACATAAACATACAAAACATATACCTTGAAATCCTATATATATACCTATATACCTTGAAAAACCTGAAGAGATCCCTACGAGATGTATTCAGACAGATAGGAGGATTTTGAAACAAACAAACAAAAAAAAAAAACAACAAAGAACAACAACAAACACCTTCAAAAGATGTTTTGCAATGGGTGGAAATATATTGACTTTAATTCATTATTATTCAAACCTTATAGAAGAAAAAAATGTCAAAGTCATAGAAAAAGAAAGAGGGTCAAGACCTCCTAACTCATCCCTTCAGCACAAGGCAAGCCTGGCTATCCCAGGTCATCTTGATAGCAGTTTGCCTGGAAGCACTTAAGAAGTTCATGTTGAAAGTCCCCAACAGTTCAAATCAATCCATTCCGGAGCCCCACTTTCCCTTTTGTTGCAAAGTTTTACCTGGTACTCTATTTGCCCTCTGGAAATTTAAGTTCATTGTTTCCTGCCTTGTTCAGCACAGAAGTGGGGATTAGATTGTTCTTTTTTGTCTTTGCTGTAGACCTTAGTACATTTGAAGACTTCTGTCTGTCTCTCTCTCTCCATTCTAAAATCCAGTCCTTTCAATCTTTCTTCATTGCTGAGAGGTCTAAAAAACATGACCCTTCAAGTTGCCTTTCTTCTATCTTTATTCACTTGGTCCACACCATTTTTAAAATGTTGTGCTCAAAGTTAAATATAGACACCCAGCTGAGGCTTTATCAATGTCAAGTAACGTAGTAACATTACATTCATCAGTAATGTTCTGACAACAGAAGATTATAAAAAAAAAAAAAAAAAAAAAAAAGATCTTGAAGCATCTAAAGACATTGTTATACTGTTTAATTTATTTTTTAAAATGAATGTACAAGTTGGCTTTACTGCTCTATAATGAAGAAAACATTTGGGGGAAAAAAAATAAAAGCAACAGATATGAAATATAATGGCTGCTCCTTTTGCTATACAAGTAGATATAAATCTTAGTAGAGTTTGTGGCAGTTTTTGAATAGACTGTCCAATGAGGAACCACATTTGTTAAATTCATATGAACTCTACAAAGCTCAAACCCACACCTCCTTCTTCCCAGGACACTGTCCAAGTTCCCAGGCTGCTGAATCCTGCCAAAACTGAGCCATGGTGCAGCTGAGGACGTGAGGTGACTTTTAGACCAATACATTAAATGTTCTTGTGCCTTTCTCTGGAACTCTCTGACATGAGGCTGTTCATGTCCTAACTACTAAATAACCTACCTAACTGAGACAGCTGTGGCCAAATTGCCTTTTGGCAATAGTCTCTGACCCATGCTATCTCCCCAAACACATCCAAAACTTGTTTGGAAGAGTGGCAGCTGCCCCAGGTCAAAACTGCACGCAGACCTGTTCTAACAATTTCCCAGTACAGCCAGATGTGTTTCAATACCTGGAAATGTTCCTAACGGTATTTGAGTAAATAAATAAGAGACAGATTTTGGAACATAGCAGTTCAGTTGTTATTCTGGGAGAAGAACCACATTTTCCAGATTGTTAACACACTTCATATTCTTATTGAAATAAAATACAAACACTGAAGGAATCCAGGGAACAGACCCCAAACCTGCTCAGTTTCCATATGACTTTTGCATGAGATAAATAATTGGCAAACAAATCAGAAAGGTGTTATTCCTATTGAGAGAGAAAATGAAACATGAATACATTTTTTAGTAAACTAAGGTCAGATAGAAGTACTTCCAATGACATAGGAAGAGAAAAAATATTATTTAGAGATCGCAATTTTTTGTTTGTTTGTTTTCTACTGCTTAATAAGGAGAAAGCTTTTTCTTGATTTGCAGTATGGTCCAATAAGTGTTTTGCCGTTGCTGTCTTCTTTGACAGTTAGACAGCCAGAAGATGTGAACTTGGAAAGCAGGCTGTTTATTAACAAAAATTTTTCTTTGATCAGGACACATAGTCCAGGTCAAGGAAGCGAAGAAATACACTCACGTTGTTCTAGTAGCCTTCCTCTTTGACTGGATAGGAACTGTCTCCCTGTATATAACCCCAGTCACTAACCATACATCTGGGAATTATTTTCATTTTATACCCCTGAGCAGTTCTGTTTGTCCTTTAATTGCTGTAAAGTGTATTACTTACCTTAGTATCCTCCTCTGAAATTTCCATAGCACACCATAAATTATTTCTGCATGATGGGACAGAGCTAAATTATTAAATATATACATATGTATATGAAGAGCTAGATAAGAAGCTTTATGAACTCAGCTGAAGAATAAAACATATAGAAAGTATCTTTTGTTCAGCCTTTTTACAACCTTGGGCGTGGCCCTGGCCCATGACCAAATGCAGCAATAAGGAGCTGGGCTAAGCCACAGCTGCTTCTGGGAGTACATCAGACAGTAGCATTATGTATGACTTTCTTCACTTACACCCTGGTTTCAGCTGAGATAGAGTTAATTTTCTTCATAGAGGCTGGTATGGTGCTGTGCTTTGAATTTAGGAGAAAAATAGCACTGATAACATACTGATGTTTTAGTTATTGCTGAGTGCTGCTTACACAGAGCCAAGGACTTTTCAGCTTCTCATGCTGCCCTGCCAGAAAGGAGGCTGAAGGTGCATGAGGATCTGTGAGGGGACAGAACTAGGACAGCTGACCCTGACTGACTGGAGGGATGTCCCATACCATATGGCACTGTGCTCAGCAATAAAACTGAGGGTGGGTGGGGGAATTGAATAGGGAGACTGATGCTGCTCAGGGACTGTCCGGGCATCAGTTGGTGGGTGGTGAGCAATTGAATTGTGCATCATCTGTTTTATATATTTTTATTCTTATTCTCCCTTCTTTTTTTTTTTTTTTTTTTTTTTATTTTTTTTTCCTTTTAAACTGTCTTTATCTCAATACATGACTCTTACCTTTTTTTTTACAATTCTCTCCCCCATCCCAGCTGAGATGGGAATGAGTGAATGGCTGTGTGGTGCTTAGCTGCCTATTGGGTTAAACCACTTTAATTCCCTTTAAACACTACTGTCTTATTTTTATTAAGTAGCTATAATGCTGGAGAAGTACTAAGAGCCTGAGCTTTTCCAGGCATTTCGTGAACACCAGGCGAAAGCCTGTGACCAAATTATTTGCAGCCTCAGGTATGTATGCTATCCTTGAAATCCTCTGTATCAAAGGTACAAGATGGCATGAAGTGATACAGGAAAATAATAATAATAATAATAATAATAATAATAATAATAATAATAATAATAATAATAATAATAATAATAATGCCACAACATGACAATCTGTAAGAGGGGCAATCTGGGCTAACTTCCACCATGGCCTTGAAGAAAAAACATGAGGTCTGAGACACATCTGCCTCCAGCTTACTATTGAATACTTGTGAGAACAAGTGGGCTTATCCCTTGGCCTAAGATAAACCCAATATAACCCTTGACTTTCTGCTATAATCTTCATAGCCAAAAGTTCTTAGCTGATCCCAAGGGTCACTTGGTCACTTTGGCTGAACAGGAGGAAGAGAAAGAGGATGGGAAGGAGGAAGAGCCAGGCCGAGTATCCTGAAGCTTTGTTTGATCAAAGAAATATGGTTCAGTTTCTGCAGAACTGTTTTCCTCAATCAACTGCAAATGCATCAGACTTCCTCCAGACTTCTGTAATGTCATTTTATCACTTATGTCCCCACAAAACAGTCTTATTCAGAAGATAAATTATGCAAATAAAATCTTTTCTAATCATCACTGTCTTCAAAGGGGACAACAAAGAGTTGCACTCAAGAAAATCTATTGATAAGGGTAATTATGCTATTAGGCTTTCTCAGTCATCTCTTCATACATACAGTAATTACTTTCAACGGAGAATCTTTCATCAGCATGGCATAAAAATCTGGATGAAGATGTAGACAGGTAAAGAAAAGATTGTGAAGTATTATGTACATTAATTACACCTCATAATACCTCTGACAACTCAGAAAGAGATTATTAAGTTTAGACATTGATGCCTCTAAATCAGACTGCTTATTTAGCTATTTAAATGCAGTTTTGAGGATCTATGTATGAAATGCAGTTTTGAGGATCTACTGTAGCAAAACCAGCTTGCTTAGCATCAGACAGCAAATTGATGATAGTGCCAAAAATAAAACATATGCCTTTTGAGCCTTCCCCTCTAGCATTCTGAGCATTGCCTTTAGTCACAGATTCTCACATAGCTTTTGGATCTACAGACCAACATTTTACACAGCAATCAAATAGATTACTATTTCATTGTGCCTGGCGAGCTTTTGACTAAATCTAGATTTGTGGTCCAAATTTTAAATGGATTCCAAATACCAGAACTGGCCTAAAGCATTTGCTCTCTGCTAAAGCTTTTGTGAAGCCAATGAAAGGCTGTTCTATTCTCTGGAACAAGTATCTCCCAGGGACATATAATATTGAAAAGCAAAGACCTAAAGGTCATAGTAAAATGCGTTATGCATATTGTTCTTTGGAAAGAACATTATCCAAAATTCAGCAGCAAACAATAATTTCAGAACAGTCTTATACTCCTAAAGCGAGTTAAAATCCTGAAGAACGTTTAGAGACTTTTTAATCTGGATCTGCAAAAGCACAGTGATTTCTTATTTTCTTCAAAAAGATTCTGCAGTCACCACTGCAGAGACTGTATAATGAAAGTGCCTCCATATGCTTTGCTTGTTTAAAGTCAAACATCAAGCTAGACTTTACCTTAAGGACTCACCCTTCTCTCTTTTACTTGGGCAGTCAAGTGAAGCTTTGTGTAATAACACCACTGAACAGCTAGTGAAAGTCAAAAGTCCTGTCAGGATCAGGAGCCACAATACTAATTCAGAAATGAGGGAAAGGAACCGATATTTTCAGTAAATGATAGTTGCGGTATTGAACACACTAATATTTAAGTGGGATTCCTACTCTCAGTATATGTTATCAAGAATCTAGGGAACAGATCATATCAAAGAATTGATGCTAGAAAATCAACATAAGTTCTAGTAGGCAGTGATATTTTCTTTTATGTGACAATGTAGAATAGTCAATACCACAATCCTACACAAATATGTAGGTCAATTAATAGTAAGTTCTGCCATAGTTAGATTGCTGTAAGACTAGATGCATTAAAGAATTAATTTAGTAACCTATATAAGAAAACATATGAAAGAAGGATGAAATCAAAAGGGTTTCATTCTCAAAAGAAGACCTCCAAGAGAAGATACATCCACAGATCTTTCCCTTCACATACAATCTTGCATGATTTGGCACCATGCTGAGATAAAACTTACACAAATCTCCTCGTGTACATATATATATATACATACATATATGTATGTATATATATAATAAAATATAGAGGTTTCCTTTTATTGTTGCTGTTTGAAGCAATTTGTTAAACTGAAAGTAATCCATGTTCACTGCTTCAATCTTGAAAATAGACACTGTTTTAGCATCAGAGTCACCAGAGTGAGTCCAGAGGAGGGTTACAAAGATGATCAGAGGACTGGAGAACCCCTCCTATGAATAAATACTGAGAGAGCTCAGAATGTTCATCCTGGATAAGAGAAGGCTCCAGGGAGACGTCATTACAGCCTTTCAGTACTTAAAGGGGTCTTATAAAAAGGATGGAGAAGTACTCTTTACTTGGGTATATAATTGTAGGACAAGGGGGAATGGTCTTAAACTAAAAGAGGATAAATTTAGATTAGACATTAGGAGCAAATTCTTCACTGTAAGGGTAGTGAGGCACTGGAACAGGTTGCCCAGAGAAGCTGTGGATGGCCCATCCCTGGAGGTGTTCAAGGCCAGGCTGGATGGGGCCAACCTGATCTAGTGAGTGGCATCCCTGCCTATGGCAGGAGGGTTGGAACTGGATGATCTTTAAGGTCTCTTCCAATCCAAGCCATTCTATGATTCTATGATCAGTATCAGTGAGCTGGACCTAAAAATAAAAACAGCAAATGTGTTGCTATCACCTTTTGAAACTAGTTGAGTACTAAATAAAAAGTTTGAACAGCATATTTATAGTGAAAACAATGAAGCCGGTAACAATAACTCACACCTTTCAAGGTTTTTTGTTTGTTTGTTTGTTTTAACTTTAATTACAAAACTAACTGTGCTCATTGGTTCAAATACTTTGCAATCAAGCTTTTGGTATTTCACCATTTTATCTTTCTAACTCTCCACAAATGTATATCTTCTAGTAACGATGTCAGACTGCAATTCAGAAAGCTGATGAGTGGACTATTTTTCTCCTCCCCATTCCACTTAGCTTCATTGATTTTGAAATCTGCCTCTTTGCAGCTGACTCAGGCTTTATTATTAACAATAGCCAGACACATTTTGATGTTACTTGATGCTTGAGAGTTTTGGATAAATTGGAAAAAGATTGCTGTAATACAAGAAGGCAAAAGGATCCGCTTTGTCTCTGTAACCCCAGAATATGAAAAGTTTATTGCCAAGTTTAATTTATCTTCACTGGAAAATGCATGAACTCTAAGAGATAAATTCATCTGAAACATGCAGAAAAGAGTACAGCTCATAAAAGCTGTGTACGTTTATGCTTTCAGTCAGTTCTCATAAATCAAAATCCCAAATTGTAATTTATAAATATCCCATTGTATTATGGAAGCTGTAGATAGTATGTCTATTCCCCCTGAAATTACATACCCTACTCTTTTTTCTTTTCAAAAAAGATGTCATTACCCACACAGGAAGTTAACCAGGGCACTGAGAGACATGTATAAATTAACAAGGAGCTCCTGACAAAACTAAAATATGAAAGACAGCAAGTATAGTCTACATCATATGACCCATGAGGAATATAGAGACAATTCCTGAGCACCCTGGGATAGGGTTAGGCAAGCCATAGCCCACCTGGAGTTGAATCTGGCAAGGAACATCAAGGGCTTCTACAGACATATCATCAGCATGAACCCATTGCTGGAAGGAACAATGGTGATGAAAAATGCTGTAATGGCCAAAGTCTTCACTATCTTTTTCACCTCTATCTTTACTGGTAAAATCCAACTTCATGAATCCTGGGCCCCACAGACCTGTGGGAAAGTCTGGAGCTGTACCCCAGGGAGATGTACCCTGGGTAGATAAGGGTCATGTAAGAAACATTTAAACAGTCTGTACATATACAAGACCATGGGGCCTGACAAGCTGCACAAACAAAAGTTGAGGGCTGATGTCATTGCAATACCACTCTCAATTATCTGTGAAAGTTCACAGTGATTGGGAAATGTTTCTAAGGACTAGAAGAAAGCAAAAGTCACTCCCATCTGCAAGGAGGGCAAGAAGAATTTGAGGAACTACAGGCTGACCAGACTCACCTCTATCCCTAAGCAAGTCCTCCTGAAAATGTCTTTCAAATATACGAAGGATAAGAGTGTGCTTGGGAATGGTCAGCACAGACTTATGAAGGGGAAAATTATGCTTAACCAACCTGATAGACTTCTACAACCAGACAATGAGCTTGGTGGATGAGGGGAGAGTAGAGGATCTTGCTTATTCAAGTTTAACAAGGCACACTCTTTCCTACATTGTCAAGACAAACTGAAGTACAAACTAGAGAAGTAGACAGGGAGGTGGACTAAAAACTGGATGAAATGCAGGCTTGGGGGTTTGTGATCAGTAACATGAAATCCAGCTGGATGCCAGTCATTACTGATGTACCTCTAGGGTTGGTAATGGAACCGATACTTTTGGCTTGTTGAACAAGTTCTACACCTGGAGAGGAGTTTCCCCAGGCATATGCTGGAGGCTAAGAGGCTGGAAAGCAAAGGACCTGGGAATACTGGTGAACACCAGGTGGAACATGAGCCAGCAGTGCTTTTGTGGGAAAAAAAAAAAAAAAAAAAAAAAAAAAAACACCTAATAGTATCTTGGACTGCATTAGGAAGATTGTTGCCAGAAGGTCAAGGAAGGTGAGCTTTTTATTCAGCTTAGCACTAGTGAGATGCATCTGGATCCAGTGCTGAGCTTCCAAGTACAAGGCATGGGCATACTGGAGTGGGCCCAGAAAAGGGCCACAAAGATGGTTAAGGGCATGGAACATCTGACACACAAAAAGCAGTTAGAGCTGGAATTGTCCAACATGAAGAGAAGGCTCAGGGGTACCTTTTCCAATGTGTCTAGATACCTGATGTGGGGTTAAAGAAAATGGAGCCAGAGTCTTCTCAGCAATATCTAGTGACAGGACAAGAGTCAACTGGCACAAATGGAAAGACAGAAAATTCCACTTAAAACATAGGGACCAAGGCAGGGAGAAACTCTTATTGTGAGGGTGGTCAGACACTGGAACAGATTGCCCAGAAAGCTTGTGGAGTATCCATTTTTGTGGATATCTGAAATGGTACTGGATGAGGTCCTGAGCAACCTGCTCTAGAGGGATGGACTAGATTTTCTCCAAGTCTGAACCATTCTGTGAGTCTGCAGTTACATACATATGTTTTCGCAGGTGCATGTTGCTATTCAGCAACACTAAAGGAATATAGGTTAATAGAGCTCTACCAAAGGTACCTGAAAGGTATATTCAGTTCTCAGAAGGGAAAGATCTCAATTACAACTGAGTCTATATAACAGACCCAAGTAGAGTAGTTTTTATTCTTGCAACTTTTCTCCCAAAATGATTAGCTTCTCTGACAGAAAGATTAAACGCAGACTTGGTCAGAAATATAGTTTCAACACGAAGGAGGGACAATTCTTTTAAACAACTCTGCTGGAATTTTCCATTTACAAGAGCTCTTCACTAATTTTTACACTTGCAAACAATTTTTAGTTAAGTTCCGTTTCCATGAGTAGAAACAGTTGTTCAGTTATTTCTTTTACAAAAGGGGGGGAGAGAGAAAAACCTGAATAATATTTATTATTTGGGTGACAGTCTTCTTCCCTGAGGAAGGAAAAACAAACAAACAAAAAGATCCACACAAGTATTGCGTAAGGGCACAGAGCTGAGTCGCACTTGACAGTATGGAAAAACCCTGGCAGCCATTTCAGGAGCTGATACCTTCCCATACTCAATCTCTTCCTTTTTGCTTCTGGTCTGTGGCCACAGAGTCTGTCTCTAGAGAAGACAAGCTATTTTCTTTTGTCTCTCTCTCTCTCTCTCTCGTTTTTCTTTTTTTTTTTTTCTGTTTTTCTTTTTTTATTTTTATTTTTTTTAATTAAATTCCTAATTAAGTCATTGCAAAAAAAGAGATTTGAGATATCAACAGTAAAACCATCACCACCTCTGACAAAATGGGATGAGATTAAGAGATGCAAAAAGCCCTCTGATGCTCCTAAAGCCTGGATTGTATCTTTTCCCTCATAAAGAGGAATAAGTTGTTGATCAGTAAGTATTCCCTATCTCCATTGGAAAACAAGAATTTGATGGCCCACCAAACATAATGTTGTCAACTATTACTGCCTTGTTTAATGACTGTGGGCTCAATCCAACAAACTGGATAAATATAGATTTAATGAACACCTATCTAAGTGTTAAATTGAGAGGGAATGGATTTAAACACACTCCACAGAACAAGGTGCTAAATGGATCTTCCAGTGTAAGAACAGTTTTGCAGGGAAATGTGTTCCCAGGCAATGCAGCCAAGTAAAGTGTGCCTATTTTACTTAATCCCCTTATTAAAACCAATGGTTCATGCTGTTCCAGTAAGAGAATTATAACAGCAAGCTTACGTAAGGTGTTATCCTGGAGGATATGAATCTTTGTATATCAAGGGAAATCAAAACCTATTTCTCCAAGTGCACAAATGCTAATTGAAATCTTACAAAGACCTATTCAAAAATTAACCTTTATGAGTACTACCAATACATTGTAGAGCAATATATTAGAGGAATCACCCAGCTGAACCTTACCTTGAAGATATTTAGGCACAAGCAAGTTCATTTGATTAATTCCTTTGAATTCGAGAGATTAGTCCCAATAGAAAACTTATCCAGTATACTTAAGCACCAAGCTCTCCAAAGGTTAAATTCTCAAATACCTTGAAGAAGATTGGGCATAAATGTCGGAAAAATTGGATCAATTTAATAGAAACTGTAAGGAAAGCGGGAATAAAGCCAATACCCACAGTAATAGAAAGGAAACAACAGTTTTAAAGGATTTAGAGAATATTTTGTGTTCTAGCATTTAAAAAAAAAAAAAAATATATATATATATATATATATATATATATATATATGTAGGTGTGGCAAGAAATAGGGAGTTTGCACAATAATTACTCTGTCAGGTAGTTCCTACAGTCACCAACAGAGACTCCCACTGTTCTTATCAAACCAACTTATGGTGTAAACAGAATATCTAATAAAAAATTAATGGATGGATTGACTTCTGCTTTAAAGCTTTCCCAGAGAGGTTTGTTTTCTGAGAATGAGAAAATTTAACCCTGAATAGTCACATTTGGAAAATAATGGTCAGGATCATTGTATGCTCAGTTGCTATACAAGTGCAACAGATTTCCCTCTCTTTTCTACTGTCCCCCATCCCAGACAATTCTCCCAGCCTACCAGTACTGATACATACCCAGATTTTGGAAGGAATATCTGCAAATGTACAGTCTGTTACTGCAACTATAAACAAAATATCCAATCACTTCATCAAGTCAGGTATCACAGAGGTAGATGTTGCAGACAAAAATAAAGCAATAGCACATCAGAGAAAATGAAAAACAGCATCCAGCATCCAAGAGGGAAGAAGAGCCCAGGCCACATTATGCAAAGACCCAGACATAAAGCCACCCAATCATCTTTTTGCTTTAGCCATTTTCAGAGCTACCATTCTGTGGGCATCTTGTTTATCCCCACATAGGCTGCAGTGTGATTGTTTCCTTTGAGTTTGGTCAATGTTCAAAGCAAGACCAGGCCAAAGTCTGGATGAGTCTGGCAAAAGCATAATTTAGATGGATGAAAAGCTCTTTTTCACAGAGAGAGGAAAAAAGAAAAAAAAAAAAAAAAAAAAAAAAGAGGCAGAAAGAAAGAAATAAAAACAAACAAACAAACAAAAACGCAGGATTTGTAATCCAGAAAACTGGATTCCATAAACATAAAACTGAGTAACTGGAAGTTTCTTCAAATCTAATCATTAAAGACAAATTTTTTAAAGGTCAAGTTGCAACAGCTGAAGTGAGAACAGTTCACAGATTCCTGTGCACCACAGTAGTTATCTTTTTAAGTATAACTCATTTTCACTAATTGGTCTGCGTTAAGGAATTTCCAAATAAAAGAGCTTGATTCTGCTTAGGAGACAACACACCAGTGGCAAGGATGGGAATCCTATTCTAAGAAAGAAGGTCATTATTGAATGACTGCAGTTCTGCCACTTAAAGCTTCCTTTTTTCTTTTTCTTCTCTGAAATAATGACTTGAAACAGTCCCATTCTGCTTTCTGAATTTATGAAATTGTATATATCACTGGCGACTTCGCTTGTTGAATATCTTGATTTATGAAATTATTGCTTTCATAATTTGAAGGCAATTTCTCATGACTTGCAGATACATGCACTCATCTGACTGAAAAATGAAAATATGCATAATTTATAGTTATCTCAGAATGTCAAAGGCTGGGCAAAGCAAGAGAAAACAGCAGTATCTTTGTGCTAAGCAACAGATGATAGGGATAAAACTAGAGGTTGGGAAGAGGGAAGGCTTCTCTAACAATAAAATTTAGTAGAGAAGGAATCCAGTTCCAATGCTTGTCCATCAAAAAAAACAGGCTTAAGTTCAGAAACTGCCCAGGATCTGGTGGAAACAGGTCTGCATGTGCCTGACTGACACATGCCAGCAAGATCTGGTGGGTAAACTTTCCTGTGGTCATCATCCTGATCCTGAACAGCCTTTGAGCATTCAGTCCTTCCTGGACCACACAAATGTGTCTATGCATTCTCCCTGCTATCAACTGCCACCTATACCCCACCCCCTTCTCATAACATTCCCTGCCATCATACATACAATATGTCAGCTTTGTTCCTTGTTGCTGCAATGAATTATGTGATTCCTTCCTCAAGTACCTGGCATGGATGTTGCAAAAACAAATTCTTCTCAGTAACAGATCCAAAAATTTCTATTCTTCATTTACTTGTGTAATGGTTTTGTCTGGGGTAGAGTTAATTTTCTTCACAGAGGTTTGTATGATGCTGTGTTTTGCATTTTTAATAAAAATAATGCTGATAACACGTTGATGCTTTCCTTGTTGCAGAGCAGTGCTTACACAGACCCAAGGACTTTTCAGGTCCTCATGATGCCCTGCCAGCAAGGAGGCTTGGGATGTACCAGGAGCTGGGAGGGGACAGAACTAGGACAGGTGACCCAAAGTGACCAAAGGGATATCCAATACCACATGGCATCATGGTCAGCAATAAAATCTGTGAAAAATAAGGAGAAAGGAGGGGACATTCAGAGTGATGTCATTTGTCTTCCCAAGAAAACATTTTACATGATGAGCCTTGCTTTACTGGAAATGGCTGAACACCTACCTGATGATGGAAAGTAGCAAATGAATTCCTTGCTTTGTTTTGCTCGTGTGCATGGCTTTTGTTTTACCTAGTAAACTGCCTTTATCTGAACCCATGTGTTCTCACACTTTACCTTTCTAATTCTCTTCCTATCCCCCCTGGGGAGAATGAGTAAGCAGCTGGGTGCTGCTCAAGTGCCTGCTGGGGTTAAACCAGCATAAACATAAACATGGGATGTGATGACTCTAACTCATGCTCCCATAAAGCATCATCTTTTTCTTCCTGCTTTATAAATGAAATTGAAATTTGGAAAAGAAAAAAGAAAAAAAAAAGTAAGAAATCACATAGAATATGCAACTCAAACACAGTATTTCCCTTCCAGGCTTTCTTTGAGCTAATTTTAGAACCATCAACAAATTTCTACTAGCTCAGAACAATCAGGGAAAAAAAGTCTCCATCTGCTTCCTGACTTTCTAGTCTTCCTTTTTCTGCCAAGGAAACAAAGTGTTATTGATGGAAAGAACCTGCATTGCCCCTATAGAGAAGAGAGGCAGGGCATGCATGTTTATAAGCATTTGGGATATTCAGCTGTCATATGGCCTGAAGCAACTTATTTTGCTTTCCTGTCCCATCCCATCCCATCCAGTTTCTTTCTGCAACTCATTCCTCAAGTCAAAGCTCTGCTCTCTTCTGTATTAAGGAACCCACCTCAGGCATCAAAATGAAGCCTTCTTTAAAATATTGCACAACCCCCCCTTCATTTCTGTCTCACCCTCCCTCAAGTCTAAGTTCTGTCAGACTATTGCTTTCCAAGCCACCCTCCAGCCCACATCAGTGGTGCTTTCCTCCACATCTCTTTGTCTCCACTGTCAGAAGAACTTTCATATTCTGATATTGAGCAGCAATGAGATTAACGCCAGTGAGGCTGGGCCTATGTTCATTTATCACCAGGCCTGAGTCCAGAAGAAGAGCATATGTGCTTGTGGAGGACTCGAAGCACATGCATCCAGTTAACCTCCATGGGATTTCCCACCAGCTGTACTTGAGCAACACACAGAAATGCCAACTAGACCCAGAGCAAACGCATGCAACCCTGACATGGCTGAAGTCCTCCTTCCACCAGTGGCTGAGGACAGCCAGGCTGTGTGTGTAGTACGGGTTGGCAGAGTTTGGACTGGAGTAGAACACAACTGTGCACTTGCTTTGTTCTGCTGCAGTAACACCAGGAATGAAAGCAGTAAGTAGACAGGAGGGATGCTAAGATCGCTGTGCACAACCATTTGACTTGTGGATTGGCAAGTTTTCCTGTTATTTTCCCCCACACAGATGTATGAAAGGTGTGTTCCTGAAAGAAACATCCTTACAGTGCAGCCATACACACTTTCAAGTTGCAGGAAGAAAAAAAGAAAAATTCCTATAAAAACAATTATAATAAACAGGGCCTAGGCACAACCACACATGGCAACACCAACATTATTTCTGGTTAACACAGTTTTAAAACCAGAGGTATTCTAGCTTGGGAGGCACTGTCAAAACTCTCCTAGCATACCAAATTACTAAAGGTCATGGGTGGTTTTCACAGTGATTATTGTCTGGTATATTTATCAAGTATATTAATAAATCTCTAAAAGAGCTACTTCACTGATACTACATGTATATAGAAAGACATCTGTAGAAAACTGGAATTTCTTAGTATTCACATTAGATTTTGGAATTTAGTAGACATTTAATTTTTTACTACACAGCCATCCTGTGTTCTGATATTAGTGCTCACATATATAAAGTAATAACAACCCTTTTTCTGTTGTCAGTGTACTTCCTCCAATCTCTGATAAAAGATCACAGCACCCGCTCCACAATACCCTAGATTTGTCATCCAGAAATCTGGTCATCTTATTCTCAGAGCAAGGGAGTAGTTTATTGTCCTGCTTTAGGGGATTGTGATTCTATTTTTAATTAAAATAGATTTATAACCTCCTGTTATCACCAGGTTCAGACTGCATTTTCTCAAAAGGGATTCAGGCCACAAAGCAATGTGGAAACAAGCAATGAATCCTATTAGACCTGAAATAGGGTGTTTTGGTTGTATTCACAAGCCAGCCTGGTTCTGAGGTTTAACTCAGCTCTTGCAAAGAACATCCAGTCCTTTCTGCATTATCAAATTTATAAGGTGCCTGCAGATTTAATACAAAACAAACACACACATTAAAAACATAAAAAAAAATAAAACATAAAAAAAAAATAAAAAAATGAAAAAAAAAAATCATTCTCAGTCACAAAATTGTGTGTGTTTTTGTTGTTTGGGGATTTTTTTGGCTGTTTCCCCTCCACCCCCCTGCTCACCTTTTGATGAATACATCCTATGCAATTGATCTTTGAAGATGTTAAAATTTAACTTAAATCTCAAAGTTTAATTTTTTTAATCAATTAAGAATGTTCTTTGAAATTCAAATGTTTGAAATATGCCCTTAACTGCTCTCTTTGAAAAAAAAATCAAGGACTATCAGTGCTATACAGGCCTGTATCATCAAGCAAAACCCCACAGCTGCTCTATTTGAAATGTATCCAAAGAGGGCCGTGTCTTCGCAATAAAGTAATTCTGTTTTCTTGAGAGTCAGGGTGACATTTAGGTCTCAGTGAAGTAAACAAGGTCACTTATTTCTGCTCCCTTGAAATTAGGACTTCAGCCCTTCACATTATCCACTAGAATAGACCATTGAAAACTTAATTTTCCTAATTTAAAATAAAATCGCCACCCTTTCATTTCCCTTCAAACCCAATGACTCATTGCATCTTATTGCAGACCGACACAAGTGAAACAGTTATTATTTTGCCTTCCACTATCTGCTTTCTCCCCTCCAAGATCTTTGGCAAGTGCTGCCCCAGCAAGCAAATTACAGCTTGCACTTGGAGTGCTTGTGCAGTGATTCTGGAATCCTCCTCTTTTCTCACTAGATCTGCTTGTTAAAGTTGTAGCAACTGAAAATGTCTCTCTGCCTCCTTTTGTGGGCAACAATTGGAGATTAAGTGCTTTCAGAAAAGATGGATGCGTCATTTCAGGTGGAAGATTCGTGTCTTCTTGGCAGCATTTAATCTCCCTTTGATGCTAACATGGGCAGCTGGCTTTTCATTTTTTGCAAAGTTCAAGTGTTGGATAAGTATCTGAGGAATGGGGATTTCCTGCATGGGATGGAGGGAGACACTGCCTCAAGTCCACAGCCCTGTTTTCTAAGTATGGCAAATCGTGCTCCTAGAAAATCCATATAGATGCAGGGAAACACATTACGTGTTGCTGCTGATTGACAGAGAGGAAGCACAGAGTAAGTCTGTTCGACATCCTCACAGATGAAAAAAGCTTTTCAGAAGCATTTATAGAGCACACACCTCCCAAGAATGCAAGTCCACCTCTAGACCTAAAGCAAGAATACTGTATTACCTTTGGACATCATGTCTTGCCTCATTTTACAATGTGAAGTGATTTAACTCCTTGTCAGGCTACAGGGAATAAGCCAATAGCACAGATGTTGGGCAATTAAAGTAGAAGTGTATATGAGGTGAATATGACTAGTGGCTGGTTCCTTGCTGGTACCAGGTGGAGCACATCATTTCACTCATGGTTCAGTGGTAATGGCACTGTGGGTAAAATGCTGCCACAGCCAAGATTTAATACCCCACCTCTGATGTTTGCCATCAGTTCAGGAGCCAGGCACCACAGGACTTGTAAATTCCACTCTTTCACAAACAAATATTCCCGTGTGCAGTGCATTTTGTTGTGGGAAGGGGTTTATAGGCCAGCACTTAGAACCATCTGGTCAGTGTTTAACAAGAAGCTGAAGCTATAATATAAACATATTTTATTCATTCAAGGGCTCTCCTCCTGGCTAGCAGCCAACACAGGCTCCCAAAACCATTTCCACCCTCCCCAACATGTGCTTCAGAAACTAGTGCAATATGTTAAACACTGAAAGAACAGGTTCTCAGATAAGTCATCTGGCTCACCTTACATATTGGCCCTACAGACACTATTCTTCTCTTCCTCACCCCAAGGCTGTGTACATGGGCAATAGACATGCTGGTGAGCACAACTCCCCCACCCGTGTCGAAGCCATCTATTCCATCTATTTCAGGCAACTGAGATGGAGGAGCTGGTTTTAAGGCCATTTCACCTGATCCAGTGGGGCTGCTGTAGTCCTGCTGTTCACCTGGACAGACATATCTGCCACATCCTTTACAGTTGTTCATTTTTACACGAGTCCTTTCTTTGCACTACCTCAGCCCACAATTACCAGTGTGTTAGTGGCAGGGTAGGAGGCAAAGTCATAGAGCTAGTGGGGAGAAGGGAGTCCAGCTTCCATCTGCATCAGCTGCAAAGGAGTCATGCTCTTGCCTCTGCTCCAAGCTGCCTTGACACAGGAGCTGTCCTTAGGAGAAACTAACAAACCTTGATGAGAGGTGGAATAGATTAGGTTTTGAATGAGGTCAAGCTAACAAGGATGCATGACTTATATGTGGTCAGGGCAAATGTATGTCCACTCAGGTAGAGTGCTCTCAAGCTGTTTACCAAAGCTAGTGTAGACATACCCATAGTTTGGCTTGTTTATGCAATACTTCCTGTGCTCTTCAAGCACTCTCATTCCCCAGTGGTACCTGCTCTACATGTCTGAACTTCACCTACTCAGCAGGTCAGTCTGGAAAGCAAGCCACTAACACAAGTCCATCCTGCCCTGATGGATCCTGAGGTCTACAGGACTACTGGATAAAACAAGACCAGTCCAGGTTATAATGAGAAATGCATTTGCCCAAGGAATAAGTAACAAATCACTAATTATCCTCCTGCCCCTACAGGAACAAAAGGATGGTAGAGGTTACTCCCACTGGTACATACAATAGAAAGTCTGCCTTTCAGCTTTTTCACAATCTTTTGCATAAGCACAGTCTAGAAGACTTAAGAAACTTTAATAATATTTAGAAGAGATTCCTTGACAAAAAAAAAAAAAAAAAAAAAAAGAAATAAGAAATTGTTTGTTTGTTTGTTTTAAATTGTGACTGCAATTTTAATATGTCATTTCACATGGGGATTTCCAGCCATTCTGTGTTTGGAGCTTCATCTCTCCTTCCTTGAAATCGGCCCGTTGGCTGGAAAATAGTGTCTGTAATTTAATTAGCTGAGACATTACCTCCTCAGTTTTGTACATTTTTGAGCCCCAGAAAACGTCCTTGTTCAGAAGGAATTTTCAGTCATGAAAATGACTTCTTTTCTATTAGTGTTTATATTTACATATATATATTTAAACTAGTATATATACATGTATATTTAAACTAGTGACTATTTTCTCTAAAATATATGTACAGTCAAACAAGTAGGGTCTCACAACATTTGGAGGTACCTCGTCCTCAGCAGGAACACAGCAGATTGCTAGGTGGAATGAGGATGTTTTTCTCCATAAAAGAGGCTCTCCAGAGAGTGACTAAAGTAACTAGGTCAGGCAAAATGTGAATTTAGATACCTGTGGGTTTACTCAGACCCTAAAAGCAGACAGAAGATGTGGCTGGGATCACATCTCTACAACCCACGTAAGTCCTCAACAGCGATGACTGCATTTTTTCCCAAGTTTTTTTCCCTTCCACATCAGTTGATCTGTGATGAACTTGTATTAACACTAGCTGAAAGCTAGTAAACAGGCAAACAAATTGCTGTTTTGTGTAACCAAGTTTTTCACTTCCTTTCTCCTCAATAGCCTCATTCATACAAACCAAGAAAGAGCAAAATCCCACAAAACTATTTAAAATACTATTCCAGCCAACATACTGGCTTTGCTACCATGTCTACTACATCTAGACTGCCAGTAATGAAAAGTGGAATTTGCCTCATCAAAAGCAGTCTACAAATTTACTGAAGGATAATATGTCATTAAAAAGAAGCAGATAAATATTTGAGACCCAAAGTAAATACCAGTGTCCAGTTCTTAACACACAGTCACTATTATAGGTAATGTTTATTAGAAATCCTAGCAAGCCTCAACCTAAAGATTTTAAATATTGGATTTAACTTTTAGTCCATCTGACCCAGCCTCTCATGTTTGGCAAAAAATCTTACTTTGTGTTTCAGATGAGTTGGCATTCACAGTGCTGTAAACAGAAGGGACCTCTGGAGATCTGAGACCCAGAAACAATCAATTTATGCTCAAACACTCTGGTGTTGCTCCCATTAACACTTAAATGCCTGTTGATTTCAGTGTGGCAGTACCATATGCTTAGTCATAAAATGGCTTTTGTTGCTTTAGAGCCAGAACCTACAAGCCCTCATTTCCTTTGGTGTTAATGGCATTAACTTTGATTATACAAGCTGCTCCCATCTTGGGTGTAAGTAGAGTCAGGCCTTATCTCATGTACCAAATGACCAGGGCTTGTGAAGGCAGTTATGGACAAAGTCCATCCCTTTGCCTGGAGAAGAAAAAGTCTGTTGCTAGAGACTTTTCACTCTACAAGCCTGACCAAATATTCAAAGGTTGGTATGAATGTCACAGCTGTCTATACAACAATAAGGGAAGAGAACTCCATGACAGTTAAATCATCATAGCAGAAGCTCTTGCCATCTTACCATGCTTAGCCACAGTTACAAGTCTGCCTGCACCCCAGGATATGGCCAGGGGCTGGATAACCCGGCCCTATGCAGTGAGGCAGCATGGACCATCAATATCAAGTACTTCTGTCAAGCTCTAGGAGCAGTGCTACAGCAAATTCTATGTAATTCATAAGGAAGATTCAGGAACAAGAAGGAGAAATAACTATGACAGAAGACATAAGTTAAAAAATGCAGGATTTTACTGCTGTTTTGAAGAACAAAAGTTTAGGGGCAAGTCTAAGTGCATACTTCCTTCCCTCCATAGCTGATATGAACCCATAGGAGGGCTGAGAGCAGTGAACATTCTTCATAAAGCAGCAAAACAGTTTTGCTTCAGTTATTAAGGAAATTCCTCTTCCTTGATGTATCATGGCAGCTGCAATCTAAGAAAGATACTCATGAGAAGAGTCACCCTGAATTCAGAAAGTTGTTCTAATTTGTCCAAATGCAAGTATATTTTATGTCTTTGATATAAAGTGACCTTTGGGTTTCAGCATTTCAGATTTAGCCCAAATTGACAGTAAGTGAGAGGCATAAACTATATAAAGATGAAAGGTTTTTCCTGTGGTGACATCAAGTGCAGTAAGTAAGTTCCCCTTACCAAGAATCAGGCTGTGTTAAGTATGGAAGGTCTGTTAATCCCTTCCTCAGAGAGGAGGGTGACCAAAAGAAGTGACTGGTTGAGTATCTTGCCCTACATGTTACCCCAATATTCAATACAGCCATGTCAGTACAGTTAGTGCAGCCTACACCAAACAGGTGTCCTCTCTCCTTGGTGCAGGAGGTCAGTATATCTCTCAGAAATATCTACAAGTAATATTTCTTCTCAAAGCCTCTCTGCTAGACCTGCAGTCCCTCTCCTACCTTTTACAGAAACAAACTGACATAAAAAGAGAGTTTGCAAACAATTTGGTTCACATCAGTCCCACTGGTGAGATGTACCTCTGTTTTACAAGTCATACTTTAGGGTAGAAAATGGAAAAGCATTCATATCATTTTCCTTTTGGGGACAAAATCTTTTTTTTTTTTTTTTTTTTTTTTTTTTAATACACCAGTATCACTGTATGAGCCCACATCTGTGAAAATAGGTTGAGGGATTTGGAGATATTCAGCCTGGAGAAGAGAAGGTTCTGGGGAGACCTCATTGCAGCCTTGCAGATAGCATCCCTGACCAAGGCAGGTGGGTTTGAACCAGACAATCTTTAAGGTCCCTGCCTCCCAGTTTTGCAGGCCCTGAGACAAGGAGGATCAATGTAGTCCACTCCTGAGCAACATCTACTGTGACCTGGAGTCCTCAACAATCACCCTCCATACCCTTACTGTGCCTTTGGAGAAGCAGCTTCTTTGTTTTTTTGTCACCCAGCAAACAGCAACAAGGAAGATTTTTATAAGGTGAATTGTCAAAAGTAAGCCTGAGCCAGGGCAATGGATGCCATCTTTTAAAACAGCATCTAACGACAGCTTTGACATGCTCATGCAGAGATACAGAGCTTGAACTCTGATGTGGCTCTAAGTGCAGCTCAGGGCATAGTAACAGTTCCCATCTCTAAAAGGTTTGCAAAAATCCCCATTGGGAAGTATATTAAATTCACTTAGAGAAATTAACATTATTGGTAAGATAGTGGGTGCTAAAAATAAATAAATAAATAAATGGCAAAAAGCAGTGGAAATTCTGTACTACCTGCTAGAAGGGCTAAAAATGCCTTCTGCTCCACCAAAGATTTTTCACTTGAGGTAAGGGAGATCGAGGTAAGGAAGAAAATGCTTCTTATAGGAATAATTTAAAATCTTATTAAAAAGAATAGAGTATGTTTTTCTTAATAAAGATCCTTACGTAGTATCCTTGTAGTGTCAGTATGATGGACATAATGACCTCATTGCGGCAAGGGAAGAAATATCACCAGTGTGCTCATGTGTGCTGTAAATGAGCAGGGTTATTCACTTCATCGTCTCACAGTGATAAGGATGTCAAGACACACTGACAGACAAGCAGAAGATGTAAAACTGCAACATGAGGTCTGTGTCACGCTCAGCCTTGCTGCTTTGTGGGCTGCCAGAGGTATCTGCAGTGACAGGGAGCAATGGAAAAGGGAGTACACCGCAGTCACTAGGGTGTTTGGAAAGACACGGGAACAGCACAGGGTCCCCCTGGATAGGGCATCCTGGTATTTACTAGTTGTTCCCCGGTCTGACATCCCTTCTCAGACTGGCTCAGTTTTGAATTCAAATCCCTGATCAGTTTTCACTACACAAATAAATTCTACCAAATCAATCTAACCTGGTCCCTAGCCAAGGTGAGATGAATCATCTGTAAATTAAGATAGATGCACATCTGGTGTGAGTTGTTGTATTTCTCTAAAAACACATCTGCTCTGTCTCCTCTAGGGACTAGGTTGCAATAAATTATCATAGAGAAAACAGTGAAGCAGGGGCACATCGGACGTAAGGACATGACGATGTAAGGCAGAAGCAATGGAGCTCACCAGCGAGGAGCTGGGGAAACTGACACCCCTCTATGTGGTTCAAATGTCTTTGAAGAGTTAGCCTGGTTTCTCTGCTAGTCAGAAAGCAGAGGAGAAGGTGTGAGATGGCCTATCGTGTGGTGGACACACCTCAAGCAAAACGAGCTGAGTAGCCAGAAGTGCAGAGCGCTCCTTAGCAGAACCCCATTGCTTTGAAAATAGGATCATCTCCTCTATACTGGCCAGGACAGATGGCACAAGCAGTCAGGAGGGAACATGACACTGAACACAACATGTTAAAAGCCAAAGGTGGAGGTCAGACACCATTGAAGAAGTCCTACCTGAGGCTAATGTCATGAAATTCTGTGTTCTCAAAAAGAAAAATCCCTTGGCTGTGGTTCCTGCGAGGACAGACTTTGCCTCCTGCAGGTCCCCAGTGTGGACCTTAAACGAGGATGCATTTCTGGGTATGGAGTCCCACATACAGCTGGCTGCAGTCTACAGAGCCAACACCATCACCAGCAGCCTTTGCAGTTTTCCTCACCTTCAGTTTCACCCTTTCCCCCCAAGCTGTTGTAGGAAACAATATCTGGGCTTAACCCTCTTGTGCCCTTCAGAGCAAGCACTGAGGTATTCTGAAAAAGTCCTTCTACAACTCTGTGTGTAATCCCAGAGCAGAGGACAAAGAACCCCTTGTATTATCTTCATCTTACCTTTTCTTTTTAAGACCTCTTGGTTCATTAATGATGCAGGCAATTGCACGTTTTTGAAGTTGAAACTGTGACAGGAAAAGAGCAGCTGAGATTTAAAAAGAATAAGGAAATATTTTCTCTGCTTTCTCCTGCCATTTCTCCCTTGTCTGCTCCCTGACTTCGGGTGAATGCAATGCGTTTAGTTACACAGCTATTTCAAACCACCTTCGTAAATAGCATTCATTGCTACATACTGCTCTCTAGTGGTAAAGCTGCAGATGTTTGGCCGTGGAAATGGGTTTCTAAATATCCTCCTAAATAAAACTCGTTTTATACACTAAACTGCTCTGCTATGGCAACAGAATCTGTGGCCCTATAAATATTCGTTCCCCTTAAATAGCTATCACAAGTAAAAGAATCCATTTCATGGAATAGACCCATTTTTAAAAATGTACTTTGTATACTCTATATTTTAATACTCATGAAGGAAGTATTTTCCTTTGGACCTATATGTGAGTATGATTAGAGAAGATGAAATGAGAGGCTAATTTGCAGAGATTAATGAACTTCCTTAGGAAGGGTGACAAAAATAACAGGTAAAAAAGAAGTCACAGACCTCTCTTTCTTTGGGTATTGCTCTTTGCAGGAGCAGAGCTCCTATTAAATTGTAGCTACTGTGGATCACGAGTCACAGAATCAGAGAATCACAGAATGGCTGAGGCTGGAAGGAACCTCTGGAGGCTATCTGATCCAACCCCCCTGCTCAAGCAGAGCAGAGCAGTCCCAGAGCAGGCTGCCCAGGACCATGTCTTGGCCTTTACATATCTGCAAGGATGGAGACTCCACAACTTCTCTGGGCAACCTGTGGCAGTGTTCAGTCGCCATCACAGAAAATAATGCCAGATGAGATTTCTGCTCTGTCACTGTACAGCCTCACCATTACTTGCAGCAAGAGCATCTGAACAGCCTTTCCATGCTCTAGCTCCAAGAAAGAGAAAAAAATGTTTTGCAGTCAGGAAGTACTGCATTTTGAGGTTCTCATCCTTATTCCACTGAAAAGAATAATAAGTTGCCTGTGGACAACTCATCCAACATACATAATCTGAAAAGTACCAGATATTAATTGAACTGAGTTAGTAGTCAGGATTTAGAAATGAGGGCACTTAAATTGAATTATCTGCTAAAAAATTGGATCACTGTCATTTCTCAAACCTCAGTTCAGACTCTTGATCTGTATTAGTGTAATAGCCACTAATCATCAGTGAGACATTATCCCGCAACTTAATAGAGACTTCTGTTTTTTTTTTTTTTTTTCTTGGATATAAAAATACTGCAAGAGCCATTGTTTGGTACAAGATCTTCTTTCTCACGCTCTATAACAGTACACGATGAAGAAATCATTACTGGTTGGAAACAATTTTATAAAGCACCTGAATTTATATAGCCTGATGCTGTTCTGTTAACTGTTGTTTTTTCATTGTTCCTAGGTTCTCCACATAAGTGACTCCCTTCTCTCTGTGCCAGGTGTTTGTAATGCCATCTCTTCAAAATAAAACAAAATGCAAAAATGAATGGAAGAGAAAGAAGGAAAGAAGGAAAGAAGGAAAGAAGGAAAGAAGGAAGGAAAGAAGGAAAGAAGGAAAGAAGGAAAGAAAGAAGGAAAGAAGGAAAGAAGGAAAGAAGGAAGGAAAGAAGGAAAGAAGGAAAGAAGGAAGGAAAGAAGGAAAGAAGGAAAGAAGGAAAGAAGGAAAGAAGGAAGGAAAGAAGGAAAGAAGGAAAGAAGGAAAGAAAGAAGGAAAGAAGGAAAGAAGGAAGGAAAGAAGGAAAGAAGGAAAGAAGGAAAGAAGGAAACAAAGAAGGAAACAAAGAAGGAAGGAAACAAAGAAGGAAGGAAACAAAGAAGGAAGGAAGGAAGGAAGGAAGGAAGGAAGGAAGGAAGGAAGGAAGGAAGGAAGGAAGGAAGGAAAGAAAGAAAGAAAGAAAGAAAGAAAGAAAGAAAGAAAGAAAGAAAGAAAGAAAGAAAGAAAGAAAGAAAGAAAGAAAGAAAGAAAAGAAGACCTGAGAACTGAAAAAAAAAAAAAAAAAAACACAAGCTATTCTTGGTAGGCTCACTGGGAAATGAAGCAGGATGTGCTTCTCTGCATCGCTTCAACACTTGGGTAGGAAAATAATTTGGAGATGTTGTATGTCTTAATCAGTCTGCTAACAATGTGCATCTGAAGATGAGCTGCTGTGTAACACTGGCTCTGCCATGACATATAATTAAGCAGAAGAAAGATATTTCAGGTCTAAGATGAGCATCTGTTTTGATAATGAGCATCAGGGTGATTGCTCTGGAGCCAGTTAATCAACACAGTCTTCACTTAACATCACAGCCATGTCAAGTGGAAATGGGAAAGCAGGTCAAAGCAGAGCAGGAGATTGGAGAGAAGAGTATAAATGGAAGTCAGTTGTGGCATGGGAAAGCTCAGCTGCCTAAAACAAAAGAAAAAGTGGCAGAAAATATGAGACAGGAGTTAATGAAGAAGTATTTCCTACAGTGGGTTATTCCTTAGGTCCTACCAAACTTATCAGGTAAAGGACCAGCCATATTTTTCTTCTTCCTCCAGCTTTTAGTTTTCCCATCCTTGCTACAGCAGTCCTGTCACAATTATTCCACGATCTCTTTAATCAGAAACTCTTTAACCAAGGCTAGAAATGATCTAGCCAATAAACTGTTATCAGGTGCTGCTGCTGACAATAAGGTAATAACACACAATTGACCATATGATTTTACCATACTGTTTACCATACAACTGGAGTGACCAGAATCACATTTCTTCCTTAGACTCAGTACAAATCCCAAGGATGTGTCTAGAAAGAACATCGCATGCATACCTGAAGCATTGCCATAGTCTCAGGTCTGAGTGTAGTTCACAAAAATATTATCATAAAAAGTACTAAAGGATTTTAGATCTAATTAAGCTTCTTACCTTTGGATATAACATTATACTCAATAGCACAGAGAAGGTAGGAACTCAGGTGGTGGCTTTTGTTTTTTCCCAAGCCTTTTCTTTTTGTTCTGCCTTCATGATTTTGAGACATAAAATCAATTGTGTTGTTAATTACACTTCTTAGATTGAACTTTTTGCTTAAGACACAGGTACAGGTTTGTTACTGCTGATGAACTTTTCATTTCATTATCATTATTGATTTATTGGTGTTTCCCCTTTCAGTATTTGAGGCCTCATAAAGTAGTTTCAATTAGGGTAAGGAATAACAGGCTATAAATCAAGTGGGCTATTGGAGTCATTTGATCTAAAAAGAATGTGCATGGAGTCCTGTTTCACTGAAAAAGGGCAGGTGAGAACTTGTTTTGCTCCAAAATCTCAGGACAGTAACTCTGCCTCCATGTCTTCTCTGGAGTCCACGTGAGCTCCATGGTCAGTCCTGCCACCACACACAGCTGGTGGGAGCAGGACAGGTGGACTCTCCCATTCTCCTCTCCATTCCCAGCTAAGGAAAGCCTTTTTCAGGTGTCCTTTAAAGGCAACCACAAACTTTGCCTGTGCTCAGAGTTAGCATAAATGCATGGTGTGTGCACTTGTTCTGGGAGCTGAACATAGAAGTAACAGTAAAACTTTACAGAGAGGCTGAAGAAAAGCTGTAAATACTACAGGCCTACTGGCACAGCTGAAGAGATTTGAAATCTCCATCAATCAAACACAAGTCGTACAAGTAGTACAAGTAGTATAAGTAGTACAAGTAGCACAAATAGTACAAGTACAGAGGACAAAAACCTTCTTCACAGCATTACAAACTTGAATTCAAAACGGAAAGACCCTGTGGTTCTCTTGCTTCATTTGTTATGCTGTTACAGATATTTGTCCTACTGAACACTTATACCTCTGAGTCATTAAATTAAGCAGGTACATCGTAAAACACCAATCTGTCACCCAGTGTGGAGGGCAGGGGGTGAAGGGAGTGATGGCAGGTAGTGCTCTGGCTGGAGCAGTCAGGAAAGCATGTGTTTCTCAGTACCCTAATAACTGCCTTGCCCAGTTAGCTGGGAGAACTGCCAGGGAAGAGATTCAGGGTAATGCAATGAGCAATGAATAAATGACATAAACCGTATTAAGTACAGTAATTCATTTGAGTTTTGTCTGCAAGATGTTTCACAGCAGTGTCCAATATAAATGAATCAGTATCTGCTAGCATGCCTTTCCCGGGGGGGGAGGGGGGGGGGGGGGGGGGGATGGGGGGGCAGTCATTAAATCCACGCTGAGTCATTGTCTTGCTGTGGTTAGGGCTAAATGGTTTAGGATTAAAGTACATTATGTTAAAAATGATTTTATGGTGCCTGGCCCAAATTCTACTCTTGGCTACAGCAGTGCTACATCATAGAGTGTGTGGTCACTGTGATGCTGCACTGAAGAAAAAATTAAAATTTTAAAGATAAAGTAAAGCTTAAGCACAACATTTCCACTTTTTAAAAATATTGCCAGTTCATTAGAAACTTTTAACTTGCTTCCCGGGCATGCACATAATCAAATATGATTTCAGCATGGAGAGTTAAAAGGATAAATCTTTAGAAATAATAGTGGCAAAAACCACCCAGATAGTGCTCCAGTATTCCAATACTGGCCTGATTTCCATGTTTGGGGAGAGAGGAATCACAAGTCTTTCTGAATGCAAGAAAGACTTGAAAAGTGTGGGCAGTTTGTGGATTCATGTGGAACAACTCAGAAATCAATTGGACTTTGAAATGCAGAACAGAGGATTATTTTGTCTCATTTGAACTGAAAGTCCTAAAAAAACCTCAGGCATGTCCTGCACATTCAAAACATCAAATATAAAATAAAATTAAATTAAAGAAGGAATGTGAAGATTTGAAATTTGAAAATTTGTCACAGATTCAGACCACTTTTGAAATAGAGACCTAAATACTTGTCAGAGTGTATTGCATATTATAGTTTGAATTAATGCAATTTATTTGAAGTTAATGGAGTTATGTTAATGTCTACTAGCTGATCATGTAGTTCCATCAGTGTACCATACAACCATGAAGATCTTCAACTGTTATGTTACAAAACTACCTCTGCAGTTTACAACAAGTACTTTGTTTGACTACTACATTTTCCTGCTAACAATCATTTTCATAGTGTGCTAGGCTGTTGAATTTATTTTCAAAAACAACGTTTGTTAATTATTTAATTTTTAAGTTTAATATTGATCAAAAAATAGAAAGACACAAAAATAGGCTAAAATAGAGAAAGTAAAAGCAACTTTGTTAAATTAAAAACACATCTGACCTCTAGTGGCTGCTTTCAAAACTGTTGTTCAAATACTCCTTGAAGAGGAAAAAATGAATTTTTTTTGGATTCATAGATTTTCTCCTTCCTTTCTGTTTGAATTGTCTCTTACTCTTTTCTTCCTGTATTTCTCTACCAGTTTCAGGCATTCTCCAGATGACATCCAAGAATCTGAGGAGAAAGGCAAAGATTAGAAACCTAAATGTTTCATCTGCTTTAAAGCAAATTTTAAGTGCAAGGTTGCAATTTTCGCAAAACATATTTTTAAGGTATAATTTCCATTTTACTGAAAACAATTTGGATTTTAAATCGGGATTTGTCTTGCTTGGTTTTATCTTATGAAGTATTGCATAAAATTGGTTAGTCAGAAATTAAACGACAATTAAAATAATAATTAAAAAAAAAAAAGTTTGCAGCTGTAGCTAATATTATTTGTTTGCCTAAGAGTTTTTATAAGGAGGTTTGCATGTTTGTATGTTTTTCATTAAAAAATCCTTTGTATATCTGTGAAAGTGAAATACCTATATATTAGCATGCATACAGATAAATACTCGAACACTTGTAATTACAATATCAAGAGTCCCTGAGGTCACTCCTCCGTGGCCTTATTTCCCTTACTCATCACATTGAGTCCAGGCAGAAAAGACTTCCACAAGAACATTAGCCATCTTGCACTTGATGTAGGGGTATCTGTTCACCCATTCATTTAAAAACAAAACCTTGAAGCACTTGCATTCTTTTTGGAGACAGGATGATTTTCTTCATAGAAATTCACTAGTGGCGTCCCCCAGGGCTCGGTGCTGGGGCCGGTCCTCTTTAATATCTTCATCGATGATCTGGACGAGGGCATCGAGTGCATCCTCAGTAAGTTTGCAGATGACACCAAGTTAGGTGCGTGTGTCGATCTGCTTGAGGGTAGGAAAGCTCTGCAGGAGGATCTGGATAGGCTGCACCGATGGGCTGAGGTCAACTGCATGAAGTTCAACAAGGCCAAGTGCCGGGTCCTGCACCTGGGGCGCAATAACCCCAAGCAGAGCTACAGGCTGGGAGATGATTGGTTGGAGAGCTGCCAGGCAGAGAAGGACCTGGGAGTGATGGTGGATAGTCAGCTGAATATGAGCCAGCAGTGTGCTCAGGTGGCCAAGAAGGCCAACAGCATCCTGGCTTGTATCAGGAACAGTGTGGCCAGCAGGGCTAGGGAGGTGATCGTCCCCCTGTACTCAGCTCTGGTGAGGCCGCACCTCGAGTACTGTGTTCAGTTTTGGGCCCCTCGCTACAAGAAGGACATCGAGGTGCTTGAGCAGGTGCAGAGAAGGGCGACGAAGCTGGTGAGGGGTCTGGAGAACAAGTCCTACAAGGAGCGGCTGAGGGAGCTGGGCTTGTTCAGCCTGGAGAAGAGGAGGCTCAGGGGTGACCTTATCGCTCTCTATAGGTACCTCAAGGGAGGCTATAGCGAGGTGGGGGTTGGCCTGTTCTCCCACGTGCCTGGTGACAGGACGAGGGGGAATGGGCTTAAGTTGCGCCGGGGAGTTTTAGGTTAGATGTTAGGAAGAACTTCTTTACTGAAAGGGTTGTTAGGCATTGGAACAGGCTGCCCAGGGAAGTGGTGGAGTCACCATCCCTGGAAGTCTTCAAAAGATGTTTAGATGTAGAGCTTAGGGATATGGTTTAGTGGGGATTGTTAGCGTTAGGTAGAGGTTGGACTCGATGATCTTGAGGTCTCTTCCAACCTAGAAATTCTGTGATTCTGTGATTCTGTGATTCCCCTTGTTCCTTGGAAAATACCTGTGTGGAGAACACTTGTTCAGTCTTTTTCTTAATTCAGTGGGACCCAGGGATAGCAACACTTCTGCAGTGTCAGAGCAGCTTCACTGAGTGTTAGGCACATGAAAGAAGTAAGCCTGGCCATGGAGATCTCCTCCACATGCATGTTACCCTGCACATCACAGGTAAGAGTGCAGAGGCAGACTCAGCTTGGAGCAGCACTTCAAACCATAGCATCTGCCTCCATACACCTTGCTCTCACACCAGGGTGAGCACAGAGCAGTTGTAAGAGAGGATGATAGCTCAGCACAGTGTCCAAATCTGGGACGGGACTTATCTCCTCACATAGAGCCAACAGAGAGCAGTAACTTCAACATAAATAACTGGAACAACCTGTGCATGAAGAATTGTCTTCAAAGATAAAAAGATAAAATTTAATGTCATCTCCAAATAGAAGTTTGACCTTAGAGATTTTGTATTTTTATAAATTTGTCTTCAAAATAAATTATATCAACAATCAACACAGAGGCGCAGCTATGATGGTCTAAGGATTTAACTGCGTAGCCTTCTGGGGGGAGATAATAACTATTATTAGAACAGGTGAGAAGCTGGTGCACTCAAGAGAATCTCTGCTTTTTCCAGCTCTAAAGTTTGGCACTGTAGTGCTTCAAAATAGAGATCTGAAGAACAAAGAATTTATGCTAAAAGGTATTTTGAAGAGTTATATGTTTTCTTCCCTACTATATTGATTTATGCTTTCTGTCTAGGTGTAGTTACAATTTTAATACACATTTATATTATTCTCCTTAGAGCATAGGAGTCCTGGAAAGTGACTGCATAAAAGAGGATATCTAACTGATGAGATAGCCAAAGGACTGTAGAGTTTGAAGCTCTGCAGTTTTGTTTCAGTGTGGTCGGACATGACTAAAAGACAGTGCTGTTCAATGGCTTTTACCTGACAGAATCACAGAATCACAGAATGGTTGAGGTTAGAAAAGACCTCTGGATGTTATCTAGTACAACCGCCTGTTCAAGCAGGGCCAACCAGAGCAGGCTGCCCAGGACCACATCCAGGTGGTTTTTGAAGATATCCAAGGAGAAGACTCCATAAACTCTGTGCTACCTGTGCCAGTGCTCCATCACCTGCGCAGTGAAGTTTTTTTCTGATGTTTAGACAGAAGCTCCTGTGTTCTAGCTGATGCTCATTGCCTCTTGCCCTGGCACTAGACAGCACTGAAGAGAGCCTGGCTCTGTCTTCTTTCTATTGAAATCATTGTGTCCCTTCCTAGTTCTTCTCTGGACTCCTTCCATTCTGTCAGATACCAACTGACCATGTCAGTTCTTGTAACACAGACAGCCTTCTCACTATATGGGAACTTCCACATTGCAAAAACAGGCAAAAAAAAAAAAAAAAAAAAAAAAAAAAAAAAAGAAGAGCTAAAGTTAAAGCATTGTTAGGGTGTCATGCATGGAGTGCCTAATTCAGATGATATGCTTGAGATCCCTGAAAGGACTGCTGGTTTCTCTGGGTGAAGGCACTGCTGCAGTTGTGATACTTAATTTAGTAGACTGAAGATTGCTCACGTCAAGATACCTGTACTGCAACCAAACTTCCACCCAGATGGGCAGAGGTCAGTCGCTAGCTCACAGGCAGCTCGGAGGGAGCTTGTGCTGCCTCTGCCAGTGATCTGCTCACAGCAAAAACTGCAAATGATTTGGGTGGGCTTCAGATCAAGCTTTAACAGAGAGCCTTGCAGGCTGTCAGCTGGCACCCTTTTATGCATATTGACATTTTTTAAAAGCCAAGACAACAGAAGTTTTTGACATGGAGCCTAGATGCATAATATTTTTCTTGTAACTCAGTCTCAGAAATTGCACTGGGCCTGTACAAACTTGCAAAATGCTGAAAACTTGTATTGACGTGTGTTTGAGAAGTTCCAAATCAAGTCACTGTAATACTGCATAAAAATAGCTAAAATGGAAAATCATCAACAGAAAAACTAGAGTACTAAATGATCTATGTTATTATTCCCAGAATGATTAACATACTGCATTTTCCCAGCCTGTTGCAATTTATTAGTCCATGTTTTTCTGTATCAGTATCAAATATTATTTCATTATAAAAACTTGTGTGCTTGTTAACAAAAAAAAAAAAAATCCAAATTAACTGTCAACATATGTTACTTTCACTTTTTCAAATTAGAGCAAGCAAACTGGCTCTAATTAGTTTCCTGATTAATGAGTGGATGGTAAGCAAAAGAATTACATTAAGAACAATTTCCAGTTTACACTGGTTAGGAGGAGGTAAAAAAATAATTTTTCAACAGGGATCAAATAAATCTACAGAACCTCATTTTTTTACAATGCTGTGAAAAAATGCAAGGCATCACATTGTAAATTGCTGGTTAGGTCACTGGAGCAGGATGAATAAATACTCTTGGCCATATGAAATTGACTAGTTAAATGAAGATCACAAAATTGTTTGTTGCTATATAAGGCTCATTTTTGCTATAAAAAGAGCAATTTTAATTTACAGGGGCTTAAGGCAATTTTCCATCTAATTTTATGTTTTATAATGTCTGCTAAAACACTGGTGCCTTATTAGTTTGTGTGGTCGAATATACATTGTTTCCAAATTTTAAGGTCATCGGTTTATCTTTACCAAAGCAAAATTTGGTTAAGTTTTCCTCAAAAAAAAAGTAAGAAAAACCCATGCAAATCACATCAAGACAAACCTAAATTAACTATATCATAGATATATCTCTTTTTGTGACTGATGGAAAACACCGTGGTCTATCTGCATATGAGAAATGGCAGGTTAACTTCACTAGTCAAAGCTATAAACCTTTCCATGCTGTCCTTCACTGTGCAACCTAAAAAATAATAATAAAACTGAGGTGAACCAAATGGCCATTATAACACAGAAACAGTTAGATAGACATGAAGCGTGAATTCTTGAATACCTAAGGTCTGTTTTCACCATTAAAAGTACTGGCAACCAGGTCAAATTTGTATTACAGCATTTCCTCATCCTGCAGTTCAGATGTTTCAGTTCCACATCCATCTGCACAAGAGTAACACCACAATCTAGCTGAAGCTGCTATAGATATGCTGCATGAATGCAAAACAAGGCAAACTAAAAGATGTTTCCTCCAAAAACTTGCTCTGCTGACACATCTTAGCCATTGGTATTGTACACTCACCATTCCAGACTTTTTTTTGGGGGGGTACAAAAGTTTCTGTTCTTCATCTCTGCATTCATCACACTTTTTTCTTCCTTTCATCAGTTCTTTCTCTCTTATGTCTGTCTAACTTTTTATCTTAAATATGTACTAACCAATTCTAACTCTACTGATTTTTTTTCAGATGGTGTAGTTGTATACAGTGAAAAAAAAAAAAAGTTGTTTTTTTTAGAGAAATAGGAAAAAAAAGTTATAAAGTGGTCAGAGAGTAGCAGGCTGGTCTGCAATAATTAGCTCTGCAATAAACTTGCTGAGATGCATCAATGAGAAAAGAGAGTTCTCACCACTTTGCAAAATTAAAATATTGTTATTTTCCATCTAAGTAGAGAGAACCTCATGTGTGGAAACTTGATAGCAGCCACGAGACTATTAGAAGAACCACTAGGTTGTCTTCTTCCACACTTTCCACTTCTGAACAGACACTGAAGCTAAGAGAACTCTGTTTCTTGACCCATCAGCCCTGCTTTGTTAAATGTTTTTGTATACTGAACTTTCATAGAAAGGAAAGCATTCACTAGAAGTTTTGCAGAGGACTCTGCCTCACCTTCACATTATTTTGAACTGAAGTACCCCCAAAGAGATGGAATTGGAAACTGCCTTAGCAAGAGAAAACCCCATGTCATATTTGGAAAGAGGCAGCAGAGGTGAGTGTTGTGTTCTCTGCCTGGCCAAGGACAACTGGATGCTGAGATGAAGATACACGATGGAGAGTGTCCAAGCACAGCCTCAGGGGGAACAAGGATCAGTGGCAGGCTGGCTGTTGCACAGGGAAAGGCTCATGGCAGGGGAATATAAATTTCTGCATGACACTTTTAGCAGTAAGTGAAGGAACTGAGGCTTCCAAACACCCCACAAAAATGACTATCGGTCTTAGAGCTTCTTTTGTGGCAATAAAGAATATTTGTATTTAGTCAGGGAGAAATGCATGATTTAGTGTCCGAACAGGAGATGTTCCCATATCTTTTCTGCCAGAAAAGCACTACCATTTTGACTGTAGTGTGAACACAGTAACATGGTAAGTGTTGCTCCTCCACAACAGAGCAAGCTCAGATAGGACATCCTGTATAGACAAAAGAATAGTGATGTGATTATCCTAATAAAGAGCTTTATCAGAGGTTCCAAATAATTATTTCTCCTTTCCGTAATCAAAATATAGAATCGTATAAACATAAAAAGAGACTTTAATTTTTTAAGCTAACCAAGATTTGTGGTCATAAAGAATAATGGCAAAGGCAAGGGTTTTTCCTTTGCAAGAAAATTCTTGGAGCAGCATGTAAACAGACCTTCTTGTGGTATTAATATTAGCCCATTTTTGCTGAAGCTATGCAAACAGAGACATATAAAATTGTGCTCCTAAAACCTAGGTTGCCAATAAATATTTTTACCACTTTTAATTTATACTGTTTGCAACTTTGCCCCCTTGCAGAAAAGTGATCTCAGAATGCAAGCTAAGTTATTCTGAAGTTATTGGAGCCATCAAATATTTAAAATAAAAATCATTTCTATTCTTCTGAACTTAACCTGTAGATTGTTTGGAAAGATTTGATTTGGCAGTTTGCAAAGCTTCATCTCATGAGATGGTGACAAAAGCATAGAATTTTTTTGATTTATATTGATGGCAGGCAGTCTTGTTTAGTGTCTCGGAGGCTTTAAGTTCCCATCATGACCTTTCTTTATATGACCTGACTCCAATACTAGCTGTATTTTCACAAGGTTACTGCTTTCCAGTTAGATATGTCAAAACCAAAAAAGTCTCAACATTAAATAAATTTAATGTGCCTTGTTATATCAAGATATCAACTTATCTATTAAATAAGTAGAACTATTGTATTAAAATAAAAACATAGCTTCAGGCTTCCTTTAAAAGATTATTAAATTAATGGAAATTGCAAATTCTCACTGTACTGTGCAATCAGTATGAAAAACCAACACTTTTATTCTGACACCTATATAATATCTGCCAGTTTTAGTACCTAATTTTGCTAGTGTTTAAGGTGATGTATATCTTAAAAGGTATAAGTTGTGACTCAAAATTTATTTTATAAATAAGAAATTATTTTGAAATAATAAATTCATACTTTTTAAAGTTTTTCTTAAACCTTTTGGGTTCAAAGTCCATAAGTTTTATCCATATTCACTACAAAAAGAAAAAGGACAGCTGAAGTTCTCACAAAATGTGAACTGGGGCATTCAAATGAAAAAAGACAATTGTGACAAAAGCAAGAGAGCTGACAACTCACTGTGCCTCAGGGACTGTTGAAACTACTTCTCAGCTATTATCTTTAGAGTTAAGTGAATGGAAAAATTTAGAGAATATTTTACAAGGTCATGGACAACCTGATTTGCATCATTTTCAAGTGTTCTACTTAGCATATCTCTGACTGTACTTTTAGACTAATATATGAGTGAACAAAATTATATGGAGGCATGGATAGAGCACCATTTTCATTTCTGTTACTTTCTTATTTTACAGAGATGTTAATTACAGCAATTTTGATATTGTCTGTTCTAGTATTAGCTGTTTACTAAAGAATCCAATTATTTTTTATTTGGGAGTTCCTTTGTTTTTAAGCAGCATTCAAAACACTGATTTAGCTCCTAGATGAGTGACTTAGATATGAATGTTTTGGGACATAAGCCCATAAAACTTCACGTGTTGGCAAGCTTCTGTTCATTCCAAACCTCTTCTCTTTGAGAAGAAAACAAGACAGAAATATTTGCAATTATAATGCCGTAAACCACTATTTGCTTGTTATATATTTTCAGCTTTCAGGCTGGAACCAGGGAGGATGGATTGAAATCTGCCAGCTTGCTAACAAGACAGCTTAGCCTTGGGGAGTAGAGAAATCTAGGCAAACAGGTCCAACTGCCTGGAGTCTGCTGCCATCAAAGCATCCGCTCTGGGGATGCTGGTGGTCCTGGGGGTGGAAGCACCCAGGTGCAGGCACTTTGCAGCTATGGCTAGGCAGTATAAGGGTGCTGTGAGGTCCTAAGAGTTATGTGCATACCTCCCGGAGCACAGTCATGAACTGATCCTGCTCAGCTCTTAAAACGAGTCATAGTGACAGAAGTTTGTAACTGTCTTTAAACTTTTTCTCAAACCAGCACAAGTTTTCTGCATGTGCAAGGGATAACCAAAAAAAAAAAAAAAAAAAAAAAAAAAAAAAAAAAAAGAGAGAGAGAAAATAAGTGTACATGACAGAAACAAGCAAAAAGAGGAAGACAAAGCTCAAATGCTGGCAAATGTTACTGTTGAACAAAGATCAGTAGTGATGAAGGTCGGTGAAGTTGGTTGGCAATTAGCCTTTGGCTGTGTGAAGAAAGAACTTTTGACTAGTTAGACGGTGCATTATTCTGCAGAGGTTAGTGTTATATACACTCATAATACAAAAACTCCTCCTATGCCACCCAGCTTGAAAGCATAAAGCCAGGAATAAAATGATACTTTTTGCCAGTTGGCTATATAATTTTCAATGGCCAAATGCCAACTGGCTGCTAATTGTTATTGCAGTGAAACTGGAAACAAAGCTCTTGGTATGAATACTTGGACTGTTTGTTATATTCTCCCTTGAAATTCTTCAGGAAGTGCCACAAACTACTGCTCACACGCACAGCTCCCAGCGAAGGCAAACTGGGTGCCTGGGTCTGCGTGCAACACTTGGTCTGCAGCACAGTGAACACTTTCAAAAGGCTTTTTGCAGCTGAGATTAGCTGGATGCAAAGAAATTCATTGATTCAGCCACTTTGCAAGCTTTGAGCATTTTCCAAAAAGCTAGTGTACATAGGTCCATGGAGGCCCCAGCAAATGTGTGAGGGGAGGGAGCTGATAATAAGGGAGATAACTTACATCTATCCTATTATTTGCAGGAGAAGATCCTGAGGCAAGGGAATATCTCTTTGTTCAATTATTTGTGTCCCAGCCAGCACACAGGAGTGCTAATTGTGACAGGCAGGGACAAGCACTGCCATCATTCAAGCAAATCATCATGGTTATTTCCACAGGTGCCTTAATAGACACTAGCTGCATCACTTGTGCTCACTCTCTAAATCACATTCATAAAAAGAAAAAAAAGGGACAAGGAAAATGTCTCAGATTTCTCATTCCTCCTGTCTGCAATCCCAGTCTACAGGATTGAAAAATAAATAAACAAACAAACAAATAAATAAATAAATAGATAGATAAAATTAGACATATTCGTAGGCACCTCCATGCTTAATTGATTGATCCATGGATTAGCTTTTCATTACAGAACTGAAAGGGTATCTGTGAAACAAAGTTTTGTTGATAATTGTAATATTGGTTCCAAATATGGATTAACTTTCACCTTTCACAACTTTTGCTCTGCCTACCAAGGATTTTGTATTTCTTAAAGATGTGCTTCAAATTAGCTGATAGGCAACATCCTCTGTTGGCAAGTGCTGCACTGACTGAGGTGTTCTGCCAACCTACTTACACCAACACAAAGCATGCATGGAGAGAACATTTCCTCTTTCAAAATACGTGATGTACATTAGATAGCTTCAAGAGCACCTTTTTCTTTTTTTTTTTTTTTTTTTTTCTTCAGAGCTATGTGAAAGATAAAGCATCAAAGGACACATAATTTCAGTTCCCCTGTCAGCCAGCGTAAATGCACCAAGAAAATACACACCGTTCTCAGACTTCTAGCTGCTAATGGTCTTTCCCTGTGGGTGTCACCACTTGCAATGGAAAGAGAGAAGAAAAATAAGTGAACTCGTGAACTGGAGCTGGGGACAGTATGTTAGAGGTGAGCAATCAACAGTGGAAATGGTGAACTTTAGAAAAAGAAACATACAAATCAACAAGCAATAAATAAACAAACACAAACAAACAAAACCTGTGCATTCACCAGGAAAGGAAAGTTGTGGTGAAACGTTCTGTGATTGCTTACTCACAATGAATCAGGTCTGTCTGAAGTCCCTCAGAAGAGACTAGACCTCTGATTTTAAAGGTCAATTTAACTATGTCATATATGCTAATGCTTACTATTGTTCACAAAAACATCAGACTGAGTCATATATCAAAATCACATGGAAACTTTCTTAAAGTTAAGAAAAAAATGTACTTCAGAATATCTACATACCACATTGATTTATGGATATATATTTTACTATTAGTATAAAATTATTAGCTAAACCCTGCACATGCATGGCTGGTACACAGAATCAGCAGCTGGATCCAACAGCACTGGTCACCTTGTAAACACATAGCGAGACACAGTCCTTTCCCAAGGCAAGTCTAAGACAATAATTAGCAAACACTTATGCAAGTATTTCTGCATGCAATAATTGTCTGATTGCATGACAGAGGACGGCACTTGGTAGGTAAATAGTTTGAAGACATTTGCAAGATCAAAGCCATACTTAGAGCAATTCACAGCTTGTGAAACACAATGAAAGATATGAGGAAATAAAGCCTGAACACAACAGTAAGAGAAACATAACATGACACATTAACATAATAAACTCTTTTGAATGCAAAAGTGTCTTGCTCTAAAAACTATTAATCTAATCTAATCGCTGTAGTATATGTGTTTACCACTAGTCATTAACCAAAATAAATATATAAAGAGGCATATATTTATAAATGAAAAAACAAATTATCATTGTACATAAGCAAAAGACAGAAATGTCGTTCATTCTTTTACTAAATTACTAAAGGGGCAATTGCTGTTGTTGCTGTTGTTATTATGAAGAATTAAGAAATGTTGTAGACACTGACCAAGTTCAAATCACACGGGACAGAATGATAGCCAGTGCTGTGTCCCCAGCTCTCCACACTAATCTTCAAGGGCTTGCAGAATGCATTGCCTCGGGGAACCCCTGGGAGATTTTTTTCTCCCTAGTGAGAAAGAAAAAATGCTTCCCAGACCTTGGCAACTGCTATATGCAGAACACTCGATATAATTTTATCTTGAATCATGGTTTGTATCCAAGCCTTTATTAGGTTGTTTTGTGCCCCCAGCTACTCTCTTCAATCGCTGTGGTGAGAAACTGGTAACTTAGGCTGTATTTGTCAACCTCAGGCAGTGAAATATTTGAAAGTCAAGCAAAAAATGAGAGGTCATCCTAATCTGGGATTTTGAAATAAATATGTTGGGAATTTTCATGAGTAGAAAAGCCTTTGGACTTTTATTACTGAAGGGAATATGTTTATAGGTTTATCTTGGTGAACAGCGTGACTAGGAGTTAAACATTTGAAACTATAAACTACAGTGTTGCCTGTATCACAACTTCATATTTTAGTAACTGAGAAAAAAACATCCAACACTATCAGGTTCAGAAAGACTGTTCAAATCTTATGGCAAAACTACCCCTCCTAGATCAGATGTCTATAATAACCATATGCAAGAGCTGAGAACTCAGAGATTTCACTATGGCCATAGAAATGTGTTGGTTACATATCTTGTTAGAAGCATTCATTCATATAGGAATTTTCAAGATCTTTTTTTACTTCTGCCAATATTGCTGCAAACCAAGATTCTTAACATGAATTGAAAACAAATAAGAAGAACAAGAAGAATAGTCTAACCAAATGTGTTACAAATCGAAATAATTGCAGCAATTTCTTTGCAAGATTTATTCAACTATGGATCTGATAATAATCCCTTGACTGAAAATGTGTAACACTTATGCTATATAATTATGAATGGTTTTAGAAAGGCTACTATATAGCGACTTCATTTCTGGTTTCATTTCTACATTACATAAATAGTGAGTCAAATAAAAAACATGGTAAAGTGAGGTACTTGAAAGCCAACATTTCTACAGCAGAATTTTAATTGCCTAGAAAGAAATGTATTCAGGTCAGCACACAGAGAAGCAGCTTGAACAGTTTAACAGTTATTTAATTTTGTTAATAGCTCTTATTGCTAATGCAAGTTTAAAATTCTCCGCTGTTATTATTGTTTGTTCACAGGGCATTTGCCAGCAATAATACATACTTTTATTTTACAATTTTAAGGCACGCCCCAAGCCAGGCTTCAGTGTCAGAGGAGGGCTTCCAGGGTGGGGCTGGCCTTGGGAGAAAAAAACAAATCAACTTCAGAGCAGCTGCTAAAAACTGCATTTTCTCTGAGTTATAACGTATTTATTTTTAGCCAGTGTTGTCTTATTTAATGGCTTTAGAGTAGAACATGGCAGATGGGCTGTGGACCTTGTAAGTTCAGACCGGAATTCCAACTTTCAGACAGCCACAAAGCTGAAGGGCCACCTCCTGGAGAGATGTTTGTGGTGTGCAGGAATGTGCTGGGAATTCCCACAGCATTGGAGGGATGCTTCAGCCAGACTTCCTGGAAGATCAGGCTAGGTTTTATGGAGGACACGTTACATCAGAGCCACCTTACAGACATATTTTAAACCCAAAGGTGGAGTCCCATGTGCACTGAGGGCCTGGGGATTTTACACGCAAATCACTGCTTGTCACAAAAATGTACTCTGGAGTTTTAAGTATACTTCCTTAAAGAAGAGTATTAATACTCTTCATGAATGAAGAAAAGCTTGAAAATACAGAGAAGTGCAAAGTGGTGTCTGTCTGAGCCTGCACATAACCTTTATGCACCCATGAGCAATCCTAGTCTTGTTTCCTACAATGCCCTAAAACTCAGCAGTGTTGGCACAGGCTAGTTTGCTCCAGTCAGACATCACACAGCCTGTTGTTTTCTGTCCTCTTCTCTGTGATGACCTGCCTCTTGCTGTCCTACTTTCTCCACAAAGAGGAGTTAACAGGACAACAATATTTTCACTTTCTGCTCTGTTTTGGGCAGACGGGCAGCTGGGGAAGAGAGAGCCAAGGATAAACTCTAGCGAGCAGCCAGGGACACACGAGCCAAAACTGCCATCTGAGGACTCAACAGCCAAGGGACAGCCCTGGGGACACGCTGCTTCCATTCACTCAGGCCACTCTGCCACCTACCACTGTTTTCTCTGGAGAACAAACTCGAGGAAACTTTTATGAATAGCTCAGATGTGAAGAATTATATTGCAAAGCCTCATTAGCATCCATATTTAAAATGTGCTTGCCCAAGATATAGTCACAGGAACTGTGGGGATATACTCTCTGTTTCTTAATTTGACACTATATTGCATGGAAGTGAATGTATCTTGCCAAGTTATTGAAATAAAAGACCTTTCATCTTGAAACACGACCCTTATTTTACAGAAGAAAGGAGAGATGGAGAATTTCTATGAAGGGAATTTTAGCAACATTTATCATAGGATAATGATACCACTGGAGCTAGCAGGCATTATTGCTCTGTCAGAGCCCTTCCTGCTGGTGTAATTACATTACATTGCATATGTATGATATAATTACTTTAGACAAGTACATCTTTTCTGATCTACACTGATTTGTTACTAGACCCACTGGAAGCTCCTGAACCAAGCACTTATCTGTGTATCAGCCTTACTCATACAGTCCAGGTCTAGCATAACTTCTGTTTTTTCCAGAGCTGTGTTGGAGGTTCCATCTATATAATGCCAAAGTGACTGATGGTTTTTCTTCCCGTATGCAATAACATCTTACAAGTGCTTTTAAAGTATGAAAAGTAAAAATTAGATCTATATTGCACTGTTCATTAATCTTGTGCATGCTCTTCTTAGGCAACATCTTAAAAACATCTTAAAAGTGTTTTAAAAGCAGTACCTGGATTTACAAACTTCTGTAGCAGCCACATCTCACCATTTCCAGACATAGTACACAATTTTCAAATGTAATATTTTTTTTATAAATCTCTTGTTTGCAACAGAAAGACTGCCTTGGGTCTTCAATCTTTCTACAGACAATGACACTAATTCCTGCAGTATGCTTTCATGATAACCTCTTATAAGCCTGTTTCATACTAAATTTTCTTGGTGCACCATTTTCCTGCAGTGAGTAATGTAGGATTGGGCTTGGAAACATATCAGAAGGTATGCCAGGTGAACACAGAAGACCAGTCCAAGTCCTTTAAACCAAATACACAGTGACACTAAGACTGACATCTAAGGCAATCGTGGTGTGTCTGCAGAGCTGCCATTGAGTCTCATGCTGTGCCCATCTTCTGGGGATCAGGCAAAGCCTTTGGGCTTTGCATATGATGTTGCTCTGTGAGAAGGGGCCACCAGGACAAAACTGCATCCCCTCACCCTGGGGTGTGTGGTGGAAGTCAAAGAATGAAGTCAAAGAATTCTTGCATGGAGAGAGATAAGGGGAGAAGTAATTCATTATAATTCCTAAATGGCCAAAAGTATTTCTGTTTTCATCTAAAATATTCCTCTTTTTACTGCATGTTGAAAAATTACACTTCTCTGAGTAAGAAGTATATTCTTCCCCCCCTTTTTTTTAACCTTCTCAACAAAGAAAGTTATATTTTCATAGCGGTACTTGCATGCTTCTGAAAACCCAACAAAAATACCAAATATCAAAAGATACCTGTACTACATCTAACACAGCACCAGATGTTGTTGTTGTTGTTGTTATTGTTATTACTATTATTATATTTTAGCCCAGGAGAGATCCTTGTGAAGAACTCATTAAAAAAATAATAATGATGGTAATACCTTACAGGGCTAAGACTTTCCCCAGTGTCTCTATGTTCAAGCTATTCCTACATGCTCTTTTGCTTCTTTTGCTTGATATTCAGGCAAATTGGGAACAGAAGGGATGTGATAGGGGATAGTGAGCAGGACAGGGTTTTCCCATTGAGTTCTTAAACCAAAGAAGTTTGGTTTAAAGTTTGGTGAGGTGGGGCATTTGGAAAGAGTCATCAGAAGCGAAGCACCAGTGGAGAAATTTTGTGCCTTACCATCAGAGGAAGTATAGAAAAAAATGAGCAATGACTGATAAGGGTAGCCTGGACTCAGTGGTCACTTACCTGTCAGGTCATGTTTTCTGGTATAACCTGAAGAACCAGGTATTTAAAAGCTTTCAACATCAGTGCTTAATGCTTTTTCAGAGACTTTTGATCCTCCTCTTCCTTTTTAAAGATCCACATCTTTTTTTCATGGGACTGGGTGGGGGGGGAGATGAGGAAATTAGTTTTTCTCTCTCTTTCCTTGATAGGAAAAGGTGTGAGGGGATTAAGATGTTTTTTCACCTCCCCTCCATCCAGTCTGCCTAACAGAATTGTTCCAGTTGTAAACTCCAGTGATTACAAATACACCCAGTAGTTCTCAGATCATCTGACATGTTCATTAGGAAATCAAAGGTCTTTTCTAGAAAGGAAGAAGTCTTTGCATCAAATACTAAAAGAGAAGCACTCTGTAACAGACCCTTACGCAGAGACAAACAGGGTTCCAGGTTTTCTACAGAGAAAGGCTAACAGCTTTTTACTGAAAAAAAAGCAAAACACGAAGTTCCTGAAATATCTAAATAGTTTCTGTCTTTTCCACAATAAAGCATTTCACACACCTTAAAGCTATTTGAAGTTCTATGACTTTTGTGTGTGTGTGTGTGTAATGTGATACAAAGTAATAGATTGTTTTGTTGTTGTTGTTGTTGTTTTTTCAAATTAATCAGACCTCTCTTATCTCTGTGCCCCCAAGTGTAGCTAAACATGGTGTCCATTCTGCACTGATTGAAAAATATTTTTAGATTTCTCCTTTTTGTATTTAGTAATAACGATGTTTTGATTTTAGCTATCAACACCTCCAAGATAGAGTATGGGCTTACAAACATGCCACAAACATAGCAGCCAAATCCAGATATTGGCAAGTTACCGAGTAAGCATAACTCACAGCACACCATGCATTTCTATTGGCCTTGCTTCACCTCTTCAATAATGGGACACATTTGTCTTGGACAGTCTTGAATTTGAACACATGCTAGGAAGGTGTTAAGTAACATGGTCAAAGAAAAATGTAGACAACATGTATTTGGGTACAGCACGTTACTGAACACCACTGAGCTACAGCAGCCCCCATGATGATTTTCAATCAGTTAGTTAATTTTCACTCAATCACATTGAATTGCGATTCTATGTCCATAGACTTCAACATGTTTTGACCACCTTGAGTGACTTATAGCAGGACTAGATAACATGATTGCAAAGTTGTTAGCACATAATGTGTCAAGTACTGTTTCAGCTAAGACATACCCAGCCAGAGCAGAGCTTTTTCTTCTTGATACATCACTTTGCTCTGCGGGACACCAATCCCAAACTAGATGTCTAATCTCTACCACAGTACAACAATACGTAAGCACAAACAACCCCACAAGGTAATGGGTGCACTAATAATATTTCATATGACCTTACAAGTTGGTGTGATTTAATATTTTTTTTTAAATTTATAATAGAAAACTCTATTTTTGCTAAGGAAATTTGAGAGGCAATTTGTAGTGTTTTTTACCAGAACCTAGTAAATCACAGGCATGATCTCAGATTGATAATCCTAGTTGCTCTCCTGTTCAATATCTATACCTCAGGGAAAATGCTTTAAATGACCTTTGTATGGATTTCTGACTCCATAGCTTTTTTCATTCCATATGAACTGTCCCTCTGATCTCTCAGGTTTATGAGGAGTCAGACTTGTGAAGAATCTCACTTTAACAGCTGCTCCCATAAAATGGTATATACAAGCAAATGAGTAGAGACCTGAATCTTTCCCTACTTATCCATGAAAATATTGTAGCAAAACCAGGAAGACTGAGATATTGCCGTCATCCTAGTTGTTTCTTACCACCACTGTAATAGAGTCAAAGGAATAATGTACAGAGGTACCTATGGGCATTTTAGGGCAAATCTAATAGAATAAACCACTTCCATGTTGCTAAACATTGTGCTAAAGCGGATTTGTGAGTGGATTTGTGTTTCTTTTATCATGCTAATAACTTCTTTGGAAGCTCCAGTGCAGAGCTTTGTGCTGAGTAGCATTTCTGATGTCAACAAATTCCTGTAGGCCTCCAAACAGTCACCACAGAAAATAAAATAAAATAAAATAAAATAAAATAAAATAAAATAAAATAAAATAAAATAAAATAAAATAAAATAAAATAAAATAAAATAAAATAATAAATAAACGGCATCCACTGGTCCCTTCTTCCCAGCATGTCCACATAAGCCATGCAGTATAGCTGAACGGAGACTTTTTCCACCATGGGCTGAGTGTTCGGAAGCTAACTTACTGGGGAAGGTGCTGTGAGAGTTCACAAAACCAATTAATATGGAGTCAAACATTCAGGTTCATAGTCCTTCCACAGTAACCTAATGAGTAGGAAAGCAAAGTGCCTTAGCTCATACTTAACTAGAAACTGTTAAGGAACCACTTAAAATTACCCCTTTGAATTTCATAGCAAGGACATAACTAGAAAGTGTTAGTAGAGAATGTCTGCCCATGGCCCCAGACTGATGGTTTATGGTCTTTTTTCTTTTTATTTTTTCTTTTTCCTAGGTAGCAGCTCCAATCTGCCAGCATCCTTCTTATTTTCTTCCAGGTTTTGAAAATAGGTCTTTCCTTCTAGCTCAAGCTACAATTTTCCCAGCAAGTCAGTGCTGGTAAGAAGGTGTCTGACTTCAATATTTCTTAACAGAAACAGCACTTCTAGTTTTACAAGACCCCAGAGGAGAAAAATCAGGCTTGTAATAAGAAAAAATCTGCATTTAACCAGGTCAGTCTCTCTTGTAGACAGTCTATAAGCAGAGCTGTGAAGTCTCACACTATGAATATGGGACTTACCCCCCAGCTTCTCTCTGACATCCCCCAGGATAAAGCCCTATCTATACTGTGCACTGCCCCCCTTATTCTTCCTCAGAAATACAGCAAACAGCAAAGCCAAAATCTATTAATGAGCTGCAATTGGCACAGGGTGATGGAGTGAGAAGTCTGGGGCCAACACGGCTGCCAGGGGCCTCATGGCCACAGGAGCCATGGAGGAGACACGTTCCTCAGCTCCAGCCATGCACTACATTCTTTCCTCAGTGCCTGCCTGAACAACGTCCCTTCCCATGATGCTATTCCTAGGTCCATCCTAGCACACAGTCTCGCATCCCAGACAGATACTGCCCCTCATCATTTGACTGGAAATAGACGATTAGCCTGTCTGACTTGTAGAAGCATTGAAAACCAAGGCAGGGGTTGCCTATAGCAGTTTGTGAGACCAATCTGATTTGAAAATAATTTACACCCAAGAGCACTGTGGTAAGCAACTACTTCAGGTTCTTTGAGCACACAAACCTGAATCCACTGTTGCTCAGATCAAATACAGACTGGGACCAAAATACTGGCACACACTGCAATCATGTCCGTTAACAAAGCAGGATGGGTTTTCTCTTTCTGTCCCCATGCCTTACATCACCACTTCCACTCTCCATCTCAATTAATTGAATAAAAGCTTCCAACACCTTTACTGTTCATAAGCATGAGGACTTTTCTCTGTTAAAATTATGAAGATCTATGATTTTAATAAATTATATGTTAAGTCAGCAACTTGATGTTAATGAATTACAGAATGGAGGTTGGCAGCAGAGACTTTCCATAAGTTGCAGTGTGCCCAATTATACTAACAGGCTGGGTAGCACAGAGTGAATTATTCCAACATAACATAAACCAGCATAATTGTTTTCCTGCAATTTTTATATCAAATATCACTTGTTTTCAAAAACACATTTCTTCTTTCTTTTACTGTATTCTCCTGTTGAGGAGAAGCATGATCTGTATCTGATCAATTTGTTGAATACACTGGAAAAAAGGCACGCGCTGGCTAAGAATGGATCAAGCTGTGTTTGTTTCCACACTGGTCTTCTCTTCTGACCTCCTTTTAGGAAAGACACTTGATGAGAACTTTCTCCTGGGTACAGTCAGAAGTGTTGACTTTCAGTGTGGGTAGGTTGCTACAAACCCTGATCTGATACAGCTCAGACTAGATATGATTTTGAGCTCATCTACATTATAAAACCTATTATGGTGACACAACACATCATGGGAGAAAAAGGGGCATCCTGATAGCACAACATCGGCACTTCATCACGCAGGTAAGTTGCAGTGACTCCGTGCTATGTCTGTAGGAGGGATTTTGCTGCACAGTTCTTCTGGTTAGTGCAAGTACAAAAGTTCTGCTTTTGTGTTTTGTTGTTTGGTTTTGCTTTTGTTTTCCACACTGTATATAGATGGAAAAAAAAAAATATATATATATATATATTCACAGCTGAGACCTTGTATTTCACTGAGCCTGTTTGCTCCAGTTCTAGGCAAGGTTAAGCAATCGCTGTATATAAAACAAAGTTTACAGCAGTTTTGACTTTTTAAAATAAGGATTTGAAATGGAACAGATTTATAATGCCTGATTTCTAACCATAGAGGTCCCCAGCAGAGATAGTTAAGAAAAATGAATTCTTCAGTACTGATTTGTACTTGGATAACATTTGGAGTGAAATTTTAAATAAAGGTCATCAAGGAATAGGGAGGTAGAATAAGTCTTTCACTTTGATCTCTTCCAGAGGTATGGCTTATAAGGATATGACCGTTGTAGTGAAAAGACTTCCCATATTTCTCACTCCAGCAGCTTGTAAAAGTAGTTGACTGGGGTTTATTTTATTTTACTTTACTTTATTTTATTTTACTTTACTTTATTTTATTTTATTTTATTTTATTTTATTTTATTTTATTTTATTTTATTTTATTTTATTTTATTTTATTTCATCTAATTTCTTTTATTGGTTTATTTTCACAGATTTTGTTGAATACAAAGCCTTGAAGTGTTCTTCAGCAGTATGTGATCTCTCAAAGAGGCCATGAGCTGAGGCTCTTTAGGAGTTGCAGTGATGCACTATGACATTCCCAGACTGCCTCAAACCACACAGCATCTGGCAATGACCCCTCTAAGCGCCAAGGCCTGGACTGGACGATGCCTACAGCACCAGGAATGCACGGACAGTGCTTGACCCCATCTTGGGACTGTGCAGTGCCATGACCTGAGAACCCTGCAAGCCATACAACATCCTGGATTAAGGGTCAAGATTTTTAAGGGTTAAGATTTTTCTCCCACGTGTAGCAGGGAATTTCTCCCCAACATCATCCCCATGTGCATCCCTCATTCTGCTTGGTTGGAGGCTCATTTTAGCAAAGAATGTGCAATCAAGACCTGCAATTCAGATCCAGGAGCAGAAAGTTGTCTTTAATTTATAAAGTATGTACGCATAAGGAATCCTGAATCTGATTTTTATGGTTTGTCCACATTAGGCTATTTTGTTAGTATCAACATAGCTTTATGTGTGTGTATATATATATATATATATATTAGTTTAAAGACTTCTCTTCAACTCCTACTCGACAACACCCTTCCTTTCTGTTTCCTTATTTCAGTAACTTTGAATGTGCATGCACGTGCTTGTACATGCACACTCGCACACAAAGAAACCACATTCAATCTTGGTGTAGTATTCAGGCTCCTAGACCACGCATTTCCTATTGCCCAGAAGTGCTGAGCCTGTAGCATGAGCCATCATCAGCTAAAATTAAATTTCTAACTACACAAATGTTATTTCTAAATGAGATTTCCTCCATCGTGTGAGAATTATTTCTGATTAAGTCCCCAGCAGCATTAGGAATGTCAAATAAGAAGGGACCTCAGGAATGATTGCAGCAGTCGTTAATACTACCTCCATCACACAGCTGCTTTCAGAAACTCATGATGTCCCACCACCTCTGGTGGTAGTCAGAGAACTTAAAAAACGTGATTAACCAAATAATTGGTAAGAGGCAATAATATTTGATACTAGGATCAAATACAAGCAGTGGTTTAAAAATAAAATAAAATAAATCCTTATTAGTAAGGCAAAATACTAAGTGTTTTTACATACACCAAATCTAGGAGATATCAGATCTACCTGACACATGCTTAAACCCTGAAGTGAGACAAGCCAAGTAGGTTACTATGAAATGTAATTTTGTTTTGGTACGTAATATTATAAGCAATAGTGAAAATTGTTTTTACCTCTAGAAAACAAACTAGAAACAGAAAAAAAAAAGTCTATGCTTAATAAAATATTGTAAATTGTGGGTTATGCCATTACCTGCAATTAATTGTTTAAAGCATAACTTGGATACTTTTGTTACTAACTCTTCAGTACACCATACACTATTAAACTAGGCCTCACTGTGACTAAGATGTGGCCTTCAAGATGTCTACTGATGGCAAGGTAGATCAATGCCATCTGCTTCCCAGACTGAAGCCCAATGGAGAGCTCCCAGTCTGAGCTCCAAAGAATGCACCACAGGCATAAAGAAATCCAATTTAGACATGGGACTGAGTGGCCAGTGGTGCAGAGATGACTGGTGAAAAAAAAAGCCTTCAAGGATCAGAGTTTCAAGGGTGGAGCTTGGCAGCCAGGAGCAGGGAGAAAGCTCCAAGGGTAGGAGTAAGCAAGAAAAAAATTAAAAAGCCAAGTGTGGGAAAATGAGCCACAGGAATCAATAACGATGTATGATCAGAAGGGTATGGCACAGGAGACTCAGAGAAGGGGTGGAAAGGCTTTACCAACTTGTTTGTGTAAAAACTGGAAGGAATGTCTGCCATCCTGAGACAGTGTCACTTTTCCTTCTGTTGTGTATTCTGGATGGTTTAAACCTTGAAGTTTTCCAGCTTTTCACAGGAAAAGATTTTAGGATTTTCCTTGGGGGTGTTGGAGGGGGAAGGGGTCATTTTTCATTTAACATTTTTAGTATTCAAATTAGAAGACTTTCAGCATCCTGGGGTGAGACTCAAAAGACTTTCCCTAGGAAGCCTGGGAGCATATCAGAAATCAATGGCATGAAGGATGGAAAAAGTTTCAAAAATGTGAGACTGGCAGGAAATACTGGCACATTTCTGTTTGATATTTACTTTCTTGGCATGCGGTGGCTCTTTTAGCGCCAGTGGAAAATCCTTTAGTGCCAAGCCACTCTCAGATAAATCTGCACAAGAAATACACTTTGAATTGGCATGTAGCATTTGAGATTGAGGTTTAACCCTTGCCAAAATATGTATTTTTGGATTCTACCATCTCTCCAGTAAATTAGGCAACTTCATAATACTAAAATGCTACACATGACTGCTTTGAAGTTGATGCATCTGAGTTCAGCCAAACTAAATGAATGGGGAAGAGTGAAGACGCCTGACTCAGAAGGTAAATCAGCCAACCAAACCTCTGAATTACATGTACACTTTTATACCAACATCGAGGAAGTTGTAGACTTTCAACCTACACTACTTAAACCTAATATCCAGTGATAATTAAGGGTCTTACTACAAGAGTGGAGGTATTCTTCATGTGAACAAGGAATGTAAAGGGGTTGAGACACACGAGAACACCTTGCATTTATTCTTGCTAATGAGTTTTAAAGCCCCTTAGTCTTCCTTATAAAATCTATGCTTGCATTATACCCTATCCAAAAATACAGATTTTAAATTCCAGTCTTTCAAATGGACCGTTTGTACAATCCTGGGAAAAAAAAAAAAAAAAACAAAAAAAAAAAAAAAAACAACTTTATGCTATGCCAGAGTTTATGGGTTTCATCTCATCCTATGGGATGAACTGACTAAGAACCTCAGATCAGCAGTTCTCCCTGAAGCAAGCTGGGAGCTATTCCTGGTCACAAACATAACTGCATGGCATTCCAATATGATAAAGTCATCTATATGATAGTTCTCGACTACACAAAAAGATGTCATGGACAGGGGCCTGCTAAGTCTATCATTGTGAGTAGTGCCATAGCTGTTGGAAAAGAATGTATGGTCTAGATCAGGAGCCAAAATCAGTAAGCACAAAGAAAGATCTAAAGAGCAAGACATATCTAGATGTTAACAAAATAAGATGGATATTAGGTTATGTTGCTGAGATCAGTAAAAGAAGAAACCCTTGCGCTGGATTTTATATCCTTTTCCACTTATTTCTTCTCCTTTATTCATCAACATTATGCAGAATATTTCACCAGAATAAAAGATTTCTTACAATTTCTTTTTCTTTGCAACTTTCCAAACCCCATTGCCACCTTTGGGGAGCTGGAGAGTATCTGCCTTTGATGTGCCAGTGGGCCAGCCATAATTCTTGAGATGCATGTGGGTTTGTTTTATTTTATTTATTTTTTTCATGACCATATGAAGACAATACAAGGCATCACAAAGAAATTAAAAATATGACAACATAGATTAATCCAAATACTCCTTCTGTGGTTGTTTTCACATGGAGTATAATTAGTCAGTTTTAAAAAGACTATGCTGTACACACCCAGCTACCCATATTCCATAATCGTATTATTATGTCTCATCACAAAGCAATTACTTAAAATCTTTCTCTTTTTAAAACAGCTCCTTTTGGCAGTAGTAGAATAAGAATTTTAAACCTCAGCTGTGTTACCTAAGACAACGCCCAGCTTTGCTAAAAACTATAGTTAATCAAGGTCTTCCAGAGAAAGGAAATACAGTAATGTTAACTTAACAAAATATGATACACAGCCTATTCAATATGGTGCAATAGACTTTGTTTATGCCATTTCTCTCTTCCCTTGTTATTTCTTTGACGTCAAAGATGTTATTTCAGAGATGTACAGAGAACTCTAAAACAAAGTCTCTAGCATGGTATTTCTAGGCCTAACCAACCCACTGAAAGTGTCGGACTCTAGATTATTCTGATTGCCCATTGTAAAATAGCTTGAAATCATGGTCTGATGAAAAGAACATTAGCATCAACTTTCCAGAATCTGACTAACTCACTTGCACTTTGTCAGTGGAAATAGGTTGTTATTAACAAAGCAGGCACTCAAAGGAGTTGCTTGAATCCTGTTTCTTAAACACACATTTTATGGCATTCAGACAAATTTACTGAAAATGTACTGGGCAGAAAAAAGTTTTTTAATATATTTTCAGATCAAAGATCTTATTATCTAAAATACTGGCAGGTTGTCTTTTATCTTCAGAGCTGGCAAGCTTAGGAAAACATGTTGCAAATAAAAGCAGCCTTCCAAAATGTCATACTGATTACACATTCAAAACTCAGCTACTTGATGCTTAGCTAGATGACAAATACCACATGAGTTCGTTACATGGTTTAGCTGTATTTTTGTCCAGAGGCTGGACAAAAGCCTTCTCCACACATATTACTGAAAGCCTTCTCTACACATATTACAGAAACAACCATGTTGTAAAAGACATATCCACTGACAATATTTCCTAACCTATTAACTGCCCTAATTTCTTTTGGTGGTTGATAAAATACAGTAAAGTCTGACATCCAGCTACTAGCTTTTTATCACATTACTTAGTTCACAGGACATATGTTGACGCGTTCTGTAACTTGTTCCATTATTTTTCCCATTATTTTTCTGTACTTTGTCAATAATAACAACCTATGACTCTATGACTGCCCAACTCTAGAAATCTAGAAAAAAATATTACATAGTTGAACACATTTTGTGCATGCAGGAACTTCTTCAAAGTTGTGAGGTGCTCCCCTGTGTGTACCTTTCCAGCATTAATGAGATGCTGAGCAATAAAAGGAATGCATGTCAAATTGTAACTGATAATGGGCAATGATTTATTTCCACTGACTTTACTAGTTTTTCTATCTCAGGAAAATATTTGGTGTATATTTTTGTTAGTATGCTATTTTCTGAAGAACAGGAAAATTGAGACTCGTTAATGTCTCTTGAAAGAATGCTTTCAACTGCTGAGAATGGAGGAGAAAAGCCATGGAAGTAATTTGCTACTGAATTTCTTCATAATTACAGGGTTACAACACATACAAAAACAATGAGTCTCCTTTTGAAATTTTACGTGGGTGAAAGGTGAAGACCAAGCTGAATTGGGTCACTTGTTTATTCTTTTGATGGTGACAAGCTTGAATATATAATAATCAAGAGAAGTCAAGAGCTACATTGACATAGATGTCAATTAACACAACCAAATCACAGAAAAGCCTAATATGATTCAATCTTTCTTATTCAGAAATAGTTTCTGCAGATTCTAATAAATATATATATAAATAAACAAATATTTAATTGTTCACATATTTATTAATGTTGATATAACTTATGTCAGTGCTTGTAATGGTACTGCATTCTATATCTTGTCTGCTTGAACACATCATGACTTGGAAAGCTAGCTACAAGTTAATGTTTTCTAATACAAGAAAAACTAGACTGAAATAGTGTCTGCTATTTTTTGAGGAAGTTATTATAAGGTGTACAACTGACTTCTTAATCCACTAATGTTCTTTTCTGCATACAGATAGGACAATTCCAGTTAAAATTAGAATCTCTGGCAGAAAGATTGTGAAGAAAACATTATAAGTCTGATGTCCTGCACAGACCAAAGAGTGTCACAGAAAATACCCATATTTGGGTCTCTTCACAATATGCTACTGATAGGCTATCCTCTTTTGAATGAGAATCGTAAAGCATTGAGACAACAAGCCACAGTGTTGTTTCTAGGACTCTGTACATCATCTCTTGTCCAAACACCACAGCCAGACATATCATCTACACATTATCCTGCAAAGAAATGTGAAGGATGGGAAAACACAACCGCTTTTTTCATCAGATGAACACGTCACTAAAGCATTTGTTGAAAGAGCTATTTCTATGCTGTCTAATTAAGCAGGTCCTAGAAACTAGAATGAAACTAGAATACTGTTTGTCCATGTCACTTAATTACCAATATGCTCCCTGGTATGGCTGTGCTAGCTAGTGCTCTCAGGTACAGTGTGAGGGATAGACAAGACTCTTTCTATCAAATACTGTGGACAAAATACAGCAGGTTCCCTCCATATCTCCTAGTCCCCACGGCTGTCCAAGGTGACTTTGCCTCCTAACTGTTCTTCAATGCACTCCTTGAGCATGCAACACATAGCCTTCATGCTTTGCAAGAATTTATCTAATGGAAGTACCACATTGTTTCAGACACTGTGAGCTGAAAAAAGACAGCATTTGTTTCACTAGAAAATGAAATATCTGAACTTCCACAGACTATAATCATTTAATTATGCCTGCTTATTACAGAACATTCAAGTAAATGACAAACACATTGAGTACTCCCATCTTTTGACCCCAATTCAGATCCCATTACTTTGATACTTTGAAATCACTGGATACGAGTCTCTAAAAATAATGTGAGTCAGCAAACACTTCTTCCATTGGAAAGAAGATCTGGACTTACAGTACTACAAACAAGAACAAAGCCTGGCTGACCAGGTCTAAAGTGAATGCAGACTTTGTATAACGAAATTTTTAGGACATAATTGTGTTAAGTTCATTCTTTTGTTCCATTTGGTAAAACAAGTTTAAATATGGCAGAAAACAAACCTATTTAGGTTCATATAGACTTAAATTTTAGGTGTTTCTTGGGGATGAAGAAGTAGGTTTTAACAGTTTTTATAGAGTAAAGACTTACATCCTCCATACAGCCAATGGGGAGAGGTCTCTGAAGACCTCCATGGAGATTCTCTGCACCTGAATTAATCTTGTTGACTCTTCAGTGAAGGTCAGTAAAGATTCATTAATGACACTGCAGAACAGAGCAATTTAGTGAGTGGTGTTTCAGCATTACATTGGAAGGTTGAAGCCAAACCCAGTTTTATTTGGGCCCCTGGGAGCCAAATTATTTCTGTGCTAGATCTTTCTTTTTCATCAGCCCGAAGACCAGAATCATGATTAAAAGGAAATATAGGTAGACCTGTAATGATAATTAGGGGTAAGACTACTTCTTGAGAACAGCTCACAGGTGATCACCTCAGACAAAGAACTCATCAGCATTATTGAATAGAAAAGAATACCATTTAAGGCTGAAAAAGGGTATCTGTTATGAATCAGTGAATTAACATTTCCTTCTAGACAAAATATAATGGCAGCATGCCCAGTTTGTCATGGTTAACAAAATGATCTAATAGGCTTCTTTCACCTCTAATTTTAAAAAGTCAATTATCTACTTTAACAAGATGCTTTTTTGGCAAGGGCCAACAATAACGATGATGGACATACCCCTTTCATTTACACTGGTTTTTGTAATTTACATATATAACATTTTTCATAGCATTAACTGTATTCAGAACTATGCTGAAAAGGTAATTGAAGCATGTCCAGATCTGTCTTTTATATAAACATGCGGAGTGCAAATACACATAGGATGATTATCAGTAGCTTAAGTGGTTTTTATCATAATGGCATTTAAGCCTTATTTCATGTGCCATGGGGTTATTTTAAAAAATCTCTTGTCTAAGATGACAAATCACTTCTTGGGAGTTTTTCAACCATTCGATTAAGAACTACCCATCACACCCAAAAGCCCTGCAGCTATTCTAGCAGAAAACTTAAAGGCCAGGATATTATAAATATCAGGAATAATCTTGCAATGATTAGATTTAAAATGCATTTGTTTACTTGTTGGGATTTGCTACATTCCAGAAAACATAGTTCTTAGAAACTATAATAGGAACTCATTTATGTAGCAGCTCAAAAGGCGAAGAACACAGTTCTCCTCTTTCATGCAATATATGTTTGTTTTTCATTTTGCCGTATGAAGTATGAAATGAAGCCTGAAGTATAAAGATTAAAACATCTAACAATAACAAAAACATCACTTTTGTCAGTATATCATTTCCTGTTTCTTTTGATTTCAGTGTTCTTTTCACACAGCAATTTCTCTGATTCTTTGCACAGATACCTGGGCCTATACGTTGATTTCTCAGCGATGGAAAAATTAGTGGTATAGTGTCTAAGTACATGTGAGAAAAATCTCAAATAATTTTCTTCAAACAGGATCTTATGTGAAGCTGTTTTATTTGCAATTGCAATGGCAGGCATCCTGTCAATCAGGAGCACATTTTAGAAAACAAATCATAACCTTCTTTTCCGTATTACTCAATGCCTGATCACCTCCCCTGTTTCCTCAATGGCTGAGTACTATAGGTTCACAAGCTACTCGATGCTCCTCTATACTGTATATGTACAATTTTTCTTTTTTCTACCCTTTAATTTCTCCTTTCTTATGTTTTGAGAACTTGTGATCTTTGTTTAACTGTTCTCACACTGCTCATCCTGTTTTTCTCAAGCTTCTACCTTATTTTGGAACAGTGAGGCCTTCTACTGTCCACTTATCTACTTAGCATTTCTCCTTGTTATGACTACACAACTACCTTTAAATATAGAAAATTAGTTCTGCAAAAATACAACTTTGTTTCTCTTAGTACATTTCTGTTGCAATTTATTTTACTTATCCATATACATATCTACCCACAAGTCAGGCAATAAGATCGTCAAAACATTATGCAAATATATCCCTTTTTTGAGAAAACTCAGCCTTACAGTAATCGTGAGTTTGCAAGCACAACTCTGTCCCAAGAATTGACTTAATCAGAGCCTAAAGCAAATAGCCATTTTGACTACATGGCTACCTCTTCTCTAGCTATTCTACACATATCCTTGCACATCTCAGAACCATCCTCATCAAGGCAAATGGTATTTATGTATTAACTAGAACTGGGAGACTACGCTACACTGATCCACACCTCTAAGTGTTGTATTTAGCGCATGCTTGATGACAAAGACAGAATATGGAACCAAAAGGAATTCCTGGAAAGTGCATTAAGAGGCTGAGAGGAAGTTTTCTGGTACAGGAAAGTGATGTAAGGTTTCAAAGTGTTCACAATCAAATATATTGAAATACAGAAGCAAAGATGGTTCTTAAGCTTGCAATACCATGAGGCAAATCTGAGAATTTTTGCATTATGACATCAGCAATTTAGAACAAGAGATATACCCTTCTAAAGATATAAATCACGGGATGAAAACTGAAGATAAAATTAATTTTTTCCACAATTCTCTGTTTGCAATTTTTCAGAACAGACTTTCTATTAAGCCTGCCATTTGTCTTGCTAGATGTGAATAACAAGATTAAAACTTCAAAGACTCTATCCTCAGCCAGTATATATTTGCGTACGAGAGTCGAGGCTTCAGACTAAACTATTCAAAAGCCCATTTGTGTTTTAAAAATTCAAACAATTTTAATATTTTAATATTCCCCCTCGGGTTATTGAGAAAAATCAGATTTAATACTCACCAACCATATGATTTATATAAATATCTTATAAACTTTAATACTGGTGCCTTTGCTCACTTAAGAGCCACAAGGGATATGAGAACAGGGAAAAGTTGCATGGAAAGTCAGTGGGAAAAGATCTGGTTTCTTACTTATAAAGCAATAAAGGGCATGCATTTAAAATTACATATTTTAATATTTCACATAACCTATACTGGATGCTGCAGAAAATGAGTAGGTTGGTTCTGAACTATGCATATGCTTGTTGATCGTAACAAATCCAGGTGGGGGGCCTGAGCTATGTGCCCAGGCGCTGTGTGGTCAAGATGGAGGAAAGCTTACCCTTCTGAACCCTAACTGTGACCACTCATGCTTCACGTATTATTCCTCTCTCTCATCTGTAGGATTTGCCATCAGGGAAGGTAACAGGGATATGGCTCAGATTAATGGCAGTGATTTGCTTTACAACATTGGAAATGCAGAGCTTCCTTAGTAGAGGTGAACTGCTACCTGTCTTACCACATTGCATCTCTTTGGAGAGAGGTTTATAAAGTACAGAACAGGGAACGTTCAGTCACAAACATATAGACTTTATTTATGAACTATGTTGATAATCTGAGATTAATGTATCAAAATACATTATATTTCTATGTTGAAACAACTGCTATATAATGAAGGTCTCATATTTAAATGAATTAATTCTATCTTCAAGTCATATCTGTAGGGATTGTTTTGCTTGAAAGTAGTCCTGTGGTGTCAGGTTAGTATGGTTTTGTTTAGATCTCTGGATAAATTCAATGGTGAGTTAGTAGCTGAGGCATAAACTTGTTTGTTTGACTGAAGGAAAGAAGTGGTGAGCAGTGATGTATTTTATTTCTGTTTATGGCTTTGTGCAGAACCTCTTTATCAGCACAGGATTGCTAATACACTACCCTCAGAATGCCCTACCCCACTGTGCATACAGCTATTCTGACCAAAATCCCATTGGTCTGGGACAGCAAATCCCCATCCTGTGTGCACACATATGGTAGTGGCAGTGCTACCATGCTGGGGACTCTGGCTCTTTACCCCGTCACGCTGACAGCAGCCTGCAGTGAAAACATTATGGCTGTTTCTCATCCCCAGCCACAAAGTGACCACATCTTTCATTAGGAAGTGAATCCCTCTAGCTTAGGGAGTGTTTCTCAGGACTATACATATTTAGTGAACAATCATAAAAGATAACTTGGTTCCAATTCCCATGAACTTCACTTGAATTCATCGCTTGACCTGAACAAAATTGATCCCTGCACAGAGTGTTAATGTGAAGTTAATGTGCCACATAATTTCCAGTTAAATCTTCAAAATAAACAGCTGTAGAAAAGAAGCCACAGTGACAAGGCAAGTAGGAGCAGAGAGCAGGACAAGGTGAAAGCAATCAGCAGCCAGCTGACATGAATCCCTGAGGAACACAAAGTGGTGATCGCTCCTGGTCTAAGGATACCTCTAACAGACTGGACGTGCAGAAGTAGGGCAATGATGAGCTAAAGGGGGGGCTTGCTGCCGGGGAGAGTGGCACAACAGGAGCTATAGAAGAAAGACAAATAATATTATCTGATATGGTCATTTACTGTAGTACTATAGTATTTCACTTTATTGTGCAAGGATTTTTTTATTTTTTTTCCCAGGGTAGGCCATGTTATTTTATGCTTTGTGAACTAGTGGGCAAGCTCAGGGCCGTGTGCTGAAAGCTGCCATCGAACAACAGTAAAAAGGGAAATCAGCCGCAAAATTCTGAAGGCCACGAGACATGATTAGAGTCCCATGGTAGTGGCTGGACCCACATAGGCCCCTGGCTATGTTCCAACCAACACTGAGCCCTTTGTCATTTTTTAGTGACATTTAAAGTAAGCCAAAAGAAACCAACTCTTATCACAGAACTAGAGTATCCCCAGATGGTACTCTAATGATAAAGCCCTGCTGGAGCCATGACACAGGGGTAACAGGCAAAGTTCTCCTCTGCTAACAAGCCCTTGGCTTGACTCTCTCCTGGAGCACTCAACTGGGGGGGCATGGAAATCCAGTGTGAGGAGACCAACAGAGAAGCAGGAGCAAAAAGCAACCGTGTTTATGCTGCCTTTGTACGTTACCCACCTGCCTGGCTCCACAAGGGCTTGGTAGGCAGCCAGGAGTGTGCTCCAGCTGTCCTCATGACACCACGGCTCGCTCACTGTGCAATGAAGACGAGAGAGTGGCAGTCCTCTGGGCTGCCAGCTGCAAGGGCACCTTCAGGTACAGTGGGCCCAAAGCAGGGCAGGGGAAGCTGCAGGAACAACAGCTAATTTAATAATAATAATAACAACAAAGATCATAGAACCAACAAAAATGAAAAGGACCTTAAAAAGACCTTTAGTTCACTCTCCTCTTCCCATTTCAAAGGCAGGATCAGATTATAACCTATTCATGACAGATGCTATTCTGCATCCTTAAAGAATTTCTTATTATGGACACTGCACAGTTTCCTTAGTGATTTATTTCTGTCTTTCTTCCATTAGACATTTTTTTCCCAATATCACACCTAAATGTCTCTTGGGCAATTTCAGCTCATCATTTCTGATATTACCCACAGCAGGCAGAGAAACATTTCTTCCCTTCCTTGCTGAGGAACCTTTGACATGTTTGAGACCTATAGCATGTTTTCTAGCAGCCTTAACTCAAGACTGGGAATGGCAGGCAGATGGCAAATGACTTATGCAGAAAGCTTATGCATGGGTCCATTGCATCCAGGTCTGTAAATATAACACAGATATAACATCAGGATAATCCATCAGGCAGAAAGCCATCTGTTAATACTTGGGTACTAGGAACAATGATCTAAGTGGTGAAATTGAGCAAGTGGTGAAAAAATTAGAAGAATCCCATTGTTTTGTTGAACTATATGCTACAGAACTGACCTTAATCTCATTCATAGAATTTCTCTGTTGCCAATGGAGTAGTGGTGTATGATCTTTAACTTCCTAACAGAGTTATTTATCAATTTCCTCTTCCACAGCAGTGAGTGTTGAATGAAGAGAAACTGATTCTATCCAAAAAGCATATCTGGGCATTGTTTTAATGGAACTTATGATCATTATCCATCTATCTCAGCTTATCCACAAAAAATATGGAAATTGCTTAGTGGCAATAATTATACCAAACTTATTAATATGCATTCCTAAAGAAAAATGCAGCAAATTTTCTATAAAATTTTCCATTCTTTCTTCCTAACATCTAAAATTTTTCTTCATGTTTTAGTATAATTATTTCTTGAGTGATTTCAACCTTGCTTTTGATTTAATTCTTATAAATTTTCCAAATATACGAAGAAATTACATGGAAAACCCTTAAGTATGTACAATTTTTCTTGCAGGCATTTTCCTGGACCAGCAGCTAAAGGGACTGAGAATGAAAACGATAAACTACTGCTCCTTATCAGGTTTTGTATGTGACACTCTTGCTAGAGCTAGGCTGAAAGACGGAAGAGAGAAGAGGTGACTAGTACACAGGCCAAAGCTTTTGTCCCATAACAGTAAGTGTTTTGTTGGTAGATAATGTCTAAATGATTCTGAAAACTGAGCAAGAATACTAATTTGCTATAGCTTCTTAGGAACTCAGATGTGTCTATGTGTACTGCACACTGAGACCTAGATTCATCTCCACTGAGTCATCAAACTGAGGTTTCTTATGCAGGCACTAGGGAAATATAGGACCCTCTAGAGGGTAGCATGGAAATCATTTAATAATTGCCCTAGGCTTAGCTGAGGAATTAAAGGTGATTTTATTCCTAACTTGCCACTTCAGCTAACCCAAAACTCTAATTACATAGCCCTAAGAGAGGCATTTAAAGGCTCTGTTCCCCTATGGACACTTCTGAGGCCCACTGTATGTAGACTAACAATTTTTTTTTTTCCTGTATATCTTGTTTTAACTCCTGGTCACAGCTTTTCTATACTGACTCATGCAACAGCTTACCAGTTACAGCCGTATCCTGACTACATTGTATTTAGTCACACAATATGGTGATTCAACACTTTTCTTCCAGAATAGTTTCATCATTTTGAGTGGCAGGAGGTTCAGCTCTGAAGCAAAAGAAAACAGAAGCCATTTTAAAGAAAATTTCCCTCTCTCTACAAAATAGTATGAAGAGAAAGAATGCAGATAATACCAATTATGTAATCGACTAAATGATTTTTACAGGTTGCCAACAGGTATAATTTTGCCTGATGAGCTACCTTCACATCTTGAGATTTAGTACAAACAAGAGACAGGTAACTGAATATGGAGTCTCACACAGCAAGGTCTTTTCAGAAGTGGTCCACACTGACAGTAACCCAAAGTCATCAACAGCTGGCAATTGATTCAGAGGCCTATGAAAAATATGCAGATGGTCTCATCTCAGTAGCTAATTATAAAGTGGCCATAGTGTGGAAATCTCTTTTATACTTAACATTATTTTTCAGCTACACCAACAAAACCTCGGATGCTTTCCCAAGAGCTAGACAGGGATGGGAAGAGCATTGTCCATGGGTGGTCACAGATAGCTTGCAAGCAGCTGGCTGCACCATGCTGGTCTTGGAGTAGTACTAACCAGTAATGTTTGCCCAATTTCCTTGCAAATGCAAAGTTTGAAGTTTTACTATTTATTTGCATTTACAGCATTTATTTCTCAATGTTCTGAATACCTGAATATGCCATTCTACCACAAAAAAAAAAAAAAAAAAAAAAAAAAAAGGAAACCTTAACTTCATGAAGGAGCTTTGTTTTATGTATTTCCACTGCGTAAGAATAAAAAAAGACTGAATACTATCAGATGTCCTAAAGAAAATACAATGCAGACTCACAAATTTGGCAGGGAGCTTAGTTTGTAAAAACATTACCAAGATAATACAAGTCACATTATTTTTATAGCAAGGATATTGCATTCTGCTGTTGAGGCAGCTGCAGTCAGACTCCGCTTGGACAGCAGATGGTGTCCTACTGTAACACTATGCAACAGAGCTCAAAAAGGAATCTTAAAACAGCCTTTAAAAGACTCTTCAATTCTTATTTAATTGGCTTAATAGACTATGGAATAGAAATGAAGGATCTGTTTAAACACTACATTGAATTTTAAAGGTAATCATGTCAAAAACAGTGACATGGTTCCATTTCTGAGAGTATTTTCCAGTATTTAAAGGAGCTTTTGAAGAATGTAATCATATCACTTAGGTGCCTAAGTGGCCCATTTCAAAGTCAACATAGGCAAATAAGCATTAAAAATCACTCTGAGGGTCAGCAAGAATCTCACATTTACCTGCACCTTTGAAAATTTTCCCCTTTCATTATATATTATCTGCATATAATATAGAGACATCTAAATTTACATATGTACTGGCAAAGGTAATGCAAAGACTTATGAGCTTACAATAGCAAGGATCGTTTTTTTCTTCTGTGTTGTATAACATCTTGTGCAGTGGGCATCTGGTTCATGCTGGAGCTCTCAGACAACAACTTCGTACAATTAAAAATCCATATGTATTCAATTTAGCCCTGGTAAATGGCACACTGTCACAGTGATATTAAACCTAAAAGAAAGAATTCAATGCATTCAGCCTGCATCCAAAGTCATTTTCCTTACATGGTTGTCTTTTCCCCAATCTTTGAGAGTTGCAGAAGCTTAGAGTACTTGGTGAATAATGAGGTGAATCGGATGGTAAGCAGAAATATGTTGCAATAAGATCCTACAAGTCTGCTGATGACATTGGACTTGATGCCTCAGGAAGCAGGTAGGTAAAGATGAAGGATTATTCCAGGATTGGAGCCTGTAAAAGTGTAGCACAGAACCTGACTCATGACAAAGCCTGCTCTAAAAGGACTCCTCTAATGGTTCCCTGTGTACATCAATTGCTGAATCATGGCTGTGGCCACTTCTGGGTCTGATGCATTGCTGAGCAGGCTGGTGTGACTCATCTCAGGGTTATCTGGAGTTTGCTAGCCTAGATTGAATTTACTGTCACTGGGAGGGCAAAATTTGTTGGGAACAGTTTTGTCATTCATATTCTGAAATGGTGAAATCTTTGCCTGCTGGAGCAGATAATCATCATTTTTGTGTAGCCAAACTAGGGCTGGAGCAGAGGAGTCATAAATGGTGTTATTCACATGATCATCACTGAATCACATTCTTCCTTTTCACAGAAACCTCTGTAAAATGCTACCCTGTTTTTGCTGCTTTCATAAGAAAATAATTGTTCCTGTAGCCCCAAGTTATGGGAGTAGTCTCCACTGATTTTTGGTGAGACTCTTCATTTGAGAAAGAACTTTTGCCTCAGTCCTTTACAGAAACAATATTGCATTAGTCATATGAAGGAGATATCTTCTTCTAAGGAAATGTTTTAGTTTTCTTCATCATCCCAGAATATGATAGAGGATGCAAAGGTCAATATTATCCAAAAAACATTTACATAACCTCTCCAAAAACAATAAAATGATGAAACCCAGAATCTGCAAATTGTGGTGATTTGTAGCTCTTTGATTTATAGCCCTGTTGGGTTCAGAGTGAATGATTTCTACAGAGACCAGTCCCTCTAATCGGAATTTTACAAGAAACGGATGTGCTAAAAGAAACAGAAAGCTAACAGGGCTTCTGGTTACATTTTCAGCCTGATTTATAGAGCTGTAAAACTCTCTGTATCAGGGAGCTGACACCAATTTCTAGAGAGCTGTGAACATTTGTTTTCATCTGATTTTCCTGCAGGGTTTCTAGGCCCATTTCATTCACAAAAGACCCTGGTGAAATCCACATCAGGTGTTAAAGAGCATAGAAAGCTGGTGTCACAAGCGAGGTGGTGGTAAGGAAGGACAAGTTTTGTAACTGAGCAAAAAGAAACTAGCTCTGGGAATGTCTGGTTTGGGGACAGAAGTCTACCTTTAAGGAGTCAGGAGTGGAAATATTACAGATGTTACTTGGTTTGAAATGGCTCAAAGTGATGCTGGTCCATTGTGGTGAGGGAGGTTGTAGAACTGAACAGTCTTGGAGCAGAAGGTGAGCTGGTGGACAAGACAGAAAGCCAAAACCTTCACACTCACCATCAGAGGTGAATGTCACCTGCAGAGGGTCAGGTGGCTGCATGCCCACCAAGACAAGCCACCAAGTCCTACAAGCGAAGCACATTGCCCAAGGTCAGAGAGCAAATAGAGATGGGAAGGACAAGGCATGAGTCAGGCACAAGGGGCAGGAGAAGAGTCAGGTGCAAAGGCTCAAGTCAAGAGCATATACATGACCAGGAACTGTCCTTCTGGATCTGGACACAATAAAATCTCTGTCTGCCTCTGTGAGGGTGCTAAACTGTTAGGTCTACAAACAGGGGAGAGCTCCATGTCTTGCATCTTGGCAGGTACGCTCCTTGTTAGAACTAGAAACATGTAGAAGTGTTTGGCTTGAATTTTCATGCCCAAAACAAAAACAACATAAAAGGTAAAGTAACATGAGGTTTCTTCTGAGAGGATAAACTGTACCCTTCCAGAAACCCAATTGCTCATCGATCACAGCTTATTGAGGGTGCTTGATCTAGCATCCCTTTCAAAGAGAGCTGCAACAGATTCTAATGGAAAGGAAAACAGAGAATTATTTTAAATGAGCACTTTCAAGCCTACGGGATCTTCAGATCTAAGGCCCTGATCCAACCACTTGTTGCATTCCAGGACACTTAGCGGGTTGTGGGCAGGCACAACCATGCCCAACTGGCAATGGTTTTAGGATCAAAGCCCGGCGCATTTATGTGCTGACTAACAGGCTAACACATACAATGGTAACTTCTGTGAACATAGCATTCAAGAGTGTTATGCTGATTGAGCTCTGATGCTCGTTTAATATGTCAAATTATTAAATATTAAATATTTTATTTAATGGTTTAGTAACAAGTCAGTTACTTCATTCAGTTGCTTCATTTTTAGTGTCAAATTAAAAATAAAAAATATATTAATTAGTAAATCATGGTGCATTTTTTTCATTAAAATGTGCAGCTCTAAAATTTATTGCCACTTTCCAAGGATTTGGTTCCTTTATTAAAAAAAAAAAAAAAAAAAAAAGTCTTAAATTAATTATAAAGATCTAACTTACAAGGAGAGGCCCTGATCTAGAAAACGCATACGCTTATGCGTAATTTAACTGCATGAGTAACTTCACAGAATTCAGTGGGTGAGAGAGAAGCTGTGACCCGTGGAGCTCCTAATGTGGGTAAAGTTATTCATGGGCACAACTGTTTGCAGGACTGGAGCCAAATATAACACATACAAATTCCTATCTAGAAGAAAAGGCAAATTAATACATAGTAAAAAGCAATTACATGTTACTGGATGTTCTAACAACTATATATCCAATAATAACTGCATGAACAAAAGTATGGGTTCAAAAACAGGCAGTGGGACAGGAGTATAATTGAAAGATAATGAATGTTGAGCTAGAATAAAGTGGAAAGATGAATTGAACACAGTATAATTCTCTTCATGTTAGAGTTTCTCTCTGAGTTGTTTCTTAAGTTCAATAAGTGTACACAGGAAATAGTTAAATGAAAAAAACATGGTTGCAATCAATGACCTTCTTTGGAAACCAAATACAGATATTGTGCTGCCTAAAAAAAAAAAAAAAAAAACAAAAAAACAAAAAAAAAACCTTTTTTTTTCTTTTCTTAAGGTGTTTTAGAGCAGAGCACCTGAGACAGATGCTTAGATGCCCAGTGTGCTCAGTAAGTGGGAGGAAGGCACCTTTATGGCTAAATTAAAAAAGCCTTGTACCACACTCAGAACACTGCACTTTATATTAGATAACCTTTGAGCTCTTCAGCCCTTCCTAGAGCCTGTCATTAAAATTTGCATAAACACTTCAGTCCCCCTGGACCGGGCTGTGGATGCGTTAAGCACTCTGGAAGTTCTCCTTACAAATTGCCAGTAAAGTAGTTTGTTTGCCAATGTTTATGTTCATGCCCATGCCCCACTTATTTTGCCCATACTAAATAAATGCTGCTGCCAGGCACAATACAATGTGCACGGTGTCTTTTGCACAGTTCTTGCTGCTCTTCAAGGCAAGCTGCATCTTTAGGGATGTGTTTCTAGCTCTTCACCTCCCTCCCTCCACCTGTACGTTGGCAGATACTGTGATACTGTGGAAGATACTGTGATTGCTTTGGTCACTTTGGCTCCATTCCATGCCAGCTGGCTATTTTCCCTTTTTTATTTTTTTTTTCCCCTGCAAATATCTGGCTTCTATTCTTGGACTCACTTCTCAGCAAACTATCTCCCCTCTGGCTGTGTATGGCTCTTGTGCAGATCTCCTGGAAGTGCTTCTACTCTGGATGCTACCACAGCATGGTAGGAAAATTACAAAAAATTGCAATTATTTTAGCAAATCTTTCTTCTGGGTGCACAAACAGAATGCACACTGTCAACAGTTGGACATTTTTTTCATGTGTGTATCATGTGAAGTATATAAATGCTTTCTTTCTGCTCACATGGAGGAAAAAAAAAAAAAAAAAAAAAAAAAAAAAAAAAAAACTGAGTAAACCCTTATTTGCCAGTTGCAATTAGATAAAAAAAAAAAAAGTAGGAGAAACAAAGAGAGAGAGATCCTTCTCATAATAGAGTTTTGCAAAAGGGAAAGTGCCACTCTCCTCTTGGTGGCATTGTCACCTTACAGGCTTCAATCCCCTATGGATTTCTAACCATCCCTCCCTGCAGCCTCTGTTTTGCCACCACAGCCATCAGCAAGGTCACAGCTCTAAATGTCATCAGGCACCCGATCCAGCTTTAAAATGCGGTAATATGCTTTGTGACACGTAGCCAAGAGGATCCTCTGTCACCTAAGGGAAGAAATGAAGAACAGGGGTTTAAGGCCAAGTAGATAAGCCAGTACCAGCTCTAAATGCCTCCAAATGTGAAGCCCCCTCATCAGGCACAATACAACCATTTTGCAGGTTAATCAGGTGCTCACTGCAGGCCTGAACCTGCATGTCCCTGTGTAAACAGTGGTGTTGCTGTCACTCAGTTTATATTCAGGCTAAACTCTCATGGGGGCTCTGTCTGAAGGGAGCAGCCAGTAAAGATAAGGGTTAATCATATCTGGAACAGACAAGAGCTGTATTACTTTCTACAAGACCATCCAAAATAGTGCCCCTTCTGTTTTTCTCATCCCTTTGTGCAAGGGATTGCTTTACTGTTTTTTTTGAATGCGAGCTAACTTTAGTTATCAGTACCCAAAAAGCAAGTCCCTGCAGGGTCCCCACTGACAAATGCTGCCAGGCAGTCGTGCCCTTTCCTCTGCACTGAATGCAGTAATTAGAGAGATGCAATTTTCCAGTAGTGCTTGACAGCCTACATCAAAGGCACAGAAACTGTTTCTGGACATTGAAAAGATAAAATTCTAATACTAACTGATGCCTCCTTCAGTTTTTATTGCAGTTCAGTGTAAACAGATGCTGCTGTTTCTGAAACTGTATGTTCAGATCTGTTAGGGTATATACATTGCAGCAGTGATATCTACTGCAGTAAACGCTGATATTTACCATCAAGTGTATATACTTGAGTCAATCATCTCCATGCCATTAGCTGTATGTGTGCTTACACATTCACAGATGTCTGCCCTTACATGTACATGCACACAAATACAAACACATGCATATGAATTAAATGGAAACCGTAACCCAATCTTAACTGGGGTTTTAAATTAATCATAATACATACACACACTCACAAACACTGGGCTATATTTAACTTTCACATAAGCAGTGTAGAACTATTATCTTCTGTGGAGCTCTACAGTTTATGAGTCAGACCCAAGTCTGTTAGTTTGCCTGTGGAAAGACGCCACTGACTTTATTGGGCTTTGGACCAGACCCGAAGCCAATGGTTAATTGTCTCATATAATATAACTTTCCCTTCCAGAAAACTTAAGATAAACTTAGATTCTAATTCCAATAACTCTTCTATGATTTTTTCCAAACAGATTCCTTATGGAATGGAAATGCCCATTCTTGTTCTGGGCATTTTTCAATACTTTTGCATTTCTTTGTTTTGAAAATCAGTTCAGTCATGTTAAACATTATACAAGCTTGAAAAAGATCACAGCCTCCAACTATCCAAGTGAAATTCTCAAACATACATAGCTCAGAAATAAATGTCATTAGAAACTTCAAACTTGGCTGGTATTAAAGCCATCTTGGAGGAAGGGAAAACAATTCACATTTTAAGAAATTCAGCCCTGTGTTTTAAAAAGTAAGAATAGTTTAGGATTACGAGTCCATCTCAACTTTCTCATTTTATTATATGTTCTGTGCAGCTTTCTATTTTCTCTCCAGTTCTTTATTTTTTTTTTTAACTTGGATTGATGTTGAGTATGTACTTGAAAGATGTGATTATTTAAAGGGAAAATTAACGTGCCTGCACCAAGCTTCTTGAGTTAAAGGGAGGGCTGACTAAAGATCCTCATTTGAACTCTGAGCTAATAAGGATGTTAGGTTCATTCTAATTCAGGTATCATAGCTGAAAAAAAAAATACAGTTAATGACATTTCTGTTAAGAAATGACCCTCAAAGAGTCTTTTGACTAAAGATGCTGCCAATCTTCCTTTGAATAATGTCTAAATTAAAATTCTGAATTAAAAGCTCACATCTAAGCTTTCTGAACATAGATATTGGATACACAATTAAGATGTGGCTAAAGTGTCTGAGCTGTGCTGAGCACTAAAGAAAGTTGTTATTTGAATTGCAATTTATACCGATATGTTTTTTATCCAATACAATCACGCTGCCTTCTGCCTCTCAGCTGATGAGGGTCTTGCAGAGAACTTGCATTTAGGTTCCCAGCTAAGTGGCAGCTGGGAACATCTCCTTTCAGTAACCTGCAGCATCTGCACACTCAGGTGGGTGCCTCCAGGGGAAGTAATTAATTCAAGGCAATTCATGCTTAAAGTGTTGAATCGAGTATGCCAACTTGTGTTTCTCTCCATGCCTATTCCAGCCCCACAGCACATGTACAACACAGCACATATTTTGTAACCCTACTTTTTGTTTTACAAATAGAATTTAATGCATATTTTTTATGTAGCCTCCTACCCAAAGGGAGGATTGACAACGTCACGGAAAGAAAAGTCTTCGGTCAGACTGACAACATCCATGACATCCCAATGTCTCTTCTTGTGGTTTACCATGGATATGGTTTTCACAGTAAGTCCAAAGCTCATTACAAGGTTTTGAAAAGCATTTATGGCTTTTAGTGAGTAAAGTGTGAGGAGCAGATGCTCCCCAAGACTACTGCACATGAGCCTGAGTTAATAAGAGGGCAGGTCTAGGAACCCCAGAAAGTCTCTTCCAGTACTTTGCTGATGTAAATGTGTCTACAGTGCAAGACCCCTTATTTTTAAAGCATCCCAGCATCATTTCTGTATTTGAGTTAGCTGTTATTTGCATAATAATACCCAATCCACACAAAACATTGGATCAAAGGAAAGTTATTTCTTCCCTCCAGTTTGCCTTTTGGAAATAATTCTCTTTTCCTCCCATCCTGAGAGCTTCCCCACACCATTTTGTAGTCTTCCAGTTAACATGTTTGTCATCTTTTGCTACCAGTCCTCTTCTCCAGCTGCCACATCTTTGCTCTCCTGCATGTAAAATGAGCCTGAGTAATGGCAAAACCTTTAAATCCTACCTCCCCTGGATGCTCCTTCTCATTCTAGCCCTCCACCAGGCAGGAACAGTGGTGGTCAGAGGCTCCTGAATGTATTTGTTGTCACAGGGTACCTCCTTCTCCAAAGTACATCAAGTGCACATCCCACCCTGCCTGGTGTTGGACACAAGACACCTACAATAAAAACATTGTTCAATTAGGCTGAAAGCACATTTACTTTGGTCTACATCTTTTCATGCCCATGTCCCCTGATCTCAGTCCTGCTGATCACCCTGATCCCACTGCCCCGTTGTCTGCCCCAGCTTCCAGGGTGGATTCTGGACACAGAATCAGTCTCAGATTTTGAACACTGCTCCTACAAACTCATTCACAGGTCAATCTTACTGTCAAGGCCAGAGTCAGTACTATTTAACTGAGCAGTTTTGATTATCCTGTGAGCCTGATGAAGAGTTTTGTTTCTTTTCCTCAGTGCTAAGGCAGAAGATATTCTATGAATGCTTGCACCATCATGAGAATTAGCTGAGACCCCACAGCACAGCAGCCAGAGGTGGGGTCCTCAGCAGTGTCCAGAGATGAAATGGGGAGCTTTGCACGGTGGCTTTGCTGCACATTCCTGGTGTCCCAAGGGGGACCGACTCCAAGTAGCTCCCCTTCCTGTTCTCCCTCTGATCCCTGCCGGGTGGGAAGCAGGGCCAGCCTCGAAGCAATAAAAGATCTCTGCCATGAAGAAGTACAATGAAGCGGAGTTAGCGTCGACCGATTTACTGCTGTAAGCAAATCACTACCACATCTCTCCTTTGCAATTTACTACTCGTAGTTAAATGACTCAGAGCTCTTGCTTCTGGCACTGCCGCCAGGCTCTCCTGCCCCAGAGCTGGGCAGACAATGGGTACATGGTGCAGAGGGGCCTCGGGCCAGCCCCTGGGAGCTGTGGGCTGGGATGCCCGTTATCGCCGTGCCTCATTTTTGGGCTCCCTGCTGCGGAACAGATTGCTCCGGCCAGGGACAGACACCACTGTGCTTCACACAAGGTGTGGGTAGAGTTAAAAGCTAAGGAAAGGGAACTTCAGAAATCCACAGGCTCCCTGGGTTAGAATATATATACACACAAACATATATATACACACTTTTGGGCCCCCATGTTGTGTTAGGCAGTGAGAAGGTGTCTCATTCTGCCACAAACTCTCTGGCAGCTGAGTGCCTAAGCCACATCAGCCTGCTTTTGTGGAAAACTAGGGAGGGAAGAGAACCACCTCGTCACATCCGACAGCTCATTGGATACAGTATAGGATATCTCAAGCAATGGGAGCCTTACTTTCCAGTCACCGCTCTGCTGGATTTAATTTGGATTGCCCTGCGGCTTCGAGGAGTGTCCTGACCACTAGGCTCTTTAGGCGGCCGCTTTTTCTTGCTGTCTCTGGCCACCTCCGTGTCTAATATAAAACCAAACATATCGTGAGGAGAGATGAAGAGCAACTATCTCTGAGTCACTAATAAATCGTTGATTGGGATTTTCACCCTGCTTACGAAATATCTGAGTGCAGATGTTTACCTGAAATGGGGAAGCACCAGGGGGTCAGCGCCCCTTCTGTGGGTGTCTGGCCGCTTTGCTCAGTACACCTTTCAGTTTCCAGCCCTTTGGGAGGAAGGGCTGATGTGAGGGGACGCAGGTCAAATGATGAACCTGGCTTTAAGCTAGTGAGGAGCTGAGAGCAGGTTGCCCCCCCTTCCCCCTCCCCGACCGGCCTTTACAATGGGCAAGGCTCGGCAGCTCCCTGCTTTGCTTCTGCTGGCTGAGGGCTGTGTTCCCAGGCACAATCCTGAGCAGCAGGAGGCTGCTACTGCTCTGCCCAACTCTCTCGCTGAATATAGCTTCCCCTCACTTTTTCAAAACGGGCTTTTAGCTCCTAATTCACTTGAGCACTGTGGAAATCGCGAGATAAAGCATCAAAGGGAACAGGGCACCGGTCTGCGTTTCGAGTCAATCGCAAATTCTGCCAGAGAGCCCGAAACTCCCAGGAATTCAGAGCAGACAGCAAAGCCGTGGTTTCACCGAAGGTTTGCTTAGCAGGTTTTTCCAGCAGCTGTGTTCTCTGGGGTTAACAAGAAGAGTCTTCCCTTCCTTTTGAGGCTCTCAACCCGCGGCTGCCCACCCCTCTGCCCGCGCCCCGCAGCCGGGCTCCTGGGAGCGCAAGGATGCAAAGAGCCGATTGCGGGCAAAAGTGCCCGAAGAGGCTGGTTTCAGGCGCACAGCCGCCGGCCAAACTCTACAACAGGGCTCATTTGTGGGAATAAAAGTAGAAAAAATGGCTTCCTCGATTGGTGTGGATGTGTTTTGCACGCTCGCCGTGCTCTGGCTCCCGTGCCCTGAATTTCCTTCCCTCCGTGGAAACCGGCGCATCAGTGTGTGTGTGTTACACGTATGTGCTCGGGGCCCCTCTGTTTTCTCTCGCCTGTCTGCCCAGGCTCTCTCGGAGTGTGTGGAGATAGGAGGGGGGGTATCAGAGTGACTGGGAGGGGGGCGGGGGGGGCGGGGGAGAGGGAGTTATTAGGAAACTTTGCTTTGGCTACTCTCTATCCTTGGGGCTGCGTGGCGCCAGCACCCTCAAGTTGAAAGGAAAACAGCCATTCTCACTTCCAACTGCCCACTGAGCTCCTTAAGGCGACAAAGACACAAAAGTGAGTTTTATTTGCTGGTAAGCCAGAGGCAAGAAAAAAGAAAAGCCAATTCCCCCTTAAAAAGAGCCGACAAATCCTTTTTGCTCTTTTGTGTGAGCTTTTCCTATTCACATGGAGCGTTCATCCGTGTGATTCCCAACTTATTGTCATTACTTAGTTATTAATTGTTCTCATCTGGGTTTAATTGAGCAACCAAGGACTTTAGCCCAAGGGTCAGGGGGAAATCTTAAAGCAAAGACACGTTCAATAGGAATCCTGCGCTTCGAATATCCATCCCGAGTTGACATAATGTAAAAAAAAAAAAAAAAAAAAAAAAGGGGGGGGGGAGTAAATACAGACAAAGCGGAAAGATTAAAGGATCCCAGCAAGCTCGGAGCCCCGCATTGCCGTGCCCGCAGCGCCCAAAGGTGCCGGCGAAGGGGAGAGGGGCTTGCGGGGAGCCAGCTCGCGGCGGTGCTCGCTACTTCAATTCTACTTGACTTTTATTTTTTATTTTTTTAAGAGCTTCTTTGCAGGATAAACCTGGCCTCCTGTGCGATTAGATCTTCTCCCCAAACCCGCGGTCTAATCGCGCAGAGGCTAAGTTTATCTCCAGCCTTTTCTGCGGCAGACGCAACGTGGGAAAAAAGTCGGCACCGCGCTCTCCTAGTCCGGCGCGGCGTTGGGCGCTGGGGTCAGGATCACAGACACCGTCATTCGCACACAGAAAAGAAATGATCGGGGAAAAAAAAAAAAAAAAAAAAAAAGCCAGACAAAAAAAAAAAAAGACCCACAAAAAAACAAAACTCACGCCAGCCCAGCCAGGACTGGGCGGCCAGTGCGGAGCGAGAGATGAGAAGAGGGGGATTAGAGCAGCGAGCTCTGGAGAAAGTGACTAGGTTCAGGTATGTTGTTTCGCTGAGTTATTGAAAGCATCATTGATATTTAGGAGATGATAAAAGTCCCGCCTCGCCCCCAGCTACAGTCTCGCTGGAGCCACAGTGCCTGCAGAAGATTGCCTAGCCTCATTACAGCAATTATTTTCCTTCTAACTTTGCTTCAACCTTAACGTTTTAAATTGCTGGAAATGAAAGCAGCGAAAAAAAAAAAAAAAAAAAAAAAAAAAAAAAAAAAGAGAGAGAGAGAGAGAGAGAAGGAAAGAAAAAGGAAAGAAAGAAAAATATAAAGAGTCCCAATTTCTCAGCGCCCATTCCCAGCACGCAAAGATAAAGTAGGAAGGTAGAAAATAACGAGGGAAATCCACCAACCCACCCTCTCTCCTAGCCTAAGGACCCTTCAAACAAAATCAGGTCTAGGGGGGCAATGAGGGGACTCCGGGGACGAAGCCGGCGGGGGGACGCGGTGCTGCCGGGGTCGGCGGACGCTGCGCGGTGCGGAACGGCACGGAACGGCACGGCACGGCACTGCCTCGGCTGTGGCCGGCGGTTTCTGCACGGCCTCAGTGACCGGGACGGGTTTCCAGCGGGGCCGGGCGCTGGGGGCTGCGGGGCGCCCGGAACCGGCGCCGAGCGGTCCCGACCGCGAGCCCCGCGGGCGGCGGGTCCCTCCCCTGGCTGCTGTGTCCCCGAACAGCCCCGTTCCTATCCCCGGCTCTTAACGGCCCCGTCCGCATGGCCCTGTCCCCTCTGCCCCTTTTCCCGCACCACCCCGGCCGCGGTAGCCCCATCTTCATCTCACTGCCCCGAAGCCCACCGTGCTCCCTTCTCCTGAAGGAAGGAAGCCCTCGGGCTCTTCCCAGCCTTGGGAGCTCCTCCCGACTCTGGCTGAGGGTGCCCGGCAGGGCCAGGCTGATGCTACCCCGGTATCCACAGCCCCAGAGCAGGGGTTACAGCGCAGGGGCTGGGGTCTATAGGAAGAAATTTCCACCTTGAACCAGCCCTCGAGGCATCGTACCAGGCTGCTCCAGGGCACACAGCGAACTGAGAGCCCTGCCAAGGAAGGAATAAAAGTTTCTGGTACGGCCGGTCCTGCTGTCCTGTCCCCATGACACACAGACATGCTTCGTCCTGTGTCATCCCCCGGCAGGGCAAGGAGCAAAGAAGCTGCGTGAAACAACAGTAGCTTAAAATTAATTTATTTAACAAATATAGCTATAATATAAATGATAATAAAATTTCAAATATACAGTATATTACATAGTACACAGAGCCCCTTCCACAGGAGCCAGTGGAGGAACAAACACAGGTAACAGCCAGTGCTGCTACACAGGGACATGGGAGGCGGCTCTACGCTTCTGCCTCTTGACTTCGCCTTGCAGAAAGTGAGAGAAAAGTTCTTTCAAGCCCCTTTTTTGCCATTTCTCTTCCACAGTTCCTTCCCCCATGCTGGGGGCTTTCCCCAGGTTGCCAGGTGGGCCGGGGGGGAGCAGGGCAGGGCTGACCCATGGCCACGCAGCACTGGGGAGCAGCTGAGGCGATGCCTCAGGTTTTTCCCAGCCAGAGCACGAAGCAGCTCCCAGGATGGCCATGGAGAGCAGATCAAGACTGGACGGGAGAAATGGAGCCAGACTGGAGAAGTCTCTGCCACAAGGCCTGTGGGGGAGTCCGCAGTGAGGGCACATAGCTGGAGGAGCAGGGAGGGAGCATGTGCGGGGCCGGCAGGCTGGGCAGGGCTCAGCTCTATGTGAGGTGGTACATGCTGTATCCCACATGTGCCGTGTACAGTCCCACAGGAGCCACAGGCAGCCCTGCCCGCTGGAAAGGGCTGGAGGCGCCGTACAAGGAGGCACCGGCCACAGCCGGGCCGCCCAGCGGGAAGGAGATGCCGAAAGCAGCGGGTGGCAGCATGGGCTTGGCTGCCATCTTCAGCTTCTCCAGCTCGGCCTCCTGGAGCCGCTTGGCCTTGGCACGGCGGTTCTGGAACCAGATCTTCACCTGGGTTTCCGTGAGGCTGAGTGAGCTGGAGAACTCGGCACGCTCGGCAATGGACAGGTACTGCTTCTGCCGAAATTTCCTCTCCAGGGCCAGCAGCTGCGCTGTGGTGAAGGGCGTCCGGGGCTTCCTGTTCGTCTTGTGCTTGCGCAGGGTGCAGGCTGGGGGGCTCAGCCGCCCTGAGCCGACAGCAGCAAGCAGGAGGAGAAGCAGGAAAGGAGAGAGACAGCTCAGTTAGCAGCACCCAGACACGCTTACCTCACAGAGCCCCCACCCTGCAGCAGTGGGGGCAGGGACAGTGAGGTCCCCCCCCAAAGTAAAGTGGCCCAAAAACTCCAGTGCCTTGGTCCTCCCTGCCTGGGGCATGCTTCAAATTGACATTTCCCCTTGCTGTAGGGCCGACGGGTGTTTCACTACGCTTTTTCAAAGCTCCCAGGACCAAAGTCACTCACAGCCACTTGTGCTTCATGGCCAGGAGCCCTGCGGCTCCAGAACAAACCACTGCACAGGGCTCTGCACACCCCCTCTGCCTTCACTTCACCGCTCCCCTCTCATTAGCAGCACAAATAAATTAAGAGAATGACCCCTCAAAAAATATATATATACATGTTGTCCTTTTGACTGGATTAAGGGAAAAAAAATAAACAAAACTGGCTGGCTTCTTACTCTCACACCCTCTTCATTAGGCCCCTGGGAACCAGATTAAGCATGCAATTAATTATGAGCTTGGAATTAGCACTCAGCTTCTACAACTCTTCACCAGCCTGCTCCTCTCCTCTTATTCGAGATTTCTAAGGGTCCTCAGCCTCAATTGGCCCGGGTTTACTTAGCAAAAGTAACTTGTACTTTGCAATTTAAGTAAATAAAACCACGGTGGTTCTCTCCAGAAGTCCTTTCGGGAAGCCTTCCTTTCCCCAAAGGAGCAGGCAGCTCTGCTTACAGCTCTAAGAGTACCCCAAAAGCTTCGCGGAGCCTCAGCCTGAGCCTTTCCCACAGGAACGGGAGCGGTTTGGGGGCAGGATGCGGCCCGGGACGGGCTCTATCGGGCTGCATCAGCCGGAGGCTGCCGCTCCACCGCGCTGAGCACAGGGGATGCACGGGACTTTCTGCTCGTGTGACTCTCGCTCGTGTTTCTGAGAATTTGGGATCTCTCCGGAGTAAAGCAGCAAAACATTCGGGTGTTGCGGCTCTCGGGACTGCCGAAATAACAACGCCGCAGAGAGCAGCCCGCGGGGCCGAAGCCCGAACAAGTCCGAAGCCGCTGCATCCGGGACCGTGCGCGTCCTTACAAAATAAGGAGAGCTGCTTTCAGGAAAAATAAATATATATATATATAATCCCTAAAAAACAAACAAACAAACAAAAAAACAAACACTAAACTCCCTGCCGAGGCTAAATCCTGCTCGCAGACTGCGCACGGTCGCTTCGCGCCCCCAGAGCGGCTAAGAGGCACCCAGGCCGGCTTTTGGTGTTTTCTTTTCTGCTTTTCCTTCCCCTCCCCGGCCAGCTTTTGGCACAAGAAACAGCCCTGGCGCGACCGCTCTTCCTTCGCCTCTGAAGCCACCGCCGGGACTGGCCGGGCTCCGGCGACATCTGAGGCGTTTCATTCCTTCGGAAACGCCCAAGTGGCCCGGCAGAGAGCGCGACCCGCCGGGAAAGCCCCTCCGGGAGAGGCCGGAGAGGAGAGGAAAGCCCCCGGCGGCCCCGCAGCGCTCCCCTCCCCCCCACGCCGTCGGGGTCCCGCTACTTACTGGGTGGGGGCGGCGAGAAGCGGGGACTCTGCATCCAGGGGCTTCGCTCCTGCTTGTCGGGGCTCTCCGCCTTGACGAGCGCTTCCTCGGGCAGCTTGACCAGCCCCCCGACGGCGAAGTGGCCGCCGAGGGGCAGCGGGGACGCCGGCGCCTCTGCCGTCGGGGCTCCCAGACGGGGGCTGAGGCTCCCACGGGCGGCCGCCCCGACGGCCGCCGGGACCCCGTTGCCCTCGGGGCCGGCGAGCGGGCCCTCCCTGCCTCCCGGCGCCTTCCTGCGGTCAGCCATGAGTGCCTCCACGCTGAACGGCAGGAGGGAAGGCGAAACCTTGGGCTTGTCGCTCTCCTCTTCTCCGCCCATCGCAGCCACCGCGACGGGGAGGCCGCCGCCAGGCTTGGCGAATGCGGAGGCGGGCGGCTCGTCGCTGCGGACCCCGGTGGGCGCGGTGGTCATGTCCGCAGCCGGGGCCATGCAGAGGGGGTCCGCTGCCGCCGTGCTGCGCGGGGGCGGCCGCCGCGGCTCATGGGGGGCGGCGTCGGGGCGCGGGAGCCGTCGGCGCGGTCCGGCCCCGCGGCGGGCGGCGCCCCCTGATAAAGGGGAGCGGGAGGCGGCACCGCCCAACCGGAGGGCGGGGGGGGCGGGACGAGGCTCCCCATTGGCTGAAGCCGCGGCCCCGACGGCGGGGAATGGGCGGGAGGAGGGAGGGGAGAGGGCTCGGCCGCCGTCGGGGCGGTGCGGGGCGCCTCGCTCGGCTCCCACCCGCGGGTGAAGAAGGCCTGGGCCGGCGGCTGGAGCGGGGCATAACCCGGGAGAAGGGGATGGGACGGAACAGGACGGAGGTTCGGGAATCGGGAAAGGGCTTGCTAACGTCGGGGAAACGCCGATGGAAGGAGTGAGGCTGGGATTTTCCTCCTGCGACCCCCTGACATGGCACCGTGCCGGGTGTGAGAGCTCTGCGTTATCCCCCCTGTGTCTCTAGGGCTGGCTACACATTGGAAAAAAAATAATAAAATAAAGCTTATTTCGTTTTTTTTTCTTCTTCTTCTTTTGTTTTTCTTTTGGTGCTCCGCGCCCATGTGCGCCTACGTGCACGCAACCCCTGGCACGGATGCGTGCGTGTCTCCGGGCCATGAAATATTAATTCCCCTAAAAAAGGGCACATCTAAGCCCCGGCCCCATTAAAGTCCGGGCTATTTTGTTTTGTAAATTTGGTTTACGAGCCCTTATCCCCGCGCCCAGGACGGATGTGCAGTAAAAGGGAGCCGCTCTCTACTGAGGCGATTGGCCGCTCGCTGGGAAAAGTTTATTGATAGCTGCAGGGCTCTAATCTCCTGGAAACACAGGAGGCTCTCGCAGTCATTTAAGGGTAATTATCTAAACGGGGAGGGACAGCGAATTCCCTTTCCTTTTAGCCGGCCCCAATAAAGATGGGAGATTAGGAGCGTATACAGTATGAAATGAATTGATATCATAGACGTTTTATTGACTGATAAACAACGGGATCTGGTTGCAGTGAATTGTCCCGCGCGTACACGACACCCGCAGCCCTCTGCTTGCTGGAGATGGCGCCCCGTGTATGCCCTATCCACGAGTGTACCCAACCCACGCGTATGCATTACCCACGCGTGTTTCTTGCCCACCAAACACACGCACACCTTGTGCTGTGCATCCAGAGGGATGCACCGGGCAGTCCCATTGCATCCCGTAGCCGCTGTCGGGCCGTGGGCTGGGGGTCGGGGGCTGGGGGCTTGGGGCCGGGGTTGGGGGGGGGGGTAAAGGGGATAGGGGGGCAGTGCTCGGAGAAGCGGCTGCATTGCTAATTGCGAGAATAAACAATCTGTCACGATTAGTCAGTGCCTCTAATAGGCAGACAAGTGATGTTGTTTTTAGGCGCCAGCAGCGGTCGGATCAAAGGCTTCAGCTGGAGGGGGACTATTGAGGACGTTAACCCGCATCAAGGGAGCAAGGCGCCTTAGCCCTGGGACATCGGCACATTCAGCCTGACAAAATTAGTTTGCTCTACCAATCACACGACATTTTCCCAAAGCCCCGGTGCTTGACGCGAAGATGCACCCCCCCGCCACCCCCGCCCTAGGAAAAGCATGCACAAATACCGGTGCATTTGTGTTTCACGTTGTCCCCCCCCGATCCTACAGGTAGGATCACTTATTTATTTTTTTTTCCCTGTTCCCAAACGCAACCGTGCGAAAGAAAAAAAAAAAAGTGAAAAAAAAAAAAAAAGTGATGTGTTTATTAGACCCCCGGGCAGCCCCTAGCCTACTTTCGATCTCATTGTTTTGATGGAAATATGAAAAGAAAAATAGAGCTGCTGTTTTTTTTTTTTTTTTTTTTTTCCTCCCTTTTCTTTTGCAGAAGGGTTTGGGTATTGGGATGTTGCTGAGGTTTGAGGAGACGAATGTGTGTCCCACACTGAGAGTGAGATCCCGCTTTCCTTGAGAGATGGCAGAATGAGATAATTAGCTTTTCATTTATCTCCCAGCAATGAACGGTTTGTGTTTACGTTTCTGTCATACTTGGTGGTATTTTAATCACTGTACCATAGCGAGGACTTGATTCTAATCCACATGCTGGCAAGCTCTGGGGCTGAAAACGGGAAACCAGTAAAGTTTCTTTCGTTTCTTGTTCCTTTCTCCCTTTCCTTTCTTTCTGGATGAAATATACAGGCTCCAGGTTAGGAATGAAGCAAGCGAATTTACAAAACGAAATCTCTCCCGAGATGGTTTCCCTTATTTAATGGGAACTGCTTAGCACCCGACCTCTTCTCGCCTTGCTCGCCGTGCCCGGGGTGAGCAAAACACCGCTGGAAATTGGGAACTTTTTTGGTATGGCTTCTGTCATGCTGATACTCCCGCTTGTTTTTAGGTGTCTCGTTCTTATTTTCCTCGTTTTCCTATACGGAAAACCGAAGCAAAAGGGCAAGGGGGGGGGGGGGGGGGGGAAGGGCGGGTGGATTGGGGAGGGAGAGGAATAGGTGACTTTATTGGCGCTTGTTCCAATCCGGTGTTTTTATTGGGAACCGTGGCGCTTCCCTGAAGGCACTTGTGCTAGATAACAGGATTGGGCAATTAGCATCCTAAACAGTCCCGTTTCGTATAATGAATGTGCAAGGCAAAGCCATTACCCCTAGCATTTTATTTCAGTGGGAATACAACAACAAGCGCTGGTAGGAGAGCGGGGGGGATGGGGAGGGAGGACAGGAGCAGTGCTAAGCCAATTCAGGGCATTGTCTCCCTTTGTAAACGTTATCTTTGACTTAAAAGCAGGAGTAAGAAAGGAGAGGGTTGTTGTTGTTTCCCTTGCTTCTATTTTATTTCCCCCGGGACGGCGGCTCTTAGGAGAGCGGCCAGCCCTCGAAGACACCAGGAGGCTTTGGGGACGCGGGGGACTTGCGGCGCCGGGCACCGCTGCGCGCTTTTTGCGCGCTCCTTGCGCGCTCCCTGCGAGCCCGCCACCCGCTGCCCTCCGAGCGGCTCAGCCCGGGGGGAGTTTCCCCCAAAACCACGTCTCCAGCAAGTGCCAGAAGTGTCCCACGGGCTTTACGAGCCCGCAAAGCCCTCCAAGTCTCAGCTCCCCCGGCTCCCATCACTGTTTTTTCTCTACTGACAACGCCAAAATACTCGCTTCTGCCTCGCTCCCCGCTTATATATTTCACCTCTCTTTTTCTTTCTCCCTTTCCCTTTCTAGCCAAATCAGACATAACCCAAATTACTTTCAAGGCTTCGGGCACCTGGGTTGTTCCTCGGGAGGTTACCAGGAGTGGGGATTGGAACGGCCAAACCCCAGCCGCCGCGGCGTCCCCGGCTCTTTGAGGGTCGGAGGAGCAGGACTGAAAGGAGAGCCCTATTTCAAGTGGCCCAAATTAATTTGATCGCGACATTATGATGCACTTGGAAAAGATGAAAGAAAGGGCTGGCCGTCTCCTCCAAGATCTCTATAATTATAGATAATATATCCTATTTCAAAGCAATTAGCTCAATCAGGCGTAACGAGGCACTTTGCTGCCAGGGAGTAACAATGCCTTACGGTTATTTAAGCTTCAAGATGTCAAGCAGACTTCGAGACTCTCTGCTCTGCCCAAGAGGGAACTTGGCTGGTGAAAGCACCATGGCTAAGGCGGTGGTTTCCCTTTAGTGACAACACGCCTATTTTATTTCATCATGAGTTTTAAAGCTGCTGCAGAGGTGCCAGCTCTCCCCGAGAACAGAATCGTTTCTCCAAGCGCATTTGGGGCCGTCATCTGTGTGGCATCACCTCACCCTCCCGCTCCGGGCTGCTTTCCTTCTCCGAGCCTTTCCTCCGCTCGATACCTCTTTCGTGCATTTTTTTCTGGGGTGATTCCGACTGTTTCTCGTTGAGGGCTGGAGGAAAAGTCGTTGATGGGATGAGCCCCGTGGCCTGCCTGGCCCCAGCATCCCACCGACCCCAATCCTGCCCCACTGCAACCCCCTTCAGTGCCGAGCCGGCTCCCTCCCCCCGAAACCTTTACCCTGCGCTGGCCTCGGGTTGGGCTTTTAATATTTTTTTATTTCTATTTTTATTTTACCTGAAACGCTTGCAGACTCCAAAGGTCCCAAGAGCAAAAAGAGCATCCGACTGCCGGCTGCGCCTTTCCCGGGCATTACCAGCGAGCCGTCGGGCTGTGTGTGTGCCTAGCCGTGTGCCGAGGGGGTCTGCACTGACAGCTGGGGGGAGCGGAGTCGGAAATGCCGAAATCCCCTAGTCCTGACCCAAAACTGCGGGACGGGGGCGCGGGGCGGGCTGTGTCCCAGCTGTTTCCAGGGGCGGTGGGTGCTGGTTTAGACCCAAATGAAAAAAAAAAAAAAAAAAAAAAAAGTAAAATAATAACTATAATTAAAATATAGAAATAAAACGGGCTGCTTTGCTTGCTCCTCTCCAGCGGGGCTGCACGGGTCTGGCTGCTCCGCGGAGCTGGGCTGGAGGGGGCAAAGCCACGGCACGGCACAGAACGGTACGGTACAGTACAGCACGGCACGGTACGGCTCCCGCCTGGCCCCGGCCCCGAGAGGCCGCTAAAGCAGAGCCGGGCCCCGGCGAGGCGTGCACGGATGAAACGCTGCTGGGAGGAAAAATGAATAACCGTACAATTAACCTGTCAGCTTTCCTTCCAGGGATTTTTATTGCTGGGGGGGGGGGGAGGGGGGGGGAGTGAGGGAGGGGAATTAAAAAAATAAATAAATAAAAGGAGGAAAAGAAAAAAAGAAAATGAAAAAAAAAAACATCGTCCCATGGGTGAGTCATTTGAACTGGACAGTTCAAGGGAAACAGGAGGCCGGGGGCATGAATGAGAACTAAACAAAGTTTAACTACCCCTCCTTCTTTTCTCTATGCGCAAAATGGAAACCTTATTATATGATTCACTGTGAATCACTAGATTGAATGCGATCATTATGAGTAAATGATAGTCGGGGCTCCGCCGGTCTTTTCTTTCCTAGAGGCAAAACTATAAAATATGAAGGATATAAATGATCTTCTCTCTCTCATAAAGGACATTCATTCAAAGCCGCGCTCTGTCTCGCTCCCAATTCCTTTGGTACCCCTTGAATTCCGCAACGATCAAGGTAGATTACAGCGAGTCCCGGTTTATTTGTCTTCACGTGCTTGTTTATTGGCGAAATGTCACGAAATGTAATTTGTCCCAAATCCTTTAACATGAGAAAATACTTTGTGGTTGAAGGAATCCACGCCGGTACCGCCAAGGCGATCTCCGATGCTCAGAGCATATTCATTATCACGCTATTTTACAGCGTTTCCATGTTTACTCCTCATTTCTCAGGAGCCTTTTACATATCGTTGCATAAGAAAAGGATTTCGCCAGCTCTAGTTATGAGATTTCCTAGATTTTTTACAGGCGAGGCCAGTTTACAAAAGCTGTATTGTTTGACTGCGGTCTGGGTTTCCATTTGGGGTAATTATTGTATTCCCAGCCTTCTTCTAATCATTTGCTCACAGGGACACAGTTTGGGATTTTTTTTTCCCCTTTTGAAGAAGATGAAATACTCCAAACTTGCAAGACCATTGGAATAATTCCCCCGTTTCTTTGTCTGTTGTGTAAAAGCTATTCCTTACATCTCTCCAAATTGCTGGAAAATATGTTGTGTAGAGGACAGCAAGAAAACATATAGAGCAGAAGAAACAAACGTCACCACGTTTTGAAAAAGCCCTGCAAAGTGCAGAAGTCCAGATCTAAGTCTGTTCCCAATAGAAATGTCTGTGTGAATTGGGAAAAAAAATATAATACAACAACAACAAAAACACACACACAAAAAAGAAACACGCACACCGAAAACACCAAAAAATAAACCCAACCCCCCCCCTTTTCGAGAAGGAAATACGTTTCAGCTAGATAATAATTAGCTCCTGGGGGAAAGAAAAAAAGGGACACAGAAACAAAAATCAAGGGAGATCCAACACCTGTGCACGGCAGGGCCATGTCTGTGCAGAAGGGTTTCTCCTCCAGCTGTGCATCTGGTGGCAGCAGCTGGAGGAGGGCCGGGAGCCCCGACTCAACCTGCAGGCACTGAAGCTGGACTTTGCCTGCTCTTTCCTGGACCCCTCTTCAAACCTTCCTGCCCATGTCACCCAGCTTCACAAGACAAGACAGCCCCCTCTACCTCCCACCTTTACTTTGCATCTGTGGAACCTGAGGCCCCAAATATCCCTCTAAACCAGTGGGAAAAAAGACTGGGCCAAAAAATTATTTTTGTTCTCCATTAAGATGGTTAGAATGTGATCACCTTAAGCTAAAATACCTCCAAGGTATGAAAATATATATTCATGCATATACATATACATGGATTTTATTTTCCTTGTGTGAAGGAAGCTACGGCTGAGCAACAGGGTAACTGCAGTCAGCTATCTTCCAGACACTGTCTGTGGAAATACAAAACAACATCACACTCCTGCAACTATCAAAGCCATCCCCAAGTATTTTAAGCTGTCCTGATGATATGTAACCTCCTGTTTAGGAACTCCAGTGCCTTATTATTTTGGTGATGTGATCTCACCACATCCTCTTGCTGAGTGGCAGCCGATGGCTAGATATGATACTGCAAGTTACATCATTCTAATAAATCAATGTAACCAAACAATCTCACTGCCAGAGGAGGAGGGGAGCAATCCCAAATATTTTGTAGGGGAACTGAATTTGTCTTTTAGAAAGCTCACGTTCCTCCCAGATTTTCCATCAACCACAAGTGTAGACATAATCTAAAATGTTCCTGGCTTGTCCACTGCTGGGTTAATTAGGATTTGGAACAGAAGAGATAACATTTCTAGACATCAGTCTGCCTTCAGCTGCCTTCATGTTATTCCCTGCATATGTGTTTTTGACATTATTTATGTAACAAGTGTGGGCTCTCTGTTGGTGTTGGGTCATTTTGCTTTTCAACAGCTGTTGTTTTTTTTTTTATTATTTTTATTTTTATTTTTTCTTTTATCCTTCTGTCATTCAGAGAAGAGCTTCTTGCAGCTTTTCAAACAGCATCTGACTTCTCGCAATCCACAGACTGAAGGCAGGAGCCCTACAACTCAGTGAGTATCCCCTGCAGGGATGAGCCCAGGCTGGTTGCAAAGGGCCAGGTTGGCAGCATGGGCCACGCTGCAGAGGAACAGGGTGTCCTCCTGCCCCTGGTGACAATGCTGCTGATGTGGGGCTGCATGGGATTTGGCCTGCTAATAGTGCCATTACTCTGGGGTTGGATTTGGGTCAGCTTAGGTTTTACTTCTGCAACAACTTAAAGGATGCCAACTAAGTATTTGCACCTACTTTTATTTTTTTTTTTCCTTTCTATTCATTTTTTTTTTTTTTTTAATTATTTTTTTTACCCCTATAAAATGAAAGGAGAGATAATGAGCTATGGCTGTCACATAAATTACAGAGATGCAAAGGGCAGGCCCTGTGCCAGCAGGTAGAGCAGGGGTGCATTCAGTTCTCTCTCCTAGGCTTTGTACAAGCCTTTTCATCTCTTTTACACCAAAATTTCCCATGGCAGCCTTCTTTTTGCCAGTCACCAGTACAGCTTTAAGCACTGGCAGTAGGTGATGGTTGTACATACACACCTGACATCCACACCCCATGCTGCGGTCACCCTCAAATGGGTCTGGGGGATTGGGGACAGCTTGCCATCCACTTGCCTCAGATGTAGCTATTTACAAGGAAAATCCTAAATCACAGGTAAATTAATTTCCTCTTCACTTATCCACACTATTTAAATACTGGTGATGTGTAGAAAAATAAGGACAGAGAAGGAAATGCTACAGGAGTGTGCAAAGAGCTGACAAGGGACAGGAACAGTGAGCTCACCAGCAGTGACAAGGAACATCTCTTGCACATGCGATTTTGAAAAATAAGGGGAGGGAGGAAAGGAGGTGAAGAAAAATTGAGAAAAGACTACTATGAGCATCTTAGAAAGACACCAGAAACTTTGTTCTTAGGACTAAATCTGGCTTCTAGTGACCCCCTTTCAGTAGGGCTGGCTGTGACCCAGACAGGTCCCCTGAAGCCCTCCTGGCATTTTTGTTTGGAGCCTGGGAATCTGCCTGGAGGACAAGGCTGGGGGACCAGAAGGTATCACCTTATGGGGCAGCCATGTAGAAGAACAGGATTTTTCAGGGATGTGATGGAGGGATGCGGGGATGAAGGGGATGGAAGGATGGAGGGGATTGAGCAGAGCTCCCTGGCCCTCACCCCACACCAGAGTGTCCCACCCCTGCCAAGGTATGGTTACAAGAAGGCAAACACCAACTCAAATGAAAAGCAACCCACAGATGGAATGGAACAAAACCAAACCAAACGTTGTCAATGAGGCAATGGCTCATTACATTTCCCCAGCCCCTTTCTAGCTCTGCTTTCCTGCAGATCTCTTTTGGGGTGAGGGAAGTCTGGACTCTTAAAACTCTTTGTTAAGTTCATGGGTACTAATCAGCAACTTTCCAATACTTACAGGTTTTCAATAGTGACTGAGACCTTTTCAGAGCCACTTAATTCCCTTACTTTTTCTAGTGTTTTGGATTTACTTGTCCTAGGACATTATTTTGCATTTTGTGTTCCCCATCTGCCCCCGACCAGCCCCCCCAGCATGACCTTTAGGGATAAAATTCAATTTATTTGGCTACTTTGCAGACAGAATCTGAAGCCTGCCTTAATTTGTAGTTTACTAGTCCTCTGATGTGAGACTACATAGAAAGTTCCTATCTGATCAAACGGCCGGTACCTTGACACAGCCCAATTATGTGAAAATATATCCTCGCTTATCATTTCAAACATCGTATAAGTGGAGAAACCGAAGTCGCTCCCTGTCTGTTTGATTTTCCTGTTCAGGCACACTTGTTTAAACAGGCACCGTGAGACTTTTCTGTAATTTTACTCGGAGGGATTTCAAACAGCGCTGTCGCCCTGCAAGCCCCAAGCCGGGTGATCGCGGCTGCCCCCGGTCCAATCCCAGCCACAGCACAGCAGGCGAGGGGCAGCACCAGAGCCACCGCAGGAGTTTGGGCTAAGGGCAAATACTGAGCTGGGCCCCCAGAGGGCTGGGGACCCTCTCACCTTTACCCTCCTGGCTTCACCTCTGTGGTGCTCAGCTAGTGAGCCCCACAGTGGAGGATGTCTCTTGAATCGCCCATTCTGCTGGTGATGGAGAGTACCTGAGACCAGATGCCCCCCAGTGTCTCCTCCTCCAGTTCTGCCCAGCAGGATTAACCCTGCTGCTGAGATAGTACGCAGCCTGGCCCCGCTGTATCCCCATTCCCAGCCCAGACCCCTCCTGCCCCAACCCCATTGTATTCACCCACTCAGCCACCTCAGAGGAGGTGTCCACTAGGCAGTGAAGTCATTAAAGCAGCCAGTTACCAAATGTTCATCATCCAGCCCATGTTTTCAACACACTGAAGCTGCCAGGCAAAAGGCATCTCTGAGAGATGCAATCCTAGTTGACCCTGCTGCACTTCCCACTGTATTGCCAAACATTTCCAGGGAAAGAAGGATTGGTTTGGGATCTCATCCCACAGATCCCCTTGCTTTCCTTCATGACCCAGCCATGACACACTCAGAGAGCCAATATCTCACTACCCAATATCTTCCCAAGCTGGACTAGATGTAGAAATCAGTGGAAAAAAGAGATCTATCAACAACAACAAGAACAAAAAATTAGGCTATTTCAGTTGTTTGCCCAACATGCACTGATCCAAAGTCTTTGCAGCCCAGGGCACTACCTCCCTTCCCTTACTTTTAACAGGTTTCAGATTAATCCCTGGGTGCCTATAAAGGACTTTTTCAACTTTCTGATAATTTCATGGGAGTAGGTCTCAGTGAAATCCACAACTCTTAGAATGGAGCATATAAAATAGGCCTTAGGGATTTTAAGTATTCTTACACTTCCCCTTTCTAAGAATCTGCAATAATCTTATCTTCAGTCATTTGACAAAATTCATTTTCTGCTAAAGCCTATGCAGAACATGTAAGACATTCAAGAAAAACCTCAACAACTAGCAAATCAGGTACATTAGACAGTCACTGCTTTTGAAAGATCATATTTTCTACTAATTTCCTTCTTTTTACCTTTTTTAACTCTTTTTTTATTCTCAATTATAAAGATCTAGTGAAGATTACTTTTTTTTTTTTTTTTCCCCCAATTAAAGCTATGTTTAGTAATTATGTTTGATCCATAAGATTTCTTTTTGCATCTATTTTACTTTGATCTATTTTTATTTATGTTTGTGTCATGCTCTGGAAGACTGATGTAAAATACTGATTGGATCTTCTATGTTGCTTCTCTGATTTTTTTAAATTAAGCTGTATTTGAAAGCATAACCAATATATGAATATTTGAAATGCTCATTCTTTTAGCTAGCAATGCTATCAGTTTGTAGAGTTGAGAGAAATGAATCACTTACAGAGAGAGAGAGAAACTTGTGAAAATGTTGAAACAGACCGGAGAAGCAGAGATAGAAATAGCAGAATCAGTCAGAGGTTTCTCCAGATACAAGAATGCAAGCAACCAGCTGGGATGCATTGCCTGACTCAGCACCGTAAGAGCAACATATTATTTGAAGATTAGCTTGTAATGACAATTTCCAGGTATCTTTATGGGAACTGAGGAAGTTACTCAACTCAATTACTGAAGTAAAATAGCAAATCCAAACAAAACAAAAACCCTTTGGTGGGGCAAAATCTTTAAACATGGAGTGCTCCTACTTTCTGCCAGGGACTAAATAACGGAGAGCCCTCTCCACTCTCTCCACTCTCTCCGTGTGGAGCTGAGGGCTTATCCCAAGCAAGAGCCTTGCTCAAAGGAGGGTCGAGCTGGCCAAGTGCCAGGGCCCAAGGGCTGCTCTTAATTTGCATATAAGAGGCCAGCTTGCAGACGATGCTATCTTGCAGAAGGCAGCAAAGCCATGCAACAGGCAGGCTTGATCTCAGCGTTCTGGTTGCATTGCTTGAAACAGAGGGTTTCACTCTGGGAGTTGCAGTCTCCACATCTATCATCACCCTGAGAAGTTTCTGGGTTCATTTATAATGTCTAAGGACTGATGGGAACATCAGATTGCTTAATATGACTTCCTATATGCATTACAGGCCATTTCATTTCATCCAATTACAACAGTATTGAGTTCAAAAAAGTGTGTGTTTGGATAAAAGATAGCTTCCAAAAAGGTAGCTGGAAATACTAAAAGATGAAGAAGTCATCATTCAGATTCAAAGATTTTTGTTTTAATAGTTAATTATCCACACAGTAAGAGGCCTCTTTTATTTCCAGCATAACTTTATCTCCAGGTTCTTGCTGTTGTTTTCTGCAACTGTCCCGGTGAAGTTAGCTAATGCTTGATCTTTTTTTTTTTTTTTTTTTTTTCTTTCCTGTAACAACATGAAGCCCTCTCTCCTTCTTCCTTCTGGTACACGAACCCAGCTGGGGCTGCTCCTCCAGCTGTCTGCCTTTGTTCTCTGTCTCTAGACACATTGGTGTGGGTCTTGTTGACCCTCCAACATCATAGTATGGACACAAGACTTGAGGTTGCCTTTGCAGTGTGAACTGCACTGGCTACTGTCCAGTGATGCTGTTTGAGCCCATCACTACTCCATACTTTGGCTCCCCTTGTCCCAGCATCAGTGAACTTCAGGTCTATCACTGAATAGTAGTCCTCAAAAGAAGGACAATCTCCTAGGAGTATCCGTACAGACTGCATTTACAAATTATTTAAATGGTTGATTCTCTGCCCTATTCTTATGACTTTCTCTGTGATTTGGGCTTGCAAGACTGCCTGCAGTCCTCAGCACTGTGTGAGAGCTGGAGAGGCATGGGCTGCCAAAGGAGAACAAGGTTGTGCCCTGCAGATGGGCATCCCGATGAAACCAGCACCCTGAAACCAGCACCCCACATGGGAGCCACAGGTGGGTCTGGAGTCACTTCTGATCCTCACACATGTCTAAAAAACTCATTGGATGCTCCTGAGCTCCCAGATATAAGAGAGGATTTTTCTTTGTAGATCTCTGAGCTGACATCAGACAGCAGCCAATTTACTGTGTTCTATTTCACATGCTGCACTGAGTTATTTGTCACTTTTTTTCCTTCTTTTAATATGTCCCTGCAGTTTGTGTGCTCAGCGTATCTGCCAACTGTGTGGAGAGTAATTGTTAAGTTGGTTGCAGTACCAGAGAGTCTGATTAAAAAACACACAACACATGCTTAAAAGCGTACATTTAGGTCAGCCAAAATCAAATGCAATCACTATGCATGGGGTCAGAGTGCATGCATGGGGTGGAAACAAAGCTGGGACTGGGTGCATGAGGTCTGGAGTTGGTTGTCCTTGTCCTTATTTCCATCTCTGAAAGTAACCTGAGGAGGAAGGGTCAGGAGGAAAGGCTGATGGCTCCCAAGGGTGGCCATGCTTGGCAATAGCAGCACTTTCTTTTTCCAGTGTCTCGGGGACGGTCCTGTTACATGTTGCTCCTCGGTGTGGTCAGAAATCTCTGTTTGGGATGGACTGTTGCCACAGCCTGGTGGCTCAGCAGCAGAGTGAGCAAAAACACAGCACTGGTCTCATAGCAGCCGGTGGAAGAGTAGCAGGAAAGGCCTGGAGCCCGTGAGGACACACTTGGCTCTCACTGAGCTTTTACTTGGTTTGGCAAGCAGGTCCATCCAACTTATTGGTTTAGCATGAGAGTATAGCTGGGGACAGGGAAAGGCACTGCCTTTCACTATTAAGTCTGCAGCAGAAGGTAAACAGAGTTTACCCACTTCATCCTGGAATACAGTTTCCTATTCTATTTTTGATTTTATGTTTTCTTTTATTTTGTACTATAACACTCCTGCCATTCCAAGATTGAAAGAGGCAAATGGACCTTAACCCAGGACTCAGTTCTGAGGTAAAAAACTCCTTAATCTAAATACTGAAGACTCTTGGCTCCTACAAACAGCTTGTTTTGCTCCTGTTCACTGTGATGGCAAAACTTCCCTGAAATTAGTAAATGCAAGCCTGGAGCAAAAATCAGCTCAGCACAGAGGAAATCATTTTATCTGAGTGGTACTTAGTATGGGCTTCAGTAACAGTTAAAGGAAAAATATGGTAACATTTAAGAGTTCAACAACAAACAAGAGCAAGCCATCGATTGTTGCAGTTAGTGCAACCCCCTTGAAGTCCACGGCACAAGCGCATGGGAGCTGAGAATCTGGCCCTCTGTCCTATGGGCAGCCTTGGATCAGATAACACAGATGTGTTAGATTAAGGGCAGAACCTTATAAAATAAAGTGCTGGCTGCACTGGGAGAGTCCTTAAAAAAATAAAATAAAAAAAAATCCATCCATTAAAACATGGAAAAACAGCAACAACAAAAAAGTATAAGAGAGCATAAAGAAGGAAAAGTTGATGTACTCCTCTAGATTTACATTCTTTGGACTTTTTTTTTTTTCCTCATGCACCCAACTGGTTTAAGGGTCTATTCTTTTTGTTGTACATGCATGCACATAACTACCATTGATGTGGAGTCTCCAGGTGATTTGATGTGCATTCCACATAAGGCATGGTGTCAAGTATATGATCCCCACACAAAAGAGCTGCCTGAGAACCACTCTTTGGGATATTTCCTTTTTTTTTTTTTTTTTAGATTCCTTTGCTCCACATCTAGATTTTAGCAGATCAGAGTGCCTACCCAAGCAGTGGAAGTACCACTGCTACTCTTTCATTTGCTTTGATCTGTGTAAATCTGGGGAGTGGGGGTTGGAAAGGCTGATGGGAAGGAAGTTTTCAAATCTGGGTGCAATCTTGCAAAATGATGCATAGTGTAATCCTAGCAAAGATGTAAAGGTGTAAAAGGCCTGAAGAGCAAATCAAAAGGGGCAAACAGGAATGAAGATATATGTTTTTGAAATAGAAGAGTTGTAAAAAAAATGATTTCACACATCACTGGATCATCTCTAGTTAAATGTTTCTGGTCTATAGTGTAACTTATTCTGTCTGCAAAGTCCAGAGTAAGACTGCTCTTCTCCACAGGGTACAATAAAGGCATCTATTTTGGCAATTGCAATTAGTGTGAGATACAAAAGGTTAGCAGAAAAAGAAGAAGAATATATCTGCAATCAGTAAATGATTTCGGGTAGATGTCAGTAGTGTAGCAACAGTGTACACCAGGGTGAACCAAGACTTGCTTTCAGTGGAGGACTAAAGCTATGTATCAGGCTGGAACTTTCTGTTCAAGTTTGGTATAGTGTGCCTCCACAAGACATATGATTATTCTGGGGGTAGGGTTTTTGTGCAGTAAAGTGATTAGTAACTTTTTCAGACAAAAAGTAAAACCATTGTTCTGCATTGTTAGATTTTGCTGTATTTCAGAGAGAAATATCAACAATAAAATCAACCCAGAAATAATCAACCCAGATTTTGCTTTCTCTCTTGCAGGCTTCATCTCAAGTGTATGCCAGTTTGAAGCTGTGGTATGAAAAATTCTAAATTACTGCTAATTTTATCATGTTAACAGAATTACAAAACATGAAATCAAATTAAAATTTATCCCTCTTGGAACAGCTTGTGTACATAAGTTATTTGAAGTTTTCTAAGCCTGCCTTGTTGTTTTCTGATGTTATGCTCTCAGAAATGTCCTGGTTGAACCAGAGGAGATACAGAGAAGCAGGGTGGCTAGAAGAAGGGATGAAAGGATTAGAGAAAATTGTAGTTCAGGGTTTGAGGGAATGAAGGTAGGATGCAGAGCCAGATGCAAAGTGAGTTTGCAGCAGGAGTAGGATGTTCTGAGCAGAACTTTGGAAAGAAAAAATGAGGAGATGAATATGGATATGCCACAGGTTTGCTTTCATGAAGAATGGGGAGAAGGGTACTGTAGGTAGTAAGAATGGTTTTTTTATAAAGAAATTGGTCTGAAAAAAAGCTCCACATATGGTAATAGTCCTCTGAGTAGTTCTAGCAACATAATTACTGTCTGAAACAGTTTTTCAGTGAAAACGTACACTTGGATCAGCCAAAATCAAATGCTATCACATTTGTTTAATTTTTTTTTTCAGTCAGACTCCTCTCTTTCCAGTTCAGAAGGCACCAGATATATATTTTTTTTTTCTATTCTAAGCTAGTATTTAACATTGCTCACTTTTAAAACAGAAACTCAAGAACTAAACTCAATTTTCTGTTTGAAAGAATTACAGATTTTTTTTTTTCTTTTTTGTATTCCAGGACAAACGTAAAATTAAGATTAGAGTCAACCTACAACACTTTTACAGCATCTCGCCCCTTCTTCCTTCTCTGAATTTTTGTAGACAAAACATAAATTATTTTCACAACATCCTAGGCCCTTCCCCCTACAGAATAACTTCAATTTCTGAGTGCATCTTTCCCAATTCTATACCTTAAAAATAGTTTAAGAACACAACACGTTTGTGTTTAAATGCCAACATTTCTATAAGGAAGACACAAACATGCTGTTTCAGACATTTCCCCCACCAGAGATCACACAGAGACTGATGTTTTCAAATGCTGACAGAAAACACATCTCAAAGTCACCATTTGCCATCTGACCCTGTACCTCAGTCACTCTTACAAGGATAAAACTGAAGGCAGAGCTATCTACAGTATAATTTACAAAGGCCACTGCATGCTTTGCCAGTTGCCAAAACACTCAAACTTGTTATCAATAAACACCATCAAAGGTCAAGGCATTGCTCTGGTGGTGGGGCACAAGGGTGCTGAGATGTGGCTTGTAAGGGAGGACCAGGCGATGACAGAGATGGAGATGAGGAGAAGCCGAGGGGAAAGTAGGGAGAGTTCAACTAGAAAAATGCTTGCTACTTTCTGCTTCTCAGATTCCTTCTGTAGGACATCTGTGCAGTGGGGCACACTTAATCAGAGCAAATAAAGAAGCTAAGAGTGAAAAATTACTTGCAGTTCCAGGTTTAGCTCTGTCATGCTTTAAAGAATACATATATCTTGGTGAGCAGCTGATCAACACAAACTACAGCATTTTCATAAACATATTTCAACATTAAACTTTATTATGTAATGCACTGGGGCAGTGTCTCCTAAAATTAAGAATGGTATTACTTTCACACAGTTCATTGTACTTAAAACACAAATCTCCATCATGCACCCATGGAAAGACCAGTGTAATCTGTTCTGTAGGTGCAAGCACAGAAAGATCTGTATCTAGATTGCCCTAAGGACTATATTTTGTTTTTAGCACCTTGATATAGCGGAACCAGAAAACACTAAGAAATGAAGATTTAGTTAGCAGTAGAATTCTTCATTAGCTGGTCTGAGCTGCACACATATTAAGGCAATGTTAACCATTTTTTAAAAAATTCTTGATTTAAAAAATCAGTTTTGGAAGTTAGCATGTCAGAAAAAAAAACACTCATAAATACATTGATATTATCAGGAATATGTTGACATATTTTACTAAAATTACTAAAAGTAAATTTTAAGGATTTTTTCTCTCTCTCTTTCTCTCTTTAGTATTAATACTAGGAACTTTTTTTTTTTTAATGAAAATATAATGATAGATGTCTGTCTTGAAATTCATCTGCCTCAGTTAAATATTTCTTACTTGAAGATAGTTTATCAGTTATGATAATGCATTTATTTTCCATAGCGATTAACAGGATGACAAGAAAATCATTATTTCATGTGTGGAAAGGGCTGTAAAATATGAAGCAATAGCAGAAGTCATATGCAAACATCTAATGCAAAAATTTTCTTCCCCTCCCAGAAGATTATTTTGCAGAGAGTTTTAACAGTTCTTTTCATATCTGATCAAGTTTTGTAGTTAAGAAGGCTGAATTGTTCCTTTATCCTTCAGGGTTTCCACTTATTTTTACAGCTACACAGCACCAGGAGAGGAGTCCCCAGCCTCCCCCATCTCTAGCCAGCTTCTGACTTCTACAGGTTGTGTCTGCTAAGAGTTAACTAAACCAGAGCTGACTGTTAAGGCAGCTTCCCACCACTCTGAGGAAACTACATTAAATCCTGTTAAGCCATAGTGATAATTTTAGGTCACTGTTGACTTACCTCCCTACCTGTAACTTCCTTCTCTGTTTGCATCCTTTATTTATTTATTTATTTATTTATTTATTTATTTATTTATTTATTTATTTATTGTTAATTTTGACATATTTTTATACAGGCAGCTGAAGTCAATAGCAGGGCCTTTCATTTTGTAAGTCAGTCAAACTTATGAAGGTGTCTTAAGTGTAGAGAGATTTGGCCAAGATGTCTCCCTGAAAGTACATCTAAAGTTTTAACAACTGTGACGATTGGAAAATACACACTATTTTGCCTTTTTATTGTCTTTGAATGTTGAAGGTAATGAACTTTTCTACGTATAAACGGGATGTCCCTCTTCTGCTGTATATCAGTTTGGAGGGGGAGAATCCAAGCATAAATAATCCATCAGCCCAGTTGCCTGGTATGAATTCAGACAAATATGTTTAACCAAACATGGATGCTTCAGAGGGTGTTCTTGTGGTTACTCCAACTGCTTTCGTTATACATTTATATTAACAATGTGTCTGCTCACCATGTGCAATAAAACAATTTCTGAGGCTCAGCCTCAGAACATGAGGCTTGTTCACCGCCTTAGATAATAGCACTGCTTGTTTGCACTGTTCTTATTGAACTTTCTAAATATATGTCATTTTCCTTTTCATTCTAGGAGTGATTGTACATTACAGCAATTACAGACAAACCCTTCCAGACAGTTTGAAGACCAAAACTTTCTTTGTGTGGAAGTCCAAAAGCAATTATTGGCATTACAGTTTAAGAGAAGCATTCCATCTCCATGATGCAACAGCAGTAGCTTTCTGTGGCATGTTAAATAAAGCAAATTGCTCTGTAGGAGACTAATACATGCAGAGCTGTTATGAAAAAATAAAATCATACAGCTGCTCTGAAAGAAATAGCAATCTCCTCTTCAAAAATATACAGAACTTCTTCTGGCACTGTTATAAACATAAGACACCAAGCATCTTTAACCTTTGCTGTTACCTCCTTGATGTTTCATATATTGCTTCAAGACTCCATAAAGATACAAATGTGCTAATTATCAGTCAGGTCAAAATGGAAGATGACAGCACTTTCATAATACACACCAGAATATAGAAGTGAGTTATAGATTTTTTTTTTTTTTTTTCATAGCAGTTTCAATTTGCAGAAAAGAAGAAAATGAATGGACTAGAGGCTAGAAGAGATGACCTTAAAGCTCTGAAAGTCATATTTTCCTATTGTGGGGGATTCACTCCCTTCAGTTATGCTATCAAAAATAATTAAATAAAATTTTCACCTAACATATCTGTGAATTATTCACTAAGCTCAGTTAGGTGTGTGAGTACAAAAAAAGGGGTGATCAAATACACTTAGAATTGAATGTCTCAGAAAAAGTTGCAATATTACTGCAAGAAAAACAATGAGCATTTTTCAGCACTTTGAGATCCTCATATTAGTAGCATGAGAGGCTTGATCCTAAAACATGATTAACTGTTCACCCTAAATGTATTTATACCAGTTGACAATCAGTCTGGAAAAAAAAAATTGTAAGAAGATGAAGAGGACACTATTACTAAAACAATAAATATATAGGACATAGTTGTCAGGTGAAAGAACAAAAATATGAGTATTCAGGAGAATGTATGCAATCAAAATAAATGGATCAAATATTACAGCAGCTCATTGGCATCTATAAATGGAGTTGTAGCAATTTTTTTTTCCAGATAAATTTCTGCTCTAGAGGATAGAGAAAGCTTTGAACAGAACAGAAAGGAATTGCTTTAACAGCTGCATTATAATAATGAAACATTAGAGTAGCTGATTTCCCCAGTCATCACACAGACTGTTGTTTTGAACAGTGAATGTGGTGAGGTTTGCAAAACAGAGAACACTAATTTTTATGAGACAAAGCCAGGTTTACTAGGACAGACCCTGAACATGAGGAAATTCACTTTTTTTAAAGAACAAATTAAGCCACTTTGCTTTCCTCTCCATCAGAGTGAATGCCTGTCTAAAAATTTGATGGAAAAGCTGAACAGAGTATAGAGCATTCTTGGAGGGAAGGAGTTGGAGAGAAAAGGTAGAAAAGGTTGGCCAGAATATGATGCTTTTTGCAAAGTTTCAAGTGCCAAGGCAAAGAGCAGACTTCCCATAAACATCAGCATGCAAAACAAGCATGTGCTTTCCTATATTGTACTGATGTTTTGACAAATATATATGTTTTTTTTTTTTTTTTTTTTCATTATAAAATGATTTGAGGGTGGTTAGTTAAGGCTAGTTATTAATTAATTTGGTATTTCTTCTGCCAAATATACTCTGGAAGGAATTGGCTTGTATCACCATTATGAGCCTTACACAATTCATAGAATCATAGAATGTCCTGAGTTGGAAGGGACCCACAAGGATCACTGAGTTCATCTCCTGACTCCACACAGAACCACCCCAAAATCAGACCTTATGTCTGATAGCATTGTCCAAATGCTTCCTGAGCTGTGGCAGGCTGAGGGCCCTGTGCCCGACCACCCTCTGGGTGCAGAATCTTTTCCTAACACCTAACCTGTCCCAGCCTGTCCAAGCTCCATGCCATTCCCTCAGGTCCTGTCGCTGTCCCCAAAGAGCAGAGCTCAGTGCCTGCCCCTCCTCTCCCCTCGCGAGGGAGCTGCAGGCCACCATGAGGCCTTCCCTCGGTCAGCTCTGCACTGGGCTGAACAAACCAAAGGACCTCAGTCACTTCTCATATATCTTACTCTCTAGACCTTTCAACATCTTCATAGCTCTCTTTTAGACATTCTCTAATAGTTTTATGTCCTTATGTTGTGGTGTCCAAAACTTCCTTTGTCAGGCCAGTCATGCTGAGCCTGATGCACCCTGGAGTACGGTTGGCTCTTCAGGCTGCCAGGGCACGCTGCTGGTTCATATTCAATTTGCCCTTAACTAGAACCCACCGATCCTTTTCTGGTGGGCTGCTCTCTATCCTCTTGTCCCCCATTCTGTAAACACAGCTAGGGTTGCCCCATCCCGGATGCAGTATCTGATACTTGCTCTCATTAAACTTCATATTGTTGGTGATTGCCCATCCCTCTAATTTGTCAAGATCTCTCTGCAAGGCCTGTCTACCCTTGATGGAGTCAACAGCTCATTCTAGTTTAGTGTCATCTGCAAATTTAGTGCAATGCAAACATCTGCAATACCTTCAAGTCCTGCATCCAAGTCATTTATAAAAGCATAATTAAAAATAAATAAATAAATAAAATAGAGTCCTGCAGAACCCCACTACTGACTGGCTGCCAGCCTGATGTAACCCCATTTATTATAATCCTTTGAATTGAGCCTGTTAGCCAATTGTTCACCCATCATATTATATATATATATATATATTATATATATATTATTATATCATATCATATTATATATATATATATATTATATATTTGTCTATATTTGTCCTGTATGCAGGACATTTTGTCCAGAAGGATACCATGAAAAACGGTATCAAAAGCTTTGCTGAAGTCCAAAATATTTAAATAAACTGGCTTCCTTTGGTCAACTAGGTGGGTAACTTTTTCATAAAAGGAAATTAAGCTTGTTAAAAAGGACTTTCCACTTGGGAATCGATGTTGGCTGTGACCAGATGCATTGGAAAGATGACTATATTGTCTTTCATGTGTTCTTTAACAATTTTCTCCATAATTTTACCAAGCGCTGAAGTGAGACTGACAGGCCTATAATTACCAGGGTCTTCTTTCTTGCCCTTCATGAAAATTGGAACAACATTTGCCAGTTTCCAGTTTACAGGGACCTCTCCAGATTTCCAAGATCATTGAAAAACAACTGACAGAGCTCTCAAAATGACATCAGCCAGCTCTCTCAGTACTCTGGAATAAATCCCAATAGGCCCCATAGACTTATATGCATCCAGCTGGAGCATCAAATCCTGCATGAGTTCAGAGTTGGTTGGAGTTTGCCATTCCTGTGGTCATGGTCCATCAGCCCCAGGTTCCAGGACTCAGGACAAGGGCCCAGGACTAGTCCCACCATGTTTCACTTTTATTAATGGTGTTGTGGCTCTGGGACAGAACTAAACCTAGCTCTTCTTGCTTGTTCCTAATGCTATGTGCATTGGTGTAGAAACATTTCAAATGTGCTTCATTTTACCCAGCACCTCATGGAGCAGACTGAGGGATCTCATTAGCATCCATTCCCTCAATTTTGTCATGCTGTCCTATAGCTTATCACTGGCAAGCGTGTTTTTATCACTTTACCCCTTCAAATCTAGTTTAAAGACCTATCAATCAACCCTGCTAACTCTTGCACAAAAATCCTTCTTTCCTCAGAGAAAGGTGTATACCATCAAGTGCCAGCAGGCTTGGTGTTGCATGGATCATCCCACGACCGAGAAGTCAGTGACACTAGCCTTTCAGCAACATAATGATCAGCTAGATCTCCCTGCTCATTTCAATATTGTTTCCTGCTACTGGAAGGTTAGAGGGAAAAATACGTGTGCATCTGATCCTTTAACCAATCTCCCCAAGGACCTAAAGTCCCTCTTCATTGACCTTGGCCTTCTCTTTACTACTTCATCACTGCCAATGTGAAAAAACAGTAATAGATTAATCATCATAGGGCTGTACCAGGTGAGTGAGTTTTCTGGTAATGGGCCCAAGGGAGGTAGCAGATTTCCTTATGTGTTGGGCCAGGTTGGCATATTGGGCCCTCTGTTCCCTTCAGAAAAGAGTCACCTATGACAACAACTCTTCTTTTTTTTTTCATGACAAAGCTGATGGTGATATGGAGGGTAGGCTGACTTGCTCTGGGTGACCCTTCCAGCCATGATGGACCTTCGACCACACTATCATTTACCTGGCCATCAAGTTCCAGAGCCTCATACCTGTTGTATAAGGGTACCTGGGAAGGTGAGGTTTGATTACATCCAGAATTAGATGACCAGAAACCTTATCACATCAGTTACAATGACAGATTAAACTGATTAGCAATAAACACTGATGAAATGTATGTGAAGCAGGGGCTGGACTGTGTGGAACTTCAGGTCGGCAATGGCAAAGTTGAGAGACTCTGGGTAAGGATCAAGGGACGGACGAATAAAGGGGATGTCGTTGTGGGAGTCTATTACAGACCGCCTGGCCAGGACGATAGCGCCGATAAATTATTCTTTACAGAACTAAGAGAGGCCTCGAGATTAACTCCTCTTGTCCTTATGGGGGACTTCAACTTGCCAGACGTTAACTGGGAGTGCCACACGGCTGACACGAGCAAGTCCAGGAGGTTCATGAAGCACCTAGATGATAACTTCTTGGTGCAGGTGCTAACGGAGCCAACTAGGAAAGGTGCCCTCCTAGACCTGTTGCTAGAAAACAGAGAGGGTCTGGTGGGAGATGTGGTGATTGGTGGCCGCCTTGGTCATAGCGACCATGAAGTGGTTGAGTTCAAAATTTACGGTGACAGAAGGAAAAGTGCCACCAAAACCTCATCCCTAGATATGGGGAAAGCGGACTTCAGGCTGCTCAGGGAACTAGTCAGCAAGGTCCCCTGGGAAACTGCTCTTGAAGGCCTCGATGTCCACCAGTGCTGGTCACTCTTTAAGCGATGCCTCCTAGAAGCACAAGATCAGGCAATTCCTAAATATCGCAAGTCAGGCAGGTGGGGCAGGAGGCCGGCGTGGCTGACCAGGGACATTCTAATGGAGATTAGGCGGAAACAGAGAGTGTTTTGCCACTGGAAGGAGGGCCAGGTGTCATGGAAAGAATACAGGGATGCTGTTCGTGTTTGTAGGGAGAAAGTTCGTGTGGCCAAAGCACACCTAGAGTTGAAGCTGGCTGTGTCTGTGAGAGAAAATAAAAAGGTTTTTTTTAGATATGTGAATGGAAAAAGGAGAACTAAGGAATACATAGGGCCGCTCCTTGATAGGGAAGGTCTCCTCACAGACAATGACATAGGCAAAGCAGAGACACTTAACGCCTTCTTTGCCTCTGTCTTCAATGCCGATGATGGGCTTCGGTACCCAGGGAGCCCTGAGCTGGAGGGCCGGGACGGTGGGGATGACAAACTCCCAACCGACCCTGAACATGTGCGGGATTTGCTACTCCACCTGGATCCCTACAAGTCCATGGGTCCAGATGGGATTCATCCCCGGGTGCTGAAAGAGCTGGCGGACGTCATCGCAGAACCTCTCTCAATTATTTTTCAACGATCCTGGGAATTTGGAGAGGTCCCGGTAGACTGGAAGCTGGCAAATGTTGTGCCGATTTTCAAGAAGGGTCAGAAAGAAGACCCTAGCAATTACAGGCCTGTCGGTCTCACGTCAGTGCCTGGTAAAATCATGGAGAAGATGGTTCTCGAACTTATTGAGGCACACCTGGGGGACAAAGCAGTCATTGGTCCCAGCCAGCATGGGTTTGTGAAGGGTAGGTCCTGCCTAACTAACCTGATTTCCTTTTATGATAAGATCACCTGTATGGTGGACCAAGGGAAACCAGCTGATGTGATTTTTTTGGACTTCAGCAAGGCTTTTGACACGGTTTCCCATAGGATCCTACTGGACAAAATGTCCACCATACAGCTAAATAAAAACATCATACGATGGGTGAGCAATTGGCTAACGGGCAGGGCCCAAAGGGTTATGGTAAATGGGGCTGCATCAGGCTGGCGGGCGGTCACCAGTGGGGTCCCTCAAGGCTCCATTTTAGGGCTGGTACTTTTCAATATTTTTATAAACGATCTGGATGTAGGAATAGAAGGTATTTTGAGCAAGTTTGCTGATGACACCAAACTTGGAGGAGTTGTGGACTCGAATGAGGGTGGAAAGGCCTTGCAGAGGGATCTGGATAGGTTGGAGAGCTGGGCGATCACCAACCACATGAAGTTCAATAAGAGCAAGTGCCGGGTCCTGCACCTGGGACGGGGAAACCCTGGCTGCACGTACAGACTGGGCGATGAGACGCTGGAGAGCAGCCTAGAAGAGAGGGATCTGGGGGTCGTGGTAGACAGCAAGTTGAATATGAGCCAGCAGTGTGCCCTGGCAGCCAGGAGGGCCAACCGTGTCCTGGGGTGCATCAAGCACGGCATCGCTAGTAGGTCAAGGGAGGTGATTGTCCCGCTCTACTCTGCGCTGGTGCGGCCTCACCTCGAGTACTGTGTGCAGTTCTGGGCACCACAGTATAAAAAGGACATGAAACTGTTGGAGAGTGTCCAGAGGAGGGCTACGAAGATGGTGAAAGGCCTGGAGGGGAAGACGTACGAAGAACGGCTGAAGTCACTGGGCCTGTTCAGCCTGGAGAAGAGGAGGCTGAGGGGAGACCTCATCACAGTCTACAACTTCCTCGTAAGGGGGTGTCAAGAGGCAGAAGACCTTTTCTCCATTAACACCAGTGACAGGACCCTCAGGAACGGGGTTAAGCTGAGGCAGGGGAAATTTAGGCTTGACATCAGGAGGGGGTTCTTCACAGAGAGGGTGGTTGCACACTGGAACAGGCTCCCCAGGGAAGTGGTCACTGCACCGAGCCTGTCTGAATTTAAGAAGAGATTGGACTGTGCACTTAGTCACATGGTCTGAACTTTTGGGTAGACCTGTGCGGTGTCAAGAGTTGGACTTGATGATCCTTAAGGGTCCCTTCCAACTCAGGATATTCTATGATTCTATGATTCTATGAAATATTCTCCAACTAGTCCCCAAGAACTGCTTCTTGAAAACCTTTCGTCATCCAGAGCTAAGCTTTTTATATACTGACCTAGCTTTAAATATAAAAGCAATTCTTCAGAATACAAAAGAGAATATCCAAAGAAAATGTTTCTCTGAAGCTGAGGAAATAGCCTGAGTGTTCTTAATTGTCTAACCACACAAACATTTTATGGAAATTATATACCCTTCAAAAATGTATCACTCTTACTCCTTGTATCTGAACAGCTTTGTAGTTGCAAATAAACAACAACAACAACAACAACAACAACAAAACCAACAGAATATCAGTTTTCATTGAGGGTGGAGAGACCTTATAACAATAAGCAATAAAGTGACAAAATCAGTGAAACAGGAACTCTCCCATTGCCTGTGTCTGCACACTACTTGCAGAGCGGCCCTCTGCCTGGTGAGGACTCTCCCAGTACTGTAGCACAGATAAAGAGGCTTGAAGTTCAGCGCTGTGTCAGGAGATCAGATCTCACGTTCAATAGCAGGTTGTCTGAAAAACAAAACAGCAAAAGGGGAGAAAAGACACTCTCAAATGACTTCTACTGAAGAAGCCAGTCTTCCCTTTTCCCACCTTGAATGGCTTTTTAAAAAGCTGAAAATATGTGGGGTTAAAAACTGAAATATGTGGGGTTTGTGAACAACATAATTAAAAATAAGTCATGAGGAAAATAAGAGCTTACTCTCTTAAATAAATGATCACAATTAACCACCAAGACCAGAGCCTGGCTCCTTAGGAAGTGTGTGCTCGAAGTATCCTCGCTGCAGAGAGCAGTGTCACAGGCATTAATAGAGGAGCTCCCCATGCTGATGGGCCTGCTAGCAGGAGTGGCCGTGGTGGGATCCAGCCGTCTGTGGTTTAACATGATCCATCAGCTGATTTCTTGTTCTGCTGCAAGGCAGATCATTGACACCATTCTGGTTTCATCTGTTGCCTCAAAGCCAATTTCACTGCATATAAGCGCTTCATTCAGAGCACAGAAAAAATACATTAGCGAAACAATATAGTGTACTGTACAACAAGGATTTCCTGCACTGTAACTCTACAGCTCACCAGGCGAAAAACACTTCTTTTTATTCTAGTTCCCCAGGGTGCTACATGGAGACACCAATCCTGAGACGGATTAACTGTGGCGCTTTCATCAAGAGGAACTTGTCTTCACTATGACTTTGGAACAGAAAGGACGTGCTATTACCCTCTGACTTTGAAAGAGAAAAGCTTTCTACCTACATTCCTCACTTGCTTCCAGAGTTTAGCTCATAGGGATTAGAATTTGCTAGATATAGGATAAGCCTCTTTCAAAATACTCATTTCAGGAAAGACGGAGATAGCTTTCAGATATCTTTACTGGGTGTTTATTAGTCTTAAAAATAGGTAAATCAGAATTAAAGGACAAGGGCAATATTAAATTTCCACATGAAATACATGAGAATAGTCAGGAAAAAAAAAAGGGTGTTTTTTTTTCTTTTTTTTTTTGGTTTGGTTTGTTTTTTTTCTCTCTTTCTGTGGCTTTTATGTAAGATTTACCATTCCAAAGCAACTTTTTTTTTTTTTTTCCTCTAACCAACAGGTGAGTTTGCAGATACTTCAATCTTTGATTTTGGGAACCTGACTTGACCCATGTTAAAGGAGAATAAAATTTCTGGCACCAGGTACTTAGTATCTCCTGCATGTCAATGTTTCTGAAAAAGTACCAGGCCACACTCCTACTCCAAGAGTGATATATCCCATGTGATTTGAATGCTGTCACTAAGATTTCTGATAGCAGCCTGGACCAGAATTGCTGCGTGGCTTTGTATGATAATTTTCTCTATGTAATTATACAGAGACACAAGAATACAGTGATTGGCTGATGTTATGTAGTGAATTGGAAAAAAATATGCACAGAGTATAGAACAGAAGGTAACATAATTCAACAGATACTGCAGATAAACATTAAATAAGATGGATGGGTCTGCTGGCTTAAGTAGGCTGGCTTCAGCTTCTGCTGAAGTCATAGTAAGAGCAGAAATCAGCATATTAAATTCAATAACATTTGCAGAGACACACCACTTCATTCAATCACAATCTACAATACTGGATTCAACTTTATTAATGCTTTATTTTTTTTTTTCATCGTTTGAAAATGTCTTCTTTCTCTAGTGAGGCATGTTTTACTGTTAATAAAATGGGTGAAAATGAAACCAAGTGTCTCCGAAATTAAACTGATTTTAAAGTAAACTGCATGTATCCATATCTGTATACATATACACACTGATATAAGAATAGGTTAATTTTTCTTTATCCATGTCATTTTCATGTTCACTATATAACAGATACCTTTTTTTTTTTTATGTTTCTGAATATGCAGTTTTGTGTAAGCAATTTTAAAGGATAACATCACTGTAAGAGTGGACATTCAAGCAGGAATGGAATAAAATATTACATTTGTCTTGCAGTGGAATTGTTTTTGTTTTATATGACTCATTAAGACTTTCCAGAGACTAATGAGAATTACATTTGAATAAATTAAAAGATAATTAATATGTACCTGTTTCCATTTAACAGCAACATTTCTTTACATTGTATTATTATTATTAAACATTAATATTATGGTACAGTTTACAGAACATTACAGAGAAGCAGCATGCACAGGTAATACTCTTTTGCACTGCATTTATGGGCCTTTATTAACTGTATCAGTAGAAAAATCATTACAGTGCTTCAAAATGCCAAGAACAATATATTAGAGTGAATATACAAATTATCCCACTCTTTTAATGAGCTCCCAAATTGTCATTTCCCTTACGATCAGAACATCTTCTCCTGTTGGCTTGGGGAGGACCATTATACTTGGTCTAAGGTGACACTACACATTCTTACAATAACAAAAGAGTTTGCTTTAAGAACTAAACGTGTTCTTTAAACTTTCCAGCTAGTTACACAAGTGGTCTATTTTCAAGAAGATATTAGACAACTTAGAAGAACAAATGTTTTTAAAAATCAGTCTTTTGTTCTTCCATTTATCCAAGGCAACAAACTAAATTAAAACCTTTTCAAAATGGGGGCATGTAGAAGTTTTACTCTGATAGCAGACCAAAAACCAGTTTGTGGCATACATAAAATATTGCTTATCTAAAATGTGCTTAAACATATATGTATTTTTCCTGTAAGTTACAATAGATAATTTTCTTATTAACTATTTAGTTTTCAGAAGAGTGTTCCTTGGTTATTGTTTGTCAAGAAATTCAGTATGCGTAGATATTGCAGTAGCAAAATTGAAATTCTTGGAGCCGATTTATCTTCTGAAGAGAAATCAGGAATTCTAAAATCTTAAAATGTGGAAATGGAAATGACAGAGTATGAAGGAGATCTTGTTTACTTTCACTACTGGAAACTTCATTTAATTATGGCTAAAAATTCAAGAACAAACCCAGTCTTCCTAATGCACAGGTGTATAATGGCAATCATTCAATTTACAGCAGCAGAACCAGGATAAGGATCTGGCCCCTGAGCTGGCAGGAATGCCATATGATATCTGAATGGTAATTTTCTCTGTATGTTCAACAATAATGCCTCAGACTTGACCTTTGGCTTTGTTGTCACCAAGTATTATCATATGTATAATTTGACCTTTCTCAGTTGCATGAATGCTTGGCCTTGAACTCCATCTAACCTTCTAGGAGCTGTAAAGATAATTTCTATACATTTGCAATAAGGTCTCTGATTTGACCTCTGACTCAAATGAACAATAATTTCTTAATATTCCCATTCCTCCTAAGACTATTTCCCATAATAGTATAATAATAAGGCAATAAAATGTCCTTCAGTGTGAACTCATGTTATTCTAAATTTTGTAGGTCTGTGCTTCAGGGCATGCACAGTTCATTGTATTTCTGTGTTGTCAAAGGACACTATCAGGGCATCAAAAGTTTCCAGAATTTAAGTCAAAGTGAGTGAAAGGACAAAAGTGATATTATTTAACTGTGTCTGTAAGCAGACAAAACTAAAGACAAAAGTAACATTTATTTAGGAATAGTAAAAAAAAAAAAAAAAAAAAAAAAAAAGCATATCTTAGCAATAGCAGAAGACCAGAAATAACCTTTGTGTTTCTATGGAAGAGTCTTAAAGCAGAAAAGTATTCAAGTAACATTTTAGTTCTACTTTTTGAAAAAAAAAATTAATAAGTCAATAATCATATATGATCATGTATGATCACATATGATCATATATGAATAATCATATATCATATAAATCATAATCAATAATAAATAAACGTAATTGTATTCTGCACTGAAGTATAGTAACTGTTTTTTTTTTTTTTTTTAAAAAGTCTGTCTTATATACTGGAGTATTTTCTTTTACAATTAGAGGTCATGTTGATGTCATTAATGAAATATTTAATCCTGTTACCTAGAGTAGGTTAAAAAAAAAGAAAAAAGAAAAAAAAAAAAAAAGACCAAGACTCACAACTTGCTTCATGCCATGCTTGCCTCTGTTACGAAAGAGAAAAACTGGTGGCTTTTCAGGTCTCATCCCAGAAAGTTGTGCACAAGCAGGCAGGCCTTGACCAGGGACTATTTGCAGTGGTGTGTTTTGCATTCAGGTCACAACCCTAGCTTTTCTGTCCTGCTGCAATTTTCTGGATTTCAGGAAACTCAGTAAAGGGTCTTCTATAATTTTCATATTAACAGGATGGATACCTATCCTGGTTGCTGCTCTGTTTGGTACCTTAGGACAAGCTGCTGGGAAATGGAGAGTACTAACAAACATTTTCAAGTGATAACTAGATGTTAACAAACCTGTGGATTGTGAAAGACTGGATACTTTATTTAAAAAAAAAAAATCACAATGTTCCTTGGAATTTATGTGTCTTATGTGCCTTGGATGATGATGGAATTTTCACTCCATTTGTAAAGAGGGAGATGCCGAGAATAGCTTCTCAAATAAGCAGTCCCTGAGAAACTGCACTAAAAAATCTTAGAATCGATTGAAGATTCCAGGTCCATTGGAATCACATTTTAATAATGTTGGAACACAAGAAAAATGCAAAATATTAGAAGTGTGTAAAGGATCTATGACCATATTTTGAATGGATTCAACCTTATGACTTACAACGTATGTGGTGCACAAGTACCTTTTCCAGATGTGCCAGACTGCAAAATTACCTTTCCAATTGCTTGACTTTCCTTCAGCACCTAAAGCTCTATTTCAAGCCAAATTTTGCTTAGAGTGAATGTTAATGGGTTATACTATATATGATGTACAGTACAGAAGTTTTCATTTTTCATGCAGCTATACCCAAAATATGAATGTTTGAATAGTGACTAAAAATAGAAAGATCACATTTGAAGGTAAGTAATTCAGGAACTTGTCCCTGTATAAATATAATGTAAAAGTTATATACTTACAATGTGGGCTCATGGATAGGATAAATGCAACAACCAACATGGGACAATTGAAAACCGTACAGGAAACAGTGACTGGAACACCAGCTGCCACACATTGCTCACATTTAGCTGATGTCAAAGCAGAGAAGAATTTTTGGGAACATGAAAGGACTTTGACAAGACCAGCTGCAGCCAGGACATTAATGAAAGGAACTCTGTGGCAATACTTTTGCATACCTCTGTGGCATTTACCTTTGTGCCATGACGTGGATCTACACTGTGTCTTCTTTTTCAGTGACCCCGAAAAACATCCTGCATCTGCTATGTGCAAGATTCTCCATGCATCCTTTTTAGTTAGGAAACAAGAAAGATTCTTTTTTTTTTTTTTTGGTGTGTGTGTGTCTTGAAATGGTGCTTCTGGAAAACTAATTTGCATGGCTTTTGCTCTCCACAGCTATTCAAGCCAAAGTTCTTTTGTGAAAATGAGTCTTTTCTACTCAGAGCTGAAGTGTACTTGTTACTGGTAGTAATGCTGTGACATGATCAATGTCGGCTCTCCTCCTTATACAAATTGCTCCTTCCGAGCTATCTGTCTTACTATCTAAGTTTTCTTCCCCACTTCAAAGGCTGGTGACACAAGACTAGCCCAGACACATCACTTGAGATTAATCAGAAGCTTCAGAGCTCAGAGAACAATATAGGAGATAAAGGCCAAATTATTAGTAGAATATGCAAATAGAAAATCAATTCAACACCTTTACGCTGCTCTCCTTTTTTTTGCTTTCCATTAGGGCTGTATGCATTCTGATCTCAGTGGCAAGGGTAGCCTTCCATGGTCACCTAGAGGTCAGCTGCTGCAGGACAGAGGGGAAGATTGAGAACTGAAGGATGAAGGTGCCTGTAGCTAATCAGATCTGCCCAAAACATAAAGGGTTTCTTTGGCAACAAAAAAATACTTTGCGTTCTTTAAGATTAGGGAGATATAGTCTGGTTGGCCAAAAAAAACAGAACATTCAGAAAAGCTTGGCTCCAGAGCATATCTCTATCTTGAATAAGCAGATTAAGAATCACTTACTCTAAACTGTTTTCCCAACAAGAGCAAGCTTTGAATGTTTGGCTCAAGAGAAACTAAAAGTGCAAAACCTCAAGGATGAAGCTTTTGAGTTCTTGTTTTGTCAGCTCAGACCTTCCAGAAAAAAAATGCAAAATTGACATTGTTCTCTGATCTGAGCACTTGAGACTTTCACTAACTTCATGAATCCTTCCAGAAATGTCCAACAACCTCCACTCACCACTGAAAGTATTCTCATTGTGTCCAAGGGAAGTGGCTGAGATGTGCTCAGTGGTTTGCTCCTGGTGCTACTCCCCTCCATCTCCTGGATTGCAGGGCAACAAAACTGAGTGCAGGACAGCAACATGGTGATGGCCAGTGCAAGGGTGATGCACTGTGTAGGGGCATGGGACAGAATTCTTCAGCTCTTTCCTTTGAGCCTCAGAGAACCCATGCCCTTGTGGAGGGAGCCTCTGGTGGGAGCCATCACTCAGGGAGGCGGGACCTTGGCTGCTGTTGGCCAGGTCCTAAATATTCTGGCAAACAAAAATGGGTCTGCAAGGAAGCAATGAGATTTACAGAGTCCTGAAAACTGCTGCTTATAAAAACTCCTCAGACTCCTCAAGGTAATTCTAGTCTTTCTTAGTAAAATGTAGAAGGTCAGTCTGGGAGAGAAATCAGACTTGCTGATAAAGCAGGAGACCCCAAATGCCCAGAGCTGCTGGGGGACACATCCAAGACCACAGTTCAAGCCTTGACTTAATGGAGGGTTCCCAGACAGTCACTGAGGACAGAGAGAGGTAAGGATAAGACGAACTGCAGTTTCACCCAGATTTATGTTTTAATGTATGTGCTAATTACCAGCAAACAAGACAGGTGGTATCACTGCTTCTCTTCGCCCTCACTATAGACCTCATGGTTTGTTCAATCCTGCCTTATTTCCCCATCATTATAAACCAGAGCTTGCTCTCAGTCAGTTAGCAGAGAGAGACTGAAGTGTGATACAGGCTTGCTCAGGGCCTTTTCTTCCATATGACAACACAAGTCTAGAGTATCCCAAGTGCCTTGCCCCAGCACATTGTATTTCAGGCAGCAAAATTCTACTGGTTTCTGCTGGGAAGATGGGAAGCTGTGCTCTATGCTACATTAACTCCCTCTCACTCATCTGCCTTCATGCATCTCACCAGCATCCTCTGTGGCAAAAGAGTCAGCTGCCTTGTACTCACCATGCAGCACCATGGGGCAAAAGGACATATTGGGCAAACTACAGCAGAAGAAAATACATGTTCATGGGTTATAAATTTTCTCATCTACTGGTAACCTCAGAATTATTGCTGCATGTTAGCAAAAAAAAAAAAAAAAAAAAAAAAAAGGGAAAGGGAAAAGAAAAGGGAAAGGGAAAGGGAAATGGGAAGGGGAAGGGGAAGAGGAAGGGGAAGTTGGGCTCAAGCATTTATGAAATCCAAATTCCTCCCACCCCCTGCAAACTGCTTTCTTATGCACTGGATTACAAAGTTTCCAAGGCTGGATTAAAGAGGCTGCTATAAAACAGCTTGCCTGACACAAAACTATATTTGAATTAGCAATGTAATAAACCACACCAAGAGGGAGGGCCTGCTCATGATTCAAGGACATCATCTTTTGTATAATTTTTCCAGCATCATAAATTTCTGCATGAGCTCCTAGCAGGATAGCAATGCTTTGAAATATATTGAATAGGTGTCTTTCATAAAATGTTATACATGGAACAGAATTACAGTATCTAGATCACATTTCTTTGAGATTAGTCTAATTTATACATATGAAGCTCAATGGCAGGATTTAAAACCTTGTGCTCTTAGATGCAAAGTTACGTTTTACTTTTCTGAGACCTTTGTGCTTAGCTGGGGAGTGTTTGTTGTGATTGAGGCATTTTCCTAAACAGGGAGGTGGACCACTTAAAACTTCTTGGTATGGAAACCCCACCAGTTTGTCCACCTCTTACAATCTCTTCTCTCCCGCAGTTGTCACAGCAACAACTTCAGTATTTGAAAGGAATCTACTGCAATAATCTCAGCCTGTGATCTTTGACAGGCTTATAACGAAGGAACAGTCTGTTAATGCTGACATAAACATTTTGAAAACCTAGAGGTGCAATTATTTCGTGTTGTTTAGGAAGTCAGCACTACGTGGTCAAGAGAACAGCATTCTGCAAAAATATTTACTCATGCAATTTCCTTGCGAGAAAAACAAACGTTGACTACAGAGCTGAACTGGGATTCCAGCCCTGTGGTTTCAGCAGCAAGAATTTTTCTTTGTCTCCTGTACATTTATAGCTCATATTTTCCCTCATAATCTCATGACATCTTTCAGATAATTCTAGGGTAATACACATCTCTGTCCAGTTGCTTTTTATTTTAAAAAGACAGAACATTAAAAAAAAATAAAAATCAGCCTGAATTAGATCTAATCCCAAACTGGTCACCTGATATACCACTTGCAATAAAAAGACAGTGACAAATGCTTCGCAGACAGCCAGATGCAATCGAAGTTTTTTGTCTGTTTAGAAAACAAAGCTGTTAGTTCTGCTCAGTGGAGGGCATGGCAAACTCCTCCATGCTGCGCTCAGCAAAGCAGCCCCGTGCCTTGCAGGCGAAGCAGAAGCTGGAGCAAGCCAAGAAGTCTGTGCTGCACTTTGGAGCCACAGACAGAGTTGTGCCGGGGAGCCCATTCCTCTCGGAGCAATTTTCTCCAGGAGTGCGAGGGCTCCGGCGGTCCTCGGGGGTGAAATCCATCACGCTGCACGCTGCACTCCATCAAGCGGGGCTCCCAGAAAGGGTCAAGTGGTCCGCTGCCATGCTGTTTGAGCTCATCAGAGACATATTTAATTTAATTAAGGTTGTCAGCACTATTGATTTTGGCAGTTTCAATTACCGCGCTGTTATGGCTTCTGGATCTACTGATCTGTGATGAGCCCTATCAGCACTGGCACACATTGAGGAAAAAGCCCTTTGTCTCCTTTAAAACCTGACACATCCTGCCATAGGCCATAACTTATTGCTTTTATCCAGCCCAGCTCCTCTTCTGTTCCTCATAATTAATTTCTCATTAGACAGCTCTTTATTGTTTAATTTGTGCAGTTTATAATCAAATTGGGCACATTAATTGTAGCTGAATTTAAGGCTAATGAAAAATAAAGGTTTTCAATAACTTACTCTTCAATTATTTCAGACAAGATAAAATAAAACACTTTAACAGTTGTCAGCTTTTTAAATTATAAATTGGGTTGTTTAAAGAGCATGGGCATTTAGGAAGCAGTTATCACACATTTAGTAATTATAAATCCTATGCTGCAGTACAATTATTAGGATATATTTACAATTCCTCTTAGTTTTTTCCACCCTGTTGTTAGTTAACTGTATAACATCTAATTGTTGGTGGTTAAAAATAGCATCATCTGAAGTCTCTGGTCCTGATTCCTCCTCTTCCACAGGCTGAGCTGTAAATCAGAGGCACTTCTGGGAAAGTCCACATCCATAACACTGCACCAGAAGTGTCGGGGTAAGGCAAAGAGGATCCTGTTTGCTAAAGAGTTTATAAAATTCTGCTCTTTCTCTTAGGCAGCATTGTATGGTTCAGCCCCTTTCCTTTAAGAAAACAATAATGTGCTATTTATGTTTTATACACATTAAGACCAGGACATCAGATAGTAAAAATCAGTAAATTCCTGTTGATGTAGGCTACAATATCTCTTATGATGCACATAACTTCCTGTTAGCAATGGGGAAACCAAAGCAGAGAAGCAACTTACTTAAGATGGCATGTTGGAGCTGAGGCCAGACTTCTGGAACAGGCTTTGCTTGGTATTTTTTATTTTCACACTTTTGCAGTGAATGTTGAATGAAGGAAAGGGAACGGTGAAGACAATGGGTTGATAAATACAGATAGCAGCTACCTTCTTCCTTGATAAGGTGAAAAATGGAAAAGCTGAGTTTCTGTCTTCACTCAATGGCTGGATGTAACCCACAACATTTTAAGTGTGGGTAAGAAAAGCAAAGGAATGGCTGTGAGTTTCACACCTGCACAGAGAGGAAAGGAGAGTGCTGAGAGTAGCTTGAGCATGAAGGGATGCCAGGGGAATTTAGGACCTCCTGTGAGACCAGGACGCTACATTGTGTGAGAGTAGGTACTTAGTCTGGCTATAGAGGAGAGACTGGAAGCTGAGTATCCCAGTTTCTGGAAAAGGAAAAGCATCCTTATTGTCTCTTAAGAGAGACATTCAGCCTCTCTTTCTTAAGGAGCAAGCAGGGTAACTTCAGTTGGATAGGGAAGTCTGATACTTTGGTTCAAATACCCACCCTCAGCAAGGGGTCTGGAATTGATACTCCACCTCTCCCCAGAGCAGTTTAACCCCATGGGCATTCCTTATGCTCCATCTGGGCATAAAGCAACAGAGGGAAAGGCCAAGTAGCTAGGATGCTACTGGCAGGCTGGGTGGCCAGCATCAGCACGTGCCCAGCCCAGAGTCCCCAGGGCAGGGACATCTCACTGCAGCATGCACATGGTGTACTAAGTTGCTTCCCAGCCCTGCCTGAGCAGCCTTGTGCCTGCCCATATCCCAGCCCAGATGGAGAGATGGATTTGCATGGGAGAAGGAGTGGCAGAGCTGAAGGGTATGCCTGGCATCTGTGTACCAGAAAATATGCAAATTTAATCACTACATCCTACACTACATACGCTACATACATCACTGCTGCAAAAATTCAGGGCTGATGCTTTGATTCTCAGTCACTTGATGTGTGGTTTCTTTTTCATTTAAAAAAAAAAAAAAAGTCTATGTTGTTTGAAGAGGAAAAATTCTCTATTGTTATCACAAGTTCTGCTTGCTATCCAAATCCTGTTATGAGGTTGTACAAAATGAGAAGGCAGTGTCGGAGATTTTCTTTGCATACCCCACTCTGAACTGGGAATATTTTCTGCTGCAATGAAGTATGTTCATCCAAAATTCCTAGGTGGGGATCCTGCCCTTGTGGATTTGTAGGAATTTTCTAATTTATGTTTCACTTCCTGCCCAGAATGAATAGCTGGTCAATACTACTAAATGTTTCAGCACCCTGCATCTTCTCTAGCTCAGAATTACTGGGGACAGAGGGAGGAGGTCCAGTCTCCCCCAGCAATCCACATTAGAACCACCAATTGAATATGATGACCTCCTCCTGACCAGCTTTTTGGAAGGGGAAAAGAGAAGAGCTTTCTTCAACAAGGGCACAAGAAACACGTGGTGCAGCACATTCACCCCGAGCTTGGTGTGGGGGCAGAGGAAAGCAGTGTGCACTGGGGGGACGAGTGCTGCTGGAAACTCAGTGTCTGATAAGGATACGTGGGAACAGCAGGGGAAAAACAGATCAGCAAGTCCTGAGTAATGCACGATAAGGAGGCAGGATGCACTTTGTCCTCATCTGTACTTGATACTACGCGTCCAGCGAAAGCACAGGCACACCTGATGAGCAGCATATGCTAAGGTTATGCTCTTTAGGTTGCTTTACCTTACTCCCCTAGCAACTTTTGGCACAACTCATTTCCAAGAGGGAGCTCCTACACTGTTGTGCTCTTCCTTCAGTTAACCTGAAATTCGTGTATATGTATATATTTCCAAAAAGCTTGGCCAAAGATGCGCACACTTGCTAGGACCCAGTGCCATCCAAGTACACAGGAGCCACAGGCTTTCCATGCAGTTTGCACTTGGTCATGACCCTTTTTTCAGCTGGCATCACCCACAGGACAATCACGTCCCGTAATTTCTAGTTGGCATCTACCTGTGAGTAGGGTTGCCAGACCTACTTGTATATGCACAGAGTAGGCATCTGAACCCTGTAAACCTTTCTCACTTTTAATTTAAAAATAACAGAAAGATTTTTAAAGGGAAATTTATATAAAAAATATTAATAATAATTGTTCCCAGGCAAAGTCACTTTCAGCCAAGTTTCAGCTGTGAGGAAACTTTTATTAGCCAAGAAATGAACTCATGAAAAGAGAGGTTTATAATGGAAACGCTGAGAGACTGCAGCAGCACCACTAACAGGTGCCACTGCTACAGCAATGATAACGTGAATGAGACTTTTAAAGCAGCAATTGCCAGAGCTTCGCCCACCCATGCAGCTAAAAATCTATCAAGATTGCTATTACAAACCTCTGTTTTCAGGGTTTTGATACTTTAGTCATAAAAACTATCTTAGGCTGAGAGAGAGAAAATAGAGACAGAGCACTCCAGGGCAGTTGAAAATAAAATAAAATAAATAATAATAATAAAAAAATCCATATAATTGTTTTGAAGGATCTCTTTGGGATTTCATAATTAAAAAACAAAGCAAAACAAAACAAAAAACTACCTCTACAATGAAATTTGGCATTTTTTTTTTTTTGTGTGTGTGTCAATAGAATTAACTGAGGAGGGTTCTTTTTGTTTGGTTGCATTTTAATTTAGAGTCTTAAGAAAGCCGGAGGCATTTTTTTAATCTTAAAAAAAAATTTACAGCTCAATTAAGGGATAACAGAAATAAACCAGGATTACCCGTGTGTAATTACACAAAGTCCAAGAAAACAATATACTATCACTACCCTCTTGGGTAATTTGAGCAGTCTCCATAGGATTTCCAGAGGCAAGAAAAGGAAGGTTGAAATTGCAGCTTATACCTGAGCATTTACTGCAAGATAGCAAAAGACTCCCAGGTACAAAAGACCACAGAGGTAGATGGAAAGACACCTCCCAGTTTTGGATCAATCTTTTAACAGTCTTAAAGGATATGTTATGATCCTAAGTAAACCCTGAACTAGGGCATGAGATCAACCCTATTCCTCGAGGTCTCTTAGTGCTCCTGACAATTTTGCTCCCTCTGCCTCCCTCATGTCTAGCCATACACAGTATTTGAGTCCAGTCTGCACTTAATTACATATACCTGGCTGACAGTAACTATAATCAGCACAGCGTACATATATCTGAAGGCAGAAACCAGTATTTAGTGCTTCCTGGCCAAGGAAGAGTACAGGTTTTCTATATATTTCTAATTAATCCTTACTTTGCTTTAAGATGTGAACGCATCTTCATTGCCACTACTTGGGATTAGCAAAGTCAGTCAAATAACCTACCATGCTCCTGCAAGAATAGGAGAGTATTGCAGAAGAGCTAGCTGGGGAGGAAAAAAGCTTGGTCCTAACTTCTGTGTTCTGAGAAGGACTGTGTGAACCCAAGGAAGGCACTTTTTGACTGCCTGACAGTACTTGCAGCACTGAGGCCCCAGTGACATGTTAGCTGGACATAGATCTTCCTGTTTGGACATAGTATAGCTGGCTCAGATTCAACCCATTTAGATTTGATCTTTTTATTCCTGAATGATTCACCCAAGCTTCAATGTTTTCAGTGTAATATGTACATATATATATATATATATATACACACACACACACATATACATGGTGGTGGATACAGGGATCCAGACTTGACTGGTGGTGGATACTGGAATCCACACTTGAATGCTTAAGAAAATTGACCATAAAACCAGTGTCTATCACTTTTTTTCCAGCAGGAAGTACCAAGGAAAGGGATTGATTCCATCTGTAATTACAATATCAGTTTTATTATAAACATCCCAACCTGGAATTAAACAGGAGTGTGTGAGTAGCAGCACAGTATACATAGGTACTGGTGGGTACCTTTTCTGTAATTCAAAACAGACATGTCATGTTTTCCTTAAGAGCAGTCAGGTAGAATGTAGCTATCCCTCTATCACTGCCAGCATTTCCTACCTGGGCCAGGCCTACATATTTATTGGTTTTAAGAATAAAGTGGACCTGTACTCAGCTGTATTTGGTTAAACTTGGTATGAATGGATGGGAAGGAAAGGTGGCTTTCAATCCCCAGGTCCTTTACCAGCCTGGTGATAAGACGTTCATTCCTCACTGTATTGTAGCAGGGTATTCTAGCCTGTGAACTAGGTTAATTTACACCAGCTGCTAGTCCTGTATGGACTGGGCAGACATAACACCGAGACCCTGGGAGGCTCCTTGTGTGTTGCAGAAATCCCCGGCCTCCCCTCTGGAGCAACCTTTCAGCCTTTAGGGCTGCAGAGACAGTACAAAGCATCTGAAGCTCAGGGCCTAACATTTTCTCTTCGAATGTTTCATATTTATTTTTCAAGGTCTGAACTATTTGCTTATAAAGCTAATATGACCAGGAGAGTAAAAATGAACACTGACTCTCAGATTTGACTTTTTTGACTCTGTTCAACCCAAAACATTCTGTAGACTCAGAAGAGGAGTGCACAAGGAGCACCTAAGGCAAGGGTTTTGAAACTGAACACAGATGCTACTTCTGTTCATTTGGGACCAGAACCTATTTTCAGACAGGGAGTGCAGATGTATATTTATTTATGTATATTTATTATATTTTGCTCTTTAATTTGAAGGTACTTACTGTCTTTTCCCTGGCAGCGGGGTATTGGAGAGGATGAGATTGCAGACTCAGAGGAATGACCCTTTCCATTCCATTTGCCCTTATTTATAAGTGATGGCCTCCTTTTATTTATTTATTTATTTTATTGCTCAGAGGAGTGGGGGGCACACCTCCCTGTTCTGTCCTTCAGGCAGTTCACTGCGTCCACTGTATTTCAACAGGAGCTAAAGACCTGGTTCTACTTACCCTCCCCCAAAAGGTCTCTATTAATTGTTTTCAAATGTTGGCAGCCACGTGAAACCCTGCCTAGCAAGTCTGGCTCCTTATATGATTTTTATTAAAATTCACTTTGCACACAAGGCACATGAGATTTATGGCTGAAACTAATAGGTTAGTTCTCACTAAGACATAAATCCACAGGCTGTTTATTGAGGCTCATGGACATTGAGAACACAGGTAATTGTTACTGTGAGTGTTCAGCTTAAAAATAGTCAATCATGTCTCTAAGGAAATCTGTTTAACTAAACAAACCACATAAGCTTCTGAAAAATTATCTATGATGGTGAATGGAAGGGCTGTGCTGGGTAACTTCTGTATCTCATCTGCACAGTTTAATTTCACTCAGAACACTTTTCAAATTTTCCTCTTACAGGGTGTCTTACATTGTAAAAAGCAAATGTAAAAAGGATCCCATTCATTTTCACTCCGCATATTTTGTTTCAAATATCCTCAGTTTAAGCATAAGAAATTCTACTTTCCTGCTACTGACTCCTGTAAACTCCAGATGAGCTTTTGCCCATCCAGTTCATCCTGGCTCACTCACAATCACAAGCTGCCATGCAAACCCAGTGAACAAGTATGATGGACACGTGATGTAGAGTCCTGACACGTCCTCTTTGGGTCTGATCACTTTGCCATGTGCTAACAATTGCCAGCTAGACTTGCTGGTGAGCCAGCTGGGCTCTGGAAGCCATTTAGATGTGTTAGCTCAGAACTGTGCTCAAGCAAAGAAGTACTGCTTCTCAACATTACGTTACCTTTCAGCAAGACCCAAACCTGTCTAAATGGCTTCCAGCTCACATCTGTTTTGCAGCATGTCAGCTCACAAAGGAGAGGCAGGTAGCTCATGCCACCTGAGTGGATTCTTTCTTCTCTGTTGTGCTGACAATGTGATTGTGAAATGAAGACGTGGACAACCTTCCTGCCCCAGTGATTAGGTTACCCAAAACAGGCTCCTAGCATCCTGAGATGACAAAGGACATCTTTCCTCTTCTATCACCCTTCCAGAAGGATGTGATATGGGTCTCATATAGATTCTGTGTCATATCTTCCAGCCTTATGTGAATCACTCAGGCACCCTAAAATGTCTCCTACAGCCCTTGACACCTTTATTTATGCACTGTGTGCCTCAGTAAAATATCTCAGATGGCTCCTAAAATGTAAAAAATAAAAATAAATAAATTGTCGTTGCTTTTTTATCATTTCATGACCATAGTGAACTTTTGAGATCAGGTATGTTTATTATCATGGTCATATCAAAACCAGCCCAAACAGGTGACTATTTCATTGCCTGTTACAGAAATACATAGGAAGGCACAGACTCTGAGTCTACTGATGTATCAGGGAGTGTTTATGATATGGATAAGTGTCATACCAAAACCAGTGTAGCCTCTCCAGGGCTATTTTGGCTCCAAAATAATTAACCATTCTAACAGATGAAGTTTAGTAGCTTGGCACAGTGCTGTACTAACACAGCTTGTTTTAGGAATCAGAGCTAATATCTCTGCATAACAACTGCTTAAAGGTAGATTTGGACTCTTTTGCTGTGATATGCAAATATTTGATATGTGATATGCAAATAAATGATTATGCTGTGATAGGGCAAAGCAAATCTGCTCTACAAAATAAAGATAAATGGGTGCATGAATGTCTACAGTGTAGCTGACTATATTTTTAGGTTGATACCTCATTTTTTTTAAAAATGGTATCTAAATACTGAAACCCCCCAGAGAGCTAAAAAAAATACCAAAAAATCCATAAATTCTTTAGCAGATGAAGAATTAGAATGAATACAGACTTTACCAATTTCAGGGAGTTTTGACACACCTTGATGTTTGTCAATGTTTGTCCTCAGTTTCTCATGCATCCCAGTACTGCTGTTAAATACAGACACAGAAGTAGATATTTTCTGAACAAGTAATTTCTCTCTCTTACTTCTTTCCATCTCTCCCTAAGCCTTTCCTTCCTGACAAGCTCCTTCTCCTTCACTCCCTTTTACAGCATTTGCTTAGTAGTCTATCAGTTATCTAAATCTGTTAGGTTGTTGTTTGCCGATGGAGTCGCAGCGCTCTTGTCTGATCTAGTAACTAGGTCAGCAAGGTTGTGTGTCCTGGGGACTTGGGGAACTGTATGGAAGTGACCTCTGACACCCATCAAAGGCTGCACTGCACTGTTTGGCTCCTATCAGTTTAATCAGTTGGCTCATTCCTGTTCCTTCACCATTTGTGGCATTGCTTGCATCCCTCAGTGCCTGCCTTGCAAAGTGCACAGCCCTGCGTACATGCTTCTCCTCCATGCTGAGCGTGGCTCAGACACATGGGCCTCGTGCATTATGCTGTACATTCTTGTCCTGACTTACCTCTTACAGAGAGCCTTCTTTATGCTCAAAGGAAAGACAACAAATAGGTGGCTTCCTTTTATTTCAGAGACACAGAGGTCAATATTATTCCATAATCTTTTGTGGCAGGTTGAGATGCTCAAGCTGTAAAGTCCAGTACTCTATTGCATGATTTCAAGAATTAGAACTGTTTAAAACATAATAATAAAAAAATAAAAAAAAAAACAGAACCACAAATCCAATAACATTTCCATGAAAATGTGGTGAAAAACACACAGAAAATGTTACAGAAATCTCTCCACTTTTACCGAGCAAAAATAAAAACAAGGGAAAAAGAAAAAAAGCAAAACACAACATAAGTTTATTATTATTTTTAATTGACTAAAGACACCATGAAATAACTTTTTTTTTTTTCCATGCAGTTTATAAGGTCATCATTTACCAGTAAAGCTAAAGGAGCTGTCACATGTCCCTCATTGCCATGTGGGGAACACGTACCCTGGGCTACTTGATGCAGAAGCTCTGAAACCTGGCTTCCCAGCCTCTCTGCATGTACATTGTGGCTATGCCTGGGCCTGCCAGGGGATGACATCAAACATCAAAGAAATGAGAGCAGCACAAACATGCAAAATGTGACAGCACTACCCCCTTAATGTCTACTCTGTGCTTTGCACAGGAAAACTTCTCCTCTGTGATTTTTCAGCCAGATTACAATGTAAAGACACTCTCAAGTTATGGATTATTTCCTATCACCCATCCGTAAATCTTCTCCCGTAAGAATCTGAAGATAGAGAAATAAGGCTGTCTTATTTCTGCAGCCAGTGCAGCAATCTGATGAAACAGCTGTTAGATAAAGGACGTAGCATTGTGCTCTTCTGTGCTTCAGTGAAGAACCACCTGGAAATGGAATAATATTCCAGGTGACTCTGGGGCAGAAAGCTGTCACTGCCAGCACTGCTCCTTCAGATGCCAAAAAGTACCCTACAGTATACTGTAAAAACTATCCAGAACATAGTGCAACTCCAAACAATACCAAACAAGGCTCAGATACCTTGTCTGCAATGGAAATATAGTATCATGCTTTGTGGACATTGACACAACAGTGCAAATGCACTTAATTGGAACAATATCAATTAAACCAAAGCAATATAGGCTATCTTGGCAATATTTCTCTGTGCAGAGCAATGCTTAAACCATCTCAGCTGAATACATTTTTTGAAATGCAAGAGAGGCAGAAGATTATATGAACCACAGCACTAATAGCCTTTTCATTCATCACTGAGTCTTGCAAAAAGAGTCTGAAGTGATTCCTGACACGGATAAATTCTGTTGTATAATGTGAGGATCAATCCTGAAATCCTTGCTAAAACAACAACTCTTTGCTCTCATTGAACTTTATACCTGTCCTGGGAGAACAGGAAGAAAAGCAAACTCTAAGTATTTTTTTTTTGTGTAAATGTTATTAAGAAATCTTCACTTTCTGTACTACTTGTCCTGCCTCCCCCAGTCATTATTATTCACTCTAAATTCTGAAGTGGCAAACTAGATTAGCAATCTTGTTATCAGTTGAATTTGTCTGTCTACTCCAATTTGCTTGGCAATGACCTGTTAGTATTAACTATTAAGTTTATTTCCATTTAATGAATATTTTAGCCACTCATCCTTCACAAAATGCACTATTTAAAATGTAGTTTTATGGTTCCATCAAGAAAGATAAAGTGTATAGCATGCCAATATGAGGAAGTGTTACTTTGCATTTTGATGTTGATGCTTTAGCAAACTATCAAAATATGAAATATGCACTGTTGCACTGAAGTTAACAGCTTTTCTTAACTTGTATTCCTGTTGTGTCAGAGGTTCAGCTGTTGTTCAGATTATGAAGCTTCTCAAAAGATTATATACCTCTTTTGATGTGTAAACTACACTTATTTTATTCTGCCTTCTCATTCCGTCCTCCAAACTGATCAGATTTCTGCAGTTGAATTCAAATCGTAGATGTGAATCATCAAAATAATGGATTATTCATAGTCTCTTAAAGACTGAATTGACTTCCTGGAAGGTGTAATAAGTCTCAATGATTATTTAATGCTTTTTGTCAGTATATATCAGTCATTGTAACACAGGAAGCAAGCAACATTATGTATTTGGGAGACTAAGGCACCAAACTGAATTCTCATGTCAGTAGCAGCATCATGACATAAACAAGTGTCTATCACATCCCAGACTTGGGCTCTATTCTCTGATTCCCTGTTGTAAGAAAGGAAGGAATGCTTGTTTAATTCTATCACCTATTTTAACTCAATATAGATTGAGTAAGTTCACCATGATCATAAGTGAATTTCTTAAAAGCAGCTTTAAAGTCATTTTTATTTTCTCTCCTTTTTTTTTTTTTTTTTTTTTTTCTTGCCAGGAGTAACCAGGTTGGCTTTGTGCCCTTGCAATGCTATAAAAGTAAATGTGGTTCCTCTCAAGCCCAGCTTTACAGCTGTGCAAAGCAGGTACAGGGAAAAGGAACACAAGGAGGAGAAAAAGAAAACCAAGACCACTACAAACCGCAAGTATTCAGCTTTCTGTACCTGTCCCATTTTTTTCCATTAGCAAGTGAGTAAAGGACTGGAACTCCATCCTATGTGGTATGCCTTTAAAATGGCAGATGGAAATCGGTTACCTCAAGTATCAGAGGAAAAGCCTCCTCCACCTGCAAAACAGGCAAGTCTCAGCTTTATTTAGTTAGCTAATTACCACAAAAAAAGTTACATGATACCAGCATACATATCTCAGTTGGTGTAATATGTTACACAAAAAGGAATATTATACTTTAATAGGTTAATTAAAATCATATATAAAAACTTTGGCTCTAAAATCCATAATTTACCTTTCTAATGGATATGGTTTTCAACACATTTTTCTAAAAATTTATAAACTCATAAAAGGAGGAAAGGGTTTTAAACATGAATGTTATTTTGCATTGTTTTTAGGTTATTTCCATTTGTGTGGGGATTTTGTTTTAGTTTCTTTTAAAATACACAGCTGAAATGAATGGAATGTTTCACACTAAAGACCTTTCAAAAGACACTTGTGCTTTTGTGTTTCATTGTCATAACGTGCTAATGCTTCTTCAAGGGATTGATGGAGGCTGTAGTCAGTATAGTGTGCTTTTTTAAAAGGACTTCAAATTAAAGAGATGATTCAGTAATATAATAATTACTTTTCATGTCCACATTATTGCTGCTTCTCTGTTTATTACTTCTTGACATAAAGGTCATATTCTAATATTTTGTACCAGTGCTGCAACACAAGACTTTAAAGAAAGTGCCCTTTGATCCAAATTATATGCCCTTTATACATTAAAACAATTAACACTGAAGTACTTTATGAAGTATCTGAGTAGTTACGGCTGTATGGAGTATCAGAGACACTAAAGTCATTAAATGGATCCATACAGCCTGCACAGAAGTCAGAAACAAATCAACAATTTAGGAAGATTTCTCCCCAGATTACAAGTATGGATTTTAGGGTTGAATACTATTTTGTCCAGATATAAGGGGATGGTATGCTTCAGTTTCTATCCATGTTTAGGGATCAAGTAAAGCTTCTGGGACTAAAATCAGAAGGCATAAGCAGACACTTTCATTAATGTACTGACAAGATACTGATGATGCTGATATAAGGTGCTTCGGGTATCCACAGTAGTCAATGGCGCAGAGGCTTAGGGAGGTAATGCATTCCAACTTGCTTGCCTCTAGCACAATGGACTTGGCATTGCAGTGGCTATGTTGTGTGGGAGATCTTTAAGAACTGTGGATTAAAAAATAACTTGTTAAATAAGGAGGAGCATCTTTATTTGACACCTTCACTTGGGTGCTGTCTTAGCCATTTGGATAATCCTTGGACCCATGTCAAGATAAAGGAAATGGATCTGAGAAAGCAACTTCAAGGGCAGTCTGGTTAGAAATGAGCCAGAGCCACTAATCCCATTTTTAAGTGTTTGCCTACAGCAATTATATGCTTGGGCTGTTAAAAGTAATGGGACAAAACATAGTAATGCCTGGAACACTCTTGCTTGAAGCAGGTACAGCCGGCATCAAGAAGCTAAGGCAGAGATTCAGAGACCTCCATTACATGCCTTCCTTCATTCATCAGACTGAAGAGTCATCCAGTTCCCAGTGAGAATTCCTCTCAGTCACCACCTAAAGCAGTAGCAGATAGGGCTTAAAGTTGCTTTCAACTTGATCTAATATGTTTTACAAGAATAAGTAGAAAAATTCTGTTGATCAAGGGCTAAAAAATCAATCAGTCTTGTTTCCCAGAGACTATATGCATCATTTGCTATACTGTCACTATTTTGGAGTAAACGTCAGCCCCACCATCTAATATGTGTGGCAAATATCGATGCTTAGGATATGGGAGAAAAAGAAGGGGAGAGAATCAGAGAATGTTAAAGTAATCTAATTAAATTTCTAATCCAGGTTTACATAATTAAGCAATAATGACTATGGGGAAGGGTATTTCCTGGCAGTTAATGACCGGCTGGAGGATTTGAGGGCTTGAGGTAAAGCCAAGTGCTCTTAACACTGTCAGTCATTAATTGCCAGGAAATGCCCAACTCAGGAGGTTATTACTGCTGTTATAAACCAAGAATAGAAAAATATAAAGAAAAAAGACAGTAATTACCTTCTTAAAGTGTTGAAAGCTGAGCGCTGAACTGCCTGTCACTATGGAGACAGAGTTTTATTTATAGCATCGGTCCTTTGCTGGCATTTAAAGACTGCCCCGGTACCCAAAGGAGGGCAGGAGTTGGTTCTCAGGGCTCCATTAGGTATATAATTGGTAATTTAGAACATCAGCTCTGTGCCACGGGCCACATAACATCTGCAGACATCAAGAGTATCACAAAACTTTACAACACTGATTACAAAATACTGGCAGCCACTCAAAACATTTTATAGTTACACATACCTTCAGAAAGCATTTCCAGTAGTTCCTGCTTTGATCTGCAGAGTGTGTGTCTCTAAATAGGATCCTTGTAATGTCACATTCTGCTGTTTCCTAGAAATTAAGTACTTAGGGACCAGATCTTTAAAAGTGATTAATGCCATGGGCCTACTCAGCCAGACTGTGATCGCTAACCAATTTTACCATTGTGTGACTCTACTGATTTCATTGGAACTGCTCCCGATTTACACAGAATAATATAAAGAAAAAATTTCAGCCCATTGTGTATGACAAATGCAAAATTCAAAACCTCCTTTCCGCCTTCCTTCAAACCTCTGAAAGAAATTATTCAATACCTGATTTGTAAAGAAATTAAAATAAAAGTAATTTTGTTTGTTTTAATGTTCTGCTGCTTTTTATGGGGTGGAGTTCTTGCAATATGACCGATGATTCAATGAGCACATTCTTCCAAATGAAATGGTAAAAAAATGTAATTTCTACCATTTGACTAACTTGGAACAATAATTATAAAAGAAGATCCAATAAATGGCTTGGGTACCTACATCAAGATTAAAGCAGAACTGAAGTATCTGTTGATAAAGTGGAAATCCGAAAAGACTATCATTGCATTTTGACATCCCACCAAATTCACTGATGGCATGACTTGTAAATTCTGGCTTTGTGCACATGCAAAACCTGCTATCTTTGATATTCTCACAACAGATGAGCCAGGCATCGACAGAATAATTTAATTTCAAAATACAGTGAGATGAAGAAAGTTGGTTTCTGCTCCCATCTCTCCTCCTTGTGTAGCAGCCTAGTAGTATGAATACTCAGCCATGAGCACAAGAACTATGCAGCCTCAAACACTGAACCTAGGTCTCTCTAAGCTCTGCTGAGTGCTCAGACCACCATTACATTGTAGGTATTCCTTCTGCACTTGATTTCCAGCCACAATAATGTTGCATTCTTTGCTGATTGCAGCAGAAATCAATGGAGTGGTACCCATGTTTCCCCATTTGGCCATATTTCAAAACATAGGCCTGGGCCTTCTGAACCCAAACAAGTCCTTATCTCAAGACTGATTTCTGAAACACGGATCTTAAGTTACCTCTTCAGATGCAAGCATAGAATTATTTATGCTTCAGAGAAGGGTGTAACTAATGCCTTTCTCTACTCCCTTAGAATCATGGAATCATTCAGGTTGTAAAAGACCTCTAAGATCATCAAGTCCAACCATTAACCTAGCACTGCCAAATCTACTGCTAAACTATCTGCACCACATCTACACTTCTTTTAAATACCTCCAGGGATGGTGAGGTATTGGAGCAGGCTGCCTAACCACTTCCCTGGGCAGCCTGTTCCAATGCTTCACAACCCTTTCAGTGAAGAAAATTTTCCTAATATCCAAGCTAAACCTCCGCTGGTGCAACTTGAGACCATTTCCTCTTGTCTTATTGCTTGTTGCCTGGGAGAAGAGACTGACCTGCACCCTTCTACAACCTCCTTTGAGGTAGTTGTAGAGAGCAATAAGGTTTCCCCTGAGCCTCTACTCCAGGTTAAATAACTCAAGTTCCCTCAGCCTCTCCTCATAAGACTTGTTCTGTAGACCCATCACCAACTTTGTTGCCCTTCTTTGGACATTCTCTAGCACCTCAATGTCCTTCCTGCAGTAAGGGGCCTAAGAACTGAACGCAGTATTTGAGATGCAGCCTCACTAGAGCTGAGTACAGGAAGACAGTCATTTTCCTAGTCCTGCTGGCCACACACTTTCTGATATAAGCTGGGATGCTGTGGGCCTTCTTGGACACCCAAGCACACTGCTGGCTTGTGTTCAGCTACCTATCAACCAATACTCCCAGTTCTCTTTCTGCCAGGCAGATTTCCAGCCACTCTTTCCCAGCCTATAGTATTGCATGGGGTTGTTGTTCCCCAGGTGCAGGACCCGGCACTTAGACTTCCTGAATCTCATACAGTTGGCCTTGGTTCATCAATCCAGCCTATCCAGATCCCTGTGTAGAGCCTTCCTACCCTCAGGCAGATAAACATGCCCTTCAAACTTGGTTTTATCTGCAAACCCACTGAGGGTGCACTTGATCCCCTTGTCCAAATCCTTGATAAAGACATTAGAGAACTGGCCCTAATACTGAGCTCTGGGGGACACCAGTAGTGACCAGACACCAACTGGATTTAACTCCATTCACCATGACACTTGGGACCGGCCAGACAAGCAGCTTTTTACTCAGTGAAGCATACGTCTATCCAAGCCATGAGCAGCCAGTCTCTCCAGAAGAATGCTGTGGGAAACAGTGTCAAAAGCTTTACTAAAGTCTAGGTAGACCACATCCACAGCCTTTTTGCTCATCTGCTGAGCACGTCACCTTGTCATAGAAGAAGATCAGGTTAGTCAGGCAGGACTTAGCTTTCAGAAACCCATGCAGACTAGGCCTGATCACCTTGTTGCCCTGTGTGTTGCGTTATGGCACTCAAGGTGATATGCTTCATAACCTTCCCTGGCACTGAGATCATACTGACAGGCCTGTAGTTCCCTGGGTTCTCCTTCTGGTCCTTCTTGTAGATGGGTGTTACTTGTACTAGCCTCCAGTAAACTGAGACATCCCCAGATAGCCAGGACTGCTGATAAATGATGGAAAGTGCCTTTGTGGGCACTTTTGCCATTGTCCTGGTTTCAGTTAGCACAGAATTAATTTTCTTCCTAGTAGCTGGTGGAATGCTGTGTTTTGGCTTAGAATGAGAAGAGTGCTGATAACACCCCGATGCTTTAATTGTTGCAGAGCAGTGCTTATACTAAGCCAAGGACATCTCAGCCTTTGCTCTGTCCTGCCAACGGGCAGGCTGGGGGGTGCAGTAAGAGCTGGGAGGGGACAGACCCAGGACAGGTGACCCAAACTAGCCAAAGGGGTATTCCATACCATCTGACGTCATGCTAAACAATATATAGGGGTGGCTAGCCGGGGGGAGGGGGCCGGACTGCTCGGGGTTAGGCTGGGCATCGGTCAGCGGGTGGTGAGCAATTGCATTGTGCATCACTTGTTTGTACATACTATTATTACTTTCGTATTATCACCATTGTATCATCATTATTATTATTGTTATTATTATTTTTGTTATTTTTTTTCCTGTCTTATTAAACTGTCTTTATCTCAACTCACGGGCTTCACTTTCCATTTCTCTCCCCCGTCCCAGAGAGGGAGGGGGGAGGGTGAGCGAACGGCTGCGTGGTGTTTAGCTGCCGGTCGGGTTAAACCACGACAGCCATCTTCCTCTGTACCTTCTTTTGGATCCCATCTGGCCCCAAAGATTTGTATGTGTATGTGTCTAAGTGGTGTAGTAGGCTGCCAACCTTTTTCTTGGATTATTGTAGAATCATTCAGGTTGATCATCTAGTCCAGCCTTTAACCTAGTACTGAAGTTCACCACTCAGCCATGCTACTAAGTAAAATGGGGGCTTCATTCTGCTCTCTATCCCTGTCTGCCAGCTCAGGGGGCTGAATACTTGAAGAACAACTGCTCTTACTATTAAAGACTGAGACAAAGGCGGCATTAAGCACTTCAACCTTCTCCTCATCCTTTTTATCTATGTTTCTCCCCACATCTACTAAAGGGTGGAGATTCTTCTTAATCTTCCTTTTGTTGTTAATGTATTCATAGAAGTATTTTAGCCCGATGCTGTCTAGAAGCTATATTAGTTCATGCCCTGTGCCATACTGATATGTTTGTGCAGCTCCTAGATTGAAGTGACATGTATGAGCCAGAGCTGAGCAATGGCAGAAAGAATATATCCTCACTATGATGACAAAAGAAAAAAGCCACCTAACCTTCCCCAGGAGTGTTATAGGAAGCTTACACAATAAACACATGACATCTGTACTCCATCCTGGGCACCAAACACCTAAAAGCTGGAGGCTACAAAGCCTTCATTAGGTTTAGGTGACACTAAAAGCCAGGAAAATCTATACTTTCCAAACTACCCCCCCACTGTTTCTATTCAAGATTGATGTTGCAATATCTTCACTGTAAACTACGGTCCAACAGAATCTAGGCAGTTTCTTCCCAGTTCCTGAGTTTAGTGCCTCAGACTTATGAAATGCTTAACTTTATGCAGAGCTGACATTTCTTGTATACTGTTGCATGAGCTGATGATGTACTGGATGATGTACCAGGAGAAATACCTATAACAGTCGATGCAAAGCCAGAGCAGAGGCCTCAGTGATGTGCTGCAGTGAGGAATGTGCTTCACGATGGGATTCTGTTTTGCACATCGTGTTGTGGCTTTTCTCCTGCTCCATGATCTCACAGAGCAGACACAGCTGGCTGGCAGATGTGGCCAATCAACCTTATCTTGTACAAGAAGTTGTGGAGTAGTGAAGAGGTTGTGGCGCTGCCCTGCAAATGCATAAGATGCTGCCCTATATGAGGAAGAGAGGGAGGTGAAGATAGAACCAGTTGGCTAACTCTCAGGAGAATCAGGAGGGGGGAAAGAAAGGGTGATTTTTTTTCTTTAGGTCAATGTAAACTCTTGCCCTTTGGGTCACAATGTCAGGTCTTCCTTTTACATTATTAAATCATGATAGATTCCATATTTCTTGTTGAATTTTTCTCTTTTTTTCTTATAAAGAATGTAACAGAACTGTATCATTCCATAGTACGGTTTTATCTCCAATAGTTAATTCTCTTTATTATATCCTTTCCACCTGACTAGAAAAAAAGAGGGTCTGTCCTACACATAAATAATCTAAAATGCTTCTGTACAGACCATTCTCCTAGCTGTTGCTTTGACTGTTTCACTCTGGATTCTCTCACTGTCCCCTTCTCTGTTTCATAAAATACAGGAAGTGAAATATAGATAGAATATTGGAACAAGCTTGCAGTCCTTGCTGCACAGTCTTCTTGCTAGTTGTAGTTAGGAATATAGAGTTTCTGTAGAATTCATTGATCAGAAAAAAATGAGAACTAGCCAGTGTGTTCACCAACACAACTAATTGACAATGTGCTTTTACCTTTTTACAATCCCTGTACTTATTCTAATGGCCAAATACAACTGTGAATACTGTAAAACATTTGAGGAGCTTATGGCCAAAAGCAGTAAGGCTGCAGCCATATGTGTCCTTTCATAAGAAACAGGAAGGAAAAACTGGACTTGGCGTTTACCCACTCAAGCAAGGAATGTCAGACTGTCAGCAATGATCCCACACTCTTTGCAGATTCCAGATTCCCCGGAACACATCAGGTAGTCTGTTTCACGTCTTTTCGGGAAACTTCTGTAAAATGACAGCTGTATTATTAGTTTTTTGGATGTGTTTAGATTAGTTTAGTTCTGGTGCTTAGATTGGAGAAGCAGACATACAGTTATTTCCAAGGGAGGGCAAAAGACATACGCAAAGAACCAAGGAAAACTGTTAAGGAGCCTCGTGTTAAGATGCTTATATACAGAAACAACCAGAAATTTGTAATTGAGCTCTTCTCTGCTTTGCAGGCTTGTGGACTGGCAACACGTCTCCTTTGTATTCTAGTTTACAACATTCAAGAATTTAAATACGTGCCCAAGTTTGCTCAACATGAGCAGTAGATCTGAGTATGACAAACTTTTGAACCCCAGAGATTATTACAGATTCTTCAATTCTCTAGTAATAATTTTAAAAGTAACAAATTATAAGAAACTAAAAATAACATTTAGGAAGGAAACAGGCATTGTACTGTTTATGACACTTTGTTGTTCTGTGACATAGTTCATAAGGGGAACAATAAGTCAATATTGTAAAATGTGATTAATTTAGGATCTATTGTATACAGATAGAGCACAACATTACATAGCCTAAGGGTCAGCATGTTTCTCAACACTTATGATAAGCTTTATCATTTTATAGCTAGTTAGATGCCTCTCATGAACTTTATAAGCAAAGATAAACAAGATAAAGATTGTAACTACAGAACAGCAATTATCCCCACACTTGGCTCAACAGCTAAAAATATGCTGCCTTTTCTCTAGCACCATGATAAGCAGATTGCTTAAAAATGGAAACATTCAACTTTTATGCAAGCTTCATATATTAACAAGCTTTTTCATCAATTTTTGATATTTTTGGGGCCCTAAATATAATCATTACAGGCAGAGTGATCAGGGATATAATGATAACTATTGTACTCTGTCTATCAGCTACAAAACTGAAATGCCACAACCACACTAGCCTGGTAAGCAGGCTTTGGCAGACCTGCTTTTGTCTGCACAGTCTCTGCAAGCAAAGAGTAATAGAACTGAGCAAACCTAGAATTTTTATTTTACGAGGTTTTCGTTATATTTGTTTCATAATTGGCCATATAACCTTCCAGATTAAAACAAAATAAACAAAATGCATGAAATAAAATGCCAGAAAAAAATATTTTAGGTTGAACAAAACATTAATTTTAAAATAAGTAATTTGGCTCATTTTGATTTTTCATATATATTGTAGGACTATCTAAAAGAGAAATAAATAATTTTCAGAACCAGAACATCTAACTTTTTTGTTCAAGCATGGTTGAAATGATACATTTCAGTATTTTAAGACTCAGTTTTTCACAGTTTTTGTTTTCACAAAGCAAATGTGAAGTAAACACATTTTTGTAAGAGTTTCACACTGGAAATTTAATTACAAGGAAATGTGAATTAACATCAGAATTTTTTGTTTAAAAATTACTGAGTGATTTCAACCAAAGAAAAAAGATTTTTTTTTTGACATTTGCTTTTTTTATTGAATAGGAAAACCCTTGCTGATTGGACATATGTTTTTATATATGTTTCACCAATGGAAAGAAAAGAAAAATGTAGATCTTAATGAAAATTTTTTCCACCTTTTTCCCTTTCATAAAACTTTTTTCCTCTTTCAGAAAAATCTGTCTTTCAGTTCAAAACACATAAAGTATTTTCCTAAATGATACATTTTAATGAAAAAAAAAAATGTGGTGGGAAACACATTTTATATTGCAAAACAAAAAGAAAAAATACTTTATAGTAGATCATAAAATTATGGATCAGTACTAAATCAAAGAATATGAATGGTATTGGTTTTTGTTCATTTGTGTGTTTGTTTTGTTTTAAATGCGTAATAAAATGACATTGAAAAATCACAGAATCACAGAATCACAGAATTTCCTAGGTTGGAAGAGACCTCAAGGTCATCGAGTCCAACCTCCAACCTAACGCTAACAGCCCTCCACTAGGTCAGTGGAATTTCTAACATGTATTCTGGGGAGAATATTAGCTCACCAGCTGATTTAATAATCAGGGAGCCATTGTTAGAATTACAGAGTGAAAGAGTGATATCCATTATTAATTTCTGGCAGCATAATGCACAAATACTACAAAGACGATACCATTATTCTAGTTTGGATTTTCCTGGTGTTTAGATCTTGTTATAATTCATTTATCAGGGAGTACCAGCAAACCACAAAAAAAAGAAAGGTTCTGTAACATTCATGATAGATCAAAATAAACCTGCAGGGGAGTCTGCTTCTCAAGACAGTGATCTGTAACATGGACCTTACTGCCTGCTTATAATAAGATCAGGACACAAAACCATTGTTCAAGATAAAAAGCTTCAAAAAAAATGTCTACAGAAATTGTGATATGATACTGGTACAAGTGCAATAAGTCCAAAGGCCACTAAAGGAATTCAGTGGGCTTTTGAACCAGCATCCAGTTTGATGCATGCTGTGTTCTGTCTTCTGCTTGTGCTCCTTAATACTGCCCAAGGTTCATGTTTCATAGCTGCAAAGGCTGTGACAAAGCTCGGCAAAGTTCTTAGACCTTTCTTGAGAGCTCTGACACTTGCAATGGGATCTCCTGCAACATGGCATGGCTTCTTCATAATCTCAATGTTCTTCTGTACCCCTTGTTGCCGGATCTCTGCTTTGTGTCTCAGACCCCAGGTTCAACAGCTTTGGAAAGGAACTCCCAGCTGAAAAAGAGAATTTGGAAATATCCTTTTTTTTTTCTTTTTTTTTTTTCCTTTCTCTGTGAGCAGGGAAATATACTCAGGGCCAAAACATGGTCTGACATGATGCATCCAGCAGAAAATGTGAAGTGATCCTGTTCGAGTTTAATTGGAAACATCTAAACCATAGAGGCTATTCATCTAACAACAACAAAATAATAATAATCACTCTATCAGGTGCATCACAAAGTATAATAAAGTAAATCTTAGTTAGTGACTCAGAAATCTCCTTGCCAGATCATTTATACTCATATTCTTGGACACGTTTCTAAATGATCAGAAACAATCAGAACTTTGATAGTTCTTTGATAGAAAAATGAAGTTTTTTTAGAGAACAATGTCATTAAGATTAAACTTATCTCTGCACAAGTGGCTGGTTTTAATGACTCTGTGTTTTCATCAGATAATAACCATACCCAAGGTACCTCAAATTGGAGGGTTTTTTTATTCCAAATACCTGTTGACTTCTATCACTTCACACACTCTCTAAAGAAACAGAGAACACAATGATTCCTGGTACCTCTCATCTCTGCATGCTACCTAAATCACGAATAATATCTGCTCCTTCTTTGAATCTTTCTTGTGGAGGCTTCTTTCTCTTAGGCTCTGCAACTCTTAAATTCCAAGCCACAGGACACAGATGCTTCAGAGGACAATATTCACACAGCTGAATGTTTCCTTCTGAACACATGCACGCTCTGCACAGTGTGAAAAGGAGGTACCATCACCAATACTAAAGCAGCTCCGGTACAATGTGAAACTAAGACAAAGCTTGTGAGGAAAATGAGGACACCATTTCAGCCTTGTAAAGCCAGCACTGCTGCTAACATTGCTACTCTCATTGTGGAACATCCCCTCTCCTTACCCTGGCAGGCCCTTTCCATGCCTTTGTCATTCCTTCCATTGTGCCAGTACGAGAGTTTGTACAGCTGAACAATGACTCAGACCAGGGACCTGATCCAACTGAAAACTAAATTATTTTTTTTTCCTGGCTGTGTTACTTCTACCCTCTCTCAATTCTGGTTCACTGTGTGGCTGCAAGAAAACTTGTTCCAGCCAAAGGAAAGGCTCAGCAAAAAGAAAGAGACAAGTACCACTACAGTGGAAGTGCTGGATTTTATTAGCTGAAAATGATACTATGGAGCTATGAAAGTAAAGACTACTCCCAGCTACAAAACTAACTTGCTGTACAGTGCCAGACAAGTTGCTCCAAGTCCCTCTTCCCAATTTCATTCTATTTAGACTATGTTCTTCAAAGCAAAAATGTTTTGCTTATTATGTACTCATGTAATTAATTCCTAGTCTAGGTTGGGGTACTGTGGTAATGAAAAGAAATAAAATAAAAAGCTGCACCGATGGGCTGAGGTCAACTGCATGAAGTTCAACAAGGCCAAGTGCCGGGTCCTTCACCTGGGGCGCAATAACCCCAAGCAGAGCTACAGGCTGGGAGAGGAATGGTTGGAGAGCTGCCAGGCAGAGAAGGACCTGGGAGTGATGGTGGATAGTCGGCTGAATATGAGCCAGCAGTGTGCTCAGGTGGCCAAGAAGGCCAACGGCATCCTGGCTTGCATAAGAAACAGTGTGGCCAGCAGGGCTAGGGAGGTGATCGTCCCCCTGTACTCAGCTCTGGTGAGGCCGCACCTCGAGTACTGTGTTCAGTTTTGGGCCCCTCGCTACAAGAAGGACATGGAGGTGCTTGAGCGGGTGCAGAGAAGGGCAACGAAGCTGGTGAGGGGCCTGGAGAACAAGTCCTACGAGGAGCGGCTGAGGGAGCTGGGCTTGTTCAGCCTGGAGAAGAGGAGGCTCAGGGGCGACCTTATCGCTCTTTATAGGTACCTCAAGGGAGGCTGTAGTGAGGTGGGGGTTGGCCTGTTCTCCCACGTGCCTGGTGACAGGACGAGGGGGAATGGGCTTAAGTTGAGCCAGGGGAGTTTTAGGTTAGATGTTAGGAAGAACTTCTTCACTGAAAGGGTTGTTAGGCACTGGAACAGGCTGCCCAGGGAAGTGGTGGAGTCACCATCCCTGGAGGTCTTTAAAAGACGTTTAGATGTAGAGCTTAGGGAATGGTTTAGTGGGGACTGTTAGCGTTAGGTCAGAGGTTGGACTCGATGACCTTGAGGTCTCTTCCAACCTAGAAATTCTGTGATTCTGTGTGATTCTGTGAAAAATAATGATTTCTGAGGGTAAGGGGAGTTTACCTAAGGGATTCATGTTAGCTAATGGAAATGCAAAGTAATCATCACCTCATGCAGTACTGCCCTATACTGAAAACTGCAGAACATAATCTTTTGTTTATCAAATTTCATCATGAAGTCAAGAAACTCATGTTAAAGACATCTGCCTAATAAAGGAATGTTTATTGTATACAATGTCTTTAAAATTAACATTATACTTCTCGTTTGAAATGATAGAGATTTTTTTTTCTTTTTCAGAAACTAAAATCAATTAACTTCATTTTCTTTTTCTGTGCTATCTGGTAATATATATTTAATCATAAAATGATTACAATTGCTGTTTGGTGTGATTTGGGGGGAAGCGTCAGAATATTTTTGTCGCTTTTATTTCTGCATCTGAGAGCAGTGTGAATGCATCATATCCTGGACAAGGAAGTTGTTCCACACGTGAAGTTTTAACAAGGGGTTCCTACCACCTTCTGTGGATCCTCTCTGGCACTTCTTCATCTTGGAGACTTCACTGGGGCTGTTAATGTTTAATACTTTATTTCTGCACAAATAACTTTCCCTGGGTCTATGTTTCCATTTCCTTCTGCTACAAACAAGACCAATGGAGAAATATTGTAGTAGTTAATTTTCCCCTTGAAAATGCACAAGGTTTTCTAGTTCTTTTCCCATACTTTTCTGGTGACTGTTGCACATTTCACAAAAGACAGGATCTCTGCAGATTAGCCAGTGGTTACCCCAGTGATGGAGATACAGTTCAACCAACATCCCTATCCTCACTACCATTTGTGGAATTGAGCAGAGATGTCATTAGTAGAAAATATCACTGTAGTGTGTGACTATCCAATGATAGAACACTATTCTCTTAATTTCCTTTATTTAATTTAGTAGTAACAGTACTGAATATGTTGTGAAGTCCATCAGAAGGAGAAGATTCCTTTCTTCAGGCAGCCTTTAGGCTATACTTTTCATCCCATATCTAACTGCTAATGCTTTAAAAAAAATTTTTTGCTTTACTAGTGTCCCAGTAGGAGTGTAAGAAGTCAGTTACAGCCAGTTGTACTTTCTCCTTTTTCTCAAAAGGGGATAAAGCTTTCAAATGATTTGAATAAACTGTGATTACATCTTCATTTGTCTGTAATGGGATTACCACGCTGATAAAAGAGACTTCAGACAAACATACATGTTTAAGATTGGTGTAAATTACCCAAGAAGGTCGGGAAAATCCTTTGGACTCCTTAGGGCCTTTCCTCCCTCTTTGAAAACTGGCTGGCACCAAGAGCCCTCAATAGGCTGAGACCAGCTGACCATTCCCTGCTGGGGGTTGTGGCTGTTCTTATGTGCACATGATTGCTGAACTGGAAAATACAGTTATATACATCCAAGCCCACAGTTTTTTTTTTTCTCTATAGCTGACAAGCTGAAGATTTTTCAACTAATTGATTTTATCTCTGGATGAAGGAGATGTCATAAATCTTAGTCAGCTAATAATGATTAAGAGATAAAGGCAACCTGAGAAAAATATAAGTGCTGTTACTAAATGCTGATGGACTCCATAGTGAGATAATCTTTTTAACATGGTGACCCATCCCACATACAAAATGTTTGTCCAAAGGTCCATTTGTGAAGGAGAACAAATGGGGAAATCTGAAAGCAAGCAGGAAAGATATGAGTGAGAAATGAAAGGCAAATTTAAATCCTGTTAGGACTAAAGAAAAAGAAAGGATTGAAAATAATCCCACTTTGAGTCTCTATTATGAATTGCGTTTTCCAATACAGAGGGATTTCTCAGGAGGATTCCAAACCTCTCTAGAGAGCAAGCAGCAAAGGGATTAGTTAACTCTATAGTTGTCTTCAACTTTATGAGGTCTTGATTCTACTGTCTATATACATTTTCAGTGGGTTTTACTTGTATTGGCATCAGTGGGATTCCTTGTTCAGTTAAATCCTAACCAAAATTTATGGGCTGCAGACCAGGGTGTTTATATTGGAAACTGGGAAATATAATTTGAGTATGTGGGCTAATCTAGTGGGGAATAACTTCATGGAAGTGAACTGAATTACATCAGTATTACATACGCAAAACTCAGGAACAAAAAAAAAAAAAAAAAAAAAAGTATGCAAGTTTCTTGCAATTGCCATGCTAGAAAAAGTATAGCAATTAGACAATTGCTATATATGATAAACAGCCTTAAGTAGATGGCCAAGAATATGTTGTGGTCAGATTTGTCAAAGATTTGCTGATGGTACTTGATATATCTACCATTTTTTCCTTGAATGTGTTACAATACTTTGTGGGAATTGATCAATGTAGTTAAAACTTTCTACTAGAATTAAGCAGAGCTTTTCTTTTGCCTTTATCATATTGCAGGATATATCGTAACAAACTTGGATATAATATAACACAGTGGAGGAGAAGAACAATTCAAAGAGAGAAAAAATATGAACAGAATGTCATGGTAAATATATTCACAATTATAAAGGAATTATCTGGACAGATATGTCAGCATGATGTGGACTACAAGGAAGGCATAGATGAGAAGATTACAGTTATCAGGTTCTTCTGGTTGACTTTGGAAGAAGAAGAAAAGTCTAGAATTTAGCAAAAGCAAAATAACGATGTTTTGATTTAGGAAAGATGAAAAATTGAGTCAAGAAAGGCTTTCCAGAAAGTAACTGGAATCACCGATGACATGCACTTTGACAGATATAATATTGTCAAAGTATTGTCACATCATCTATGACAAAAAAAAAAAAAAAAAGGAAAAGGTGAAAAAAAGTACAACACCTTGACATTGTGACAAATATTAAAAGCTTGGCAAGTGACAGAATGGCAGATTTTAATTATATCACATTTAAATGGACAGATAGATAGTTCAGTATAGTTAAAAGATGATAGAAGATACAGGTCAAAATAACAGATAAAGAGATTTTTGAGTCTTTAACACAAGACAGTAGAACCCACATAAGAGGAGGAGGTTGTAGAATCAAAAAGTTAAGAGAAAGAACACAGGTGGATGGCACCAAAGAAGAAAGGAGAATAAACCACCTATTAATAATACTATTATTATTAATGATTACACTATTATTAATTAAAATTAAAAATTAAAATTAATAATTATAATTAATAATAGTAATAATAACAAGAACAACACTGCAGAAAACAGAAGAGTAGAAACGGATAGAATAGAGACAGAAGTTAGTCATAAATAAAGTAGTGAGTCTGACAGAAAAATAACAGAAAAGCATTGTCAATGGCTTGGTAAAAAGGTAAAGAGTCTGGCAAACAGCGAGTTGGCAGGAAAATTAAATAGCAAGTGTTCAATAACACATGCCAAGCTGTAAAATAAGGCAATATAACTATTGCAAGGATTACCAAGCAACAGAAGTAGTGAACTAATGAGAGTCAGTACGTGAAAGAAGCAAAGGCTTCCTGAACAGTGAAATGTAGAGCTCAGGAGTTTTCAAATTATGTCAGAACTTGTGGGTGCCAGAAGCAATCCAAAGTTGTGATGTGGATAGAGGGTGGTCTCCTTCCCAAAACTTTCTCCTTTCTTGCATTGGCAGTCCTTTCTGATATCTGCCTTTGATTCTAAGCATTAAAGTTCATCAAAGATCTCAGAGAAATCTCCCTTACTGTTCAAGCCATTCTTTGCCCCTTCCTAATCTGTTCAGTACCAAGAAAAAGGCCCCAAGGAAGCATTAATCCGATGATCTTTGGATCTAGTAAATACAAATTCTAAAATCAGGACCCATTTGCTTTGAGTGTTCTCCCATTAGCTACATGTCATTTTAATAGCTTATATCACTCCTTAATATTTGTTTGTTTTTCCTTTCCCATTGGGCACTTTCACTTTTTTCCCCATTGAAAATTGCACAATATCCTTTTGAAAAGTTCATCTGTCACTTGCTGGAGAGAAAATTAATCAGATTTTTGAGGCCTGTGTGATAAATCATCACAGTCATATTGGGAAGTTGTATTGGGAAGTCATATTAGGAAGAAAATGTTCACTACAAGGGTGCTGAGGTACTGGAACATGTTGCCCAGAGGATTTGTGGATGCCCCATCCCTGGCAGTGTTCAAGGCCAGGTTGGATGGGGTTTTGAGCAGCCTGGTCTGGTAGAAGTTGTTCCTGCCCATGGCAGGGGGGTTGGAATTAAATGATCCTTAAGGTCCCTTCCAACCGTAACCATTCTGTAATTCCATAATTCTGTGGTGTTAGGAAGAGACACCAAGAATGTCAAGTATATAGAGAAATTCATTTAGGCATTTATCTGATGGCTGAGTTTCATATGTGCTGAAAATAAGCAGCAGCTTCTTCATAAATTTAATAACTTAAATTATTACAAACCACCAAACACTCAAGTCTTTTGGAAATTCTATCCTAAGGAGTACCCTAAGAGAGTTTAAAGCCCAAAACTCATGGTTTTCAATTATAATTATTCTCCTAATTCCTTTGTGTACTTTTAGAAATCCTATTCATGGACACTTTAATTAAAATATTGGCACTGATTCTCAAATGTATTTCTAAGTTATTTTGATTTCAAAGAGAGTTAGGAACAAAAAAAGTAATTGGAGGATTAGATACTTGGTATATATGAGAAGCCCAAGTCAAAATTGCACCAGGCTTTACTGGAAAAACACAGACTTTAAAACTTGAGAGTTGATAGAGATCACAGCAAGTAGTAGCAGCGTACTTTATATGAAGCTGCACTTAATAACTAGGCACTGTAACAGCTGCAAATGTTGAGTAATTTGAAAGTGTAGCATCAAGGCATTAATCCCAATGCTCATTGTGGAAAAGGATTTATTTAAATGATTGTTTACAATCTTTTTAAGGTTTTACTTTATGAAGTACACAAGCTAGGAACTACTGTACACTGGCTATCCAAAAGCAGAAAGATATCTCACAAACCTTTTTGAATATGAGTTAGAAACAGCAGGTATGGCCACTCAATCAAGGGCAGTAACATAATCTTTGCTTTTTTCATTCAATTATTTCTCACAGTCTATAGGATTTCCAAAAATTAATTGATTCTCTATAGGGAATGAAATACTGTTACTGTAGATGTAAACCATGGGATTTAATTTTTTATTCTTTTATACATGTTTTCAGAGATTTCTTTTAAAATTTTTTGGATGATCACTGTTAGTAGAATATAACAACACTAAATTTCCCCATTAAGAAAAAATCATGGAACTTAAGTAGAGGTAGGCTAATTCAGCCTTTTTGCCTTGTGTCAAGGAATCTGTGGCACAGAAGGCATCACTAGCCAAGCCTCCAACTCCATAAGTGCTTTAACACTCACTTCTGCAAGAACAAGCTGCAAGAAGGCAACAAGGTAGATACCTTGGTGGGACATACATCCATTAAGGTCCCTCCCATGCCTCTGATTTTATCATAGGATATTATATACTGTCACATGATCAAATTTGTCCCTGTCATCAAGTCACAGCTAAGGCATACTTTTGTGACAGTCGCCCTGTCACATGTCATACAACCATGGGGCCTCCCTGAGATGATCAAAATGCAGACTGTTGGAACTGGGCACATCTGTATCTTTCTGGCACACTTCAGTCCAGGTGAACCACTGCACATACAAAGATTACTGTGTGATGGGATCTGGACCCAGCACATGATGGCATGGCTGCAGTTTGTTGAGATTATTGTACTTCTTGCCATGTGTGTAGGACACAGCCAAGAAAAACTGTTGGGAAGTGGGCTGTTTTAACATTTAATTGTGATCACTCACCCACTCCAAAAAAGAGGGAGGAATAAAATACCTTCCCTACAGGTTGTTGGATGGCTCCCTCTGCCCTAATCGTTGAAACTCTGGTGTTTCCTTCAGTTTACTGAAGCTTCTCTTCAATGACATACATGAATTGAAAACAGAATGAGAATCTCTGTGACAGAAGAAAAGACTTTTACAAACCTTCTGCTTTTAATACAAACAAAAACAGATTGTTGAAGTGGTTATGTGACTTTACCAGAACTACTAGTTATGTTTTCACAAAGCATGAATTGATTTAGATTTAATGGGATTTCAACCCATCTAATAGTCCATTATTTAATATCATTTAATAGTCCATCTATTCACTTTCTAATGGTACCAAGTTTTGAGTTCATAATAAATATCTTGGAAGAACTCAGGTATAAATATTAAATAGTTCATTAATAAGTTTTTAATTATGAAGCCAAAGATGCTTGAAAATGTGTTTTCCTTGGGTGTACAAGGGAAGTGATTTTCCAGTTAGAATTAGACAGCATCTTAATGACTGGAAGTTAGGAACAGAGGTAAATAGAGATATTCAGGAAAAAAGTTGAAAAATGAGAAAAAGTAGCCAGACTTGAAAAACCTATGCACATTTTTCTTAGAGGAGGGGAACAATCAAAGCAAAGTGATCCCAACAAATGACAACTAACCAGCAGCTCAGGGGGGAGAGGAAAGGAGAAAGAGTGACGTTCAGATATCTTTGCACAATAGGAATGTAGCTAAGACTTTTTCTGAGTAAGAGCTAAAATAGTTATATTTTAGCCTACTACGTTTCTTTGCTCCACATCCTTTGAAGCATCTTTGAATTTATTCCCTATTTATATATAACATTGTCACTATTTTTTTTTTCTAATCTCTAAACATTAAGGTCAACCTGAGGCCAAGTCTGGATGGTCTATAAGACCTAAATTTGGTTTGGCTAAGAGAATACTTGTAACTGGGTCATGTGATACTGCCCTTTCCTTTTCTCTGGAATCTCTTGGATTAGAGAGCGATGGTCTTAAAAACTTACACAATACTCTGAAAATTAGTCCATCAGTCTATCAATCATTCAATTGCTTCTGCAGCCCACTGTGGTGATTGTGAAAAATACAGTAGTCCCTGGGGTGACCTTCAACAGGGAATTTGCGAAATAAATCTTTTCACAAGATGTTTGAAAGGAATCACTATGTTTTGTTTTGTTTTGTTTTAAATGTTTTTCTTCAGTTTATGCCAAAATTTCCCTGAAATGATTCTACTTCTTCTAAAAATATCCCAGCATCTTCATATACACAAATACTGTACATATGTGATCGCATGAATGGGTTAACATTTCTAACCCTGTTACATATGAATCTATATATTTCTCTGGAAGAATACTAACGTTTATACAATGAAAGGCAGATCCAAATCCACAAACTGTTTATACAAGGACAAGCTGAACAACTCTGGTCAAATAAAATATAAAGAAAATATCGCAGCTAGAAATTATTTCTGAGAAATAAATCATGGAATTGGAAGAAAGTTTAACTTTAAATGTTTTGGCTTTATTGTCCAGTTCCATAATGTGGAGTGTTTCAACACACTCCTAAAAGTGCCCCTTCACAATGGGGGTAAAACACACTGACTTGCATCTTTTGGATTTAGGTTGGCTTTATGTTTCCAAATACATTTTCCCACCCTCATATGACTCCCTGCTGTAAAATGTTATGCCAGAGAAAGGAAAAAGAAAAATAGAATATGTATCAGGGTTCACATTTTGGACATTGAGTAATGGTGATTAAACTTATCTAGAGTCAGTTACTGCCTCAAATAATAATATTTCAAATGCCATTCAAACTTTTCTTGGAGCTGTCTGCAGAAATCAGGATAAAGACTACAGTTTTAAACTCAGGGGAAAACCAAAGGCTTCAGAATTTAGAAAAGAATGACCTGAATTTAGGCACCTGCAGAGCTGATCATTTCAGAGGTCTTGGCTGGGTTTTAGAAGAACCTTCCTGCATATTCCTTGCCAACAGTCATCACTAACCTAACAAAGCTACCAAATTGTTCCATAATACTCATAAGCTAACATTTTTTATCTGCCTTATGATTTGATAAGTATTGAATTTAACTTCATAAACTCTGGGGTGCCAAATTCCCTTCATTTTAGACAGCTGAAGAAAGTCACTAAGCTCATTCTTAGAATGAAGGAGCCAAAATTACTGTTATCAGTACTTTAAATGTAAGCACAGATCAAAAGACAAAACAAAGGTGTCTGCATGAACACATAGCAGAAATAACATAGTAAACGGATGCACTGAAAAGGTGTGCTACATGTAGCAGGTTGTCCAGAGAATGTGAAGGAAAAGGCAAGAAGAAAATACTGTATGTAACAACAGAAGTAGTGAAAAAACACGTGAGAACTTTTCAGACAGAAACTGGATTAAAGGAGTTTGGAGCTCTCTGTGAAGGATTTGTCTCCTCTTTGATTTCTTCTGTGTTTAGGGAAACAGGGTTTTGTATGTTGTAAATGAGTGGGATTGCATCAGAGATGCCAGATTCAATTATCACTCATCCTAATGAAATCAGTTTGTGAATCTGTGCACATTGGGTAACTGTTCTGTTTAAAAAAAAAACAAAAAAAAAAACACAGTAATAATACTGATGTTAATCTGGTGCTGTGTTGATTCTTTATCTGTGAAAGGAATTACAAATTATTACATTATTACAAATTACAAATTATTAAATTATTACAAATTACAAATTACAAATGGCAGATGGATGTACCAAAAAATAGTAGGGACTAAATGGTGACTATATGCTACAATGCTACTTCAAAGTTTTATAAAATATGAGAAGCCAGCCTTCTGATACATTTTTTTTTTCAAATGTGAATTTCCACAGCATTTAAAGCCTACACATTCTATTAGGAAACTAATCAAAGCCCTGTGAATTCAGCAAGTTGCTGCTTGAATTTTCTCCCCAGTGAAGGAGTAACATTTTTCACAAATATATGATGGGAGAGCAATGTTTTTGAGCTGGGTGCAGCTATATAAACTTGAAATTGTAAAGAGTAATGGGTTTTTCCACTTGCTGGGGTCTTCTTTAACTGGTATCACAGGTGATCATTGAATTGGAGTCCATCTCTACTGAAGGAAAAGATAGCGACTCGTTGTTTATATTCCCACAGTGAATCACTCTATAGTTAATCAAGATCACAGGCCACTGAAAACAAAACAAAACAAAACAAAACAAAACAACAACAAACAAACAAGATTTTATCAACTTGGATTAAAAAGCAATCTTCCTGCTCAAAACAGAAAATGTTGTCCTCCGGAGCTATGTCCTTGTATTTGGAAGAAAAAAGCCATAGATTAGGTATTAAAGAGAAATTGTTACTACTTATAAAACCCTCTATGTCAGCATTATTTTTCTATCTCCAAATAATTCATGAAGTAGTTTTTCAATAGTGGAAGCTGACTGCCATGTATAACCATTGAGTAGACATGGTTAGGAGATTGACACTAATTTGGCTAGACCTATGTAGAAGTTCAGACTGAGGTTTCTTGGAGAGAGATGTTTTATTTCAAACAATAGCTTCAGGAGATAATATAAAGGTAGAATTACATTAATTCTTGAATCCTATATATTACTGAGGTAATGTTTTACTACATGCCACCATGGTCCCAACTTTATTTGTGACTATTAATTTTAGTGAATATATATCTATATTAATAAAGACCATGTATTTCACAAATGATTAATATGTTGGTTGATAACTAATAATTAAGCCCACAAATGACCTTTAATCATTTATCGGCAGTCCTGGCTATTGGAGGAGGTCCCAGTCGACTGGCGGCTAGCAAACATGACGCCCATCTACAAGAAGGGCCGGAGGGCAGACCCGGGGAACTATAGGCCTATCAGTTTAACCTCAGTGCCAGGGAAGCTCATAGAGCAAATTATCTTGAGAGTCATCATACGGCACTTACAGGGCAAGCAGGCGATCAGGCCCGGTCAGCATGGGTTTATGAAAGGCAGGACCTGCTTGATGAACCTGATCTCCTTCTATGACAAAGTGATGCGCTTGGTTGATGAGGGAAAGGCTGTGGATGTGGTCTACCTTCAGTAAGGCTTTTGACACCATTTCCCACGACATTCTCCTCAAGAAACTGTCTACTCGTGGCTTGGACTGGCATACGCTTCATTGGGTTAGAAACTGGCTGGATAGCCAGGCCCAAAGAGTTGTGGTGAATGGAGTCAAATCCAGTTGGAGGCTGGTCACTAGTGGCGTCCCCCAGGGCTTGGTACTGGGGCCAGTCCTCTTTAATATCTTTATCGATGATCTGGATGAGGGCATCGAGTGCACCCTCAGTAAGTTCGCAGATGACACCAAGTTAGGTGCGTGTGTCGATCTGCTTGAGGGTAGGAAGGCTCTGCAGGAGGATCTGGGTAGGCTGGACCAATGGGCTGAGGTCAACTGTATGAAGTTCAACAAGGCAAGTGCTGGGTCCTGCACCTGGGGCACAATAACCCCAAGCAGAGCTACAGGCTGGGAGAGGAATGGTTGGAGAGCTGCCAGGCAGAGAAGGACCTGGGAGTGATGGTGGATAGTCGGCTGAATATGAGCCAGCAGTGTGCTCAGGTGGCCAAGAAGGCCAACAGCATCCTGGCTTGCATAAGAAGCAGTGTGGCCAGCAGGTCTAGGGAAGTGATTGTTCCCCTGTACTCGGCTCTGGTGAGGCTGCACCTTGAGTACTGTGTTCAGTTTTGGGCTCCTCGCTACAAGAAGGACATGAAGGTGCTCAAGTGAGTCCAGAGAAGGGCGACAAAGCTGGTGAGGGGTCTGGAGAACAAGTCTTACGAGGAGCGGCTGAGGGAGCTGGGCTTGTTCAGCCTGGAGAAGAGGAGGCTCAGGGGCAAACTTATCGCTCTTTGTAAGTACCTTAAAGGAGGCTGTAGCGAGGTGGGGGTTGGTCTGTTCTCCCGTGACAGGACGAGGGGGAATGGGCTTAAGTTGAGCCAGGGGAGTTTTAGGTAGGATGTTAGGAAGGACTTCTTTACCGAAAGGGTTGTTAGGCATTGGAACAGGCTGCCCAGGGAAGTGGTTGAGTCACCTTCCCTAGAGGTCTTCAAAAGACGTTTAGATGTAGAGTTTAGTGATATGGTTTAGTGGAAGACTTGTCAGTGTTAGGTCAGAGGTTGGACTTGATGATCTTGAGGTCTCTTCCAACCTAGAAATTCTGTGATTCTGTGATTAATTAAACAAACTGCAGCTGCATGTACCCAACATTGTTATAGATTTTGTAATTATATGATAATTCTAGGAGAAATTCAGCTGATTACCAGGATCTGGATCTTGGAAGTTTCCTTGAACTATTCTGATTTATTAAATGGTGGTGCTTGACAAAAGGCCAATCATATGCTTGATATTAGTCTGTGTTGTAAAATGTACTTTATAAACACTAAATTAATACCAGCAAAAAAAAAAAAAAAAAAAAAAAAAAAAAAGATGACCTGCCAGGTAGCACAGGGTTCTACTGAGTTGCACAAGATCTGCCAGGAGGCAACACCACTTGACATTCAACAAATGAAGGTAACAAGGTGGGAATTTGGAACAAGACTGAGAAACAAACTCATACCTTTTACTTAAACTACACTGGTGGTTAATATGCATCCTTTTTTCATCACTAATTCTATTAGACAGTTTACCAAATACCTAGTCAAAATATCATACTGAGTAAGTTATTGATACAGTCACAGGAGAAAGAGAATAAAATGTTTAACACCTGCTCCTAATAAATCACTGGAATGTTGTATTTAATGGACTGCTGGAAAAGAAATGAAGTTCTAGTCTCTATGTCACTGATAACAACAGAAGATTGGAAAAACAGAGCAACACAGAAGAAACAAAAAACAGTATTTTGATTCTCAGTTCATGGATGAATATATATTATAACTCAAGAGGTAAAATTTAAATGTTGTATTTATTAGAAGACTATTATTAAGGCTACAAAATCAATCAGTTAAAACTTTGTAAAAGAAATACATTGTATTGTCTCTACAGCCTTTTCTGAATACAGACAGGAAAAGCATATAACAGGATCTTTAATTACACAATCACTTGCTATTTTTTCTGCAGGAGGTCTGCTTCACTCAGCAATGACTGGTACTTCCTAATTTTTCCTTCGGTATTTCAATACTGTGTTTTTTAAAACACAGTCCCTTGTTACATTTAGGATACACCATCTGAGCTCTTCTACGTAGACAGATTTGTAATTAACTTTTCTTGTCCATATCATTTTAAATTTTTTAAAATATAACTGTGAAGAGAGAGCAAGGTTGAAATTTTTGGTACCCGATTTTCAGCACGATAGCATGATTTTTCAAAGGACTATTATGACACTATTTACTGGTGTTTCTGCTCAGACCATAGTTCCCAACAATTTGGTATTTCAGTTGCATATCTTCAAAACTTCAGGGATTATGATCCCAGAAATCCATATTAAGCAGCAAAAACACTTAGCAAGAGATTTTCAGCAGGGCACTGAATTATTAATGTTCTGTGAAAGTCTGTTGCAAAACCTACATTTAAAGTGGACATAGGCATCTCCAGGCTGAAGGTTATGGTTCACTTCTGAAGATTAACACAGCCAGAATTATCTCAATTCTTGATCACAGTTAACAAACTACTGATGAACAAAGGAGATTCACAGCACTGCTAACCAACCAGCAGAAAATGGTATAGACTGTGGCGTGTGAAATCTGCCCTAGATTTAAGAACATGAATTGAATGGCTAGCCATAGTCTGATAGACTTGCCAGATAAAAGATGTAGAAATGCTCCCTGTAAGTGTGGATGATTGGTTGCTCTTAGAAAATATGTCAGAGATAGCTATTTACTTACAATGTAATATCCTAACAGTTGGACAACTTCTTCAGAAAATACGAAACTTGAGCAACAAGATAGAACTAAGCTTGAGCTAAGTCTAACATGTCTATCTCACATCTATGGGTGAATTTGTGATGAACGACCTTCTAGTCCTTCTTGAAAAAACTGAGAACTATGCAAAAAGGTAGATAAAACTCGACATATGGACCAAGAAGAGACAGGCAGTGTAACTCTGTAGTAGTGTTGTGGGCAAGCCAAAGATCTGGGAATACTTGGTTCTGGGCCTTTTTCCAGTATTTTCTATTAAGAGGCAGTAAAACACTAAAGCAAAAATTTGAATCAAAGACAGGGTAATAGTTAATGTCTTGACTAGCTCAATTATCAAGAAGTCCCAAGCCACTGGGCTATTACAGAAAGGTGGAGATCATTCTCCCCATCCCAGTATTTTTGAATAAAAATTGTTGTGGCAGTTGTGTTCTGGACAGCTTTGTATTTAACACATTCATTAAACATATTTGTTAAGCATATTTAGCAGATCAGAGTATTCAAGATAAAGAGTCAGGCTTCTTAATTTTTTTAATCTTTTACTTTCACATTCAAAACACACATATAGTCACAAGCCCCCATGCGTTAAAGTGAAAAGTTACATGCCTGAGTGGCACCTGTGGTCAGTGGCTGATACGCTTGAACTCTTTTGTCACAATTATTTTTAAGTTCACTGAAAATGAGGCAACTCCAGCCTGAAATCCATGAATCCATTTCAGAGCTCAGGTGTTCCCAACTCAACAGACTGTAGAGATAGAGCTTAGGGATATGGTTTAGTGGGGACTGTTAGTGTTAGGTCAGAGGTTGGACTCGATGATCTTGAGGTCTCTTCCAACCTAGAAATTCTGTGATTCTGTGATTCTGTGATAGAAAACAAGCATACATACAAACAAGACTTAAAGATCACACTCCCTTTCTTTAATGTCTTTTGTTTTCTATATTGAATAGAAAAGATTTAATTAAAAGACAGAGTTAGTTTAGAGGCTTAGTTTCATCAAGTGTTGCTTAACTGGTACAAGATGACAAAGCTAATATACTCAAATCCACTTCTTGACATTCCATGCTACTTGGGAGCCAATATCTGCTCTAGATATTCACCATATGGAGTGCAAGGCTGACACATATCATTAACTTAGACACTTGAGACGTGATGCTATACTGATAAGATTAAAAAAAAAAAAAGCAGAAGTAGATGATAGTCTAAGCTACTGTCCTTCTCTGAATAATATTTCTTGTCTAGTATGCTTCTACAAAATAGATCATGTCAGAAAATAATTTGTCAGCCGAAATTAATACTATAAAAGTTTCCTGCTGCTTTGTCTTGTGCAGCTATCTAAGGAATTATTTTTTTTTTCCATGAACTATCTGTCCATATTATCGCTTGCAGCAAAATGCCCAGACACAGCATGCAAAAAGAGGACAAAATATTGATTCAGATTTGTCCTGCCTCCCAAACGAAAATTAATAAGAAACTACTCCCTCAAGGAAGCAGAAAGAAATTACAGCCCTCTCTTACCTTTTCCTTCCCCTTCCCCTTTCTCATAAACTGTTGAACACGGATAAAATAATGAACACACTAATTACAGTTCAGATCATGTGAAACAAGTAAGGTGGCAAAGAGAAGCAAATTTCCTTGCATAAAACGTGTCTGGTAGGAATAGTCTAATTAATTAATACTTATATAATATAATATAATAACTTATAATAACTAAACTGTTTGAGAATTGGAAAGCAAGCTGACATTAAATAAACTTCATTTTTGCTTATCCCCATAAGAAATCCTGTTCTTGAGAAATATAATTTCTGATAAATTAAGGGCTATGTGTAGTCTTAAGAAGATTCCAGATGCAGAGTTACACTTGTTTGGGGTACTCTGGGGAAGTGAGGGGAGGAGAGATGGAATTCAGGTTCCACTTCAATACCATTTTCAGCTGGAGCTCAAAGTAGGGTATGGACTGCGGGCACTGAGAATTCTCTCTGTTCCAAGTTTGTGGGTGCGAGTAGATTTTATATATAAACACACGATCAAGCAAGGGGTGTCCAACCCAGAATTTTTCTTGACAGACTTTCTGCAAATAAATATTTGATTGATAAGAGATTGTTTTATTGTTGTAGAAATATGGCAGCTGTTTCAAAAGAACTGTCAACACTACTGAAAATGTAGAAAACCTAACTATGTGGATGTTTATATTCTGCTTGTGAGTATAGATCCCTGTGCTAATGCTAACCAAGTGGGTATAGCATGGTATCACAACATGCAGAGAGAGAAGCTTGACAGCTTTGAATGGCCACATTAGCAACATCAGACACTTTACCACCTAAGTTAGTAAAGCTGTTTCCCAACAAGGCTATTCTCTCAGATTCTATTCTACACTATACTACACTGCACCGGTTTTAGTCAGCAAGCTAGCTTAGCCAGAGCTAAGTCAGGAGGAGAGGAGAAAGGGAAGAGGCAATGTCTTGCCTCTGCAGTAGGCTTTTTGCAAAGCATGCACAGCCCAAGAGAACTGACTCCATCATTTTCATCCATCGTATTCCATCACATTCCCACTCACTATTGTATTAAAATGAGGACCTACTAAGAATAAAGTCTCAGTAGTCTACAGGTCATAAATACAAGTTGTACAAATTTGTGCTCAAAGAAAACAATCCAAATTCAATCCAAATTCATCTACTAACAAACTAATTTTGATTGAAATGGCACATTAAATTCTCCAGAGGTAAGAGATGTGTAAACAAAATGTAGTGCTTCCTGCAACTGAAACATTTGGATTTAAACCAGAAGGTTAAGATTGCCTGAGCCTGTAGTTCAAACACTTCAGGAAAAAAAAAAAAAAAAAAAAAAAGGAAAAAACAAAACAAACAAACAAAAAAAAACGCTCAAATCCCAAGACAAAGTTAACAAGTACAGGTTTGTGCTTCTGGTAAAAGTTACTTTAAATTACCAAAATATTATCTGTTAAATAACAGCAGCTGCCATGGTGAAGATATAGTAGAAAATCTGTATTTCTCAAAATCTCTTGCTTTGGCCAAAAATTTGGGTTATTTTGCCTCAATTCAGACATATATATATATATTTATATTAAAGCTACCAAAAATAAAAATTAAAAGTCCAAAGGCCAAATATTTATTTATAGTTAGTAGGCCAACAAATAAGGAATGGTTTTTAAACCTCTTATTCACACTACTGAGAGCTTACAAAAACTGGACTTAAATAAATAACCATTAATACATTTTTTTTCTTTTTTTTTTTTTTTCTTCTTTTTCTTATCCCCTTAGGGCTGGATACTTACACAGCTCTTTAATCTGCAATTTGATTGATGTCTTCAGCTATTTTAGAAATAAACATGACTGCAGAAATGTACTTCAAATGTGGTTTACTGTGAGTGGTCTCTAAAGCTTGGTGTATTAACAGCTCCCCAAAACCTCTTCCATCCTCCTCATGCAGAGCAATACCTTCCTGAACTGCAGGACCTCACTGTGTCTCTCTGTGTTGCCAATAGAAATGTTAGTAGAATCAAACCCTTAACAAATGTATGTCAACATGGTAATAATAGATTCCAGTCGTGCACAGACTTATGCATGTGCTTAATATCAAGCACATGAGTAACTCCAGGCTAGAACCTGAGCATACAAAAGAGCATAGTCCAATTCATTGAACTCCTGTGTACTTTTTGACAGGTATCCTTTTGTTCACCATCTCCACCCCAGCCCCCAAAACACAATTCTCCCTTTTATTAGATTCCTAAACACAGATTTTCCATCAGTTAGTACTTTTAACGTCTCAGACCAAATAAAATTTCTAAAAACATTAGAATATATTATGCAAATGCAAAAAAATTCCAGCAGTTCTAGATTTTACTAAAATAAATAAACAAACAAACAAACGTACCCTAGCCTTCTATGTTGAATATACAGGAAAGTTAAAAATTTTAAGAAAAAAAAAAAAAAAAGCAAAATAAACAAGCCATTGTCACATAATGAAATTCAGTGGGAATTGTGCCAATGCTAGGACAGTTTTAGAAACCCACATAAATGGACTAAAATCTTACCTTGAACTCATCTTACTTTTCTCCTGTCTGCTTTTTATATACGCCTCCAAGGTGACAATACAGTAAATGATTATATGCAACATTTGATGTGCTATGTTGAGCACTACAGGGTTAGTTGAGGACAGCTTCAGTCTTCACTTCCTGGCTTCTGTGAGTTCATCAGTAGTCTGTCAAGATGTTTTTTATCCCCACATGTGAGTAGGAGACAGCACTATTTAAAGGCAAGACAATCATTTATTACCTCTTTTTATTTAAATATACAGGTTTTCCCTATGCTACAGTACTTCTTACAGAGTCTTGAGTTGTGTCTTAAAACTAGAAATTGCTACATAGATCTGACTTTAACTCTCAGTGAGTATCAGAAAAGACATTTTGATGTAAAATGCTTTGGCTTGTTGATTCCCAGCTGTAACAAATCTTTCTTTCCTTCTCTTTCTTTCTTTCTTTCTTTCTTTCTTTCTTTCTTTCTTTCTTTCTTTCTTTCTTTCTTTCTTTCTTTCTTTCTTTCTTTCTTTCTTTCTTTTTCTTTCTTTCTTTCTTTCTTTCTTTCTTTTGAGATTATCTACAATAGAGTATCTATTATTTTACTGTTTCATGCCCTCTAAACACTGCTTTCATGCTTGTTGTCTCTTCCTGCAGTAGCTTGTGCTAAATACTGACCCGTACTTTGTTGCCAAAATAAAAGTAAATGGTTTTACAACTTCAAAGCATAAAGCTGATCTGGATTGGATTGTCAACATCTAAAAACCAGCTGGCACAAGTATTTAGCTGTCTATAGTCATATCTAGCTCCTTCTCAATTAAAGCTTGCATATCAAATTGTGAAATGTAGTTGTTTCTAAGGAAATTATTGCAAGGTGAGTAACTCCCATTACCTTGACTCAGGTGTTTACCTAGGAACAGCCAGCAGTGGTGGTATAATATACATGCTTCTAACCATCAGATATAGTAGTTTGCATATGGTTATACATCTTTCCCCATGTACAACAAGTGTGTCTGCAACTTGATCACTGTTTGTCAATGATGGTTATTGTCTGTGTCTGAACAGTGATTCATTTGGATGGGATCTTCTCCTTTATCTCACAAGTAAATATATAATCTGAATTGCTGTGGAAATTCACTGTCTTTAGTGAGTTTGGGTCAAAGCTATTACAGGAAAAATTCGTTATGTATAAACTACTAGAGTGACTACTGGTATTTAATCCTTAGGACAAGAAAGCTAAATCAATCTACATGCCTGTCTTTGTCAAATAAAACATATGTTGTGGCTTGAAAAGTTACTCTGAAACATCATCCAGAAAGCCTACTTGTTTCCTCAGGAAATCTCAGCTTCAACTAAAATGAGGTCACCTTTGCAAAGGTGTGTTTAGTATTTCCTGCTTTAAAAAAATACATAAATCTGTTGTTCTATTGTAGGAAGCATAAAATAATAGTCCTCTTTAATAAGTGATTTTTTTTTCCTTTATTTTCATAAAGGTGGTCGTAGAACAGAGCATCTGTAAGTGATTCAGAATGCCCAGTACAACATCAGTCAATCAGGGAAAGGACTGAGCAGTTCCCTAAAATCATTAGCAGCATCTGGCCATTTTGTTGGGTTGGTCATTTTACGGGGGTGACCAGGAGAAAATAATTAACCAGTTGTCCCCTGAGAATGAAGAGATGATTGCAGTCCAGGATCTAGGCTGCCTGACACTCGCTGAAATTAGATGGCCTGAACTGCTGTAACCAAGTGCTCATTTAGCCACTTATGCAAATGATACATAAATCACACCAAACAATACCGTGCCTGGGGAAATCAGGGCACTGATGTCGAATAGCTCTTTTTCCCCTGGCATCCCTCACCTCCCCATCAGTATAACCGGTGCGCACTCTCTGTAGCCTATGCCACCCAACTGTGGTGGCATTTGCTCCCCATATCACTACTGTTCCTCGTGGGGGTCTCCACCTCCTTTCCCATGCAGCAGATGCCATTTGCTCATGTGGGTGCCGGAGAGGGGAGGCAGAGCCATCCCATTTCTGACAGGACAAGGAAAGGGAAGAGGCAGGGCCAGGTGCCATTTGGGAATGGAGATATTCTGTCCCCTCATAAGTCAGGCCCAGCAGTGGAGGATGGCAGCCAGCATTTGTTACAGCAGCTCTGATTGGTTGGCATCCCCCACACATAGGGGATATGCAAGAAAAATTACTGATCAGAGAGAGTTTTCCAGCAAGCCTCACTGAGGAACCTGGTCCCTGTAAGAAGCTGGTGTGAGAAAATGGCAGGAGGTGGAGGTCACCACGGAATTACAGACTTTTACATCCTTACAAAGAGAATAGCTGAGCCTGACTGGATCTATTGCCAGCAACACACAATTCCATGCAGGCCCCCACAAAGCACACAGCAGCCCTGGGCTCACCTAAGTGTCTATAATATGCCCATTTTTCAAAAATCACTCCAGTTTCAAACCACCATCGTACAGACTATGCAGCCAGGTTGCAAGCCACTAGGCATGGTGATCATGGTGGCCACTGGTGCTTGTGTAGCAGGAGCAGCAGAGGCAAGGAGATATCACAGATAGCATATGGAGGTGGCACAAAGGCTCTGCACTGGGACAGTAGTCCGCCTCACCTCATTATCAGACACAGGCAGCCATAAGTACAATAACAAATTCTTAGGAGTGTGCAAACGGGATTTAAGATATTTATGCAACATTTTCACTTCTGAGTATTTATTTTTCCACATCTTCCTGAACTACCACATTACCAGGGTTATTCAGGAAGGGATATCTTTGCTCCATGCAAAGTAGATATGCAGTAGATGCCTGATGGTAGGCAACTATAATCATAGTCTTTTATTTCCATTACAATCCAACAATGAAAAGTTTTCCTGCTGCCTCCCCATGAAATAAAGCTGAGAGACAAAGAGAAGTGGTCAGGCAGAGAAGTGAAAGACCCTCTTTGGAGCCAGCATCATTTAACAATGATTACTTTGCAGCTCCTTGCCCAGCAGAAATGAGATGGCGGTGCATTAGGGTAAGAAAGTGATTACACTGCCTCCCTTTCAAGCTCTAGACCAGTGCTGTGACTTGATATGGTTTTTATCAGAGACTGCAACACTGCATTACCAAGTACGCAGTAAATTATGTCAAAATCAATTATACTACTCCAAGCAGAGATTCTGAGTAGAAAATGAATGGGTCTGGGGGTGGAAGGAACAGACACTGCTTATGCATTTTGATTAGATAGGTAGCTATCATCCTCCATGAGAAAAGAACAGCCAGCAAGTCATGAGATCAAGAATATTAGGTTGACTTTATCACACCTTATCTTTTATGTATGTTTTACTGCAGCCTACAAATGGAGATCATGGACCTTAGCAGAGTCCTTCAGTATGTTACAACCTTTATTATTTTTAAGTGCTTTAATTCAGCTTCTGAGAAAAATTATATGACTTGTACATAAAGACTGACAGAAGATGTTCATTGTGCACCTTTCTACTTAGATAATGTGTGGATCAAATAATCTTTATTTCTAAAATACAAGGTGATCAAAACAGTAGATTTATGCTGAAAAGCATTTCTTTGAAAACACTGCTACAATTTGCAACAAAATATGCCAGACTAAAATACCTCCTAAAATTGCAATGGATGAAAAGAATCTTGTTATGATATATTGCTTTTAACAAAAAACTAAATATTTTCTGCCATCCTGCTAAATAGAACATGGGAAAAATATAGAAGCTTACCTTCAGAGTCTAGTTACAGAACCGTACAGCTGAGGTAAGGACAGTGAAATTTCCAGAACAGGGTTATCTCCCCAATTGATAAATACCACTGTTACTAACATCTCTTAAGATCATGAGCAATGCTTACACTTGATGACTGATTTCACTCTGGATTGAGTGAAAAATAATCACTGTCTTTGAAGCGGTAAGGCCTTAGAGGAATGTTTGCTAAGATGCTCCCATCACATAACAAGACATTTGATCATATTTGCACAATGGATTAATATTCAAGCAGATGTTACCCTATAAATTTTCCTCTAGTACCACTGAAGTACGTGAATACTTCAGATACTCCTGAACCATTGGAAGACGGAATTTACTTCCTTAGATATATATAAATATAAGCTATCCTACTGGACCTGTGTTGACTACAAAACTGTCACACAAAGCATTTTATTTTTCTTAGAATTTCTTTACACTGCAGTAGTAGACAGTGACTTCTATATGCTCTGGCTTTTCTCTGACAGAAAAGTATACTACCACGTGTCAGTACTTTTGCTGTTTTCCTATTTTTGTAGAAAAGACAGATAGAGAGAAGCCATTAGAGAAATGATGACCCCTGAAAAGGCTCAGGAGTCCACTCTCTGCTCAAACACTCAGCTCTTAGGATAAATTCTTAGCTCCCTCTTCCACTTGGAAGTGAGGCTACATTCTTTAGAAAGATGAAAACTAAAATAACCCTATCTGGATTAGAAACCAAAAGAAATGTAATAAAAAGAATAAAAGAAAAAAAAATGAAATCCTAAGACTTCTAAAAATGCAGAGAATTTTCCAACATCCTGACACTTAGAGCTCACACTTAAAGATGCCTTCTCTATCTTTATAAGCAACCTTAGTCAGCTGCTAACCTTCAGACTCCATCTTTCATGTTGGCTCGTTATGTCATGTCCCAAGGTGACTTAACTTGTCTGACAATGGCTATGTGACAGTATCATAAAAACAGCATTCAACAGTCCAGTACTTCCAAGTTACAGGTATGCACACAGGCTTGTGTTTGGGCACAGTATGGGCTCTGTTCTGGGATAATTTGGGGGGATAATGATAAAACTATTGTAGTCAAGCATGGACATAAGCATAGGTTCAAGTTGTGCTCTATTTGTATCACATCTATCCAAAGTTTCTATCTCATGTGAAAATAGAGACATTTATTATTTTGATCACTGAATTCTTTTGCGATCCTTTTTCTAAATCACTTTGTCCAGAACAGTGAAAACGCTGTACTATTTCACTCCTGGGGATGAATTTCAGTATTACTAGGTACGATTTTCAGGTGCCCAACATAATATGGGAGTTCCCATATTACAGTCTCAAATCCTGCGTTCCTTATTAAAACAGATGGGATCTTGTTTTTCTTCTTTTTCATCACTTATTACTGGTGGAACTGAGGACACTTATAAAATTGCTTTGAAGTCTCTCAGGTTTCTGTTCTGCCTCTGATTTAGAGTACCCTAGATGAGGCAGTGTGGGGCATGAGTCTGAGTGTAAGTTGTGGCTGTGATGCTGCTGTGCACAACTGTAAGGCCTAAAAGGCAGTATCTGTGTAGTGAAAGGTAGGGTTTTGGTTTCCACTTGGAAGGAATCTCCTGTCCCACCTTATTTAAGCTGCAGCTACTCTCCACTTCCACTATCACATTTGTGTCTGCCCTGTGAAGCTGTCAAATAAGTTAGTCTCTTTTACTCTTCCTCATCTTGAGCTGCAGCTGAGCTATGTACAGTTCATTTCAATGATAAGCATAGGGCACAGAAGTATCTGTCATCAGCTTACCAGCCCATCTGAAGAGGCAGCTGGAAAGGGAACCTCCCTGTATGCCAGTTGGAAGTGAGAGATTATAAATTCTGATCTCTCTTCATTAAAGTCTAGCAACATCAACAGGAGGTACAACAACCTCTTTCTCTGGGGCTAACAGGTCTAGTTGTGGGTATACACCAACACATAGGGAGTAACGTGTGATTGAAGCTGTCAATGAGAGGCATTGCAGCCTTTAAAATGGAGAGAGTTCCTTCAGCATAAAAGGAACTATGTGGATATAGAAACATGAATGATATCCTTGTTGGATAAAACTTTCAATGACATCTAAATGATTTATTTAAATGACCATTCTGGGGACCTAGGCTCTTAAGCAACTTCATTGCTTTGAAAAATGTTACATATTTTTGATATGTTTACACCTTTCCTATGGAGGGTTTCTCTGTGGTGTTCTTATAACTGTCTATCATGGTCTATTTTACAGTATAATTGAGAAAATGTTGCTATTTTGTTTGTTATTTTAATGCCTTTTTTCCTAACCTCTTTCCCTCTTGCACCTTTAACATTTTTCTTCATACTGAAAAGCCACTTCAACCCTTCAAGACTCAAATTCAAAGTTTCAAAGAAAACAAAGAAAAAGTAAAGCCCACGTCCTTTTACCAGCAAGTTTCCTCTAGTGTTTCAGAGCTCTAGGGGAAAATAAAGCACTTGAGCATAACAGCATACAGTTCCATGCTCAAATGTAATGGCACTATCAGTGTAGTGTATACAAAGTGATAGTGTAGTGTCTGTTCCCTAAGGAAGAGAAGATAAAGTAATCTACCAACACAAATGGACTTCAAACAGTAGTTTTCAGCTAACAAAAACAAACACAACATCCCAGATTTAAAGAAAATAAATAATTTAAAAAAATTCTTTGCACTTTTCAGCTTTTCCCCCAGGAATATTCTTCCTTCCTCTGAGTTCCATGTTGTCATGGAGAGTGATGTGTTAAGGTCTGTGAAACTGGCAAGCTTCTTACTTTCAATGTTTTAATTCACAACTAATGTCCACTAAGCAAAAGGAGGTCTTGTTTTCTGCAGTAATAGCAATAACTTTACAGTGCAGACCTGGCTGCAGAGGAGGAAACATAGGCATTTTACTTTCCCTTTAGAGTTCATATTTGCTCAGGTGTTTGAATTAAGTATTTCACTGAAAGCTCTCTGGTTTAAATGTACAAGTACTATGGATTATCCCTGCAAAGTTATTTTTCAAGTTAATTCTAGATGAAGTTATTAAGGGGGCAACCTACAAAAAATTGTATTTGTCAATTGCTTCCAATTTACGGTTTCAAACTGAGTTTCAGGGAAGAACCAGAAAGGTGTTTGTGGGAAAAAAAATTGTATTCTTCATTTTCATGATTAAAGTCGATACCAGAACACACACTGAGAAATAGTTTAGCTGAAACTCAAATGGCAGACAAGATATTGGGATAAAAAAATAATAATAATAAAATAAAAAATAAAAGAAAGAAATAGCAGGGCTTCAAAAGAGAAATAGTAAAGCTCCCTACTACTATAGATCATTGGTTAAATATTGCTTCATTTTGATCAGATTGCTCACAGGAAGGATTCCAAAATACTATTACTTTAAGTAATTTAAGACTACTTTAGTGTATTATTGGACTCGATTATCATTTATCAACTTTTGCTATAATATGCATATCTTGTTTTAATCTGGATTTTGTGGTGGTGAGAGTAGTATCTTAAGAAAAAGGCTTATTACAACATTTCATGTAATTTAACCAAGAGAAACCTTCTATTTTATCATATAAATTAAGGGCAATAATAAGTTTTTTAATCATGCCTTATTTTGAATGGTGTAATTAAGAGCATACAGAATACGTCTGTAACTGTATTGGCAACTATAGAATACCTTATCTGCGTATATAGCTGACAGAGAGACAACATTAGTTAGATATTGATGCAGATTGATTCAGTCCTCAGTGTAGGTACGTGGAGTCTATAATACAGAATCATATTTTTTAAGGAAATACTGAAAATAATATTGTTGTAAATTTGTAGGACTAAAACCTTTGAATCTAAGATCACAGTTCTTGACTGATGATACCAAAGAGAAACTAGAAGAATATGACTTGCATAAATATTTTGGTAAAAATATGTTTTCTGAGGGTTTGTGCATCCTGAAGATTTTCATGTCATCATAAGTCATAACCACTTAATCTTTATTCTTACTGGTCCTCATAATTAACTGCCTGTCATTCATGTCTGTGAAATGGGTGCTGAAACTTCAGAAACTTTTAGTCTTATGATGCTTGGCCAATCACAAAATAAAATAGCACTCTGAACTGTGGATAGATTGTTTCTCTGTTTCTTGGCTTCATTTCAATGGAAGAGAAATTTCTTCTATTTATATTAACAGGGACTCTGAGCAGGTTATCATGCATATATATCTCATTTTCTGTTATGAAAATGTATAATTAAAATAATTCTTATTTTCGCTGTGTCGTGATGCTAATTAATCTGTGCTGGTCTTTCTGTAATAGGTGTAACACCTTAAAAGTATTTCAGGATAAGAATGTACTCCAAAATCAACAGCTACAAGTCTTATAAATAGCTGTAAACATACAAACACAAATTTGGTCTTTCCCTCGCCTGGAATAAATCAAGCTAAGTTCCACCCAGAAACCATTAGGTCAGCAGTTTGTCAACATAGGGCTATAGAAATAAATTAATTAATTAAAATTGTACATAGCTTCAAAATTCTGACTAATTTTGACTCATTCCCTCTACAGGATTTGAAAAAAATAAAAAATAAAAAATAAAAACAAAAAACAAAACAAAAAAACAAAACAAAAAAACAAAAAACAAAACACAACTTCTTGAAGCTTTTGACACTCAGTGTATGCTATTCAATTAGAATAGAATAGAATTGTCTTGGAGAAGAAACAATTTGCTAAAATAACAAACAATACATGTCATCAGTGTGGTGGTTGAGCCAATAACAGTAAATCATTGCTGGGATCTAGCCACCGTGCATAAGTCAAAAGTGCTAATCGGAGAATTTGCAATAGCTTTTGTATGCATTAAACATTTGAAAGACCCATTTGTCTTCCTGAGTCTTATTTGCTGATGCATATTTTCCTAGGCTGCCTTTAAATGTGGAGTAAGAAGGAATGAGATGTTTCAGTACTATTAAAAGCATATTTTCAAGGCTATAAAGACAGAAACGCTGACCTACAGCACCTTTACATTAGTTCTAAGGGGATAGGACTGACCTTTTGGACAGCTTTCATGTTTGTTATATTTTAAGGGATTATATTTTTATCTCTTTTTCATGTTGAACTGGACATGTATTGAGCTTGAGTCAATGCCTGATTTTGTCAGGCAGAAGATACTTATGTGCTTTGCTACCTGTGTAAACCTAAGTACTGCTCTGTTCTTCCAATGTGACTGATGAAGAAAATACCATAAAAATGAAAGTCATCATATGCATGTGGCTAGGTAGTGTAATGCAAAGTTTGAGATAGCTTTGCAGAATAGCCAGATGGACACTGCAGAATGTTGAGAGTTAAATTAAGAAGGGGTGATAGCAAAAACATAAAAACAGAGGCAGTAACAAATAACTATATGTGAGGGTAATGTCACCAAAAGAAAGCAAGTGAAAAATTGTTATTATATTGTATTAAGTGTAAGATTGTGATCATCTGCCACTAGGGACCTTGCTGTACAATTTAAAAAAAAAAAAAAAAATGGTATGATTATCTTTTCCTTGGACACCACCTACTGATTTTATCAGAATTCCCAAGATTTGATTTCTCACACCTCATTCCACCCACATTTTGTTCATGAAACTTCCTTTTTATTTTTTTTCCCTTAAAAAGGGGAACAGTGTAGTCTATAGAGAAGGATCTCATTTGTTTATGCTTGGCCATGTTGTCAAAATCAGATTTGTTAGATTTTTGTGTATTCAGCATGATTAAATGATAAAAGTAGGTATATCCTCTGTCCTATTCTGAAGAGTCTGGAAGATCAAGCTACCTAGACAAAATCCTAATACCCTAAACATTTTTCTTTTAAAATAATTCATGGATAACTGCTGAGTTACAGCAATTCAGTGAGGAGACAGGCTGCATATTGGAGAGAGAGATCACAGAATATCATCATATACATATTATGTTGCAAGATATGATAGCAATAAAAGTAGAAGCCATACCTTATCCCACAAGAAAAGTCTATCATTTGGATGCACAAAGTGTGAAAAAGGACTGATAATGGAAAATTTGTGTCCAATCATGGTGAATGAACACTCTCTTGACTAGAGGTAGAAGAAATAAAAGATGCTTATATGCAATCTTTGCGGTCTTTGGGGGATAAAGCAAATAAGAAAATCAAAACTCTTTTGTTTATACTTGAGGGTAATTCAATTTCATCTCATTTGGAACATGACAGAAAGATGAAAACTAAAATGAAAACAGCTTTTGAATTAAAGACAATCTCTTCAAATCAATCAACATTAAAGAAGAAAGGAATTGGAACAATAAGTGAATGACATGCGCTATTGCTTGGAAACTTTTGAAATCTTAGCTTTGTAAACAAAATAAAATCTTCTATATTTATGTATTGATGGGACTAATTTCATCACTTACATTCCCTAAAACCATAATACACAGGGTGACTCCAGTCATATTCTGCTCATAAAGATGTTTGAAGTTTATTCCCATCTTTTGATATTCTGCTGGTTTTTATACACCTAGAAAGTCTATTATTTTGACAGAGAATGTCTATCTGACATAGAATTTACACAAAGTTTTTGTTTGTTTGTTTGTTTTGGTTGATGAACAGGAGCCTATGAAGTGTTGCAGAAGTGTCCTCGTAGATTTATGGAAGAGAGTGTTCAGCATGCACAGAGGCCACATTAGAATTAATTTATGCAAGACATCTCAATCTCATAATTCAATCCTTAGTAAGAATTTTGGTATATAAAAGCCTTTTTTATATATCTCCATGTGATTTTGTAGACATTTAATTAAGGAGTTTTGAAAACAAACTTGGAACTGCTCAGTTCTCTGCTATATTTCTACTGAGAATGCAGTAAAATTAGGTGACAATAAAGTGAATTTATAGATTTTGTGCATCTTACTTTTCTCTCATTCTTACACGATTGCATAGTACAGTGAATTAAAATGGGCCAACTGGAAATGCATGAAATGAGTGGTATGTATGCAAATACAGTTTAAGTACGTGTCTGTGGTACACCCATTTCCAAGAACATCCCTATACTCATATGACATGGATGGTCCTTTAAGATTGTTAATCTGAAAATGCTCATTAAATTCCTGTTGAGCGTTAAGACAATTTGTGACATTAATGGTATGTTCATGTCTTTTAATGCAGAAGACTTTAAAGTCACTTTTGAATTACAAAAGATCCTCTTTTTACGTGTTTGTACTCATCTCTCACACTTTCCCCATGATGCGTGCTTCAGCTGCCATCTTCTCTATTTGCTCATAAATGTCTTTGTGGCTTTTGTGCTCTCCCCTGCACTACTCCTAAAGCAAGGAATTTCTTGCCCGAAGTAAATATTGCTCTTCTTTCATGTCTCTTCTGTGTTTCTACCACAAAACAGACAAAAATTAGCTAACTTGAAATGGCTAATTGAGAGTCATTTGGAGCCTGAGGGACTAGTGGAGAAAGACTGCTTTCATACATTTAATCAAAAACTGATTAAAATGTATATGAATGCAAAAAGCTTTATATTGACTAGCTGCTTTTTTTCCCCCTCACTCATTATTTTTTGTTTTTCCTAAAATTTCTTTGTGGAATGGGCTGTATTTAGTTTCTGTTGTACAGCATCTAGTACAGCAGGTCAGTCCTTATTTGAATTTCTCAGCTTTGTTATAGTGGAACTATAAGACCCGACAATAAGGTTACATTTATTTTAGCCTTGCTGTTCTTCCACTAGAAGGTGGCAGAATACAATTTTAGCTTCAATGAAATGTCTCAAAGCCACATTTAAAAAAAAAAGTAATAATAAAACCATCCTTGAAGTTATCACTATGTGGGCGAAGAGTTGAGTACTTTGAATTGTTTCATCTGAGACACTTGAATATTATACTCAGCTGAGTAAAACTGACATCTAAACTTCAATGCAATTCTAACAGAGAATAAAAATAAAAATTAAAATTAAAAAAAAAAATAAAAGAGAATTTCAGAAAACAATTTTTTATGTCTGAGGAGCTTTATTTGAATCTCTACATTTCTCCATTTTCTTTATACTTAATTCCCAGCACACTGGAATATTTTTTGGAGTTCTAAACATAACTTCAACTTTTACATCTGTCATTGGGTAGTAGCTCTGATGCTTAATAACCATGCTCCATTCAGGAAACATCCATTATTCATTTCCAGTGTACCTTCTGGCTGCCGTACTGAACCTACCTTCTGTTGGAGAGTTTTCTAGCAGATTGAACTGGCCTTTATGTGGCAATGTTTGAGTGCCCAGCTTTTTTAGTTTCATCTTTTGCCATGCTGTATGCATCTGTAACTCCACTTGACATCAGCCCAAGTCTTGGGAATTTCCAACAGGAAATGCTACCCCCAGTACCATCAGACACACTCTTGTCTGCAGTTCATGTTTTATTTTGAACGCCAAGCATTCCTCCCTTCATATATCTGAGAGTATTTCAGTTCTGTGATTAAGGCTGGTATTAGATGACCTTTACTCTTCTTTCCCTTGCTTTCCTCTTAAGAGTTAAATGAAAGCCTTCCGTTCCTCTACAGGGTACTTAGAACTAAGGCACTATGGCGCTAGCAGCAGGTTGGTTTCATTACATTGATAGGATACATGTGCTGTTTTTTATCTCTAGCATTTTCTCAGTAATTCAGCACTTTAAAGTCTCAGCTGTCTACCGATCTGCAGACAATTGTTTGGTGTAATACTATCCGGAAAAAGCTGATAAAACACAGATGTGACTAGGTCTCTGAAATTTGTGGTTTGCTAAGTGGTTTTTTTTTTTTTTTTCCATTTTCCTTCCCCCCCCCCCCTTCTTTTTTTCTGCCATTCTTGCCCATGGCAAGTTAGCTTCCCTACCAGGCATGAAGGCACAGACCTTTATTAAAATGTTGCAACAAGAAGGTAATTGCTAAAAATTAAGGAAGTTAGTTGAAATATAAAGCAGAAGCATTATAATTTTTTCCCTATTTTCATCACAGTCCTTGGCAGCCATCTCTCCATATTTTGCCCAGTACATATCCATAATAGTTTTATTTTTCTAAGCATTCATCCTAAAGTGTGGATTTCTGGCAATCCTATGCAGATCCTTTTTAAGCAAAATGTTTCTAGGCTCCTTTGCACATAAGAACCAACAGCTTGATTTTTTGAAAGGGGACAAGATTTTACAGCCACAGTGAGGCTTGTCTAGATAAAAGATTTGATCATGCTTGAACAAGATTGGAAACAATCTGTTAGGTGGCAGGATGTTACCATCTCTTAGTGGTTAGTGTTTAGACAAGGACAAATTGTATTCACCATAGCATCAGCTGAACACAATTTTTCTGGCTTCCATTGACCTCTAACTTGTGAGTGGCCCCCTGTCCTCTCACTCAGTTATCACAATTCCATTCAAACACAACCACATTTTGTAACGCAGGCAATCCTTACTGGCAGCATAAGAAAGTTTGCATGTGCTCAGTTCTTTCACAAGCCGGGCCACATCATCTTAGTCTGTGTGAGGCTCTGGCTTAGATAGTTTCTATGCTGTACATCTATGCTGTAGATGTTTCTTAGCATGGTAGGCTTGCATTCTGATTATCAGAATAACATATTCTACTCCTTCCGCTTAGTTGATGGTTTAAAAAAATAAATATATTTATATATGTATATATATACGTGTGTGTGTGTGTGTGACTGGATGAGTATGAATGCAGTTTGTTAGTATGGTGGTACTATGTGTACCAGTGTACCATTTACCACTACCAGTTACAGCACTGCAACTTTTCTCCCTCCCCCTGAAAGAAACTCGGTGATGTAATACTCAACTTCACTTAGGAGATACTGACTTACCAGTAGGCTCTAGGTTCCAAAGTAACACAAGAATTTCTGGAGATTCCGAATAAATGAGCACATCCAAAAGAAAAACAGATAGTGCTGTGATACTCCTTTTTAGCTACAGAGTGTGGGGAGACAGAGAGCAATTTGCAAAAGGATGTTGATTGACATCTGTGTGTCTGTATGATAACGACATTGCAGCTTTAGTGATTTATGTGCTAGACAGGTTTTCCATTCCGATTCAAATGAAAAGCCATCTTGCAATTAAAGGCTCAGTTTGCAGTTCCTGATTTCTGAAGGAAGAGGGCGTTTCTATTTATTCCAGAAACATTTAGTGGTTACATGCATGGCTGGCAGCAATTTCCCACAATGTGTAAATTAGTCAATCCCAAAGTCAGTAAACTTTTGCTTTGAAGTGGACATTAATGAAGTGCACCATTAGAGCCTAATGATTGTTCACATTTGTATTTTAGGGGCCCCTCTTGCTTTTGATGTCTTAGTGCCTCGGTTTCTTGACTTTAGTTATCTAAATGCCAGGACTGCTAAACTCCTAAGAGAACTCAAAAAAAATTTAATGAAAAAAGTTAGTACTGGCCTGACTGATGTTGGCACTTCAAAGCTGGAACAGACTAAATTGCTGTAGACTGCTTAATTCAAAAGTGCTCCCTTGTGGATGACAGTGCATGGTGACAAAGTTCAATTGGCAACAGGAGACAGGCAAGATCAAAGGCTCTCTATTGTAATAGTTTTGTTCCATGAAGAATTGCTTATTGTCAGTAGTTTTTCAAGCCTTTACTGGCTCCAGCTTCATATCAGGATTCCCTGGTTCAGAACCAGCTAAAATAAATAATTGTAATTACATCCTTCTGATAATACATTGCGGTTCTAAATGCTGCATTTTGTGTCTCTCCAAAGGTCCAAGAAAAAAACATCTGTGTTAGGAACCAGGACTTGGGGAAGAACCTTCAGTTTTGGAACCTTCTTTGTTCAGAGGGGTCCAAAATACAAAGTACCACAGAAAGCTAATGCTATGTTTGCAGCAGTTGAGACTTGCTCCAGACAAAGCCACACTGCCTGTACTATGAGGGCAATGATGCTGCATTTTCTAGTTTGCGTCAACAGCCTGTCTGCCTAACGTTAAAATGAATGCAGTCCTGAAACTTTTTCTCTCCAGCTAAGGCTCTAGTCTGAGTGAATTCACAAGAAACTCTCAACTTAATACTAGCAATGTTAGGACAGAAGTCTCAAAAATATTAATCATGCACAGCATACCACATCATTGTTTTGGTTTCCTATTTTTTACTTCCAAAAAAATATTTTTTTCCCAATCAGAAGCCCAAAAGAGTCCCAGTCTGAAATTATCTAGTTACTAGATACTGGAAATCAAGTTTCTTTTTTAACATTTTTGCTATTTTTTTTCCAATAGTGTTCTTCATATGTAAGGAACTGTTGAAAGATGAGAAAGGCACCAATCCTCAATAACAGTATTCAGAGATGTAGTCTCATAAAATGTACATGGCTTTGTCAGAATTGCTTGTCTTGAACTAATTATGAAAACATGTTTGGTGACAATTAGGGAAACCACTGTGTGATCATTTTCATGCATCATATTGGCAGAAGCTACTTCTATTTTTGATCACAAATGACATTTTTCACAGAATATTTCATCATATTGTTTCTGGCACAAGATGAACAAATATGCTTAGAAAAGGAAGGGTGAGCAAATACATTTAGAAAAGAGGTAACTAATAGAAATGTATTACAGTTAAATCATGTGCAACAGGCTCAGATCTGTTGATCTTCTGATTCTACCAACTATTTTAATTTAAACAAAAAGACAGTGCGCTCTTCCAATCTTTCCTTAAAACTTACTTATGAGGAGCTTGAGAAGTGTGGTTGGGTTATTTCTTTCTTCTTCTTTTGGCAGGAACTGAAAAAACATTCTAAACAGGATTAGAAATGTTCTATGCCTATACAATTTAGCTCTAGCAACTTCACGGTTGTAAATTATGATGGAACACATCATTAGCTGCAGACTTGTATGTTCTCCCTTAATCATGCTGAAGTACACATAAGCCCCAGCTGAGCAATTATGAATAATTAAATCAATTAGAGACAGTCTAACACCAGGTCTTGTGGCTAAACTGGTGTCAGCATCCATAATATTTTAACAGTAAATGCAAATGTGTGCATTTGGGTGGAGGGAGGGAGGTGGACAAAGGCTTATACAAATGCCAAAGCATGTTGCTTAGTGATGGCTTTACAAAAATATCATGAAGATTATAAGCTGCCTTACCAAGGAAAACAATGGTAATGAAATTCCAATAAAATATTTTTGTACAAGGTTCAAAGCTTAGAAATGAGTTAATTAAAAAAGGATAAAATGCAAGGCATAAGAAATATGCTGAATTAATTAGGACTTTATATTCACCCAAAATAAATGCTTTCCTTTATGAATTATGCTTAGCTTCTTTTCTTTTAGTACAATAGTTTTCTGTAACTTTGTGCTAAAAGCAAATAAATAAACCAATATGCTTTTTTCACTACTGTTTGGGGGGGGGGGGGGGGGGGGGCGGGAGTTACACTTTTCTCTGCCTTTTGTAGGAGAGAAAAATCTGAAGAAAACATGCTCATTTTGTGCCTCAGCTAGACAATAAGAGCCCTATCTGATATCCTGTAGATCAAGCTCAATGTGTTTGCTAAAATACAGACAGGTTTTAGACATTTCTACACTCTTTTGGGAATATAGATGTGAAAGAGTCTCTTTATTTTCTTGTCATGATGTGCTGAACCAGTGCTATACAATAATCTGCTCTTCCATGCCAGCCACCAGATGTAGTGCTTGTTCTGCCACCACATCAATGCTGTGCTTGTAACAGGTAGGGAGTCCTTCCCCTACTACTTCCCCAGTCAGGAGGACGATTTTGGTGCTCTCTCACCTTGTCTCCCTATGCAGCAAAACACTATGTTTCCCCTTTCTCTGGATTAACTAGAGATTTATGAAACAATTCAGAATTAGCTTGTAAGCAGAAGGCTGCTCTCTTAAGTATGTGGTTAAGCACACATTTCTATCGTATTCACTGAGGTCCAAACCAACTCCTTACAGACATTTTAATGCTTTCCTGACCTAGAACACAGATCTGTACAGCAGTAACAAGGATATATGTTCAAGACTCCCGAAACAACAATGGAAGCCAACAAGCCTGAAAGGAATACTTAGTAATATTTTTCCAAAATAATGTATTTATTTTAACTGAAAAATGACTTATAAATAGTATGTGCTATTTATAAGTCATTGTGCTAAACAGATCACCAGGTAGTTATTCAAATAGTTATTCTGCTGTTATTATTGGCTGATTATAGGACAATTTAATAGTCTGAATCTCTGTTGCACAAGCATTAATGAATCAACTATCCTGCTTTTAGAAGTTTCAAGGTAACTTGCCATACTTGTCAGTTATTATTCCGGGAAACATTGTAATAGGAAAATGTCTAAGAGTTTATTTATATATTGAAAAATGATCAAAATTTTTAAAATAATGAATCTATGTTTTCTTTAGGACTTGCTGAACATACACACTGCATAGATACACTCAATATTAAAAAAAGTTATCTGCATCCCATGTGAGGCCTTTGAGTGCGTTACCAAAGCAATCGCTTAAATTATCACAAAGCCTATACAGAAGTTCAGTGAGGGAGCCAGAAACAGAGAATGTTTCCACAGTGTCAGCCTACAGCTCCATCTGCCAGGAAACTCTGCTTCCTTGCCCCCTGCAACTTGATCAGCACTGAATATTTCTCACGTTTCCTGGTGTCCGTTGTAAGAAGCAGAGCTTCATGTACATTATCTAACTCAGAAGTTCATGATACATATAAAAATCTTTTCCATATTATTTACACAAACAAACAAACAAAAAAACCCAACAACATAACAATATGAGACAGAGTTTTTCATCTGACTAAAATTTCATTCTATTTACTATACAAACATATATAAATTTAGGTCCCAATCCTGCTACAAGATCTTCTAAGAAAATGCTTAATGCAGCAATAAAACTATAAATTATAAGGCAGAAAAAAATGTCAAATAAATTAGACACAACATTTATTTCTTTAGATGTGACATTCTGAGCTTGCCCATGGTTGTTCTGACATGTATTTAAGGAGAAATAAGTTCCCAGGTGAACTTGCTGTTCTGGAATAAGGGATTTTATTTAATATGGTAACTCTTGTTTGGAAAGCTAGTGATTGTTGCAGGATTAAATCCCTTTTCTATTACAATAGACTATCCTTCAGCAGCTGTTCTACCATGGCTGTTTGTGTTCAGAGGCCTGGGGAGGTCCCAGAGCAAAATCTAATACTGGGAATACCTAAAAATAAGGTAGCATCTGCAATGAGTTGGGGCTTTTTTAAAAAAGAACCCTTGCCAAATTTGTTCTTCTGCCTCTTCATCCCAAGGGAACCCATTAAACTCAGCCACCTGACCTCTTACAGTCTTCTGAGGACCTGTGTAAGCAGCTGCATGAAGCTCTGAGCACCTTGTAGGGGAATGATAGTATTTTATACTTACTACTTCTGCAGAAGTGCAAATGAGAGGAAAATGTCATTCAGGAGGGAATGAAGCCCATTACTTCTGCCAAAGAATAGGACCACTTAAGTACTTGGATAGTTATGCTGCTTCAGCCTGACCACAAAGCAATGCAGAGGTGCCAGATCTCTGACAGCTAACCTGAGTGTTAGAAGGGCGGTAAGCTTCATGCACCCATACCTGCGGTGATTCTGCACAAGCCAGTTTAGTTAGAAAAATAATCTTACCTAATTTACCAGGTGCTTTGCTAAGGAGAATAATCCTCATGCAGGAGAAGTGACATGTCCCTGAGCAATACACCATACTAGATATCCTTTTATTTTTCTCAGACTAGTAGTACTTCCCAGTTCTTTTCTGTCCTCTCCCTTATGCAGTGTAGACATGTTCTGCATGAATCAACTGCCAAAAAGTTACACGGTGATGACAAGCACTTGAATTTGCAAATCTTACATACATAATCCTAGTCATTCAAATAATTGGAAATGAAATTCTTCCATGAAACTGGCTTGATGAGATGGGATTACTCTCTGAAGATCTGGCAGATGACTTTCTACAAAAGAAAAAAGAGATACAGCTTCTGCGGTTACTGGTCACTGCAGAATCAGATCCAGTGTTTGCAATTTACCTTTCCCATTATACATATTTACAATAAAAGACTCCACCAGCTTGAATTAACAGTCTGAATACCAGTCTATTTGTATGCTCACCTTGATAAAGAGTAAAAACTTTTTTTAATTCAAAAAGAGTCTAGTAAGCATTACACTTTGTCTGAAATGCAGTACTTGTTCAACTACAAAATAATTTGTGAGATGCATTTAATTGATTTGAGATGTATTTAACTGATTAATTACAGAATTACTTTATGTTATGTGATTTATGGTACTGTATCCAGAAACTGAGAAAAATCCTAGCACCAATAAAATCAGTGGCATAACTCCCACTGACTGAAGGATCCAGGGTATCAAAACATAATTTCTGTATGTCTTGTGAATTTGTTAACATATCTTTAAAAACATTTTTAAATAATCACATGATTAAAATGTTGAATTATAAATGGATCTTTACTAAAAATCACATTTCAAGGACATAAATCCTAAAAAAAATAAAAAATAAATGTATTAAAACTGCCCAACCATGGGATTGATGGATCCATTAGCTTCCCTGAAGTCATGTTTAAAGTTAGAATTTTCAGGATCAGTCCTTTCTTACTTTACCTTGAACAATGCTAATTAATTTTCCTACGTGTGGGAGTTCCTGTAGTCATTCAGTGGCATGCAGACCCTTACAAGAAGAAAACACTTATCTACTAACTTCTTGTTAGACATATTTTAAATTTCTGTAGCCTGTTTTATTCTAGTGCCTTTCAAAACAAATTTGGAATATTCTTTGAAGTCAGCCATTCCATCCAAGATGAAACACCGTGTAAGAGAATGAATCAGGATATCTTGCATTTGTTTTCCTTCTTCTGTTTTGTTTGTTTGTTTGTTTGTTTGTTTGTTTATTGTTGTTTTTGTTTTGTTTGGTTTTGTTTTTAGGTTTACTCTAAATGAATTTTCTTGACTGAAAACCAGAATTAACCTGAAATCATTCTCACTGCACCTCATTAAGTGCAGCACTGTGGTAAAGCACTGTGCAGAAGATGGGCATGAGAATCAAATGAAGGGACTACTGTGTTTGTTTAGGCACTTTTCACAAGGAAATATAGAATTTGGGACAGAAGTGCTGGGGTGCACAGACCTGTGTTCAAAAGAAATTCAGGCTACAATCATTAGCACCAAATCCCGATCACCTTGACTTGAAACAAGCTCACTGAAGATGCTGAGTATATGATATCTCTTTATAGAAGGACAACGCAGTGGTCCCTGCAGCAAAATATATATTTTTTTTTCTTTTTTTTGAAGTGTTTGCTGTCCAGAGAAAGGACTCGTGTAGTTCAGAAAGTGATATTTTTATAAAAACAAAAACCAGAAAAGCAGCTTTGTAGGAGGAGAGTGGGAACTTTAAATAAAGAGACATGAACAAGTGTGAAAAAAATGTCAGAATCCTGGATATCACTGTAAGCTTGTTTACTTAACATCTTAATTGTAAAGTAATGACAAGAATCGGGTGGTATCTTTATTTTTAAGTACCATTCCAATTTTTTACAGACAGTATTAATATAGCATGATTAGGTGGCCTGGAGGGGAAAATTGAGGATAAATTGTATGGTTATCAACTGCAGGTTTATTGGTCTGAGACTTCCACCACAGGGAGTGGCTGTTGTATGGAATTGATAAACGCAGAGATTTATAAGGTCAAGTTTTATGAGTCTACAGATTCCTTGTGGTGTATTACCACATCCTTATTACAAGCTCCTGCAGCTGTCCAGCTAAGCCACCAGAGGTAATATATTACACTTGCTAGTCTGTTCTTCAGATTTTTGTTTTGTTTTGTTTTTGTTTGTTTGTTTGTTTTCCAAAGGAAAGAAAAACGGGTCAAAATAAAATATGGCTTTCTGGGATCATATTTGCAGCTTTCTTTGGACTGTGGGGGATGTAAGGCCAGATTGTCAGGAACTAGGGAGTCAGTCTTTTAAAAGATGTGAAAAAGGGATTGTGACACTGGGAGAAACATAAAGGGAAAATCTTAAGGGGGTAATGATTTTGTTTTAAAAAAAGATAAAGAACATTTACCTTAAATAGTGTCATCTTTAGTACAAAGAGACCCAGTGGATTAAATACAATAAGCATAAGGTTCTCACTCTGCAGCTGATATTGTGCTAAATGGTTATTGCTAATAATTCACTAATTCTGGAAAATAAGAAAAGTAACAATTTACCTGATCTAAGGTGTTAGGACATTTGATAAATTTGGATATGGCTTCAGCATTATATTTGTAGAGTTATTAATAAAATGAAGTTATATATATGTGTTATAACACCACACATTAAAAAGAAAAATGTCTCTGTGCATTTATTTAATCTTTTTATGGAATAGTTTCTTCTCTACCATATTAACTATCAACATAATCAGCTATTATATGTGCTGTTGATGATATTGATTGAAATATGCTTATCCATTTATATGTGATATGCCAGTTAATGGAAATACAATTGTTCATTTATATCACATTTCTATGGTGTGTCACAAGAAGGGACGTGACTCACTGTAAGATGTCCTAAGTATTTCAGCAATTAATTAATTCAGGCTGGTATGTTCATGGTTTAGATGGACAAAATGCTAATGTCAATATAAACTGTCTGCATTTTCCTCAGCTAAAGAAAATTGCTTTTGTTAGAAAAACATGAATTTACAAATTTACAAGTCCCAAAGAATTCATGTAAAATGTCATTGCAGTGGCAATGTTGCAAATTGTTAATAATAATAATAATAATAATAATAACCAGAGTGATGAGTGCCAAAATAAAGGAACAGCTAGATGGAATGATGGTGTAAATATTTCTTGATTCACACAATATATAACTGAACAAATTTTATTCGTTCATAGAAGACACAAGAGTTGAATGACCTGTATCTGACAAAATGAAATTACTTTAAAGATCTGATGTCTTGGCTATTTGCTAAGGATCTTGAAGGTGGAACAGAAAAGCATTGAAGAAGAAATACTTTTTCTAAAAAGAAGTGAAATGATGAATCTGATTAAAACGTAATGAGAAGGTGATAATAGCAAAAGAGGACAAAAAAAAAAAAAAAAAAAAAAAAGAAACAAAACACAACCTTGAATGTAAATGAAATGGTTGAGAATAAGTGGCATGTAGCAGAAAGAGGAATACTTCAACTCACTCTATAAAATAGACATAATAGTAAACTTCTTCTTATCTTTGTGTTTACCCTACCTCTGGATATGACAATTTAGGACAAATGTTTGTGTTCTCTGATTTCTGAGATAACTGGAGAGTCAGGAGCTTGGAGATGAGATGAAGTTCTTTGGATGACAGCCTGAGTTAGATCTCGACTGCTTTTTGCTTGTAGAGATGATATAGAGTTGGAATATATCTTCTTTCACAGGAAAGCAACACATTCTGTGTTGGTGATTTTGGCTTCAAGGAACAAGTATTTAAAACATATATGCTTGTTTTAAGGCTTTTATATAAAATAAGTTATAATAAAAAAAAAAAAAGAGAGAGAGACGAAAGGACATACAAACAAACAAACAACAAATTGTGGTAACAGATGAAATCATGCAACTGGAGAATTAAAGAAAAAGAAGGGAGAAATGAACAGTGAAAGTAGGAAAAATCCTCTTCCTTCCCTTGATTTTTGTCCTTGTTTTTTTCAGTCTTACCTCCTACTCTTTTCTATTTCTTTTCACTTCACCCTTTTAACTCTCCCTCTTCATAGATGGTCTTTTTTTTTTCTTTTTTTTCTTTTTTTTCTCAGTTTTGGGACTGAGTAGGATTTATGTTTAAAATTGAATGTCCTTCTACCCTCACACTCAAAAAAGACATTGAAAGAGATCTGTGTATGGGAGGGAAGAGAATGGAGGACTGCTTTTTTCATCATACAATATTTGTTCAATACTGAAAGAGAAAAATGTTCTAAAGCTGTTTAATATGTTTCCTGACCCATGGGACTTGTCAAATCCTCAAATAGTTCCACTTTATTAAGAAGTAGTTAGTGGAAAGTGCTTTGACCTGTTGGCACATCCTGAAGAGCCTCAGAGATTCTTTTATACTTAAACTCAACATTGAAGCAACATTAAATCATTGAAATTTTGAGCTCTTTTTGTGTGCTATTCTCTCCTCCAAGACTTAAGGGAAAAAAAATAAAAAGGTTTTATTTGTTCCTATAATTGTTGCCAGCTTTAAACATTATTGCCTGGTTTTGCTTGCTCATTGAGATCAAACTAGGTCAACACTGATTTTTAAAAAAGCTGACTATGTTTTTTGAACTTCAAGCTTTATATTAAAAGTTACGAATTACGGAGATTATAATTCTGATATAGAAAGAGGAGATCAATTCTAAATATGATGCAAATGCAGAACTTCTACTCATATAGCTACTAGTAACTTATTTTGTTTTGAAAATTGTTAAAGCATGGAGAGGTGAACAGATACCTGCATATTTAAACCACAAGGAAGGTATAAATCTTTGTTCTCTTATTTGGATGGGCAGCTCAAACATTTTTACTGAATAGTAACAGATGGTGTTAGAAATGTGGAAGAGAGTTAAAATGAGATGTCATAGTCACCCTAATACACAATTTAGTCCTCTGTTTACATAGTAAAGAGACAGCAAATGTCCCGAGGAACTGTGGATATGTTTTGTACAAATCCATTCAACAGAGCACTACTTTCAATATCCTCCTAGATTCAGTGGAGCAGTATATGGCTGACTACTGCAGAAATGCTGGCAACCCTAAGAAGCTGGACTGATGTTGTTATCCAAGGAAGAAGGAGCTCAATCCAAAGTTCAGCAGAGTAAGAGTAAAATTTGCATGGATTTCAGTGGGCTTTGGATCACATCCAGTTTCTTAATTCTTCTTTGCTTCCACAAAATTTTACACTCATGCATTTTTTTGACTTCAAATGAACTTAAACTGTTATAACTGAAGAGTCTTCCCTGTAAAGATTTGACAAGGTCTGACATTTGGATGTGTGAATAGTGCAGTCTACATGGATAGTTATATGCAGGTTACTGAATCCCTTCTCTTATAGTATCATCCCATCTTCTCTCCTTCCTAGGAAAGGAGCCACTTCCTCATTGTTTTATCCTGGACATCCAACACTTCCAATGCCTCTCTTCTGAAGGTCATCCATCTTTGGATCTAGGTGACCAAATGCTAGCTTACATGTCAGCTGTTCCTACCTAGCAATGGCTAGTTCATTTTCTATAATGCTGAATTAAACTGTTTGTGATAGTTTTAGGACAAAGGAAGGTTAAAATGGGAACAACTGGCAAGAGGAGAAGAGATGAAGGTGTTTTAGGAAATGAATGATTGAGCTTGGAAATTAGAGATTTGATTTTTCTCAGGAGTTTTATTACTGAATTCTTCTGGTGTAAGATCAGGGCCTACTTAAGCATTCCTCAGATGGTGGAGTACTTACCTAGTCCCAAAATACCAGGGAGAAAAGCATAGAAAAGGTCCACTAAAGCTTTTGCACTTAGATTTACATCTCTAGCATCATGTCTGTTCATGTTTCACAAAGTGGACCCTTGTCAACAAAATAACTATATCCTTTCCTATTGGCTCAGCCATAGTGAAAGCTTTTCATCTTTTTTTGGTCTTTTTCACTTATCTGTTAGTTGTCAAGCTGCAACTGTTGATTTCCATGTTTTACCTGATGAAGATCATAGGTTCAAATGCTGTGAAATCACAAGTTGCATCACAGTAGTAGATCAAAGAAAGGACCTTATAGAAATCCCTTCAGAATAAGACACTTAGCAGATTTAAAAGAGCAAACTTTGCAGTAGTTTAAAACATAAGAAAGAAACATTTATAAAATCATGCCTGAAAACTGAGTCAACTGTATTCAGATTTTTAGCTCTTAGAGTGTGTCATTCCTTGAGGCACTTCATGAACCCAAATTGGAATTATATTAAAATGCATTAAAGAGGAACAAAAGTTAAGAAATTTCACAGTTTCTTATATAATTTTAATTGCCACTTGTGCATATGATTCTAATCGCATGATTACTTTCTGTTTTCTAAAGTAGAAGGGAAGGACAGAACAAGCATTTAGTCTCCTTACCTATCTCCTGTGCTTCTGTCCATTTGAATATCATAAACTTCTCTGGACATACCTGCTCTGCTCTCCCCTTAATACAAGTTTAGTTCCAATGAACAGCTTCATACCATTTTCTTGCTCCCCTTCTCCATTATTCTAGTCAACAATATGAGAAAGGACCCTTCTTCCTGATGTGCTTCATGTGCACAGGATCATTGCTGTCCAAAATGGACCAGGAAGGATCACAAAGTATTTCACAGGGAGAATCTTGCTTTGATGTTAACATTATGCCAAATAACGAGCAACTAAAGTTAGGCTTTTACTGTGAGAAATATTAGTTTTAACATTATGAAGTGTCAAGGGTTTACTTCTGTTACGTGTTTTCATTGCAATAGTACAGAAGAGTCTTATTATTACTGCATTCTGCTGCAAGATGAAAACAGTTAAGAAACAGCACCTGAATCCTAAAAACTAAGTTGCAAATCTTCTGTTCTTTTGTTATTTAATCCAGATCTTTATTCAGAAGTAGAGAATTCTCAGTTTTACAGCTCATCTGTGATTACGGTTTTGCCAGCCCTGGAAATTTTCATTGTTAAGGTATAATTACTGCTATAGCTAGACATATATGAAGCAGCTAAGATTGGTGTCCGCAAGTGCTACCCTGAAATAGCAATGATCATCCTTCAGTTGGGAAGGCAGGCACTAAATGCTGGGGAGCTCATATCAACACAGCAACACAAGTTCCCACTGTTTTTATTGTCAGAGTTGCAGATTCAAAGCACATTAACAAAGACAGAACAGAAACAGACCTACTGTAAGTCACCATTTGTTCCAGAGAAGCATAACGCCTGTTTGAAGCCATTTTACTAGCTCAAATTGAAGTTTGCACAGCCTTACTTGGCTTCAAAGGAGGTTTGCAATGATAGAGCAGTGGTGGTAGCTGGCCCCTGATGGATATAACTAGGAAATCCCCCATGCAGGGATAAGGTGTGTGTTTCTTTTATTGTACATGTATATATTCCCACGTGATAACAATAAAGCTGATCAGACAGATTGGTAAAATATTAGCTACTCTCTCCCTCAGTATATATAACATGAAGTAATGATGTAGTTTGCCAAAAACAAAGGTGAGGGAGAGCAAACATTGTATGAAACCTCAGTGGATAGTGTCTGCTCCTGACTGTTTATTTCTCTTCCTTTTTGCATGGTGTTTTTATTCAGTGTTATACTCAGCAGAGAATACAATTTTGACAAAATCTGAATAAACCAACAGTTTTGTTCTGGGAGGCTAGAGTTTTTCTGAGTAACACATGCACTACAGCTGCAGTTGAAATCTGTTTCATATTTAGTGTAACAAATTATGCAAAGTACACCAAATAAGGCCCATTTCAAATTCCAGTGGGTCTTTCTGAAAACATTTTAGAGAAATGTTTTCTTTGCTGTTTCCCTTCTGCTCTCATTAAAAAGGTGAATCACTAAAAGTAATTGTGTAATGAAACAAAACGACAATCGGTTCTGAAAACAGCATGACAGGCTGTAGAAAAGCTAAAGAAAAGTCTTTATGTCTTTTATCATAATTGGTTACTACATAATGCAGAATGGACAACTGGCTTAGAAGCTGCACATCCTAGCCAATAAGGAAAATTTCAAATATTTTTCACCATAAAATATGTTATAGTTCTTGACATTTCTTCTGAAATGACCATTTCTTCTTCTTTACATTGAAAATACTCCATAACATCAACAATAATTAATTATTATGAGGGCTGTTTAAAGAAGCAAACCATCTTAATAAAAGAGAGAACTAGAAATATTTGGGTGAGAGAGGAAAGGTGAGAGAAAAGACTACAAGTAACAAGATGTCCCTGGTTCAGATCAAAATTGAGAAAACTGAGCTGGTGGTTACCGATCATTAGAGCAATTTATTTTGATTCCTTAGGGGACATGGTTTTGGTGTTTGTTTGTTTTCTGAACACAACAGTAACTTCCTGTTGTTAACCTCAGATGTTAAAGTCACATCAGGCCACAGAAAAAATGACACTTAAAAAAATAAGAACTTAGAAACTTTTCTGTTTTTATTTTTTTCTATAACTTTTTTTTTTTCCCTAAAAATTAACAGTAATAATAATAAAAAGCTTTTCTCCATAACCAAGAGGTCTGGAAACTTTCTGTCTGATGTAATCACATGGCTCTTAAACAGGGGGGTTTACAGAAAAGTATCAAATATCATGACCATGATAAAAATCACAAGAGGCAATAGTTATTAGTGATTGATGATGGAATGGGGGAAATTAAATCTGACTAACAGTCTTGTATTTAGAAGTTATTGAGCTATTGCTCTCTTGGCTTAGGCATAAATGTCTATAGGAAAAATGCAACTCTATTTGTGTGTGCTGTATAATATTGGTTGTTATTTATAGGTGTTCGTGGTGTCAAGATGCAGACCTCTATGAGGTCATTTGGCTCAGTATCCCCAGCTACTAACTGGGCTGACTTCATAATACTAATCTTTATTGGTAAGTCTACACTGCCATGTTAGTTTATGGCTCAAGCTAGCATGCAAGCCCAAATTCCCCAGCCATCCATACTGCCCCTGTAAGTTGTCTCACACTTTGGCTCAGGTTTGGAGCTAGGAAGCTTACTTGCCAAACAGAGATACTCAGGAGAGAATTAAGCAGTATGGGCACAACTGACTTAAACCGCAATGAACAGAAATCTGTACATGGACACAGCTAATGCATTACAGACATGCATTTTGAGGTATTGTCTCAATGACTTGAAGCAGCTACTGTCACAGAAAGGTCTTCACCACATAAGTGCGGGTAAAAGTTTGCATCCCAATAACATCTTGGGATAATTTCTGTTACATGTGATGTTCTGCCTTTTTGCTCATGCTCCTACCATGTCACCAGAAAAGAAGAAGGGAGCAAGTAGAAAGAATCCTTAGAGATCTGAACTTGCTCAGGCTCAAGGGATAAATACAAGGGAACTCCATCTCTGATTTCAGCATCAAAAAAAAAAAAAAAAAAAGATAACCATTCATTCTCAATGTAACTGACTTTTTCCTTCCCTTTTTAGCCATGCTACTCTCCAGAAAGTTTTCACTATTTCTTCATTCCCCGGAAATGTGTCAATTATGTTTTTATTTTTGTTTTTGCTTGAGTTAATGTCTTAAGCTAGCTCAGTAGATAAAACACTAACAAGACAAAAAAGTCAACCAAAATCCATTATTAAACCATCTCTTCACTATTATTTCTGTAAGACATCCAAACCAGGGAATGCAACTGTAAAATATAATACATTGTTTGCTTAGTGCATTTAAACTTATATTCTGCAAAGCATAGACTAGATGACATGACTTGTGTTACCATTCTTCTACATTTTGTGTTTTATGCAGTTGATTTACCCTTTTGACAAAGCAGTATCACAAAGTTTAATAGTCATGTAATCATATAGGGCTTTATTGCTGTATTTTTATCAAATATTTTTATTCCTCAGTAAGAGAATTATTTTTTTTTCCTGACATATTACCTTAGAAATTCAGATGTGATGTACAGTTTACTAATTATATCTACCCATGGTCTCAGAACAACTGCTTCCGAAGCTCTTTTTTCTTGATTGTAGTTAAGGATATACACATATAAAGATTAAGTATTCTCATTTTATTGTATGGTAAAATCACATTCTCCCAATAAATTTGTGTTCAGATTGTTTCTATCTTTTCAGTCACCAAAGTGATATACTTCTTACATAGTATCATGACTCTGTACTTGTTGACAATTACAGCTGTACTTGCTGTAGAAAGACTTGATATTAAAGCAGATCTGTCTTTGTACATGGAGGATCTGTGGTGTTGTCCATCTCTATGTGTGAGTGAATTTCAGGAAAGTTAGATATCTTCACCATTCTCCTCTAGATGGACCACGACATGCCTTGCTCTGCCTCAGAGTACTCCCTCTTGCTTGGTCACAGCCATTGCATAGTCAGTGGAGCAGTGCTGCTGTCCCTGCCAAATTGAGGTAATGGGAAGATTCCATGAGAAACAGTATTGACCATTCTAAAACATAAGTCTCCTCCCCTACTGTTCTCATAATCTACTAATTTTGTTATGCTTTCCCATAAAGAAAAACAACAACAACAACTTGTCTGGCAATTATTACTCTTCACCAAACAATTGTGGTTGATGGTTCAGTTATCCTCTGAGGGGAGAGTTTTCAAAAGCATTCAGCACTGACCTAACCCAAATTGTGTCAAAGTCAGTGTTGCTTTTACCATTGGCTTTAAATTCAGCAAAGTTAAGCTAATGCTGAGCAGTTTTAAAGTGCCACCCTAATTCATTCCAGTGTATGTTGCCTTTGTTATTTTTAATGGGTAATTTATAATTCATGGCACTTCAATATTTTTTTCTTATTAATGTCAGATCAAGGAAACCAATTATTACCACTAATTCTCATCCTCTGTTCATTCAGAAAGAACCATCTCTCCTTCTCATCTATTTGTAAAAGATGAATATTTTCTTCTGGATCCCTCTGGGAAGAAAGTTTCGGTGCTCCCTCTGTAAATTGAATTGCCTTCTGTTGGATTGCACTTAGCATTTCTCCTCTTTCCCTCTTCTTAACCCCACCCATATTCACCCCACTCAATATTGACCTTAGCTATTTATTATTTTTCAAATATTGCATTTTCTTGGGGAGGGCAATTCATTGCAGCTTACAGTGGCTCACCTCTTATGCACACTTAAGTTCAGATTTGTTCAGATTTGACAACCTTTAACTACCTTGATATTTAAATTGTTTCAGCTTTAGCTATAATCACTTGGCTCTGGATACACTGGTGCAAAAGCACCAGGTACATAAGACATTTACTAGGTATATATAGGCTTGGTTTTCAGATTCCCTCAATTTTTATATGATTCAGCTTTATATATGGTACCCCACTTGTATCATCAGGTTGTAGCTGTCAGCTTGCATTTATTTATGACACTAAGGACGTCTCATCTTTCTGTTGATTTATTTCTTAGAGTTGAACTGATATTTCACTTCAGAATCCACCCGTCAGAATTTCCATTATGCTTCCAAAGCCATAATCATTGACAGATGCTGTATCATTCCTCTTGATCATTTGACATATTCCTTAAATATATATACAGACATGGAGGTAATTAAACTCATGTATCCTTACTATTCTTTTTCTCTAGTTTCAGAAAACCCTATCTTCCCCTTTACTTTGCAAGTAATGACATCTGAGTTAACAAAACCCTCCTCAGCTGCTATGGTTTGAAGTATATTCAATAATGTCTTCCTGTTTATCAGTGCTCCTCCAACTACAATGAAAATTACTTCGGACAAACAGACTATTGCTTCTTTGACACTCCCTGAGAATCATAACTCTTTCCCTCACCATGGTGAAAGTCATGCACTCTGGATGTGTTTCTTCTGCTTAGCCAAGGCCTGTCCATTTATTCAGGAATTTCCTCCAAACCAGTGCCCAAAACATGTTCTTCTGGTGTCTAAGGCTTCATTGCATCAATTGATTAAACCTTCCCAACTGGAAATGATATTTCTCTGATGAGAGAAAATGAATGGCATAGCCTAACAGTTCTCTGATGAAAAAAAAGTTGAAGGTAGTGGAAGTGAACAATGTTGCTGATTATTAAAACAAGGCAGACCAATGGAGAAAATAATTTCAGTATCGTGTGTGAAATTATCTGTAGTCTGAAATTATGTATGGTGTATATTCCTAAGTAAAACTATAAAAGGTCAGGGCCAACATGTTAATTAAGATGTCTAGGTTAGTGACATCTCTATTTATTATCTAAATGTATATTTTTGGAAAACCCATGTTGTTCGAGAAAGTGTTTTTTGAACACAAGTCCATCTGGTGATTTGATAAAAGTATTTAGTTTCTCAAGGCAATCTGAGTATATACTCCCTAGGCGCCACCGTTTATAGCTTAAATGTGACTTGCATGTGGATTCAGCATTACAAATAGGAAACAGCAGCCTTTGGACTTGTACACTAATGTAGTCCTTTCATCACCCAGTTACCCTTAAGCATCTCCTTTCCTATTGTAATTTGGGCTAAATGCAAAGCATTAGTCCCATCAATAAAAACTAATGGTTCTACTTAGAAAAAGAGAGGTATATTTAAAATAAAGGAGATAGATAGCTCACTTTTCTTGTATCCAGGAAGTAAACTGGATATTGGCCTGCAGCCATCCATTGCTGGACATAGAACTATTGAAGCAGCACCATAGTCATGAAGGATCAGCCTACACCTGCATCCTTAAAAGTAGTTTACCAGAGAATGCATTTTACTAATTAGTGCATGCACTGAAATAAGGCAGGCAAAATCAAAGAACAACTTTATTTTTCCATTGTTAGTTTCAGTGAAACAAATATCACAGACCTTGTGAATATGAAGAAATAAAATTGAAGATATGAACAGCATAGGTGCAGGATCAAGGATTTTTATGATTGTTTATCACGGTAAGAAAAACTAATCTTAACGGTCTTTCTTGGTTTAGGTTATCTGATGTAGTAATTGCAGTTCTGGTGCTGAAGCTTCATTTAGCATGTTCATATCAGGACCAAGAGATCATTATAAAAAAAATGCAGAAATAATTTAAATGACATATTCTGGTAAATCAAGAGAAAAGTCACATTTTCAACTGCAGTTAAGCAAGGTAAATACAGTAAAGCTAAGAGAAGTACTTTTAACTTCTACTAGCTGAATATTTGACACCATCTCTGTTGGTACTAATAAGTTCAAAATTACACAGAATTGTGTTAATTCCCCATGTCACCAAAGATGTAATTTACATAAAAAGTGAATTTGCACTTCAAACATGATAGAAATATTTGGATAATCTGCAGCTATGAAATTCAGCATGCTGGTTTGCTCAGGATAGTAGCACTTGTCTTTTCACTCAGGAGAAAGAAAAAAGTTTATTCATGGGAGCCATAATGAAGTCATGCAGAAAGGTGACAACCTGTGCAACTTTTTCTGTTGTCATGCGTAAATACTGCAGCTGAGAAATCAGTTAACTGTTGTCCTTGATAGTCAAACAATTTCTGACACTGGAAGTCAGCCTCTTCTAAAGCTTTAACATTGACAAAGTTTGGCAAATATAGCTGCAAGAACCATGATGGATAAACAAAATTATCAGCCTTTCAGTCACATACAGCGTCCTCTGTGGTATCGTGCAGCTCCAAGCACAGCAAGGGATGTTAGCAAAAAGTTTTTCATCCTCACTTTCCATGCAAAGGTTTGCCTCTACCCTCCTATTGACTTATCCTAGTTTCCCCCTGCAACCCTACAGATTCTACTTCCGTTAGCCTCTTTGTTTCACAAGGGACACATGCTTTTGTTTGCTTCATGCTTCTTATCCCTTCACAATGATTCTCCTGTTTTCAGATCTCTTTCCAAAGCCTTCAGCTTTCAGTTAGGCAGCTGATGCTAAGCCCTTCAGTCTTTGTTCCAGTCTTTCTATTTTGGTTTGCTGTAAATGGGCAACTTTCATCTGTAACAGTCAGCATATTTGTGACCTTTCAATCCTGCAATAATCCTTGTCATCTCACCCTTTTCCCAAACACACCTTTTTTTATAGTTACTGTTCTAGTTAATTGGGCTATGGTCTTTTTTTTTTTTTTTTTTTTTTTTAAACTGCCTGTTAAGCTCCATGGACACCTGGGGCACTGGATACATAAATAATAATTAGTAAAAAAACAATGAGATTGAAACTTCTATTAAATTGTTTCATGGTAACTTTCATCTAGTGAACTCACATCCGGCAACAGGAAAATAATCAGATACGTTGTAAGGAGTATTAAATCAGGGTTTGAAACAATTAATAAAAGATACATGGTTAAGAAATCTGGAGGACCTAGAAAATAGTGTCTAGGGTTCTTTGATTATTGAACATCTTAAAACAATTGAAGCTGAGGAAATATTTGCTGGACTCCAAGTAGTTGTAGAAAATAAAGGATCAATAACTGAACTCAGTTCCATGGATTAGGTGAGAGGAAAATCTCAGTCCATTAGCCCATTTTGAACTCTTACAGGACAAGGCACAATGTTAGCAACAATGTCTCCCTCTTAGTTAAGGAGGGAGAACTGTCTCATCTCTTTGGATGACCAGCAGAGTAGAAAAAGATGTCATCATGGTTCAGCTGGGTGTTAGGCATGGGTTGATAACTGCCAGTGTTATCCAGTCTTCTCCTAGAAACCCCTTGAAAGCAATGCTTGGCTTTGAGAATATATGTGGGGAAAGCATCAGCACAGTGGAGGCTGCAATAGTGCTTTACCCTTGGTAGAAATAAACAGAGATGGAATTAAATTTGGTCTGTATTCCTTCTCTGCTATGTCTTGTCTCACATGACTATCCATATTTCTCTGAAATCCTCGAAGGAGTCCCTGAAGTACATGATCTCATTACTATTATGTATCCAGGAAGCTCCTGCATGCACATATTCTTGATGTTCAGCAAGAAATATATCAGGGACAAATGCCAAGAGGAATATTAACTGTTCCAATCCCTCCAAATCCTGTTTTAACTATTTGCATTTTAGGAAGAATAATATGTGGTTCTAGACCTCATTTTGATTATTCTGTCACCACTGTGATCTTTTATGTTTAACATCTCTGTGAGGTATAGCACAGTTATTGTCCTAACTTTAGAGATGGAAAATAGCTACAAAGAGCTGTCCCAACTTGGACATTGGCATCATGATGACATGCAATGTTGTACCTAACCTCTGATACCTACTGCAACCCATCTACATAATGGTTCCAATCTTGTTTGTGTGACTTGGGAGCCAAGAACATGGTCTGGTCAGAATATTCATTTACAGACAGGAAACTTGTGCTGAGTGGCCTCCCTTCTAGAATGAAACTGCATTCTCCCAGTGAATCTCCTTAGGTTCTTCAAGGCTCTTACATAGAGCCTTGAAAAGGGAATGACACATATGTATATGTGTTGACTTCTGTTGTCTGTTTCTATTGCTATATTGTTCCTAATAGTTTGGCATGATTAAAATGTCATTGAGCCATAAAGAGATGAAAAGAGAGAAAGTGTATACAAAGAAAAAGACGGGTAAGAAAAGCTAGGTAATAAATGTAATGTGGTGGGGAAGGTGTGCACTCACGTCTTAAAATTAATTCTGAATCTTAAAAAACAATTTCAATAAGCATTTGCAGGACTGAAACTTTGGTTTCTGTCACCTCAGCTGATTGCACTAACTCTGAAGGTTATTTGATTATATTCTAACTTTTCTGCTGCCCATTATTCATACCAATCAGCACCTTTAAAAGACACACAGCAGGGCTCCATCTCAGTCTAAAATTCAAATCCAAGTACTCAAGTAGCAGAAAGCAAAGGCTCAAATTGTTTTGGACAGTAGCAGAAATCAAATTTAACACACCTATGTCACCACTAACCTTTGAGTTGTGGTTCCTGCTGAGTGTGGTGGGTTTGAGTGATGACATCATTACAAGAATCAATACAGAATCTAGGAGCTAAGATTTGCTGAAGCTGTGTTGGTGCCATACAGAGACTGCTCACAAATATATGCATTGCTCCTCCAGAAGTGAAACAGCTGAGAAAGCAACACAGTGCAGAGACATGTCAGTGTCTTTGGAGAATTCATAGAGTTCAGCCAGTATGCCTAGGTTGACAGAGCTGGAAGGAGAGGTGACAGCATGAGGACTCCAGAGGTACCAGCAGTCTGGTGCAAGAGAGAAGAGTGTAGGGGCAGCATGTGAAACCCTCGTGGGCAAGAGGAAGATGAGGTCATGACAGTCTATGAGAATAGGGGGAAGAAGCCAGAGACAGGATTACCTAAACCCAGATGCTGATTTTATTTAATGAGTATTGGCTACTAAAATGTCAGAAATTGCTGAATCACACAAAAGTGAGAGAAACTGTCCTTCCCCCTCTCCAAACTAAAACTTGGTCTTGCAAGATTCTACAACATTTGCATAGTTCTGGGTACTCCCCGAAGCATGATTCCTAGTAAGCTTTCAACTTGCTTTTTTTTTTTTTTTTTTTCTTCCAGTTTGTCTGAGGTATTTTCATTTAATTTTCATTAGACACTTTTTTATAGCTACATTTAAAACTTCACCAAGGCATGAAAATCCATCCATAATACAATGAGTACATAGTTGTGCAGTGCTCTTGAGAGGAACCTCTGAAAGACTTTCCTAGACATCATGGGATTTTCATGGATATTTAAAAGTCTAAATTTACTCCTGATGTATGCAGCTTCAGAAGTCTTTAAGACTAAGAAAGCTGTGTACAAGTATACAAGCAGCACATGCTAGTGTATTTGTGTTTATAGGTGTGCCTGTATAACATACTTGCACTCAGAAATACAAAGGTATTACAATAGTTACACAAAATAAGTTTTAATTCTACCTATGTTTCTGCTATAGGGATAAAATTCTAGGCTAACCTGGATAACCTTTAAAAGTGATTTTTCTACATGTTACTTTTTCAGTTTTATCTTACATGATATGTGACAGTTCCTGAGAGAAATGGTGAGAAGGGTGGGGATAGACGTCGGTGATCCCATAAAACGTGTTCAATTTATTAATAAGATTTTAGAAAAAGATGAGACCCAGTAGCCTGTAGGCATGGGTAAGTTCTACAACAGTCTGGTTACCAATCATTCTAAGAGCCAGCTAACAGCTGTCTGACCATTGGATATGGCTATTTGCATGGCTAACAATTGGATGTCTATCTACTATGTGAATGGCTTGCAACAAGCTGTTTGTTTGGAGACTATTCATAATGGCACAGTCAAAAGTCTCCTGAAAGGCATACTCGTTTCCATTTCTGTTCTTTACCCTTCTAAAATTGGCAATTTATTACATCAAAAAATAGCAGTCAACCCAGAAAAGGACAAAATTGACACAGTTCCCTTTTGATCTTTCAGTTTTGAATAGGCACCCACCAATGAACTTCCCAATGAATATTCATTGGATGCAAAAGAAGTACCCAGCATTTCTTTAAATAAAGAATTTACTCTAAATATTTATCAAAAGAAATAACTGTTGATACTTTATATAGCACAGCTGTATTTTCATGTATCTTTAGAAAAGAGAGAGTTAACCTTGTTTTCATTTGCTATGGTGTTATCCTTCATCTTACACATTTTTCCTGTATTTTCCCATTTTTCTGTCCAAGTGGACAGGTTACTCTATACCTCTTATTTGCATAGTTTCTTGCACCTTTCCTTAAAAAAAAAAAAAAAAAAAAAAAGATATTCTTTCAATTGACATAAATGTTTATATGATTAGTTTCATCCTGAATGCCAGCTCCTGTGTTCCTTTGTAATCTATAGAATGATTTTGGAATTTATGCTGCAGTACAGGAAAACTACATGAAGTTTCCTTTTGCTGAAAAAAAAAAAAAAGGCTGAAAAATACTTTGTATGTGTCATATTCCATGCACTGAAACTTCACTGATTTCAAGGCAGTAATTCCAAATTTTCACCAATGTTATCAGGTGTGAAGCCCAGCAGAGGTTTGGTTGATTTCCTACAATTTGCTACAAATTACAATTTAATTAATTTTAAAGTATGGAAGTTCAGCAGAAGGGTTTTTTTCACCCTGTGGGAGGATAGGTTGGTTATATGTTTACACATATGAGACATGCACTACATTTTTGCCAATGCCATTCTTTCTGTTAGACCTATCAAGATAAAAGCTAAATAAGAGCCCTTAAGGGCAGAGCCTACTGTGTTTCCATAAGATATTTCATAGCTCCACAAAATAGAAGATATTAATTTCACACCATCTACTGTAACTTCATAACATATTATAGTATCATGCAGTACATTGAGTTATTCAAATGCTTCCATACCAAAGCCATTTGAAAGAACTGTTCAACAAAATTGGCATGCTATGCAATATTTAGTTCCTTCTCTACTGAATAAAAGAACAGTCTTTTGATTGGGGTGTCAGCTTGCTAATTCAGACGCCTTAAATAGAAACTTGCCATGACTTTGAAAATGTATAAAATTCAGTCCCAGTACAGGACTTCAGAAGGAGCCACTTTTAGGGCTCTTACCAAAGTAAGAAGTCTGCAGATTGGAGTGTACTGCAAATAGGACCAGATGCTTTTCTGATGTTTCTTCAATTCCCATCGAAGCAGCAATTCACAGTGCAGCAGTTTACAAATGGTACAATACAATATTACTTAAGATTGTTGTTGATATGATATTAAAATGTTTGGCAACGTGGTTTATAATATAGGAATGAACTTAATTACAACCCTTGGAAGTACATAAACAAATGCAGGTTCAGAAATGTTGAGGGAAATACATTTTGTTTTCCTTTTCTTACTAGTAAGTTCTTCCCTTTCTCCCACATTTTGCCTACAGTCATGCTTTTCCATTCACTGATTAGATTACCATACTGCCTGCTAAACATATTATGCTCCTGAAAGTCACTCAGAAGCTCCAGCTGGTGCAGATGCAGTGACCCGCTTCTTTAGTCAAACTGGTCAGAAGAATCACACTGCATCAGTACATTAGTTACTGCTTCCCTTCAGAGTGCAAATTAGCGTGCTTTTTTTTTTTTTTTTTCTTTTTCTTTTTTCCCCCCTCACTTTGAGAGCCTTACATGACCTGAGACTTAACTACCTCAGGTACACATTTTGTTCTTGTGCACCACTGTGAGTCTCTCAGAATTGCTGAGACGGAGTGATTTAGTAACTCTTTAGCTGCAGATGAGAACATCAAATTCTCACCAGACTTCTCAGCTCTGGAGTTTTCATCCCACATTCTGATAGTGGCTGGGAATGCATCTTCTGCATACAGAAATTGTACCACTTTGATTAATTAGATCTACTTACTTTAATGATATAAACCTACTGTTGTACATGTAGCTATAATGGAATTAAGATACTACTCTTAAGATACTACTCTTCTGCTCAAAACATTAAAAACAGTATTCATCTAAACTTTTTCGTAATATTTACAACATGAACTTTCCCAGCTGAACAAATCACCTAGCCCTCCTTTAGTGTCAATGAGGAAAAATAGAAAGAAAATCATTCTTGCTAGAATAAGGATCAGGTCTATGGTGGGAAGCAGTTATTAAATCTGTATTGTATAAGTCAGAAGCACAGTAGAGGCCAAACAATTAATTCTGAGTGTGCAAGTTTGTCCACAGAGCAGTGTGCAGCACTATTTTAAAGCAGACATTAAAGCCCAGAGACAGCAGGGCCACATTATCACAGTTCTGTGGTTTACTTATTATATCTAAGTCTCAGAAGGCTCAGTGCCATTTTAACACAGCTACATTTTTCTGACTTCCAGAGCCAGGTCAGCTAGAGTTAGCTCAGATATCTCTGCAACAGGATACAGTGCAGACATGCCCCTTAGCACTCACTCATCAGTGAGTTACACTTGCATTGAAAGCTGTACCAAGACCAAGCATCTTTATACTAGTAGAAGTGCATCAATGTCAAGGGTTATATATGTTTAAAATCAGACTCCAAACTGACATAGTTATACTAGAAAGCAACATGGGTAGACCAAGTCCCCCTCTATTGACCTTCAGGGCACAGTGCAAAGTCCATCTCTTTGTTCGTGCTTTCCTCCAGTGTAAATTACCTTTTTTTTCCTTTTTTTTTTCTGATTGCTCAGCTGGAGGGTTAAGGACATTACTCTTATGTCTTTGTTGTATTATATCATAGGTAATTGAAAACTTAAGTAGTTTAATCTTCAGGCAGCCAACAGTTGGCAACGTATCAAATTTTATTGAATGGTTTTAATGTGGGGTGCACTGTGAGGCCAAGGGCAAGGCAGAGAGTTTCAGCTTTATTGAATCAAATTTGGAGAGTATGTATTTGGTCTACATGTATACTCTATTCATGTAGAACATCAAAGACTTTTTAACCATCCCAAACTTGGAATTTTCTCTCTTACTGTTCAGGCTGACTTATACTGTTTATACGTTCCCTGGTGGATTCCCTAAAGCAAGACTACATGCCACTGTTGTGGCTATAGGACTTACATGGCTACTAGCAACGCTCTCTCTACTGAAATACTTCATGTTTCATTTCACTACTAATACAACCTGCTAAGTCAATGATTTTGCACATGTAACCTCAATACTTCTATCTATATTCTAGGAACACTCTTAAAAAAACAAAATGGGAGATTGATTTTGAATGAATTTGGTTCAACACTAGTGGCAGAGTAAATATAGCTCAGATCAACCAAGTGTGTACTACCCATTGTTACATATCACAGCTACAGCCTAGTGGAAATACTTTTTTTAATAGGAAGATCATGCAGTCTGTGTCCTGAAACTTTGCCTTGCTTGTAGCTGTAAGGTTGGCTTGAAGTGAACAATGATAATGTTGAACAAAACAGAAATGCAGGGAAAGGTCTTTTAGTAGGTCCCTTAGCAAGAAGGCTTGAAAATCAAGGTTAAAAAAAAAAAAAAAAAAAAAAAAAAAAAAGTGCACAGTCAAAAATGGGAATTTTTAAATCAAAAATGCAGATTTTAAGTCCTAAATGGGTTTATGTCCTAGATGGGTTGTTGACTGGAATGATTACCAAATTCATTTTCTTTAGCCCATCACATGGAAAATAAACATAAAAATAAAATAAAATGGCACGGTATGAAATACTGCACAAAAGAGAAGATTGTGCTTCTTGGATTAAGAAAATTATTAAAATTAAAATTATTTATTGTCATGTTAAGCAAAAATTAATGTGATGCTATTTCATCATCATTATAATTCCATTATCAATCATGGTTAGCTATTCCATCATCAGGCAAAACTTTATAAAATTATGTGTCCAGTACAATGATTTTAAATGGATTCCATATTGTAAAATAGTCAAGATTCTATTATTTATAGAAATCTCATCTTTGTTTTCTTACAAAGCCAGTAATGCTTCATCTTCCAAATCTAACATGACTTTTTGCTCTTTTGTCTTAGTTCTCCAAGATATGTTCATACTTCTAGATCACTTGCAATTGTAACTCCTATGGGGTTTCTGAGTTTCCATAGCTTTTTACACACAGCCTACACTGGTAGTTTCATATCTAGATTCTTATGTAACATCTGTATTATTTTTGCTGTAACATACATAGTTTTGTCCCATACATGTCAACAAAAAGAGTTCCTATTCATCACTCAGATCACATTACTTCTCCAGTGGCATGTCTCAGCTACTTCCCTTTTCTATAATAGATCCAAAATAGGTTCCTTATCTCAGTCGCGAAGGCCTTCATGGCATGCATATACTGCATAATTCCTATGATTTTTATGCACTATCAGAAGGTCTCTTACCACCTGTCATCACACATGATGAAAATTGCCTTTGCACAAATCCCAAATAAACACTATAATGCTTTCTGTCTTGCTTGGGAGTAGTTTACTATAAACATGTCCAAATCATTACTTTATCTTCTTTCAAGTCTGGCCTGAAAGTCTTCCCATAATGCCCCCAGACCATTGTTCAACATAGTTAACAGGAAGTAAAATCTAATATCAAGAATATCAAGGGGTTGTTCATTTACAGCCTGCATTGTTTCTTGTTGTTACAAATAATTATGTATTGTTATGGTGCCTATGCTGAGAGTAGAACACACAGCAACTAAAGAATTTGGGAAAAAAAAAAAAAAAAAAAAAAGTTTGGAGCAAATTAATTGATTGCTATATGGTAATTCAAGATGTTCAGAACAATGTAAACTCTTTGCTATAGAAGGGGCCAATGCAGCTAAGAGAATGCAGGTGACTTAGTAAGACTATCCATGGTAAAGTAACTGGACAATATGAGTCTAGAGATAGTACCTCAAGTAATCACAACTTAAGCACCTTAAACTTTATAAGTCAAAAATATCGTATTTAAACTTCACCCAGAAATCAAGGTTGAGTGTTACCTTGAGTGTTTGCTACATGGAAAACATAAATGACCTGTATTTCTCTTTTGGAAGTCTTGTGCCCAGAAAAACTTTGATCTCCAACAAATAAACTAGCATTTTGGAGCATGATGACCATCAGATCTAGCTTAAGTAATTATAAAAAGATCTAATGTAAAAAGAGTCAGACATTTTGGCATATAGATCTGCTTTAGAAATCTGCAATAAATCTCAGTCTCTTCCCTGCTATGAAAAAGAAAAAAATAAAAAGCCTGTGATGGATTTGTCACAGAACTGAAGCATAAAGGGAAGAATTTCTTTGAGAAAATATGTGTAAAATACCTGAAATTTACCAGGAATAAAATCTACTTTTGGTGCACAGCTTGGTAATTCTACCCAGTATTTCCAAATGTCAAAATGCAATCCATGGACAATCTTCTACCGAGATCAAACAAAAAAGGCAGGCTTTTTTTTTCCTGATGTGAACAACAATTTAGCTATACTATTAAAAGACTCTGCCCCATGGAGAGTGTAATTTGAGATACTAAGATCACAATAAAACATTATACAACTTGTGTTAAAATGTCTAAAATTACTAGGATAGTTGAGAAGGTAGTTGAAAAACCACTAGAAGAAGTCACAAAAGAATCAAATCCATCTCTTGTTTTTTTCTAAAAATGTATAGTTATATATACAGAAGTAAAAAAAAATAAAAAAAATAAAAAAGCATTTACAAAACCTCAACCCATAATTTGATTGCAAGAGTCTTCTCAGTCTGATGCTACTATTTAAAAACTACCTGAGGTTTCCGTACTTCCTCCTAGCATGTACTCATCCATGAAACTCATGAAGGTGTTGTGATACCACCTTTAACTGTCAGTGGATTTTCTGCAAACTGAAATTTCTATCTGGTAGGTAATTAAGCAAATATTGTGTAAACAATATAATATAAATACACCCTGGTTAAATTAAAAATTGAGCCCTGTGAGTTTGGCAGATTTCTGTTGTTCTAATAAGCTTGCTGGTGCCATGTTGCAATTTCCACTGTGTATACACTGGATATCAGTCAAAAGAATATTTAAACAATGGCAGTTAGATGATATGTGCCAAAACAGTGCTACAGCTATTTATAGCTATTTAATACTTTAATTACACTGTGTGGTTATTCTTTTTGATATTTTTAATTTAATAACCAGTAAGTGCTACAATTAGAATGTTTAATCTGAAATAAATATTGTAATGGATGCAGTCAGATTTAAAAGTACATGTTAAATACAAAAATAAAAATGCAGTTATGAATTTACATGTAAAGTATACAAATTTGTGAATTAGCCAGTGTTACTAAAAAAAAAAAAAAAACACATAGCACAATGTTGTTATATTCCAAATATAGTGTAACTAAAGTGTTTATTTATGGATTATAAACAATATTTTCCCATGCTGTGTTCTGTGACATTAAGGCTTAAAATGTGTGGCCCAGGCTTTTCTTGCTTTTCATTCATTAATTCTTTTTGTCCAGTTCTTCTTGGATTCTCTCCAGAGTTAAACTACAACAGTGAAAGACAGCAGTGTTGTATTATGAAGTACTCAGAAAATAAAACATAACAAATTGGGATTATCTTCATAATCCATGCTGCACAATTCATATCATATAAGAAGACATTTTTCTTGAAAATTTGTCAAATGAAGCACTTTGTTGTAAAGCATTTATTTTATTATTCTCTATACAAATGACAATGAATGGTTTTAGACTTGTCCCTAGGCATATGTAGTCAGTCACTCACTTTACTGTGTGAACTTTTTAAATCTTTGATGTATTTGTCTTTGTTAAAAGCTTCTGTATTAATGCTTTTAGTTCCCACTCACAGGCCAGAACTAAGGCACAAACAGATGAATAATGAAACATGCAAGTCATTCTCAACTTCTAACTTCAGTTATTCTATGTGTGCTATGTGTACTATGTGTACTAATTATAAGCAGATTATGCATGATGGGCTTGTTACCCCTTTTACCAGCTGCAGTTCAATATTTCTAATGAGATGTGTGAAATAAAAACTCATGCATCCTCTTAACTGAATGTTAGTTAAACAGCAATTAACCATGGTATGTATTTACTTTTCCATTCTCTATTTTTTTCCTGAAGTTAGTCTACTCTTGTTCTCACTTTCTCTCACCCTTCCCTTTATCTTATATACCGTTTTTCTTAATATGGAAAAATCTTAATAAAAGCCACCCCAATGTCACTCATGAAAGTACCACATTTTGGTATAGACCCAAGAATGTCTTGATGTGGTATTTTGGTATATTCAGGCAACTTCCAAATACCAGAAAAAGCAGTTACCATTATCTTATAAAAATATTCATAAAATCAGTTCTGTTTGTTCCACTTCTCTGAGACTGTTTCTTAAGTCCTTTGGCGTGATATCACAAACTTACCTTCCATACGGAGTTAGTTGATCAGTCAGTGTCTTACCTCTGATAGCACACCTGTACCATTTGACATGAAGCTTTACCTAAAACAACAGCAGAAGGAATCAAGTCGGTAGTGGTGGAGAGGAGGAAGAGATGGCACATTCCAGTGCCAAAGTTCCACCATCCATGGATGCCCCCCAGCCAGCAGCTTGTTTTAATTATCACCAAATTGTTTTTTTTGGTTTTTTTTTTTTTTTCCATTGGAATATTGGAATTGCATGTTTTCCAACACATCTAAAGAATAAAGCAAGTGAAAATATTAATCAGGAGATCAGTTTTACTCACTATGTAAAATAATACTCTCCATACCTTACTAGAGTAGACAAGGCTTGCTAATTCATGGCCATCAGATTGATGAGGAGAATTTTATTGAATTACTGAAGCTTCACAGCAATGACAATGAGACCCTGGGAAGCTAGCTGAAGAGAAAACAAGATTACACAAGTCCAACAATTCAGAATGAAATCATCAGTCTAATGAGCCGTGAAGTTATCCACACTATTGTAAAGGAAATTAATTGTGGTTCACAATACCATTCTGTCATAGCTGATAGAACTCAGGATTACATAGATATAGCATGCAGTGGAAAAGTGTTCATCTTCACCATGTTGACCCTGGCAGGCAACCGAGTAAAGATTCAGTTATAATTTACTAGACACCAAATAATTCCAAGAACTTCACTGGAAAAACTACTTGCTGACATTGAATTATTTGTTGGTAATGCACAGTACTCATGAGTAAAGCAAGGACATTCTAGAGATACTGTCCTTAAGTGAACATACTTTTCAGTGAATGTAGATTTTGAAATGAGATGAGATTCATAGATCATCTAGTCTGCTCCTCCTCCTGGACAGTTTCAGTAGAATCTATTATCCAGCCTTTAGAGATACTTCAAAGGAAATTAAAACTGAGGTATAAAAACTCAGGCCAGCAGTCACTCAATGGGAGAATGCAACTGTAATTGTGCTTGCTTTAATGCCCCACGCTCATAAAACCCCTGATGAGTCTGAAATAAAAGTTTATAAGAGAGCCAAAGCACAACACTAAGTAGTGTATGTCAAGTAAATTTTGTCAAAGAAAATTTAAGGAGGCAAAGAAGTGGTTCAACTGTGTCTAAACAGAAGAAATTGTCTAAACATTAGACTTGGATCCAACAGCGCCTCTGTAGTCCAAAGCTTCCTCTTCTATTGTGCTGCTAGAGGAGACAGCAACTTTATATAATCAAAGAAAAAGAATTTTTCAGACTGCAGTATTTCAAAGAAATTTAAGTGTATTTTGTCCAGCTTAGGAACTCGTTCCTGTAGGCTGATCTGAATGAATATCCACAGTTGGAAGGAATGTTTCATGTTGATGTGAACGAGGAATTTGCTGGCTGTGAACCTGAGGGGGGGAAAAAAAGTCATGATTAAGAAATATCTCCCACTCAGAATCTGACCATATGAAATATAACTAAAGACATTGCACACACTAGAAAAACTCCTGTTGGGAGCATGCAGTCTGGTAACTGTCTCAGCACAGCTGCAGTCCCTTCAGTGTGACAACTTCACCATCAACTGCCACAGAGAGGCTGTGACTGCAAAGTTCCATAGTTGAGCCACCTCCAGACTAGACTGAGGACAGATTAATTTATTTTCCTTTTCTAACAACTTTGCCTGCGGTGTTTGTTATTATACTTACCAGCCCAAAGACTCACAGCACATGCTGTTTCCCTAAATGTTTGCTTTGTTAGGAAGTGCCTAATTTTGAATGCTGTGCAAGCATCATATCATCATTTCAGGTCATATCAGGGGGAAAAGATATGTTGACATTGCTTTTGGCCTTTATACAAAGATGTGCATTTACCCAGAGGAACAACACAGTTTAGGCACTATGCTTCACTTATACAAGTTAGCAACGAGCATAAAGAGGATCTCAGGTGACCCTTGTTAAAAATTCACTGTTGCATTGAAAAGTTTGTTTGGCTTCCCTAACTGTTGTAGCTTATTCCCATTCTCTGGTGAATTATCTTTGCAGTATATAGCACTCCTGTAGCTCATAAAAATAAATCAAAAGAGAAAAATCACAGAGGGGATGAGGTGCTATTGCCATGAGCTACCATAAGAGCAGGGGAATTATTTCAGGGGGTGAAATAGTTAGCATGTAGGGAGAGAGGTTGCTGTCAAAATTCTACAATTTTTTAAGGAAAGGATGCATTTGATAGGCTTTCTAAGTACAGCTGCCAGTTGAAAGTTTGAACTTCCAAGAATATTGTGTAAGTTGTTAAAGTGGCTAGATTACCAGAGGAAACCAAAACTATACCTGAAAACTACTGTATTTTGGCCTTCCATGTGACCTCAGCTTTTTATTTTAAAGTCTTTTTTTTTTTTTTTTTTTTGGGGAGGGGGGGCAAGGGAGCAGAAATATTTGAATGTTTAAAAAAGTTCTACCTTCATGTATCAGCCAAAGGCAGTATTTGGTGAGGGGAAGAGAAGACTTTTGCCAACTTCAGGTGCTTCAGTCCAAGTCAAAGCATAAAAATACACGTGGAGAGTGTTTCAGAAGTAGTTTCCAAATATAATTGGTGTGTTATGGATTCTTTGGGGTTAAGAAATATTACTTTAATAATGTGTTTTAAGCAGAGGATAGCCTGTTTTTGTATTAAGTAACTTATACAGACATATGCATACATCTTACTGCATCACAAGTGTTTTTGAGAGGAAATAGAATATTTTGAAATTTTCAGGTACTTTCAGAAAAACAGATGTTCTAGAACAGTACCTGCAGTAAAATCAAGTCCAGAGTCTCAATTCTAACAGTAATAGATGCTAAAAGTTTGAAATGAAACAACATATTTGTGACCATACAGCACTGTGGATTTTAAAGGAAAAAACTTACATCCTGAGACTCTTTCCATTACCTGCTTCTGCCCTAGTGAGGTAGAAGCCTGGTACATGCATGATTAATTTCCATACATTCCATTGCAGTAACATGACTAATTTTGAAGTAAGGTTCCTCAGTGTAGTCTGTTCACCTGTTCATTACTCATCTTCCATTTTTATGCCTGACCAGTTCCTTACAAGAACTTAAATTGCCAGTCTCATTGTAAGTCTTGTTTTGCTGTTAGTCCCTGTGCTTGAACAACCCTGTTCAGCCATACCTGCATCTGAAAGGTATATAAACCTGCAAAAGACAGCCACTGCATTGTAGCTCAGAGTTACTCTATGCTTCCCAGTAACATAACCAACCAAGGTTTGCAATAAACCAATACAGAAAGCAAAGCCATTATGTTCCCAGTAACATAACCAACCCAGGTTTGCAGTAAACCAATACAGAAAGCAAAGCCAAATCAGGCAGGAACACAGCATTCTTGTACATCTGTAATATATATATATATATTATATATATATATATATCCACATCCAGTTCTTCTCATGAGATATAGATTGCTATTATAGATTATGTGCTTTCTGCTGTCTAGTAACTAGGTACATTTGTAAAGTAAGGTCCATTAAAAGTACGGAGCCCTTTAAGGGGGGGGGTTACCTGAATTTCAGGAAACACATTTTACCATGAGGATGACAGAGTACTGGCATAGGTTGCCTGGAGAGATTGTGGAATCTCCCTTCTTGGAGTTATTCAGAAACTGTCTGGACATGGTTCTGGGCCACCTGCTCTAGGTATCCCTGCTTTAGCAACAACAAGATGACCTCCAGAAATCCGTCCCAACCCCACTCATTCTGTGTGATTCCATGGAGTAACCACCTGCCCAACTGCAGGTCAGTGCATAATTCTCTCCTGTCCTGCATCTCCCAGTGCACCAGATACATAGTCTGCCTTGTAACTAGCAACAGCAATATCTCTTAGTTCAGAAAGGCAGATACTCCCTATAATTTCAAAAATTAATCTTCAGAATGGAAGAGGGAAGACCTGGGGGGAATTAAAGAATATGTGGTAATGAACAGGGAGGAATCAAAAGGCAATTACTTCTGTTGAGGTAATATACAGAACAGCTCATCAGTGGCAGTAGCTTTAAGGTCAATAACTGTCAGCAATGTTACATTTTTAAAATAGTCAAAATTGCTCCATTCATAAAAATCCTAGAACAGCAAATACCTTCAGTAAAATTCAGTTATGGTAGCTGGAGTATGTGCCCCATAAAAAGACAAGAAGTAGTTCTGTGTCTCCCCACCCACAATGTATGAATTAGTTCCTCTTCTAGGTTTCTTATCCCTTCTAGAGCTCATACATCTCCACACACATTCTGGACAGCCGAAGAGCAACCGTAACTCCATCCATAAGTATAACACACCAATGCAAACACTTTGGCAGATTTCAATCCTGCAATTTCCTCATAAAAATTAATACCAAATGTAGAAAAAAACACTTAGACACAGATCAACCATTCAGGAGTTTCTCTGAATATTAGAGAAGCACAGCTTACAGCTACCATTTTTCACTGTACCTCACTTTCTTAAACATCCTGACAGAAAACCACATGCAGAATTACTTAAAGTGTAACTCATGAAAGCCACACCAACCCTAGAGCAATCATTGTAACATAGGAACTTATAACCAATAAACATTGTTTAAAGTACACGGCTGTGTTTTGGTGGCTCTGGATTGAGGTGGGAGTACTTGGGCTGCGGGTGATGGAAGGGAAGTACTTGGGGTTGAGAAGAAAAATTGATCAGTGGGCTGTAAATGGGGTGTGGAATGATTTAACTGCTTGTTTATTTTCATTTGTTGGCTGTGAAATTTAGAAGACTTGTCTCTAAGTTCATGAAGATCTGGTGCATGAGTAAGTGTCTATAAGTGTGTGTATGTAAAATTAAATCTACATTGCAGTACATCAAATTTTCTTAGTGAGGAAGTAAATTAGAGTCTGGTTCATGCATTGAAGTAAGAATGGTGTCATTTATTTGAGAAGTTATGAGATGACACCAGTAGAAAGTGAGTGAGAGAGAATGAGAGCCAAAAGCTATAAATATATTACTCATGCCTAGTGTTTTGCTGAGAACTTGTAGAGTAGTATTTAAAGAACTGATACAACATCATCTAAATGCCCCCTCTTGTGTTTGTTCTGAAAACAGCAATACTCTGTACTCTGACATAAGAAATCTGTTTTTTTTAGCCAGTAAAACCCTTACTACAACACCTAATGACATTTTAGAGTATAGTATACATCCTAATTCTGAATATAAAGGCAAAGTGAAGTACCATGTATAGATTTTTGTAAAAATTAATTTCAAATGTGCAAAAATGTTTTGCCAACATAAAATCACTGCAGTGGGAGGAATCCTGAAACTCTCTAAAAGCTCTTCCTTATACAGAAATCTCAACAGTGCTTTGAAGAAGACAGTTGCATCTTCAAGTATATTCTGTATTTTACAATTAAATTATTGTTAAAGTGTAAAGTAGACAAATGACAAATGTGAAAGGATATTTTGTTGAAAGACAAGCATTCATTGCAAGGCATTAAGGGTGGTACTGAAAGTTAAATGTGTGAGCGAAAAATGTGTGAGAAAAAATAGTATATAGAACAGGTTTTGTTGCTGTTCAAACCTAAACTTAAAAATTGCACATGAATTAAGTGTTAACTTTACATTTTGCTTGGAAATCTGACTGCCCAGAAAATGCAGATATTTTGTTAAAGGTTTACTGCCTGTGGGTTGAAAGTGCTAATATTAAGTACAAGAATTTTAAACCCAAAGAAAGAGCTGCTTTGGCACATGTTTTTATGGCTTGCATACTTGAGGTTTATTTAAACTCTGATCCACAAACTACTCTGATGCAAACTTGCTCATTTAGATGCTAGTGGCATTAGTGGTCATGCACTGGTCTCATTTAACAAAGTGAGTACGTGGAACCATTTATTTAGTAAAATATTACTTTTGAAAAATTTTCTGTCACAGAAGTTAATAAATCCTTTATGTCATAGTATAAGCAAATGAGAGGCACAGAAGGTTGATTGGAATGACTAATGGACATAAATAAATGCTGGGAAACTAAACTAGATAGACAAATCTAGAGTTAAAAAAGAAACTGTTCCATATTATCAGTTTCAAAAATGTCATTTCACTTGTCAGTTTCTAACTATTTGAAGAATGTGCTCTTGTGTTGGAATGATGAAAAAAAAATGCATAGACAGTCAGGGTCAATTCTAGGAGGCCTTGACAATTTTTTATTAATTTTCCATGCATTTCAATGAGTGTTTTGAGCAAGGACTGATAAGTGTCATCTCGGCTTTTTGTCAAGGTTCTCATACAGGCCTTAGCTCTTACAAATCCTTATTCATTTGAATTCCTTTGCAAATTGGATCTCTCCCACTGTATTTATAAAATAAAAATAAAAATAGAAAAATGCTACTTGTACATAGTGGAGTTTTACAGAACTTGGATCTGAAATCCCAATGTTCTGGTATTTGGTTGCTTCCATGCTTCTTCTTATACAAAAAGTTGGGAACAGTTTTAATGCAATTTGAAAGCTAAGGCATTCTTTTGCTATTTTTCCTGGTGCAGAATGTTTTTTGTTTCATCTGTCACACAGTGAGCCCTGTGTCTGTACATACAGCTGTAAAGCAATCCCCTTCCTGCTTCATTCCTAACTACACATGGAAAAGTTAAGCTTTAAATAGGCAACTGCTAGCCATCTCATTACTATCTTCCTCAAAATGCACTGTAGGGAGTTCTAACAAGATTGAAGGCAATCATTTATTTGTGAATTCATTCCAAAACTAAAGATGAGAGAAATCACATCGAATTTCCTAGAATCTGTGTGTTATTATCCCTCAGCTCTTTAGACCCAAAGGTCTTTGGCAGATTTTCTCCTATCTCTTTTAGCCAAATGCATATTTTTCCCTTTGATGGTAATTCATATTATGAGCAATTAGGTCTTGCTCAATATTATCTTTCCATGTTCTTCTTCATTGGCCTGAGGATTGAAACTCCTAATGATGGCTTTCCAAAATAAGCCTTGCTGGTCTGTCTTCCATCATCTTAACCACATACTCTGCCCACTCAGGTCACTGAGATTTCACTCCATTCACTGCATTTGGCTCATGATAGACCTCCCACAGTCCCTTGTTCAATAGTTCTCTCCACACATCGTTCCCTCTAACTGGCCCAAACATTTATCACAGAAATTTATTCTCAAAGATATTTAACTGTCTTTTATTCTTTTTAGTAAATTCCCTTGTTTCCCATCCACAATAAAAATAATAATAATAAAGTAAAATAAAAGATTTCCCAGTGGTTCTATATATTGGCAGCTTGGTCTTTCTCAGTAGTTGCCTTGAGCTAAACATTTTCTTCAGAGAAAAGCAACAACTGTTCCTCCTCTGGACTAACTGCATTTTCCCTCACCAAAATGTTGCTGAAGTTTTCTGGTCATAGCTGGAATGCACAATTTGGAAATTATCTGTAGAAATGATGAGGGTGGTAATTTTGATCAAACTGCTCTGTTTATCACATTTTAGATATATATTGTTCATATCTATCATGATGTTTTTATGGCTGTTTTCTTTTCCCCTGTCACCTAAACAATGTTTCAAAGTTAAAATGTAATATTGATTTTATTCCAAGTGTCTAGTATAAATTCTGTATGCATTATCACATGTACTTATCTTCCCAGAGCTATTGTTATTTTTCCTGTTGCTGACCACCAAGTTACACAATTCCAATATTGCATATTGTTTCCAGATTAACATGGAAGTTTCCCATATAAACAATAGTTTTATTACATTTCACCTTTATTTACATTTTTAAAAAAATCAAATCCTCTAGTATTTGATTCCATGGCAGAGAGGGAACATAATATGCTGTAAAATTAGCCTTAAATCATGTAAATATCCCCTAATTCCTTTAGCTCCAGGCAAAAGATGGTATCTCTGAGAGAAAAGATTTTTAAAGCTTAAGGACTCTTATTTTGCATCCAAGCAGTAAAAGCCACTCAAGTATTGCTGTTACCTTTGTATCACTATTTGTGAAGAACAAAGGCCTTTTTAAGCAGTGAAAAGCATACTGGTGCAATTAAAGTCTGTTAATAACAATTGAATGTATTTTCATAAGTCAGTGCAAACAGGGGTTTTAATCTTTGATGAAAAGATTTAATCTAGAATTTCTAACACACTGTAATTGCTGTAAAAAACTGCCAACTTGGTAAGGAGTTAAGAAGAGAATTTATCTCCTGCTCTTTTGATATTACCTTGTAAGTTCACTCTTTATCCAAAGCTTTAATTTCATTTTCATTGCTTGTTTTACTGCCCTGTAGAATTCAGTGTGATTAACTGTCAAGTCTTAAAATTCATTTGGCTCTCAGAAACTCCTGTTTGGAAGCATACTGTAGTGTAAATTGAAGTCTTTTAAGTGCAGAATATAAGCATTAACCAAGAAAGAAACAAAGAATGATTCAAAGTATAATGCAATGACAGAATAGGAAGGTTGGACATCACTTTAACAGAGCTATGTGGAAACTGACTCTGGAAGAAGTTAAAATCACTGCTAAGCATTTTGCAAATGGAATAAACAATTCATGACATTTGACAAGCAGACAGCAGCACACAATAATGCTGACAGACTCATTTAAAATAATTTATAAATATTAGTATAAAGAAGCTACTTTCACTTGCAGGTGTTTCATTGGCTGCAAACTTCTCATAGTGCAGCTTTCTGGAAAGCTATCGATCAGATTATTTTTTCTTTGCATAGATAATTCAGGGGCTTTCCATTGGAAAAATCTCACCCCGCAGAAGGTGTTTCTCATGCCAGTTTGCCAAAGGTTTATGTTGCTAAGCTGCACTTAATTCCAGTAGGCATCTGTATCTTCACTGGGTCTTCAAGCCAACATAAACAGGTGAGGAAGATGTTGGAGAAACTCTGGAGGTTGTTTCCTTGTTGAAATGTTGATAGGAATACTTCCTTTGCCCTGCATTTTGTCTGTCCTTCTATGTAGAGTGCAAGACCCTTTGACAAAAGCCTAGCCCTGCTTATTGGCCTGGTGTAGAGTCCACTGAAGTCAATAGAAATAGCTTGAGAGTCTTCAATAGCACTTGATTCCCAGTATGCGTGTACACAACATGTACAATAACTCATCCAAGTCAAGGCATGTCAACGCTAGTGTAATTATAGAGAAGTTATCTGTAATTCTGCCACAAAGGCTCATTTGCTGTGTACCCAAAGCAGAGAATGTAGTATCCAGGCAGCAAGTTCACCCCATGTTTACAACACAATCTTGAAGAGCTGGATGAGTCTTTTTAAGTCTCCAGGTAAATACATTATCTCAATGTACCCCATAATTTGTTTTAAACTGTGTCCTTTAAGAAATTTAGCATCTGTGTCAGTGTTTTCTTTGAGTCTGGTTACGCATAATGGAAATCCAAACACATTAAGATTAGGGCAGTCTGGCACCAAAATAACTTTTTAACTCTGCCCTTCAGTGATACCATAAGTAGGGAAAACATAGGATCGAGGAATTTTATGTTCTTTTAAAAATGAAAAATAATCTAATCCAGGACCACAAATACAAAATGCTGTAATTATAATCCTATCACTGCCACACAGATAAAGATATTTCGGAGTCTTAATCTTCATTGATTGCCATAATGAGTGGATCTCTTTTAAGTTTAATCATGTTTTCCAGCTTTGATTTTGATGTAATTGGAACAAATCTGTACAATATTTTCCCTTGAATTAATTGTTTTCTTGGTCTTAACACCATCTTAATTTATTTTTTTATCAGGGCATACCAAGTAATTGATTTCTCCAATGAGTAGCTATGTGCCTAGATCAATGGAAAAGCTCATTTTTCAAGAGATTTACACAGCATGTTAGAGAATACTTTGCTTCAATTGAATTAAATACCCTGGCAGTAGGATATGCAGGGAAATTATTGAGTTTTATAGCTCAGTAGCTATACCTTCATACATAGTATGAATATGAATATTCCCTTTCAAATAAGAAGCTTTTAGCATAGTTTTTCAATTATTTCACTTTTGTACAAATCTCTCATTATTACAATGATATTGGAATTTGATCACATTGCATATTTAAACACAGTTTTGAAAGAAGAAAACAAAAAGTGTTCTAGCAAGCAAAATCACAGTTTATGTATATTTTTATGTGAGAAGCACCTCGTCCGTGCTCTAAATTGGTTAGTTTTCTCTGTGTTGCTACAAATTGCTTTGTCAATAAATGCCTTTGATCAAAATCTAGGGAGGAGCACCACTCCTTGATTACTATATCTATTTCTTAAAGCCACTCAGTAGTAAAAGTTGATAAGAGCAGAGATAAAAGGTTACCAGCAGCCTGAGATTTGGAATGTAATTGAAAGCTGAGACACTCACAAGTCAGTGGGGTGCTGTTTAAAATGTAAAGCATGGAATCATGAACTAGGAAGACTGAGAGTATGTATTTTTGCATGTTATGGTTATGAGGGCTAACACAGGTTATCATCAGTGTTGAATAACAAAAAAAAACAAAATAACAAAAAAAGGCAAATTAAAGGTGGAAATTAAAGGTGTAATTTTTGGACAATTCTTTGAAAAATGTGCATGTAAATCTGTTCTAGATATACTTTATATGTCAAAACCTGGAAGTCTAGACCCGACATGCAGTACTAATATCTACATTTGTATAGTCACAGTTAACAGAAATTGCAGGAAATCCTAAGGCTGAATTTACACAGTTCTCTCAGTTCCTGCTACAGGCAAGAGGGGGAGCTCGCAATCATGCAGCTAGGCATGCAAGGACAGCCACTGGAAGTCAAATTCTAAACTGGTGGAGCACTGACACAGGTTGCCCAGAGAGGTTTTGGAGCCTCCCTCCTTGGAGATCTTCAAAAACCACCTGGACATGATCCTGGGTGGCCCTGCTTAAGCAGGGGTTGGAGCAGATGGCCTCCAGGGCCTTCTAGCCTCAGCTATTCTGTGATTCTGTGAATAAAGAAACAAGATTCACTGAACAGTATAGAAAATAGCTAGTTTTGACAGAAGTGTTTTCCAAGTGATTAAGTAGTAGAAAGGCACATAATCATATGAAAAATAAATATTTTCTCTGTTCATGCTGTTCATTCTCTGTTGCGCTTCTAATATGAATGTACAAATGTTCGAGGCCCTTCTTTTTTAATGATTAAGAGAAACAATGTGTACTTTAAGCCATGAGAAGACAACTCCTAGACTAAAGTTTCTGCAAGAGTTTTCCATGATAGGTTCCTTTGTCAGGACACTAGGAATCAGTAGTATGGCTGAGCAAGTGATTATACACAAAACCTGAGCCTATCTTTGTCTCTTCTGAGACAAAGCCCTGTCTGAGACCAAGACTGTCTCTGCCTTCAGGCAGTTTCTTGTCCATACAGGACAATTATTCAGGCATTCATAAAAGAGCACTGAAATCAATATTTTGTTTCTAACTACATGTTTTACATAAAGCTCACACTTATTTCTGGTCACTGGGAAAACTCTCAGAGAGATTGTAGAGCATAAAATACAGTGCAAGAATGTGAAAATAAAAATTGAACTTAGAGGAAAACAGTAATATACTGGTTAACCTACAGTGGTATCTGAGCTTGTTTTAGTTACTAGTTAAACAGTTATTAGCTATTCTACATACAGAACTATCATGTAGTCACACTGCACTGAAGACTGAAGTAGTCATCAAATAATTGTATTTGTTTTGTTTAGCTGAAGCTCATACACAGAAGCTTTTCTTCTCACTTCACAAGGGCTAGTTTACCCGCGGCTTAGGTACCTCACTCAGCTCCTCAGAGAAAGTGAGAAACTGCAGATGGGATTTATCTTACTCAAATACAGATTCCTAAAGTTTAGGAGTCTAGTCTGCATCACTTCCTCAGACATCCTGTATAGCCAGTGAAAACCTACAGTCACCTTCCTATGCAATAAATTCCAGCTATCTCAGATGCTTTATTACAGCCATAGCTACATAGCTATGAATCTATAACTTTGCTTTCCTAAAATGTCATGGAGTATGCTCTATTTCTTCCAGCTTCCTCTAAGCCAGCAGAAGACCTCACTCTGGGTTGCTTCTGATACTGCTGTGTTTGTGGGGTTAAATCCGTATGGCTTTTTTTCATCTAGCTTGATTTTCAACAAATGATCTGACTTCAAAGAAACCCTGTTGATTTTCTTTGTTACCAGATATAAACTAGCCTATGAAATGATTAAGCTTGAGTCAGGCACAAGTTTCTAGGGGTGAGCAAGGCAGAGCTGCAGTCAGAAGGCAGCACACAGGAGTGCAGCGATTGCACTGGCAGCAGGTCGGTGTGGTGCCCTGGTGCTTTCTTGTTGGGTCAGAGAGCTCATCGCTGGGAGGGAACATGCAAGAGTTGCCTAATCCATTTCTCCACTGTAGCTCTGTCTGCAAGAATAATGATATTCTATTTCGAATAACAGACAAGCAGGTAAGTTTAGAGCTTCCTTCTTAGCAGTGATTTTGCTCCCCATTTGTTTGATTTTGGAACCATCATGGGGGCTGCTAAATTTCTCTGCTGAGCAGCTACTGCCTGGAAGTCAGCACCTCCTTAAACCATTTCTCATATGAACCTAGCATTTTCAAAGCCAAGCAAAACCTGTAGCCTTGAATTACTTCTAGAATTTAAGCTAATATCAGGCTGAGGAAGCAGTTTAAGAACCTGTTCCTTCCTGCTTTCAGTAGTTCATTACTCTGCTCAGGCTGGGTACCCAATACATGTGTATTAGAGGGCTTATTTGGCTCACATCAAAAGTGAAAACCAATATGACATGTTAGTGTGACCCAGTTTGTGGATTAGAACACAGTTGCTTAACCACCCAGGCAAACTCTGTCATCTGACAAATCCTATGGCCTTTTTAATAGTAGATAAAATCTTCAGTCATTCTGTTGTTAACGACATTCCTCCTGGCAGACTGAAATTCTTCTGCAGAAGAATTCTTCTACAGAATACTTCTTTTTTTCTTTTTTTTTTTTTCTTTTTTTTTTTCTCCCCAAAAATGCATGCCATTTTCATCTTCTGTTCTTCATAGCCAAGTAAATGGTTTTATAGTTTCCTTACCTTTTGTAATGAAATTTCACAGCTTTTGCAAGCACTTTTTTAGAAGTAGGAGAGACTTGAAAGACAGCAGTTTTAAGGGACCATATAAACTACTATTTCATTCAAGTTTATCTTCATGGTTAACTCCATGGGAGAGTAGCTGCCTATCTAACCCATTTCCTTGATTGGAGCTTCTAGCTGCTAATGTAAAGAAAAAAATAGGAATTCTTACTGTTTACAACCTTCAAAGTTAAGAGCAATCACTGCAATATAAACCTAAGAATGGGTGGTAAAATCATCAGGGATTTATTTGAATGTGTTCTGGTATTTTGAAATGATCAAGGAGAAATAATCTAAGTAAGATGTTTGTCTAACTTGCCAGGAAGTGACTACATAAGGCTGAATTTAAATGTCATGTACTCATTCACTGGGAGCCGAAAGAGAGTTGATGACTCTGGTGTAGTTTGATGTTACATCTAATCTCATGAAATTGCATGTGTAACCCTCAAAAGGGCTTCTCCTGTCCTTGCATTGATTCCTTCATCTGCTTCCTGCCATGTCACTGGCCTTGGATCCAATAATTAAGTGACCTAAGGGTAAGTTAGTACACTTTGCTGATCCCGCAGAAAACTAATCTAACCAAAAACTAATCTAAGACTAAAGATAATAATTTTCTATTGCATCCACTCACTGAACCAGCTCATTCTCTGCTAGAGCTGACACAGAAAGGATAAAATGGTCAGCAAAGAAGGGAACATGACCAGCCATGATAAATGAAGTCTGCAGAGCTTTGAGTTCAGTGAACCTCAGACCCCAGTTTAACAAGAGTTTTAATGTTGTCTAAAAATAGATTGCTGTCAAAAAAACCTATACACATACTGCTGGCAGTATGTTCTCACTTCATTCCTTTTGCTGACATTGTGTGTTAATTCTAACTGGGCCAGACACCTCATGTACAACAAAACACTGCAACTTCCACAAGTCCATCCACTGAGTGCAAAAAGGCAGCATTGTCTGAATCTTTCTGGTAAGTTAAAATTCAGCAATGTTAAATTCTCTGATCTAGACCACTGGGTAGTTATCTAATTGGCAGAGTTGGCACAGGAAGAAATGTCAAGATATGGGCAAGAACTCAGCAAGTGTCTTTACAATCCTTTTGTAGTTCATTCCTAAATCATCGTAAAGAAAACATGAGGTATGAGACTGCACCCAGGCTGCAGTGGGTATCTGGTTGAGATTTAAAACACAGAAAAGAAGGATAAAATATCATGTCTCTAATTAGTTTCTGAAAGGGAGTATTATATGTGCTGGGAAAAAAAAAAAAAAAAAAAAAAAAAAAAAGTGCCAGTTTTCTGATGCTGGAGAGATTCTGTTCTACTAGAAGATGAGGCTGTGCATAAATTCAGATTGTAGCATAAATAGTCAAGAAACCTAACTGTATGCAAAATCTGAACTAGAAGCAGACAGCTTCATGATATATATTTGTAAGATGTATAACCATTTTTTACACCAAGTAATTATTTCTTCTTTCTTTTAATTAACTGAGGCATATTCCTTTACTGGAAATATATATATATATATATATATTTATATATCATTTCACACCTTTTCAGGACCTCCCTTCCAGTTTTGTATGACAGTTCTTGTAGCTTCAACATCTTTAGGAGACAGAAAGGCTTCATCTTCCACTCTGCTGCACAGTCTTCTGGTTGTTGATTGCATCCAAAACAGATGTTTAATTTTCAGCTAAACTTCTGCAAAACTTGCAGATTAAGTTCACCTACTGAATATAATGACCATTCTCAAGCATTTTAAAGGGTGATCCTTGTGTGAAGCCTTGCTTTTAATATTTTTTACTTTTTCAAAGTAAACAACAAATTGTGAAAAACAAGTATATGAAAGTATTGAAAAAAGATAAACTTCTTTTTTAAAAAATATAAATGACATTTTGAATGGTGAAGGGACTAAATAAAATAGCTCTCTCATCATAAAATTGCTCAGAAATTTGAGTAGGAAATCAGTAACTGTTGTGAACAAAAAAATAAGTCCAAGATGAAATCCTGACTGTTTAAGAGTCATTTTCCTATTGATTCTTTAGAGGCCTGAATTTTATCTCCAGCATTTATGATAATTATGCTTATTAGTAACTCGTTCATTCTCCACTAGACAGAAAACCTTCATTTTCACTCTTCCTTCCTTGAGAGATTTAGGGATGCACAACATTTACTCCTACAGATTTCTAAAGCAACAGCCTCCAAGTCAGATGTCAGCCTGCTGTAAGTGATGTGGTCACATTTTCAAAAATGCTTGATCCCTAGTTGTCCTGTATGTTTTCTATGGCAACTGGAGGGAGGATTAAAGTACATGTATGCCACTTGGATTTTAACTGCAGATTCTCTGTTGCACAGGACCCAGAAAGGTACTTAATGCAATGAGCTACTTTTAGCTCCAAGAGTCTAAGCTCCTTCCCATTTTTCACATATGAAGCAATATTGCCATGTGGCCTTTCATCTTTATATGCTTTCATGGTGTCTATTGAGAAACAGTTCTGGGAAAAACTGGAAATTGAAAGAATGCTGCCATTACTTTAATGGAAAAGCACAGAAGATGACTATTCATAGTAATCACAGAAAGGATGCAAGACACCACCCAGCCTCTTTTATGCCCTGAGAAGACATACTGGAAGAGCTCTAAAATATAGAGTAGAGAAAAATTATGTACAAGTTAGGTATCCATACCTCTTGATTTGCAATGCAGTGTAATATGCAGAGGCTTAATGTTATATTTCTTAACTTCTGAATAGTGAAATAAGCTATTATCAGCTGATGATGCTGAATTTGCAGAGTACAGAAGACTGACAAATGTGTGAATAACCATTGTTTTTACAATGAAAACTGTAAAACTATGTCTGTATTTGTGAACCAAACATGGGCCCAGGCTGTTGATGTATGATCACCAATGATGTTAAGTTATTAGCATAATCCCTAGAACAGTTTTGGCCTGGGCCAAAAAAGCAGTCTTCCAAACTGCATCTGAGGCAATGACCATTATTAGTAGATAGTTTGGATTTGGCATCGTGGTTCCAGCAGACCACTGGATGTGAGCCAGTGAATGCAGCTGTAAGGATGTGAGCTATGTCATAGCACCTAACCATGTGGCCAGCAGTTAGTGGCTTGTTTTATTTACCGGTATAGATATACTCTAAGTGTGTCAGAGCAGAAGAAATATATTTTCTGATACAGCATAAGAAGCCAGATGAACTGATGTTTTCACCTTTGGAAGCATGGCAGCTACAATTACAAACACACACACACACACAAGTTCCATAAAAATTAAGGTGTATAAAAATACTTTTTAATGTATCTTAATATGAAGCTTACATTTTCATTGGATTATATTCAATGTTAGATACTTAAGATATCATTTTTGAGGTAAAAAATATATTCTGGTAATTTATTCCAGTTTTAAGCCTAAAGTATATCTTCTAAGTATATCTTCTGACTTGTATCATAATCTTGCCCTTTTTTTTTTTTTTCTCTCACAGTCATGAAAAAATAAAATCAGGAATTTTTAAAAAGGTTTGCAATCAGGAAACCTGGACTTTAAAGCAGGTTCTGTATCTCTGCATATTTACATATCTTCAATTCCAGATTAAAAAAAAAGAGCAGAACTAAATCAAAGGAAGCAAAGTCCTGCTCTTGAGCAATATCAGCTTCCTACCTCCATGGAAAAAAATTAAGTCTCCTTAGAGATTCAGAAAAAGGATAAACCATGAGGGTCTGGCATCATTTATCATTGGGTATGGTGCAGAAGTTCCAGGTTATTCCATTATCAAAGCGGGGAGGAAAAAAAAAAACAAAAAGTCATAAATAAGCCAAAGTTAGCACTAAAGAGAATTTTAAAGTGATTACCAGATAACATGTGTTTCACATGAATACAGAGGTATTAAAACTGATTTAATTTGCTCTTCTAAATGAAGAATGGCATCCAAGCATGCCTGTTTATCTCATTTGAAAAGATAAGTGTTCCATCTTCCAGTAGCCTTTGCCTAGAAGGCTGAGTTTTTATCTTACTGTATGTTCTCCACATCTGGTAATCAACAGCTATTTTTCACCTGTGGAACTGCTTTGGCATTCTGACTTTATTTTTATCTTGTTTTTAGTTACCTACAATTGCACTTTAACATGTGATTCATAAAAAAGTAAAATTAGGTTGCCAGGGTTTGGGTCTTAACAATCAGTTTTGTGGTGTTGTCTTTCCTGCACTAATGATCCAAATAAATCATTGCTGAGACAGTGGAATTCAGTGCTAATAATCACCTATACACTTTCATACTCTTATCCTTTAACTCTTGTAACACTGAGAATTACTGATATCTTCTTCAGTACAGAAGGCAAGAAACACCTGGCAGCACATTTACTTACCTATTATGTTGTTCAAGCTCTAAGCACCAATGTACGATATGTACATGTGATAAAATTTCCGAGAAGAAATATGATCAGAAAAATCATTATGCAAGTTGTGGTTTCACTTAACCTTTTTAGTCTGTTGAACATATTTGATGTTTTCTTACAGCAAACTTAATAAATTTTAACATCCCTGGACTTCCTGGCCACCACTGTCCTATACTGGTGTGTAGGTCTTTGGAACATGAATAGCTGGAGGTAACTTACACAGTCTGTTCATACTACCTTTGCTACTTACACTTTAATCCAGTATAAAGCAAATAAACTTTCATCTTCTAGGCACTTAAGTTAATTACATTTAGCCAGAGTCTCAAGTGCTGGAATTGGTTCTATATACAGCCATTACAAAGCCAAACATCATAAAATCCAGATGCAAAAAACATGGCAACTTAGTCTAACAAATTTGCTTTGGCGTGAAACATGAACAAAACCATATCAACCACTGTAGCACTTCAGATGTCAAATTGTTAATCAGTGTTCTAAAATGAAAACTTATTTTACTGATATTTATATACATGTACATTATTACTAAAATGCATTTTGATTCAAACAGTAGAAAATCTTAGTATAACCAGTGTGTTGAATCTTTGAAAGTTAGGTGCCCATATGTTCGTTTTCCCAGAACAGTAATCATAAATTATAAAGGCAATTTCAGTTTAATTTGATACTGTCTATTATTTTTTCCATAGAAGGGATTTTCTGTATTTTTATTTCTATGCCACAACTATTGAGGGAATTACTACTTTTTCAAAAAACTACTGGTAGAAATCTTAATTATAAAGACTTTTTCAAAACAATTCAACTTCTAACACTTGAATTAACCCAGAAATTTCTTTCCAAGTCACACTGAACTCTTGACAAAATAAAATAAAAAGAGCTCACAGAAAAGACTAGGGATATAATCTAGCTGCTTCATTTTTTTGGAAAAATAATTCATATTAGTATCAGACTGTGTGATATATCAGCTTTCTGTCTTGCACAAGCGCATTAACACACTGATTTGGGAGCATATTACTCCAATTTGCACAGTGCTTTTATAATTCCTTTGCAATATGTAATCCAATAATAATATAAATTGGTCCAAGGTCCAGAAAAGATCATTTTAGCCTTAAAGAGTTTTGCTGCATTTGATTATTCTCTTACTTTGTTAGTGTAAAACTGTTCCAACTTCTATGTTCTAGTTCCCAGACTCTGTATAGTTCACACCACTGTCCATCACCTTAGGTTCATAAGGCTGTTTACATAAAAGTAAGTAGTAATTATTATATGGATTTTACAGAATCCATTGTACACCTCATTTTGGTGGGAAAAAAAATAAAAATAATCCATCTGAAATAATACAGGAGTTTTATATCTTATTTGATTATAACTTTTTTGCAATTGGGTTCTTTTAGTAAAAGGTGCACTGAGTGTGGGGTTCAATTCCTTTTGTTGTGAGGAAAGTAGTTTGAAAAATGATTTTCTGGCAATTCCTGGAGGCAGCCTATGAACTCTTGTCTGCTGTTGAATCATTATGAATCCCCAGTGCCTGTGAACGAGGGACCTAGAGTTCATCAGAGATTTCCCGTCATGTCATTTTCAATCAATGTCAGTTAGTAAAAATCAAAACTTCTCAGTGGGATATTCGCACTGGTTCTGATGAAGGTGAGATTCTTGCCCAAAATAAGAGAAACAGAGTAACCCACATCATATTAGATGATGTCTGAGATATGTGAGAATAAGTTTCAAAATTTAGCTCCAGTAGTTATATTGTGATTTAAACACATTTAAATAGCTCCCCCAAAAAAGGAAAATAAATAATAAATAAAATAAAATAAAATAAAATAAAATAAAAATTAAATTAAAAATAAAAATAAATTGAAAAGATCCACCTCAAAAACAAAACAAACAAACAAACAAAAAAAAGATGGCAGTCATTCTAGGGATTTTGAAGCATGATGCAGGGAGCAGAAATGGCAGAACAAGCTGAAAATGTTAGTGCTCCTCTTTACTGAGGACAAGTGCACAAGAGCTCTGCTAGAAGTAAAAATTTTGTCCATGCTGCTTAACCCAACTAAGAAAAAGACAGTTAAATTAAATTATTATTGTAGGTGTTTTGACATTGTCTGATGATGGCTAGAAATTTCTTCTGTAACTTTTCTTCTTCCCTCTTGCTGGCAGAGAGATAGGGGATATCATGCACACTTGGAGTTGCCTGAGCTGGAGGACAACTGTCTCCACTGCTTTAATTGAAGTCCTTTGCCTTTCAAGCAGAGCATGGCATGGGTTTTCTCATGACACAGATCCTAACAACTAGCTGTCTCATCTTTTCCTGCTGTGAGATAGGCAATCTCTTTCCTTATCATTCTTACTGGTAACCATTATATCACAGAAGCTGGCAGTGAAAACTCTAAGGAGCAGAAAGGCTAGATGTTCCAGGATTCAGCTCTGCTGCTGCCATACAAAAGGCTTGTCGGATCAAGTTTGGTTAAAAGCTGCCTACGCAAAACTTGTAAGTGGGTACCACAATTGCAGAATCCAAACACCAAATTAAATGGCAGCCCTAACTTGACCAGTCCCCTAAGCTCCATAATGTTCTGAAGTGCATGAAACTAGCTTTCACTGTAACATATTTATTTAAGCCGTTAAAAAATGTAGGCAAACTTAAAGAGTAGAGAAGAAAACCTTACCCCTGAATTTCTTGGGCTTCATTGGTTTAATGTTAGTCCTTAATTTCTTGAAATATTTTATATGCAGATAATATCTGTGAAGTTCAACGTATTTCTTCCTTTGTATGGTATTAAATAAGGCTCATCAATAAGAGTTTCAGACAGACTAGGATTTTATGTTGTTATATTACTGCTGGCATGCCCTGAAGCATGATTATCTCAATGACAAAAGACAAAAAATTGAGTCCATCTGTGTAATAATACTGGCATTTTGAAAGGAGCAATTGCCACACAGTTTACACTCCAACTGCTTCACAAGGTACTGCCAAATATTTTTAGTGTTTAGAGGGATTCCTTCCTTCATCTATGTAAGCAATAAACCAGCAATGCCAAGTTTATAATGTGATTTTAACATGTGTTGTTTCTTTTTCCCATAAATGCTGCAGGTTAGGACCTTGTTCACAATCTTCCTGTGAAATTCAGTTCAAAGATTTCACCTAGCAAGAAACTTTTACACTCTTTTCTGTTGGCACATCTCACACACTAGTATATATTGAGTGTAAATTTATTTCAGTTTTGATGTTCCTTGTGCTCTAATTGTTGCTACTGTCCCTCAGTAGAAGCTATCTCAATGGGAAAGGTGTCCATATTATCCACATCAGATTAAGCATGTCTTATAACCATCTTCACACACCACCTACACATTTGAGGAAATCTGAATGTAAGTGAATTTGAGTAACTGTAAGACCTGGCCTACGTAAGAAATCAATAAAATATATTTACAGTGTATACAGATGTATGTAACTGCAGTGGTGTAAACCTTTGCTAAACTATGTTTAGTGTTCACAAGCAAAGTAGGAAAGCAGGTCTGACATTTATTGGCTTTGTACAGCTTTTTGCACAGCGAGGCTCTGAAGTAGCTGAAGTGTGTAGGCCAACCTTATAACTCATGACATCATAAATTTTCAAATGCATCAGTAGTGATAGATTATTTAGCTTCAACCTAGAGTCAAAAGTTTCCATGATCGCTTCCTGTGGCATTTATTTTTCATACCTGTTAGATTTCTAGCTTACAGATATATTTTAAAGCAAAATAAAAGTCATTCTTCTTTCACACGCTGCTCATAAGCTTACAGCTTGGTTTCTCCAGTGAAGAAAGGTATCTATGGGAAAAGACAGGGCTTGTGAGCACTGTGCAATTACTGCTGAAATATTTGTCTTTTATATAACATGCTGCTGGGACTGCATTTGGTCACTTACAAGGTCCATTCTAGCCCTACTGGAACGTTCTGACACGGGGCATTCAAGGACATTTGTACTGTAAGTCTGGCCAGTGAAGGAGAATCCAGTTTGAGTCACTCAAGCCACAGTTCCCTTGAGGCTGCATGGCCACGTATACCCCACAGCAGCCCAGAACTAAGCATTCTGGCACTTATCATGGAAAACGTCTATGCTTTAACTTTCTTGGCATTAATGGCCTTGTGCTCCAAGGGAAGGCCTGTTTCTCCAGGTGTCTGGCCTACTAGCTGTGTTACTTGAAAATATAATTTCCAATACAAACTTCTAATAAGGAGGGAAATGCCTACTGGGCTATTAAGCCAGCCATGTGATTCATTTGTTTAGCCAGACCGATAGAAAATATATCTGTCAGCATTTACTTAGACACTTATACATTCAGTTTTTCCAAGTGACGTGGAAATGTGATTGTAATATTTGAACTCTGTTAAGAACTGCAGTTTCCTCAGAGAATGGGGGCAAACTTTCCTAACTGTTTTTTCCTTTTCTTTGTTTTTTTTTTTTTTTTTTTTTTTTTTCACCCAAAAGTACATACTTTAAAGGTCCAGTGGGTCATTAAGGATGTCTTTATTTTGGGTTTCCCTTTGACTGAGCCCTTTATAAGAGATGATGTGTGGTTTTCCTTTAGAAGAAGAGGAGTTTTGTGAGTAGTTAAGGGCAAAAAATTGAATTTGTTAGCGGTGCATTCCACACTTTTATGACTAAGCCTGTAGCACATGTCTGTGTTACTGGTACATAACATGATACTAAATCAGCCCGCATAACTAAATTGCAGCATACCATTGATTTTAGCCTCTAATAAAACACATGCATGGGTTTCAAGTGGTTTTAATTATCTGTTTATTATTAAAGTGTGTTTTCTCTGCTGTATTTCTATACAGTTTTGATGTAAGAAAGAATTTTGCTTCCAAAGTTAAGCTTAACTGTATTACTGGAGACATTTTTGGACCAGGCAAACAGCAAAAAATTACCATTTACAAAACTATTGTTCTTTAACTTCAACCTCTTAAAGGTGCTACAGAAATTATATCTGAGAGCTGGTGTTTGGGTTAAAATAGTTAAAAGTTCTGACTGACTGCATGATAGAACTATATGGTTAGCTTCACAGAAATTAACCGCTTCTTGAGCTGAGGCCAGAATGATCTGTAAGCCTGACTAGCAAACTACTGGGAAAACAGTTCTCTGCCTAGTGCTCTCTTCCTTTCTCTTGCTTTTTCAAAAATTCCTGCCTCTGTGATTCCCTGTCCTCCATGATTTATTTGTTGATATACTTATGTTTCTATTTTAACTAACCTTTCTCTGACAGAAGAACTTTAACTCACTCCCATTACCCTTTTTGTCTCTTTCTGATCTTGCACAGAGCATTATGTCTTGGTAGCCTGGATGACTTCCTGCACCATGGATGTGTTTTCTCCTCCAGTTTTGCCATTTTGCTAAGTAATATTCCACAGAATAAATCTACTTAATCCCCATAACTTTTTCCAAATCTCTGACTCAAGCCTTAAGCTTTCCATCCTCCTGTACCCACTTTTCAAATGGCATCTCACTGACATCTTCAAGATGAACTCAGCAAAGGCTTCGTCTTTGTCTTGCTTTCTCTTCTCCACACCAATTTTCTCTCCTTTTTACTTGAGGCACAGATGTTACAGTGGCTTTCTTCCTCTCAGAGTTCAGCCTTCTCCAGTAACCTCATCCCTTGATTGCTCTCTTCCATTTTATATATTTTTCTTGCTATTGGCTTTTGCCATTTCTCCTTTGAGTGAAACCCTACTTTAGTCTATCCTATAGTCACCTTCTCACACTTGTCTCTCCAGCGATTACTGTTATTAAACATTATAAAGTTAAACTTTATAAAGTTAATTATAAAGTTATTACTTTAATTTATAAGCTCACTGAATGAAAAATTAATTTATTTTCCTCTGGTTCCATCACAGAAGCTCTTTTGGACAATGTTTTTTTTTTGTATTTTACCAAAACAGTGATTGCCAAAGCCTTTTTGAACCTTTTGACTATGTATTTTTATCCTGCTCAGTATCTGTCATTCATTTTCAAGTTATTGGCTCACAGTTATTAACAGGAACATACTGGCTCTCTCAGCAGTTTATACTCACATAATAAATTTTTAACAAGTACTTTTGTTCCTTTCCCCTCTTTGTTTATTACGCTTAGGAGGAACTACTCACAAACAATTATACTCAGCTTCTTTACAGTCTTCTCTTTCCTTTATATCTGTGGAAAAAGACAATTGCTATATTACTGGCCTGCAGATACGGTTGTTTATCACTACTTTTGCTAAAATAACACAATATTTTTTAGTTTCTTTGTACTTATTTATCTGAATCTATTCCTTTGTCATATCTTTAAATGATCTTTGAGTCAGGACTGTGCTTTTTGTACACTGTTCATAGAAATTTTCCTGTGATAGGGTCTCAGTCCAGGAATAAGGCACCACTTCATTTCAGAAATAATAATAGGCATACCTTAAAGGCTTAACTGAATTTCAGCTGTATCTAAATGCACATAATTGTTAATAAACCAGACTCCTATTTTTATAAAATTGTTTGAATTTAAGGCCTTTTTCAGTAATTTACTCTTCTTTGTAATTAAAGATAGTGAGAAACATATGGTTACCCTTTTTGATCTGAGCAACTAGACATATTTTGAGATTTCGTGTGTTATTCCCATTGGATGGAGAAATTGATGGAGTAAATTTTCTTTGATGTTTATTTCTGTTTATTTCTAAGAAGGTTTATTTCTAAGAAACGAATTCATGCTTTCTTGAAACCAGCAGGATTCGAGCTACCAGAAATAACACATCCTCCAATCAGCAAATAACACACCCTGTAGACTTCTCCTAGGGCATTGGTTCTTTTTATATCTTCAGACTGTTTTTGGAGTATTGCTGCACTTCTCAGTTTGAGGTCTCTTCTACATACTCATATATCTATTCATGTACAAGATAAGAAAAACTACTTCTCTTTATTTGGATTTGTGTGTTGAATTTGGAGGTTGTTGTTATTTAAGCTGTTTGCCTACATGAAAGGGTTGAATGACTTCTTAAGACTATTATAAATAAACAGCAAGTTCATCCCTGTCCCAATAACACAGCTATATTTATTTGAGATTTCTTTTAAAAATTATATGCACATGCATTTGCAGCATGATCTGTAAAATCCTGACAGAGAATAAAACTATGTTTGCATTTCAGCTTTGTAAACCTCTGAGAAAAACTGTTCCGCTCAAAAATATAGAGGATTTTTCATGGAACACTGGAAATTCAGCATTTACTTTGAGAAGACTGTATTTTTAAGTGGTAAGAAAAAAAAATCATACAGTAAATCTGTAGGAAGTCCTTTGCTAACTAACTGTGATATTTCAGAATCTCCCAGAAACCCAGCCAGAACCTTTGCATGTACCTACAGGTTTTGTTGGTTTGTGCATTTGGAAGACTTGGTTGTGGCTATACGGTTACTTCATGTTGATTTTGTGGTGAAGTGAAAGAAAGGCACACCACAGACTTTATTATAAACTATAAATAATGTAGTACAGGCCTTGTTAATCCTATGTAAGAGCCGTGTTCCTTTTACCCACACGCTCTATAGCTAGTATTTTGCTGTCAATTTTTATTAGCACATTGTAACTACAAGCTATCTTATAGAGATAATAAGTGATGATATGTTATAAGGCATAAGGCATTTTTGCCAGGAAAATATTTTTCACTTGCATTGTATGTTTTTTTTTTTTCATTGCTCTTCCAATTCTAAATTTGTTTGCATATTCTGCTATAAATATCCTGTATATGATAACTTGTCTCCAAGCAGTTAAAAGAGCCAGTCTTGCTATTAGGAGAAAAAGCTAATATGGGATTTTATATAAATACTGTGGGACTTCATATATACTTTAGCTCATTTTCCTGAATCTTAATTCATGTTGAGATGCTCATTGCTGCTTTAGTAATCCTACTGGAGCACTGTCATTTGGACTTTTTTATTTCCCCATAAATTTTCCACCTTTGCTAGTGCTGACAGATTAAATTCAGTTCTACCAACACCGAGATCATAGAATCATAGAATCATTAGGGTTGGAAAAGACCTCCAAGATCATCTGGTCCAGCCATCCCCCTACTACCAGTATCACCCACTAAACCATGCCCCTAAGCATCATGACCAACCTTTCCTTAAACACCCCCAGGGACGGTGACTCCACCATCTCCCTGGGCAACCTGTTCCAATGCCTGACTGTTCTTTCTGAGAAGAAATGTCTCCTCATTTCCAACCTGAACCTCCTCTGGTGCAACTTGAGGCCATCCCCTCTAGTCCTATCACTAGTTACCTGTGAGAAGAGGCCGACCCCCACCTCCACTCACCTTCCTTTCAGGTAGTTATAGAGAGCAATAGTGTCTCCCCTGAGCCTCCTCTTCTCCAAACTAAACAACCCCAGTTCCCTCAGCCACTCCTCACAGGACTTGTGCTCCAGGCTCTTCACCAGCTTCGTAGCCCTTCTCTGGATATGCTTCAGGGCCTCGTTGTCCTTCTTGTAGTGATTAGCCCAAAGCTGTATGCAGTATTCAAGGTGCAGCCTCACCAAGGCTGAGTACAGGAAGATTCTTTGACTACAGGAGCACAGAAATATGTTTCCACAGATACAGCAGTGATGAATGTGCTCTGCCTTGCTCTTGAGATGGCTGCTTACAAGCCTGCTCTAGCCAGGAAGCCAGCTGGCTCTGTTAGTGCCTCAGCTGGTCAGACTTGCTGAGAGGCATGGAGAGTATTTTGGGACTGGTGCTGCCTGATGCAGCTGTATGGGCTTCTGAACTGCTCATAACTTGTGCCTACCAAACTCATGCCTGTTTGTCAATACATAATCAAGGTTAAGATTTTGTGTTTTAACTGCTGTGTTCTTCACCTGACAACGTGCAGGCCACTGGCAGATTTTCTTCGTTCAATCTTAGTTCAGGGCAGATAGAGAGAGTTGAGTGGAAGGCACCTGCTACAGCTGTATATATGTGTCCTGAAACGATACGTGCATATTTCTGTAGCCCCATGAAAACAAAACTTCTTTTTCAGTCTCATTTATAGTATAACAAAGTAGTTGTTATAAACTGTAACCTTTCAACACTGATCCTGATGAATATACAACAAAAAGATAAGTTTTTTTTTTTTGAGAAAAGCAATTGCAGTGAACTAACTACAATAATACCTAGCTCTTGTACAGTTCTTTTCATCAACTGATCTCAGAGCACTTTAGAAAGGAGATCAGTATCATTACCCCCATCTTATTCATTGGCTTCATTTTCCTACAGTGCATTGTCTTGATTTGCAAAATGTATACAAAACTCTTTATATTCCTCTTTCAGATCTAATGTGAAGTGGGAGTTATACTCACTCTGGCATGAGAGGGTGCTTTTTGCCTTTCACATCCTCCAACCCCTATGCACACAGACCCCTCTATTTTTTTCTGACTGAGTGGTTTTGCAGAGCAGAGATCAAAAGGAAATTTATCAGTATCTGTCTCCCTTCAGACCATTGAAGCCAGACTTCTGACAACTGTGTAGCAGCAGCCCTAAAGCTGAAAGAGGCATCAAGAACAGGGAAAGAAAGGGGAAAAAAAGAAAAGTCCCATGGCTACACTGCCACTGTCAGATTATGGAGGAGTAAATCGCAGTGCGAGCACCCACAGATGCTTTGAAGGTAGGGTGCCAGATGCTGGGGACAGTGGCCTCACTTGATCATTGGTTTGTCCAATTCAAAAGACTTCAGTGTCCCAAGCCCCTGAAGACCGTTGAACTCTGAAGTTGAAACAGCATCTTCTGATGTTACAGATAGTTGTGGTTAAAGGTGAGCCAAAGTGCTTTAAACACATTAAGCACCTTAAAATCTTGGATTATTAGCGGAACACACATGTACAATCAAATTTCAAGTACTTCATTGAAAATGCATTTTAAGTTGTATCATTTAAATACAGTCCTTTCTTCATCTAACTACTAAAAGCAGGGCAATAGAGTTCAAAATTTCTTCTGGTAAAAAAGATCTTGTATAAATGCTACAGTGGGAAAACTGGAGTAAAGACTTAAGAGTTACTAGTCTGAACTTTTCCAGACTCCAAGGGATTTGGGCTAGGAATTGTCTGAAGTCCCTTGCTTAACTACTCAGCCAAGACTGCTGAGGTGATATTAGACAGCACTGACTCTGTTTAGCTAAACCAGAGGAAAAGAGTCAGTGGATCTTTTTATGTCAGATGTGCTCAGTATTCCTTCAACAGTATCCTCTATCTACCATACTGCAAGGGCCTTCACCAAAAGCGCTAGGGAGGGCTCTGCTTCTGCATTGCTTTAAATAATCATGTTAGGGATGTGATTCACTGATGAAAGAGAAGCAGATAAATCCCTGAGCTCTGAACTTGGAAGGCAGAAAGAAATGATGGATGAACCTTCTGCATCAGCAATTCAATAGGGTTCAGATAATGAATCAAATATTTAGCTGCTTATCCAGACCCGATCCCCAAAAAACTCTCCAAACAGCTATATCTGATACTGGGACTTCATCCAGCTCCCTTTGAAATCAATTAACAGACTCTCACTGACTTCACCAGGGAGGAGATCAGGCCCTAGGGCTCAAACAGGTTTGCTCTCATGTGTGACCTACAAATTCTTTTTGCATTCCACCTGAGGTGGGGACAAGACTGGCAGAACACTAGTCTAAAGACAAATCTCCAGTTGAGGAGAAATGGGACAAGTGAAAATGCCAAGGACTGTAAAAATACTCTGAGAAAACCCCTGGTGGGGCACTATTATTATGTATTTCTTGCCTTAGGTAGAGTTGATTCAGTTTGAGGAAAAAAACAGATTTATTCTAATTTTGACCGTTCTGGTTCACCTGCATCAGTTAAAAGCACTATATTTCATTGTGAATAGGTAATTATTTTGAACTTGTTGTCTGAAAGGCGCATTTTATTAATGAGTAGGATCTGAAAGAATCTTTTTAAAAAAGAGTCAGATTTACCTTTGAGATAATAATGGCAAGCATACACAGTAAATTCTCCACCCATGATCAGGGAGGAGTTTAGAGGTTCCATATGGTGACTGGCACCAAACAAAAGGAAGCTGGTCAAAGAGGTTAATTAATTGGGACACATCCTCTCAAAGTTTTGCTCTGTGTCATTACTACCCAGAGATACTCAACAGGATGTGGTTACATTTCGTCTTCTTGGCATTTCAGAAATGTATCTGAGACTGCATTGTTGAGCCCTTTTCAGATTTAAGAGCTGTCAGTCCCAATACTTTTGTGTGACAGTGTAAATGAGAAAAGGATACATGTTTATATGGAGGCTGTCAACATAGCATTTACAGCAAGAAAAGAACCTCTACATCTCTAGGAACTAGACTTTTTTTTTTTTTTTTCAGGGAACAGTGTTAGTTTTTAATCCTTTTTTTCTTTTTTTTTTCTCTCAGAAAATATAAAACATTTCTAACAAATATAAAAAACGGATTCTATGTTGAAATTAAATATATATTGCTCATGTTTTTCATGTACAAAAATTCTATATTTTTTTTCATGAAAAAACAGGCTCTAATGAACAAAATTACACTTTCTAACAGGAAGAAATGTCATAGTAAGAAAATGAGCCAGTTCTGCTAGTAACTCTTTAGATCTTCATATCTACATGTGAGATATTCCTGGGTTCCATGATTTTGCTTCCAAATTGATCTTGCTAATGTGAAGGGGTGGAAAAAAACACTAGTTGTGCAGTAGCCAGGAGACAGTTGCCAACTTTTTAAATAAATTTCTCAGTCCCTAAAAACCCAAGAGCACAAAAAGCTTTGAGGATGTGAAGCCACAGGTCTCAATACGATGGTGCCATTTTAAGCCAGCATTATCTGAGCATTAAGCTTATCAGGCACAGCTGACAAGAGCTGTTTTAATGATAATGATCTACCTAGTCTGGCCATACACAGGCTCCTTCTGTGTTGACTTTTTCTTCCAGGAGCACAAGTCACTCTAATATAAAAAGACTAGATAGAGCTGTGGCAATAAAGAGCACACACATATCCCAAAGCGTATTTCTGGCCCCTAGCCTGCAGCATGCAAATAGTTTCTTGAGCTTCTGTGGAGTGACTGTGGTGTCTCTGAAAGTTTTGGGGGAGGTAAAATTTAGTATATGCCTGTACAAGGAGGCATAAATGCCATCCAGAATTGGGTCTGAAAAATTTTTAATCATTTTTTTTTCAACTATTACCTTCCACTTCGAGTTAAATGTAAATGGAAAACAGACTAGTCCGTGTTACCTGTTTTTATAGCTGTTTTCTGGCTAGGTTTGTAGCCAGGTTCTCAGGCACTCAAGGAATGTTAGCTGGACTCACAACACTGGAAAGCAACAATCCAATGCAAAACATTTCCCTTTATAATCGGCAAAAATCATGGCAATATTTCCATTCTTACCATCTTTCAAAAAACAACTTCATGAAACATAATTTGAGACCCTAAATCATATGGTACAGACCTTGTAATGGTAAAATAAACAATGAAAAAATGCAAAATTAAATGTTCTTTTACCTATGTTGAAACTTAGTTACTGTTTCTGAAAGGTGCTACATATTTTTCATTTCCACTCAATTGTGGGTGGTTGTGATGAAAGAAGTTTTCTTGAGAAAAATGCAGACCTTATATTGGTCTTGCTAAATGCATTCACTTTACTGCATCCAATGCAGAAAAAAATATATAATAATAATAATAAAAAAATCAGGACTTGAAGTATGTTTCCTTCTGTGGCTTTTCATTTGTCTCCTCTGAAAGTAATCTAATATTGGTCTTATCAGTAGCAGGTTACCCCTCACGTCTGGATCTGTTACTTGTGGTACAACGTACATAGTGCTTGAGAAGGCAAAGCATGCCTGACAAGCCACATAAAAACCGCAGGAATGTCACAGGGCTTTTTCGTTAGTCTACCTTTGTCTGAAGGAATTGGCCATAAATCTCAGTGCCTTGAGTGTGCCTACCCAAAAGTGATCACTGTGAGGTGAAGTTTGGCAGATAGCACATCCCACTGGTGTCAAAGGCTGTTTGGAAAAAAGTCTCCTGAAAGTGGGCATAAAAAGAATGATTTCTTCAGAGAGCTGAACAACAGAGACCTCAGGTAAAGAAACCAGAATTCACAAGAATGATTAATGGAGCTCTTTGCATCCTAAGTCCAAATCATGAGTACATGAGGCACAGTTGATAATCAGATTAAGAACAGTTTACTGTCAACATCCCAATACTCAAAAAACATCACCCCAAATTCCTCATTCCCTAATGGTGTTTGCCACAACATAATGAAGCTCTCGCTCAGACTGTTTTGGACAAAAGATGTTTGTAGAAAACCACTTTGTGTTGTGGATAACCTCACAGGAGGATGTTTTCTGCTTCCATTTAATTTAGAATGTATTCAAAAAAAAAAAAAAAAAAGAGCTTTGGGTTTGCATCAGCATACTGGAAATCAGACATAGCTCATGGGTATAAAATCTTGCCTGTTTCTGGATGTTATCTGGGGAGACAGTGCTGACACTGCAGTTTCAAGCCTGATGTAACCAGTCATCAGATGTCTAACCTTTTTTTTTTTTTTTTTGTCTAATATGTGCATATAAACTAATGCTGCTGCAGTTTTGCTGATGGAAGATACTGTTTCTGAAGTACCCACATATATCTTTCAGAAGTCATCAAAATCCAGCACAGAATACAGATGTTCTCTATATTAATTAATTAGTTTGTTCAAAAAGCTTTAAGCTTGTAGCTACAAATCAGTGGGACACTTTCTTGTAATGAAATGTCTCTGTTGATATTGTTCCTGCTCCCTGGAAAGGCATCCTAGAAGACAACCACAAGTAAAGAGAAGTTACATTGAAAATTGGAAGAGTAAAACCAGCATATGTGGATGGAAGAATGGCAAAATTATGTATTAGGCCCTTGCTTTTGCTGTCTTCAGCAGGCCATAACCTGAAGTCCTTGTTCAAATCTTATTCCCCTCTTTAAACAACAACAACAAAAAGATCATTAAAATTAAAAAGTAATAAGTAAGTGAGGAATCAATTAGGAGGCTGATCAGTATTTGGTGCATGAGTTACCACGTTTTGTAATTACCTAACAAAGTAACCCTCTTCCTTTCTTCTTTTGGCCTTCTTTGCTTATGACTATAACCAGCATAACTGTGATGTGTTTGGAGAAAGAGAATATGCTGATTAACCTCTGCATTTGGTTATGGACCTAAAGTAAACTTAGAGTAATTATCTATTCTAGTAGCAATATATCTTTGAAAGACTCCCTGACACAGCTGTTTCAAAACAATAACAAACATGTATGGCTTACATCTGAGATTAGCTCTTCTATCTCTGAGAAATATTTCTGGAAAACATTTGAGGTGGAACAGCATAGACTAGCCATTGAGGTTTTGTGGCAAAACATGCAAGAAACAGAGTTCAGTGTAGTGATTACAGTCACCCACTGATTTGCTCCAATTTCTTAATTCCTTATTCCCACATGTAGAATTGAGGTCCTTAGGAAATACTTTCAGAAGACATGAACTCTTATTTTGCCAAAATAAGTGGATGATGTTCAAGGCTTTATAACTTCTTGACAGAAGAAAATCCTTCCCAAAACCAGATCCCCTGGGACCTGCTTTATGCCAAACACTTTTGAAATATAAATCTTTCTTACCTGTCTAGCTGAGCACTGAGCTTTTCTGGAACTCTGACCCTGTGATATTCTAGTGATAATGCTATAGAAAAATAACAAGTTACAAATGTCCATCTCTTGTGGCTTAGAATGCAAATTCATCCAGGATAAAATCCAGGTTGTTTATCCCTTAAAAATACATTTGCCTTTTATCTGAGCTGAAGAACTATCTAGTAACTCCTTATAAATATCTGTCAAGGCTGTTAGCCTTTGTTTCATTCTATATCAACTGAGAGATGCTTTTATTAGGAATACCTTGCTTACAGAGGGATCATACAAACTTCATATTATAACAGTCAGAGTCTCTGCTTCTTCTCTGGCCCCATATCATCTGACTCACTGTATTTGTATATATTCTTAAATATTTTATAATTAGCACATTAAAATGACTGGGGACTTCTAAAAATTTTGGATGATACTATACTAAGCTATCACACTGACAAACTTTGCACATCCCTTATCCTACCCAAACATAGCTCACTGCAGTACACACGTGCATTAGATACACACTTATTTGCACACATTTGCAACATGTGCACTACATGCTGACAGTGACATTATTCCATGAATACGGATTTAGGCTCCTAAAGAGGCCCTTAAGTGGAATTACAGACTCCCTATCTCTTAACTTGCCACCACCTTTGTGTTTTCAGTTAATGAACTGCATCTTTCTTCCCCTCTCATTGCATGCGTTCTTTTAAATACCACTCTAAGTAATTTAATTCTTGAACTGCATAGGAGGCTTTGCAGTACTGAGCTCTTGATTTCATTTAAGGGGACAGATGACAAAACATTAGCTATGGCTCTACTAAGCATTACGATTTTCTCTCTTCTGAGATACAGCTCCTGAGGTATTGTAGATGAAACCTTCAAAGTAAAACCAAATGACGACAGTTGTAATAAAGATAAAAAAGGGGGGAAATAATGCTTAAATGGCAATATTTTAATCACAAAGTATTAACATTTATCATTTCTATTTTCAGGAGAATGAGATAGTTGCCAGAGGTAAACCAGAAAAGTATTGGGTGATTTTACCTCATATAACAAAAGCAAGAGACAGACCAAAATCAGGTAAGTACAATCTTGCAAACATACATTGGTTGTCATCAATTTATTAAGAAAAAAATCAATACCTTGACTTTATTGAGGCAACAGAGACATTAGTTTTATGTATACGTGTAGTCCATAGACGTAAATTAAAAGTTTATATCTTCAGCTTTAATTTATACCTGTATTATTTAAATTCTTATGTACACAAAATACTCGTGAAATGTTTGGGGTAATCAAATTTCTTGACAAAGAATTCTCAAAAACTTTTGAATTACAAGTATCAGCATCCATTAATTCAGATACCTTTGAGGAAAAAACAGCCTGGTGAGTGTAAAACAAATCATAAACCTAACAAAATAGTCTAATAGTCTCCTGTAAGAACAGCAAAATTACTACTTTTTTTTTTTTTTTTTTTTTTTGAGTAGATGCTTTTGTGGTACCTGCATTTCCTTTCATGTTAGAAATAAGCATTTTGGCTAAGGTCAGTATCCAAAGATGTTAGCATCATCACATTTCGCATCAAATCCACAAATCCACTGAAGGAGCCTGTCACAGTTCCTCTCAAAGTGTAAGTCCAACTGCTTAAAAGTAATGCATCTCTGAAAATATTATTTATTGTTAGATTTCCCAAAGAGGGGACCTATAACATACTATGGGTTGCTAAGACTCACAATGTTGCTTCTGCAACAGGTGATTTATATTCCCATGGAACTCAAATGCACTTGGAGATCATATGGAGAGCATCTGAGATCAGCTGGGAACCATTAGGTACCTTGCAAGATTAGACCCATGTGAGGTTGTCCCTAGAATTAACTTTTTTGCTCATCACTAACCAGTTCTACCTCCTTTTTTTTCTTAATCACTTTATTTGTTTCAAGGGGACTGATAAGGCCCTTACGGAAGACCCATAATGATACTAATTAATTAATAATTGGTAGCAATTTGGGTGTGTTGGAAGAGCTGACCTTGGATAATTCATGCATTGTGACATGATGTACTTTACAGTGCCAGCAGCAGAAACAGCAGGAGTGCCATCCTCCAGCTGCCAGAACTAATTATAAGCAGTTTGTCTTTCCTTCAATGGCAGATTCTGTTTGTTTCACAACAGCCAATTTAAAAGTCACTTTTAATATCATCATCAACAAAAGAATACCTGGAAAAAAATGTGCTCACTTTTGACCAAGAAACTTTAGAATGATTTGGATTTCCATGGCTGCTTTTGTTAATTCAAACAGTGAACAGAAGGCAAAAAGCAGATGGAAAGTCTCTCACATGAAAATACAAAAACTGGTATTGCTTTTGCACGACTAATGTGGTGCTAATAGGTTAGTTAACTCAGCAACTTAAGATGCAAAGTCACTTTCTGAGGCTCTTATATTCTATGACCAAGCTTATGACAAAGGACCACAGGCTATGCTTTCTGTGAAAATTACATCTACGTTAAGTCTTAGTGGGAAGAAGGTGCTGAGAAAGTCAAGTGGTCTTACAGAACTATCCCAGTGTTCATTAAACTAGAAGGTAGCTCACTGTTATGAATTCTTTTCCTTCCTGTTACTCGATGCGCTTACACACTCACCATTAAAACCCCATCTTAAAATTTCATTCTTCCTCTATAGTAAGGTGAAAAGGTTAATTCCCAAGGGACTAATCCTGTGAGGTGCTGAGCACTCTCAGCTCCCACTGACTTCAAAGCTAAATATTTGGTTCACATGAAAGCCTCTTTAATTCCCCATTACTGTAAAGTATACTTGTATACAACAGTGGGAGCAGTTGTCATTATAAATCAGACAGTTTATCAGAGGAGCTATTCTCCAGGGCAGAGCAGATTCTAACACACCACGACATACTTTATTTGTTAGCCTCAATTCCGCAGGAATTTTATTCAGGCAGACACCTCAAGGCATGCATCTTTTCAAAGTGTTTAGGCAGGAAGCAAAATTCAAATTAGATACACTTACGATGCAAATGCATTATTATTTAGCTCAAAACGACTGAGGCTCAGGGGTCGTAAATCCTGCCATAAAGAGATCTTTCAATTACCTTCTGTTCAGTGAATCAGAGAAGAGGAACCCTTTCCCTGGCTTTTTCATGCAGAACCAATTTGACTCCCAAACAAATATCAATCACCATAATACTCTATATTTTGGCCTCTATATAGACGTAACTCCAAGCTGTTTTATATGGGGTTTTCTTTCAAGATGGTGTCAAACCAAAACCTTGCATCTTTAGTGTGACTGAAATCTGAACCCAGTCTTGAATGACTCCTCCCTTTGTGAGCTGTGCCAAAGCTCCAGAGTAAAGGATGTTGGAAACCCAGAGTCAGATCTAGATATGATTTTCTTTCCTTTAAAATTTCATTTTTTCCTCAGCTCATCCCTGTCCTTCATTCCAAGCCAAACTGTATTACTCCTTGCTCCCTACTTTTTCCACAGCGTAATTTTGGTGGCTCACACTTCCCTTCACCTCCTTGCTTGATGTTTGGTTTTCCTAACAGTCACCCAGTTGCCTCTGGTTCTCCTGCCTGCTTGTCCCCAGATGTGTCAACCTGTTCTGCAGACTACCTGCCCACTGGAGATATTGACATTGTGGTCATTCATTATCCACCATATTGACCACAGTGTCTATCACAGACACCTTGAATCCTTTCATTAGTTACTCTTATTCCACTGCATCAAATTCACACCTTTTCCCCTCAGAACCCCACGAACCTCTCCTTTCCCTTGGTTCTCTGTTTTTATGCTATGATGAACCCCTCCTACTTGCCATTCATCCAGTTACGCTGATATTTCTACCCATCTCCTCCCCAGCACTGCGACATTTTGCATTGAGTTTTATTGCAAGAGACATTGGGAAGTTTTTATGCCTCCTCCTGCTTTGATCTTCTGGACAGGTATAAGAGCAACATCTCTTTACATAGTTCCTCAAAATGTGTGTGAATTCCTGTGTCCACAGGCAGAGCATTGGCTGGGAGTGTCCTAGTAATGGTGAAGTGCTTGTAGTCAGCATAAGGTTTCAATCAGTACAGTTCTTGGCATCTATATCCACATGCTAGATTGTCTGTGGGAAATTTCAGTTTTGTCATAGCACAGTGATGATTGTATAAATGCTGGTTTAAAGCTTCTGTGTGGCATAAAATAAAGGAAATAAATGTCTCTTCAGATACGCAAAGACATCACAAAAAAAAAAAATCATAAAAAAACAACAACACAACTTTCTCTGACATGGAGAAACTGTAAGGTCAAGTTCTCAGTTCCTTATGGTTAAAAATATATATATCTTTAGGCTCATATTTAAATACCATTTGAGGCCATATTTATAGCAATGCACATATTCCAACAATATTTTATGCAACTATATATTGTATGTATGTTCAGTAGAACCACATTTAAATATATCCTCCCAGAGAAACTTGCTAGTTCACAGGCATCAAATTAAAATTTTTATTGTTCTAAGTGTATGCATGTATCTTCTCACATACAGAATAAATAAATTTCTGTATTTTTCAGCATATTTTAAATGGAAGCACGCTTTTCAAAACTAACGGTGTGGCTGCAATGCTGGTGAAGAGTGCCAAATAAATATCTTCAGAGACTGCAGTTTTCCATGGGCTTTGTCCAGAGACTATTACTTTACATCAACTATTAGAGAAGAAGTATGGGTCCTGTGGTTAGGGAATAGAGCTATGAGTCCAGAGGTCAGGTTTCCATTACCCACCCTGCTGGACCTGCTGCTTAACCTCAGGCTAGTCACCTGATCACTTTGTAACTCAGTTTGCCCATCCACAAGGAGGGCTTAATCTTTCCTACCTACTCTGTAGAAAAGCTCTGCGGTGTATTTTGCTAATGTTCATAAAGTGCTTTGAAATGTTTGACTTAAAAACAAAGCGCATCTCTTGTGGTTGTGTTTTCATCCACAGAACTGGTACTCCCTTTATAGTCATTATACAATAAAACTAAGCCCTAATGATAAAAGTGGTTCCCATAAACTTCCACATTTTTTTCTTTTAGCTCTTCCTCCTTTTCTGTCAACTCAGGTGATTTTTTTTTCCTTTTTTTTACAAACTAAAAAGAGAAAGGTCCAAAATAAATTAATTTACTTTACAGAATTCCTCACTCAATTTCAACCAAAGTGAGAACAATAACAACAAAAACCACATTTTAAATGAATTGATAAAATAGTCCTTTTGTAAATTAGGCTTTATGAGTATGTGTGGTAAATAAATACAATGGAAGCAACCACATAGCAATAGCTTAAAAGATACTATCACTGGTTCCTGAGTTTGTGCAGGCCTGCTTAGGTCTTTATCTGTGATTCCACTATCTAAACAAAAGCTTATCTTTCTGTTACTGTTCTTATCTTGTTCGTCAGTCAATTGTTTGCTAAGTATCTCAGTGAACAAGACCCAAACGAAAATGGCTGTTCATGTATAATTTGTTTGGATCAGATTAAATTGGAAAGAAGGTAAAAGTGAGAGACAGAGAAAGTAGAATGGTCGTTACGAATGAGTAGCGGAGGTCAAAATGAATTAGCAAACATTATGTTTGAAGTTTTCTCTTCCTTTTGTCTGACTTTTCTGAGTAGTTTCTGGCAGAGGGTAGCTATAATAGCATGTCCAAAGGAAATTCTTTAGCTGACGTGAATTTGAAATGTCTCTTATTATTGTAACGTAAGAAAATGTCTTGGGAAGAATAAAAGGGTCTAACACAATTATGGCTAACATAGTTAGCTCCCTTTGTCACACTGTTGCCTGCTGACAATTCTTCCAGTGACTGCTATTACTTTCTGTTCTACCATGCATTTCTCATACTGATTCATTTTACTGCTGTATCAGTGCAAGTCTTTGAAACTGATCCTACATCTTGCAACTCCAGAGGACTCTGGAAGGGAGAAACTAGCCATGCTAAAGTCCTTTGTTGTTCTGTTTTTTTTTTTTTTTTTTTTTTTTTTTTTTATCACAATAATACCTGTATCTGAGATTTAGACTCTGTTTTGTTCAGAAGCGGCACTATCTTATGACTTTATTTCAAGTAGATAAGGTAATCAAAGGATGCCTGGGGAATTAAAAACCTTGCAGGACGTCATAACTTGCCAAAGGCACAGCATGCCAGCAGCGGCAGAGCCAGGACTCTGGAGTTCTGTTGTGCTTCAGCAGCATCCGCAAGCTGCTAGTATAGGCATGTTTCCCACTTCTCACTCTCTCCTCTCCTCAGCTCTTTACTTCTCAGTAAAGAGAAGTACTCAGCAACAAGAGTACCCTCTCAGAGATCTAAATCCAGAAGAAAAATAAAGCTATTTAGTTGATGCCTCTTCATACTACAAGATGGATAATTATGTTAGGGGTCCTTCCTCCACTCCTTCTGGCCTGTTTTTTAAGACAGACTCGTTCATTTAAAACAAAAAATGAAGCCACAAAAACCTTATGTAAACTCGCACGCTTACATTATCTTCCAGTGGTTACTGGCTCCCATTTTTAAAAGTGCATGATTTATTTTCGTTTTGAATTTGTCAGGTTTCAGTGTCCAGATGTTGAGCCTTGTCGTATACTTGTTTGATAGAAAAAATCTCCAAACTAAGTGGATGATTTTGAATAGTCCTACGCTTCTTTTAGATAAATTAAAAAGATTTCTGGTCTTCTGCATAGATCTTTGTAGCTCCTTTCTTTACTTCTTCCACCTTGTCAGTATTTTATTTTAGTAGAATGAGACTCAAAACTTGGTACAATATTATTCTTCTGCAGCAGCTTCAGAAAGGCCACATACACTTGTAATACTTCCCTTCTGTTTGGATAGTCTTCTGCTGACACGACCAGAAATCTTGTAGCCATGTCACATTCAGTTAATTATTTACTCTGATGATTAACAGTAGGGAACCCATTTGTGTCTCATACCTCTGTCCACATAGTTTTGCCAGCCTCCTGCTGCCAAAAGATACTAATATTTCTTGATGATTTAACCTCCCCATTTAACCAAATCCCCTCCTCCATTGAGTTACATTTCCTCCCATGCCAAACCTCACATCTCCCTAAGTCATCCAAATTCTTCCTTGCTTAGACCTTCACTGATTTCCGCAAACTCCACAGCTGATTTTTCATCCCTGTTGTGAGCATGTCCAACAAGATGTGATCAGTGCTAGAAGCAGGAAAATTTTACATCAGAGACTGTTCAAAATTAAAAGTCCCAGCCATTACTTCTACCTGTCCCCAAAGTCTTTCTGTGCTGTACAGAAAAGGATGGAAAAGGGAAATCACTAGAAAAGGAATGGAAAGAAAAGCATGTAGCTGTGTTCTTTCAACAAACTTCGTAGTCTACTTTTATATGCTGTACATATAAATATATACACATATAATTTCCAGTAGTGATATGCTTCCTTTTCTTTACCCATTTAGTGGAGACATTTTCAGGATTATTCAGTCCATCGTGTTCTTTGAGATCCTCAATTCGCCAAGAAATGCAGTTACTCATTCTCAATTCATACAAAATTAAAAAAAAAAAAAAAAAAAAAAAAAAAAAAAAGATGCCCCCATGCTCCCAGAGTGATAAAATCAAAAGTAATATTAAACACCCCTCAAACCACAAAATGCCACCCTAAAAACTCTGAGGGGACCTCCTCTGAAACTCCATCATAGTTAGCAGATAGACATATCCACCAGCACACCCTGTTTCATTCTGTGGTACCTGCCAGAAGGCTCTTTAGTAATAAGTAATTAAGTAATTAAGTAAATAAGTAATAAGACTCCTCTGAGAACTTTTGAAGGCCAGCAGCTCTCTCCCTAGTGTCTTCCAGCACAAGATGACATAGTATAGCTTTTTCAAAATGCTATGTTTCGCATCAGAACATGAATCTGACTTCTTCTTCCTTGTTTACAGAGTCATCCCAACACAGAGGACTTTGAGGCACTGCCAGGCAGGCTGTTCCTACAGGGAATATTGTGTTATGGGGGTGTGCGTATGTGGAGCACTGCTGGCATTTCATGGATGGGACCAGTGAGTATGTCTCTGCGTGGCCTTGGTTTATCCACTTGGTATCACTCCTTAAAAGTTAATATTGATAACCATGCTGGAAAAGCCATGGATTTGTTGTTAGGACATCAAACACCCCATGTGAATCCCAGCCAGAGTGCATCAACTGTTGCTGACATATTTCTTGGCACGGGGCAGGATGCAGCCCTTCACACAGCAGCCCCTTCATTACTGAGGCCTTGGAATGTGTCCAGAGAAGGGCTACAAAGCTAGTGAAGGGTCTGGAGCACAAGGCCTACGAGGAGCAGCTGAGGGAACTGGGGTTGTTTAGTTTGGAGAAGAGGAGGCTCAGGGAAGACATTATTGCTCTCCCCTGAAAAGAGGGTGTGGGGAGCTGTGGGCCTCTTCTCGTGGATAACTAGCAATAGGACTAGACAGAAAGGCCTCAAATTGTGACAGGAGAGGTTCAGGTTGAAAATTAGGAGACATTTCTTCTCAGAAAGAGCAGTCAGGCATTGGAACAGGTTGCCCAGGGAGATGGTGGAGTCACCATCCCTGGGGGTGTTCAAGGAAAGGCTGGACATGGTGCTTAGGGACATGGGTTAGTGGTTGACGTTGGTGTTAGGGGGATGGCTGGACCAGATGATCTTGGAGGTCTTTTCCAACCCTAATGATTCTGTGATTCTACGATCTCATGTACAGGCCGCAGGCCCGGTGGTGCTGGTGAGGCCCTGGCCCCAGCCCTGTGCTCCCAAGCGGGCGGGAGCCGCAGGGCCGGCGCTGCGGTGCTGGGCTGCCGCGCTGCCTCCGAGCCTGAAGCCAACCAGAGGTCGCTTGAAAGCTGGACTTGCACAAATAAATATTTTGTGTAGCTGTTATGATTATTGTCGGTAACTGTCCCCATTGTTCGGGCGCGGGAATTCCTTTGGTCTCATAAATACTAAACCAAGTCCTCCCCTCCCCCCTTTAACTGTCAGATAATTACACAGTTGGCTTTAGAGTTTAACTTGTCAAAGGAGTTTCATTACTTTGTTCCTTTTGGGCAGCTTCCACTATTGTGCTTTCTGAACACTAAACAGAACCTATATTAACTGTCAGTTAATTACACACCGTTTTTCTTCAGTATTTACCAGTCAAAGGGGCAGGTAGGCTGCAATCCTATCATCTCAATCACTGTCTCTGCTCACAAAAGAATCAATAAAGATGAGTCACTTAGTGTCACCCAGTGTCTGATACTCAAAGCCACCCATTCCTAATTGCCTTTAGAGATGGATGATAATACAAACTTTGAAGTGATAATCAGCCTAATGAGTGGCCTTGCTGAGAGGGTAGATCATGTGTCAGAACAGTTTGCAGATGCTTACAGGCAAACAAAGCCAGCTTTCCTTTTGGAGCTGGGAGGACCATGGCGAGTCTGGTACCCAGAGGCCAGCACAATGGCAGAGACTGGAGCGCAGCAGGACGCTGCAGCCTGCTGATCACAACCGACTCCATCCATCTTGCTCTTTGCCTTTAATCAGCACAGTCAGAACAAGTCCTCCAGATCCCTGCATGTTTATGCTGGATGTTTAGGCAATAACTGTGCAAAAGATAAATTCTCTGATTCTGAGTCGCTGGATTTAAATAATAGTGATTGGACTTGATGGGTAATGGCCGGGGATCCCGGCTAAAACTACCGAATAAATGTAATTAAATACAATCGGGTGCAGTCAGCCAGGCAAAGGCAGAGACCATAAAAGGCTCATTCAGACAGCAATGAAAACAAACAACGTCAGCAACAAAAACAAAACCAGTGTTTGGTTTGCTAATAAGAGCACGATCCGAGGCCTGATCTACACTCAGGTTTTGCACCCAACAATTTGACCAAATCAGTAGGTTTAAAAAAGCAGCAACAAACAAACAAGAAGACAAATAATTTTTGTTATAATCCTTTGTCTCGGTGCAGTTATTATAACATTTTCTTTTCAAAGTATTTAAACTGTCATAAATTCAGTCAAGTGTGAACAGATAAACTATGACCATGCTTGTACAAATACAACAGTCTCTATAAAAGGGTGGTCTTGATTTAACAATCCTTTGCCAATTTAGCTTACTTTTGCCACGGACTGACCGGACATGATTTAAAAAATCATCTCACACAAAGACTGATCATCTGTAGGATTGCAGCAATTTAACTTCAAGGTATAAATGAAACATATGAATGCTTGTAAGTGGACTGGTTAGCATCTTTAGCAATTTAGACTTCACAATTTATAAAATATTTTGGGACCAAATGCTAAAATCTGTATTTCCTTTCTTAGAACTATTTTTCACTGAGTCACTAAGTCAGGGACAGAAACGTAGTGAAAAAGCTTACCAAGGACTTCAGGATGTGACACTGCTTTAATAAGAAGCTGTCAGAGGTCTTTAATATTTTGCAGTCAATTGTTTTGCTTGTAAAACCTGTCATGCAAATAACGAATTACTGAAAGAAAATGAATGAGAAACAGAAATTGTCCTAAAAGCAAACAAACCCACTGAAATAAAAAGGAAGATTATTTCTGCTTTTAAAAAAGACCACCGAATTATGCCCTTTTTGGATAAAACCAGAGTCAGATTTATATATTTTCACCAGCTTTACATCTGCCTTGCTTCTGATCTTCAAATCAGTGAAAAAATTGCCATCTTTAAGATGTGAATAGACAGAAAAAATAACTTTTTTTTTTTTTTTGGAGTTTATATATGGATATAACAGAAGTACAACTGGAAAGGTTTTAGAGTTCTCTGATTATATTTTTGTTTTCACTTTTAGGTAGTGTTCTCTAATAAGTAATGCCAAGTAATATTTTCTGTATATTCATGTAGACCTATGTCTTCAAGCTCTGTGCTACATTTAGTATCTGTAATTAGCCCAATTAACACTCTCTACAACTAAATTCACAATAAGAAGATAGTTTGGTTCTTTTGCTAAAAAAAATTGACTTCACGAACAGGCTCCAGAGGCTCGTATTCACCAGTGCTCATATGCTGCCAGCCATCATACAGAATACCTAAGGTTTCTGAATTCATAAAGCTGGAAGCACATTGAACCATAGAATATCCAAGTTGGAAGGCATCCACAAGGATTGAGTCCAACTCCTATGTCCAACTCCAAAAGTCCTCTGCTGCTGTGCTGTCAGTCCCGCAGTAGCCCTACAGCACTTCAGAGTTACCTCAGTGGCGTCTGTGAAGGACAGTTTTCCACACAGTGAGGTTGTGGGTGTGTTCCCAACAGACCCACAGCTCCTTCATCTCTGCTTGCAAAGAACTAGTGAGAACTGAACTTCTCTAACAATGCTGCCATGGAATTTCTGGGAAGTGGTTTTGAGTTGTATAGATGCTTCATCTTCATTCTTATCCTGGGAAATCAGCTGGGAACGAACACCTCAGCTACACTGAAGTAATATTCTTCTCCATGGAAAATTCTAGCTCACACTTAGGTTTCTCCTACAGATAATATTCATTTAAAATCATATCCTGTACATTTATAGTTCTTACAATTTAAGCTAGTTTTTAAGTAATAAATTTCCTAGTAATTTTTTTAAATATCACTGAATAATTCCATATGCATATGCATAGGACTATATGCACACCATAGGTTCATCCTAATTTAGTTAAACACAAATGTAATTATAAGCATGCAAGTCTAAATATGTCCTTTCAAGCACAAGATATTGCTATCATTGCATATCTTATCACTTATAATCACAGTCAAGAACTCCATTGGAGCTCTAAAGTTTGTTGAAGAAAGGGAAAGCTTACCTGTGCTCAGACCTATAGACATGAAGTTGATAATTTGTGATTAGTTAATGGAAAAGTGATGACATATAAATTACGGTTGCAAGCTTAAGCACGCATGCTGTGGGCAATTCTGGGTGGGAAATGGAAAGGGACAATGAACAGAATAATTGGGTTTGGTGACGTATGATAGCTGATGTCCACTATTCTTGACTCAAATCAAATCTTGACTCAAACTTTGGATTGTAGCTGGGGGTGTTAAAATCCACGTGACATGAGGTACTGCAAGGAATTTACTAACTGCTTAAAACAAAGCAAATGAGACTTTAAATGTATCTTTGAAATCCACTCAGATGATATTAACTTTAGGATATGAGTTTAATATTTTGATATCTCCTGTTTGAATTATTGTACCTTATAGAGGTTTTCTGGTGCTCAGCTTTTTACAGATACCAATCAAATAATCCTTGTCTGATAGATTTCCCTACATGTAAAGCCCTAAGAAAGGGAATTATAACTATGATTTTCAAAATAATTTTATTTTTGGATGAGCTCAGTTTGAGCACCTTAAAGAGATATGGCTATCGATGGATTTTGGATTTAGCACATCCTAAAAATATCTGAATTTTTATACTTAGAAGCAGGGGCTAGTCATCTTTGAAAATCACAGGTGTGGTTTCTCCATCAGTTCATGCCACTCTTACATTGGGTCATTGTTGAAAAGAAGGAATCCAAAATTCCCTCTGTTTATGCACTCTCACTGCATTATTTATGCTGGCACTCAAGAGATGAAGAGCAAGCCAATCTGATGGAAGCATAACCCACCAGAATATACAAAGTAATCTGTTTGACTGGGCAGCCACACAAGTGGCAATGGCAGCACATGGGCAGAGGCTGCCAGGGCCAACCTATGGCTTCATTCTCTGCAGGCTGATATTTACTCTAAAGTGGGAGAGTGGGAGAGTGTGACTTTGCCATACTGTAGTTACACATCCCTTAAGAAAATACCATTTGTATACATAAATAAATTAGAAGATAAACATAATTTAAAATAAATAAATAAATAAATAGAGGATATAAAGAATAAATACTTCAACTTCATATTAGAGCAAGAGGAACGCAGAAGAGAAAAAGACTGGAAAGTTTATAAAAGAACATAAATTAGGTATGCTCTTGCGTTAAGCTTTTGATTTACATATTGAGATCTACAGCAAGAATGGGTTCGAACCAGCATCTCCAAGCTCTGTTTCAAAAATGTAGTTTTGCAAGTGCTTTACAAATACCTAAAGAATCCCCTAAAACTTACCAAGAGGCAGCAAAAGTTTATCAGGAACTAGTCACCTGCCAGCAAAAGGCAGTACATCTTGAGGAAAACACAGCAAGGGCAATAAAACCTAGCAATATGATCAATAATGGAAACCACAGGAAAATATTAAGGTGGTTCAATACAGTTACTGGAGATGAAATTTGGCCAAGGCATGATGGTGTGCAATCCTTTTTCCAGTTTCAACCCTATCAACAATTGCCATGAAACTGGTAATGACAAACAGGAACTGGAATCTCTTTTTGTGTCATCTCAGACATATCTCCAGAGTAGGGAAGAAGCTTGTTTTAAAAACAGCTAGTCCTCTACTTACTCCTTCTGAGCCAGTATAGATTTTACCAATGATTTTAATTGGACCAGATCCTCAGTGTGCAACTGAATAAATTACCAAACCCACTTTCTACTTTTCTTGGAAATGTCTCCATTTCCCATATTCATCTAGTCCAACTCTTCTCTGAGCTGCAGCTCTGTAAAGTCTTGCAAACCACTGGGGCAGAAGAGAACTGTAACTGAGGAACTTTGCAGAAAATTTTGAACATTTACTTTAATACATGCAGTAGGGTAGCATAATTTTAAGCAAATGAACTATATAGCAAAAGTCGCACAAAATCAAATGTAGCTGTTCCAAAGTCTTTTTATTTATTTATTTTATTTAAAGCACAGTATACGATCACTGATGTTAAAATGCAGCCTGATTAAGCACTGGGCTGTATTGCCTTCCTTCTCATTGAATTCAAAATGAATAAGCTCAGCCTGGGTATTTGAGAATTCATCGCTGCTAAGACATATTCTGGCAGGTCAACACAAGCATTATTCATAGGCCTCGATTCAGTCTGTCATCTGAAATGAAAGAGAGCCTTTCTTTAAAAAGCTAAAATCCATCTTTAATTTGTTATCCTAGTTACTGTATAAAAACTGTTTTAAAATAAATACTAAAAATGAGAGCAAGCTGATGAGCAGCTGAAGCAGTAAAATAGATGTGGAAGCAGACTGCAGGGCCACCAAATCCATGCTCCAGCTATTGCAGGCAGCCAGCTCATATAGTCCTTTTCATAAAAATATCAAACTCTATCTTAAAAGTAGCTGGTTTTATTTCTTCAGTTACTTCTATTGTGCAGCTATTTGTATTTCTTCCAGTTTGAGTTACAGATTCATAGATTATAAAGCCAGAGGGGACCACTGTGATCATCAAGTTTGACCTCCCATATAACATAATCTGTAAGATTGCCCTGGATTCATTTAAGAAGCCAGTGATTTTGCAGCCATCAGGTTATTGGTGAAAGGGCACAAAAACTGTGGTATCAGTGTTAGACTGATGGGATTAATCAGCTCATGTTAACACACTGATTATCATATAGTAAAGGGAAATGTTTCAAAAGAATACTCCAGTCTGAAATGTAAAGTGAAATCATTTGGACTTCCAGAGAGGTCATGGTTGAAATATCACAAAACTTTCTTTACTCAAAGCAGATGCTTATTAAGATTAATTTAGTGTGAAAAGTGAACCAGAATGCATATAAAAGACAATGCCTCCTCAATTATGTAATAGGACACCTCCTCATTATATTGTGTTCACTGAAGATGATGGTATTTTCCTAAGGGATGTATAACTACAGTTTGCCAAAGTCGCTCTCCCCCATTTTAGATTAAATATCAGACTGCAGAGAATGAAGCCAAGTGAACAGAAACAAGAGAACTCACATAAACATCAATTTAAATGAAAAAGAAAACGCCCATTATGGGTGTTTTCTAAATATACATGTTCAAAATAGAAAGTTACAATGATGCCAGGATACAAATACAATAAAAATTACTAGCATTTAGTATTAACAAAAATATCTCTTTACTACACTTGTACATGGATTGAAATGACAACCTATAGGTGTAGGTATTAATGTAAATTCTCACATAACTGGAACTTCTTTCTTGTCACCTTTTCTCTTTTCTTCCTGTCTCTTTCTGTGAGCTCCCTCCAGTGTTCTCAAGTAAGTATTGTATCAATTTATTTTGTTGTATTCCAGTTTTATCACATGAAGTACCATGACCAGAAAGATAGCATTCATGTTACCTAAAAACAGCTGTCTCAAAACTAGATGCCTAGTCTAAGCAGAAAGTCTAGGCTAAACTAGACTGTGAAGATAGGCACTGCAAGAAGGAGATGGATGCATCTCGCCCACCATGTATCCCTTGGAAAGAATGGCCCACGTTGCCAAGAGGACTATGGGCTCTAGAGGTGCCTAGAGAATGAGCTGAGACTGTGTACCGACTTTTAGATGATTAGAGTTAAGGACTCTGAATGCTTTCCTTCTCTTCCCCTTAGGGGCTAACAAGAATTTCTGCTATAAACTTGCCATTAATTATTTGGAAAAGACAGACAAGCAGAACAGCCTGGATGCTGACTCTCAGTCATCAACATGAAAAGTACAAGTTGTCTCTAAGACCCTAACAGGTAAGATAAATTCTGTATAGTAATAATAATGCCTTTGTACAGGTCTAAACTGAAAGGCCAAGGGGGTGTGATTACACCCGGGCAGAAAACATTCAGGGCACTGAATCCAGTACACTGTGGACATAGTAGCCTCCTTGGAGCCAGCTGCTATGAAGGCTGTAAAGATATCATGGTGCTCTGACACCTATTTAGATCAAATTTAACTCCTACTTCTGACAAGATAAGCAAGAGTAGAGTCAGACATTGTGTTTTCTGTGCCTCTTCTCTGGCTTTGTGGAGCCACTAAACTGAGCTGAAATAAATGAGAGTAAAGTTATTCTCCATTAGGCTGGTCTGCCTGGTTCATTTATGCTGGTTTAATTTGGGGTCTATTTACTGACAGAATAAACCAACATAAGCTGGGGCTGTTACAGTCTCTTTCTACCCTTTGGTCCTTAAACTGTTCTCACCCTTCCCTTGTAATTACAAGTTACGTTAGTGCTTTGTGTAACTCGGCCATGAAAAGTTCGGTTGACTGCAATGTCAATTACTTTGTTATCTTTACTGGTGCTTTATTTATTGTGAAAGCCAGTGTGACAAGCCACTGTACTGCTAATCTGCATGATATTTAGCAGATAGTGAGGCATTGCCCAACCTCAGAAATGTCAGAACAGAGCTATGGAATGAGTCCAGTCCTTCGTGGTTCTGGCAAAGACTTTGTAGGATCTCTAGTGACGTATACTGGGCCTGATTCAAATCCCAACGACGGAAATGTCTTTAATCGGGCTTGCTGTTATTTCTGACCCTATAAACATGGGGTGCACTCAGGCAAAGGTATTACTTTTCTGACTTATCAGTTGGTCATTGCAGTGGACATCAAATGAAACAGAACAAAAATCCTAGTTTGATTTTTACTCTTACTTTTAAAGCACTCAGTGTAAATTCAAGCCCATCCAATCATCACGGTTTATTATGTGTGCACCAGGATTTTATTCTTATGAGAAAATGTAATATAATTGGTCTATATTTCAAAATTGTTTAGCCTATGCCATTGTCTGTATATAGCTCCAGTCTTTCATTTTTCCTGTCTCTCCTCTGTGTAAATAATTCTTTAAAAAAGTTCTTCCTGCACTTTCATTTTTGTACCCTATTGTCACTTTTGTTCTACCTATCCTCTTCTAATGGCCACCCCACCAACATTTCTGCATGTTACTAACATGAAATCAGTGGAAGAACTGTACTTTGTTTCAAGTTTATCCTAATATTTTATAGCATTTTTTTTTCTTCTCCATTTTTATAAAGGGGTTGGAATTTTATGAAGTAGCTGGGTTGATTTAACTCCTAAACCCATGAATCATGACAAATAAATTGAATTTGGACTATACTGTGGGATCTCCTGTATCTGTGCTGCTTTTCATTCTTCATAGTAGGATGGCTCCTGAAACATTTCAGCCTCTCTCTTTTTTTTTCACAGTGCATATCAACATTATTTTTCTCAGGAAATTTCAAAAACATCTCTTGCATATATACTTCTAGTTCTGCTCACTGCCAGTAACTCAGAGCCTGTGGGACAATATGAGCATCCCACATACACAATATTTATTGCATATACATGTATATTTTCAAGCCAAATCCCCTTGAGTCCAATATGGTGGGCAGTGTTGTTGAAAATCTGTTGTGTGTTTGTGGTATCCCATTTCTGAGGCTACATAGGTTGACAGCCACATATGCAGTTGTTGGGAATATTCATTCGCTTCCCTACCTACATTAAATTTTACTTGTGCTAAGATTCCTTTGTGTTGGCTGCTGATTAGTTTGGAAGGGTTTGTCTACTCAGGGAAGATTATGAGCAGCAAACTAGTTTGTGAATGTACTATGCTCTAAAACAAGCTGTACCTAAAACATCCATACATTCCTGGGCTTATCCAAAGCTGCCTCTTACATTCATCAGTGCCAAACAGAGAGTGTTCAAAGGGCTTACTTAGTCTCAAGTGGGTTACTGCCATGTGCATTTTCGCAGTTCTTAAAATCCTCTCTTCAGCTATGTGCAGTTGTCTGTGCTCTGCTCCAGAACCTTCCAGTCCCCAGTGTGCTTTACAATTTCTTTTTTTTTTTTTTTTTTTTTTCCATTAAAATTTGTTCCCAGCTTGTATTTATTGTAAGATTTGAATTGCTTGGTGTAGACCTTATCTACATCTCTTACATTTTCAACTGATCTTTAAGCTCATTTTGTTTCTTTTCTCATTCTTAAATTCCTATTCTTCCTACTGCCGTCGTTTCTCCAAGGAAAGGCTCTTCAGACAGCAATATAATAAACTATAGAATATACAAGTCTGCCAATGTTGCAGGGCTAACAACAGAGATACACACGATTCTTGTACATAGAATTACTCTGAGTATATACTGAACTATTTTTTTTTCAGGATTTCCCAAACCAGTAGTTTTGGAAGATCTGAATACATTTTTCATGCGTGAAATGTTTTCCTCAAAAATACATGTTATGGTTTTATGTGCATGCTACCCTTGGAGAACAAAACACATTTTCAAGGCACATAAAAATAATAGCTTGGGGTAGTGACAGTGCAAGCCTTCCTGTATTATCTTGCTAATATTTTAGTGACTGGTCTCAAAGTTCAATTCACCAAGGAAAATTAAAAGGTAATCCAGTTGTTTCATCATCTTTTACGATTATCCAAGCACAAGAGAGACAATGCCTGTTGTTATTGTATATTTATCATCATTAAACAAATCTTTTTTATTGCTCTCTCTTTTTGCCTGGTAGACAACATATTGCTTTGTTCCTAGATGTAGAGGCTGAGCTTTTTTTCAGCTTCTTAGATGAATGTTGACTGATATTGTTGAAAAACTAAGTAGGAACAGTGTGACTTTGTGAGTCTCTGCAGTAGCGTCATACAGAATTCAGTAGACTGAATTTCTTTGTGTAGGTGCCAGCTTTATTATTTTTCTACAGAGCTTCATAGCAGAAACCATACAGTTTGCAAGAATCTGTGAGGGTATGGAAAGTTCTCAAAGGAGGTAGGCCATATATTCCTCTACAAGAGTAAGGCTCCTATAGGTTTTGAACAAGCTAAAATCTCTACAGCAGAATTTAAGACAAAGAACACAGTGTCTCCATTGATTTTTTTTCCAAGCATAGGTGCTGGTTGTGGTAAATAATTGCCATAGGTACTATTGGCTTTATTTGTTCTAATTATGGCAGTCATAATGATCAGATTTAGGTGCCCAATTGTCATGACAGAGTGAGGTCCAGCTGCTCCCTTAGGGATGGGGAGCCAAGTGGACACCATGGCCTGCAGGGCAGGGCCTCACCAGCCTGTCCCACTGCTAGTGAGGGAGCAGGGTGGCCGGGGGATCCCCAGCCCAGGATATCAGACAACTTTCTGGGGACAGAGACAAACCAAGGCCAGGCTGGGATAGCATCCTTCATGGCCACTGTGGACTGATGGTCCTGGGGGGGTTGAAATAAGGTCTTGGGCCAGAGGCAGAATGGGGGAAGACCCTAGAGGTTTTGGGGCCATAAAAAAAAACGCGAATGGCATTCAGATCTTATATAGAAGTTAGGTTCCTAATTACCTTTGGGGAATCGAACCTATCTGGACCTGACCTTGGTTCTAGGTTTCTTTTTAGCTACCATTGTTTTGGACCCACTAACCAGGTACTGTCCAAGTTAGATGATAATCTGCTTAAAACACCAGGAATGTCCAGAGTTGTTACAGAAATACATTTGCTGTAGCTACTGCAGATGATGCATCAGTCAAGAAGCAGGAGTAATAATGACATCAATAAAACTTAATATACACTGTACTATAAAATCAAAACCTTTGGGGGATGAGAATGTGTTGTAAACTACAAGTTTACAACTTCGGTTGTGAGCACTGAACTGAGTATCTTCTGAAGTTGTCTACTTTGGAAAATAGCATTTATTTAGGTGCATAGGTTAAGTATGGTAACATGTATCATGGGTGGTTCTGGGCAACTAGCTGCAGGTGGACCTGCTTGAGAAGGGAAGTTGGACCAGATGACCTCTAGAGGTCCCTTCCAACCTCAACCATTCTGTGATTCTGTGAAGTATACAACCCAATTTATTCTTTTTTATTGACACCTTGTCTATATATATATATTTTTTTTATTATTTTTTTTTTTTTCTGGTGAAGACCTACAATTTTCTTCACTTAGAATTTAATCTGCTTTTTACATGCAAAGTTCAAAGGCAGTGACGATATTTTAATTTACATAAGGAAGAATTGGCCCTCCTGAGCATTCCTTCTGCATGCAAAAGCCAGCTCTTTTACCATCTCCATACTTCAAGCTTAATTGCATCAAGTGCATACATACATACACCTATCATTTGATGATGTAGTTTGGATAGAATATACTATGTTAGGAGTTAAATTACAACTAAAAAATGTTTTTTTATATATGATATCACTAAGAACTAAATATGCCTTTAAACAAGATGAAAATCGAGTTAACATTTTTTCCTGAATTTGTGTTGTTAGACATCATATATTCTGATATATTTTAAGAAAAAAGGTATACTTTCAGTACTGTTTGGTTATTTTTCTTTTTTTTTTTTTTTTTTGACTGTGTGAATTTTGATGTGATGGTCTAGTTTCAAAAGGAATAACAGAACCTTCATGTTACTGCCAATGGAATTGGTTTGGGGCAGTCAATATTTGTTTCCACAGACATTAAAACTCATGAATAACTCTGCAGTTCATATCCATTCTTTCCACAGAACTTTGCACCACTGTATACAGTCAGCATACTTTCTTTGTACAGGTTGTACTGTCTCCCAATCCTACTTTTAAACACCAAGAAAAGATTTCTTCACACATTCACAAATTTATTATATTTACTTTGATGTTAAGCCAATAAGCATGCATGCTATTGGCTTGAAAGTTTAAACAATCATCAAATACAGCTTCTCCCCTCTCGATTTGTCTCGATTACAGACGTGCACTGTAAGCAAATTGCCTTCCTTTTGATATCTTGTTTAGTTTGTAACACTGCCATCACATAAAGAAAGTTACTGTTTTTATGCCAGAAAAAATATGAAATGTATAAAATGAACAGCATAGAGTTTTCTATTGTCTGTGCCAAATTAGGACCCCTGTAACTGGAGTGCATTGTAAGGGATAGAGTTCAGGAACTTTATCCCATTCACCTCTCACACAGGCAGAACTTACCAACTGAGGAGTTACCTGTCTCTGAGTGGGGATGAAACCCACCAGCTCCTGTTTAATGGTTATATTAATTGATATCTACAGGGGAGCTTTGGCCTCCTTTCCACTGGTGGGAAAGGTTATTTTATTGCACATGGTATTTAAGCAGACACACACCAACATCTGATGATCAGCACACTGCAAATAAAACTATATTATTTCACAAACTCCTAATTCCTCCTGTTCCAGACATATGTCTGCTGAAGCACGACTGAGTGCACAGTGCATGCATTCCTACAGATTTACCTGTGTTGCTTATGGTGGCACTGTAGCCCTTTGTGTGTGTTTTGGAATTTTACTCCAACCTTAAAATCTTAAATTTCAAGGTTAGTGTTTTAGCAATTACAGGAAGCTCCAGCATATACTATTGAAACCTATCTGCTCCAAAGTAAGCTTTAAACTTTCAAAACAAGGTGGTTGTGGAAGTGCAAATAACTACTGAGAGATGCAGTTACTGTATACAGGAAGCTAGGATCAAGTTCAAATAAAAGCTCTGGGCACCACTTCTTAGCAACTGATTTGAAAGTAATTGAAATCTTCAAAGCTATCTATTTATCTCTACAGCAGAGGCCTGGGTATTATATACCTAATGAGTTAGACCATTTGAGCAACCTTCTTTCACATTGAAAAGGTGTTTTAACTTTTTCCTTTACCAGATTAACTGTTCAGTCCATTTCTGACAGATGAGATCAGCCATATGGAATTTTAATACTGTGTTTCTTTTAAAATGTGTCTCTGCTTATTTCCTTGTGCCTGAATAGTTTAAGAGCATTGAGGTTCACAACTGGTTGTGTAATTCTCCTATTTCTGTTTTGGGGTGGTTTTCAGTAACTACTGGTCACACACATACTGTTATTTGTGGACATAAAGCACAAATAAATAGATAAAAGTAGAAATAAAGACACAATCATGTTCCCAAAGAATTTTAAGCTAAGGTCCTGATCTGATAAAAGCTTTACGTGCTTAACTGTATGCGCCTTGTGTGTCTCCACTGACCTCAGTGGGAGTATTCACAGTAATCACTGTGGTTCGGTATGTGTATAAATCTTTGCAAAGTTGGGAGGTGAACTACAGTAAGTCTGTTAAAATTTAATGTACTGAAGTTTCTTTATTTTTTCATCTAAAAACATAGAGTGGTCCAGTTATTGTTAAGTACCTAAATTTCTTTAGAAAATGAGTAAACTATAACCTGGTATAGGCACTGGTAAGTTGTTTCTAAAACCTGGGAGGTAAGATGAAGTTCAAGATTTCAAAATAACATTCATATTCCTTTTAGTTTAAATGTGAAATAGCAACAACACTTAAATAGCAAAAATGTATAGATTCTTATCCAAAATCCACTTAAATGGGAATACGTCAAATGAGCATAAATGTTAATTTCATTAGATGTAAGAACAAGCTCTATAGTGAAATACGCACAAAAACAGAGAGGTTAATTTTGTCACCTACATTTTCAGGAACTTATTACTCTGGCCCAAGTTGTGAATGTCTTATTTCTACTGGCACAAAGTTACCTATGCAAGTGTCCATGAAGTAATGTGTTTATGGTGTGAGGCATAGTTACCCTACAGATGGCAGAATCACAGCATATGAAAACTGCTGTAACAGGTATCCATCATCAATGGCATGATGTTCAGCTAAGGAAAATGCCAGGTTCTGCAGCTGGGATGGAGTAATGTTGGATATAGATTCATAGGTACACAGGAAGGCATGTCCTGTGTGGAGCAGGGAGGACACTTGGGTTGTCTGGTCTGGAGAAAAGGTGTCTCAGAGGAGATGCCACTGCTGTCCACAGCTTCCTTGGAAGGGAAGGCAAGAGGGAGGTGCTGGTCTCTGCCCCCTGGTAACTGATGACAGAACAGGAGGCAACAGCAACAAGCTGCACCAGGGGAGGTCCGGACTGGAGGGTAAGAAACATTTATTTACTGTGAGGGTGGTCAAACACTGGAACAGGCTTCCTAGGGAGGTGGTGCATGCCCCATGACTGGAAGTGTTCAAGAGGCCTTTAGAGAATGCCCTCATTAAAATGCCTTCTCTTTTTGTTATCCCTGAAGAGGTCAGGCAGTTGGACTGGGTGATCTTTGTGGGTCCCTTCCATCTGAACTATATCTAGAAAAGGCAGAGGCATGTGGGTTGAGGTCCAATCAAATACTGCTGGCTTTCCTGTAGTGGAAACCCTTGTTTCCTTAGCTGTCCACTTGCTAATACCTTAAATATATTTAATGGTAAATCCAGCACCGAGGACAGTGACTTAACACCATATGTTTGCATAATTAGAAATAGCTATCCATACCACAATAAAGCATGATTTAGAATAGAGCAATGGTAACAGAGTATGAATGGATCCTAATCACAATAGAACTATGAAGGAGCCTCTGTTGCTAAGATTGAAGTGAACTGACAAGCAAGGTAGTAATTATCAATGGAATAAAGTCTGATACTCCAGAACAGATATGAAAACTAGTTGGATTAAGCTTCAGAGGCAAGATTTTGAAATTTTCTTCTTTGGAGACTGTTTCAGAGAACTTGCTTTTGGTCAGTGAGAGCACAGTTAAAAACTACAGTGTCTGCTGGACCCCAAAGCATTATATGGCATATATACGTCACCACCACTGGTTATTTGGTCAGAAGTTTTACCTGCTGTGCCATACAATTTCCCTGCAACTAGCTTGTCTCCTGCACAGAACACGGTAATGAAATCGCCTCAACAGAAATCATAGCAAAGACTATTTCAAAAAGCTTTCTTCAGATTCAGTTAAATGACCAATAAGTGAGTATTCACAAGTGGCATTCCCCAGGAGTCAGTGTTGGGGCCCATCTTCTTTAATATCTTTATTGATGATTTGGAGGAGGGAATTGAGTGCACCCTCAGTAAGTTTGCAGATGACACCAAACTGGGGGGAAGTGTTGATCTGCCGGAGGGTAGGAAGGCCCTGCAGAGGGACCTGGACAGGATGTGTCGATGGGCAGAGGTCAGTGGGATGGGGTTCAACATGGCTAGATGTTGGGTCCTGAAGTTTGGTCAGAAAAACCCCATGCAGTGCTACAGGCTTGGGGCAGAGTGGCGGGAAAGCTGTGCAGAGGAAAAGCATTTGGGGGTGTTGGTCAATGCTCACCTGAACAGCCAGCAGTGTGCCCAGCTGGCCAAGAAGGCCAAGAGCATCCTGGTTTGTATCAGGAATAGTGTAGCCAGCGGGAGCAGGGAGGTGGTCATCCTCCTACATTCTGCTCTGGTGAGGCTGCACGCCAAGTACTGTGTTCAGTTTTGGGGCCCTCAGTACAAGAAGGACATCGAGGTATTGGAACGTGTCCAGAGAAGGGCTACAAAGCTGGTGAAGGGCCTGGAGCACAAGTACTATGAGAAGCAGCTGAGGGAACTGGGGCTGTTTAGTCTGTAGAAGAGGAGGCTCAGGGGAGACCATATTGCTTTCTACAGTTGCCTGAAAGGAAGGTGTAGGGAGCTGAGGGTCAGCCTCTTCTCACAGATAACTAGTCTTAGGACTAGAGGGAACAACCTCAAGTTGCACCAGGGGAGGTTTAGGTTGGAAATGAGGAGACATTTCTTCTCAGAAAGAACAGTCAGGCATTGGGATGGGTTGCCCAGGGAGGTGGTGGAGTCACTGTCCTTGGGGCGTTTAAGGAAAGGATGGACGTGGTGCTTAGGGAGACAGTCTAGTGGGTGATATTGGTGGTAGTTAGACCAAATGATCTTGGAGGTCTTTTCCAACTTTTATGATTGTATAATTCTATTATTGTAATTCCCTGTGCGGTATGTCCTGTCACCAGTGTGATACTGTCCCAGTGTTAGATGGCAGCAGGTCTCAGGAACCTTGACAATCAGCCTCCTGGCTGAAATTGTGTTCCAGGTTGCACACTCCAGGTGTAAGGAGCCTGTTCTATCTCTAGAGTTCAGAAATAAATAACCAATAATCAATATGGTTGTTTCCTCTGGAAACCTTTCACCTGCACTAATCCCCCATCCTGCTACAAACCTGCTAAAGCACATTAATCAGCTCTAATTAACCTGTCTTTCCGTGAGTAAGTTCCGAGGCTGAAAGCCTGGATGGCTCTGTATAACAGCACCACCTGGTGACACCTGCCATGCCACCAGAGCTTGTCGGCACAGACTCCGTAGTTTTACTGGAATTTAAGTTTTATTCCGCAAAGTTTTGCTATGTGATAGAACGTAGCAGTGCCGAAGCACTACAGCACTACCCCAACACTCCAGTACACACGCAGACACATGCTTCTTCCAGCTTCCCCGGGGTGAGCCCGTGAAGGCAGATCAGCACGGCAGCTCCCCAAATTCTGGGGAAGAGCTGGTCGAGCCCCAGGCTGCTGGCTGAGCCCCCTGAGCTGCTGGCTGAGCCCCTCAGGACGCCGAGAGCCGGAGCCGGGCGGCGAAGCCCGTCCCTGGCCGCGGCTGCACGCAGCCGAGGCCTCCCTCACACGGCCCGGCCTCCACGGCGGCCCAGGCCGGGGGATAAAACACCTCGCAGGGCCGGCGAGCTCAGCGGAGGGTCCCGGCAGCCAGCCCCGCGGCCAGCCCCACAGCCGGCCCCACCACGCTCCCTCACAGGCTTCGGGACCGGCCCCGGGGGCGGGCGGGCGGCGGAACGCGTGGCGCGGGGCCGCGTTGCGCGGGGAAGGCTGCGCGGCGGCACCGGCCGCCATGGCGGTGGACATCACCCTGCTCTTTAAGGCCAGCGTGAAAACGGTGAAAACCCGCAACAAGGCGCTGGGGGTGGCGGCCGGGGACAGCGCCAGGGATGAGCTGCTCAAGCGCGGCGCTGCCCGCTCCAAGAGCGACTTCACCGGCCGGGCACGAGAAGTGGTGAGTGCGGGGCGGAGGAAAAGGGGGGACGGCGACAGCGGCAGCAGCAGCCGGGTCCGGGCAACCCTCCCCGGGGAGCCGGGGCTCGGAGCCCCGAGTGCCCGCAGACTGCCCGCCTACCCCGGACGGATGTGGGCTGCGAGCCCGGCGGTGGCCTCGGAGCCCGCCCGTCGCCCCCGGGGGCTCCCCTTCCTGCCGGGGCGGCGCCGCCTTCTCCCCGGGGCGCTGCCCGCGGCGGCTGCCACGTAGGAGACGGCGCGCGGAGCCGAGGCGGCAGCGGGTGTCGGTGGCACAGGGCCGCCCGTTTTGTCGTCCTGCGTTTGTGCCCTCCGTCGTGCGGCTGTCAAGTGCCGGCTGGTGGTGAGCTGCAGGTGACAAGAGCACCGGGACGCCGCACGGCTTGGGAGAAGCGCTGAGAAATCGCAGGAGCGGCAGAGCAGTGATAGTGTCCGTCAGCAGTGCTGCAAAAGCAAAGTTGCTGCCTAACATCTGCCTCTGTACCGGGTGAAAGGGAGGGAGAAGAAAGTCTGGGATCAGAGCAGGGTTTGAAAAACACCTTTAGTAAGGCACTGGACTGTATTTTGTAAGGGGAGTAGAGTGTTGAGCGTGCTCTCTGAGCACAGCCTAACCGAAACGTGCAAGTTCAGGACTGAGCAAAGAGTGACAAGTAACCTTCAACCTAACATCTTCTGCCTTAGAAATAGTTGAGTTTCAAACACAAAGATTAATGTCAAATTTCTGTCTCCATTGCACTTTTCCAGTTTCCTAGACAAACCACTTAAAAGTTGATATATTTTGCAACGCTTGACACCAGCTGTTCTACAGTAGTTCAGTGGTTGCTTTGAGGCCTAAGCAGAGGGTGTCAAATGAGGTACCTGTTAATCGATCACGTAATTATTAACTGTCCATGAAAAGTTGATTCAAGTGACGTGTCAGCTGTGAGTTCTGTGCTAGGGATCAGTCTGCGGTGATAAGACCTATCTGTAAAGCTACATTCAAGATCTTCGTCCATAAAGTTTGCTTTTTTTTTTTTTTCCCCAGCTCACCCTCCCTGTTCCCCAGCTTCTGCTTTTAACTGAATTCTGTGGTGTTAGGTCAGACTTCTTCAATCTTACCTGAGAACAGGGCTACTTTTATGATCATACACAGTTTGTATGTGTAAATTCCTGGAATTCCAAGACAATTGAATTTTTGTCATGAGGCATCATGTTGGCATTTAACTGCATCATCACAGGTGCAAATTTTAAATCTACTCCTTAGAACACTCTCACTTGGACTGACGCTGAGAGCAGGTTGTTATCATCTAAGGGTCTAGCCAATGTTTGGACACCTTGTCGAAGCATTTCACACTCATGCTCTTCTCACTGTCCTGTGCTGTCTTGGCATGCTAGGTGTACGTCTTTTTCTTCCTATCTTATTCTTCCCCTCCCCGCTCCCCTCACAGCTACAATTTTCTTTTGGTCCCAGTCTTCTCTCTTAGCTCCTCATCATTTCTTAATTTCCTAAGGGCACTGCCCAGGCAACAGGAAAAAAACACAAAGATGTGTCTGGAAGTATCTTGCTTAATTACATCAGTACCAAGTGAAGTAATTGGCTAGTGCCACCACCATGGATGAGCTGACCTATTAGTCTGATGGCGAGAATGGGTTTAATTATGGTAGTAATGTAAACAATGGCTTTGGAGAAAAAAGCAAGGCTTTGCCAAAGCAGATACGAGCATGAATGCTGTGAATGTGTCAATAAACGAGTTGGAGTGAAATAGATCAGGCTCGTTCTGTTTCTGCTCCTGTAGCTCAGTTACATTGGTGGCAGCAGAGCCAGACACCTTCTGGACCAGAGAAGTCTTTATAACATTTCTTTTAGGCCTTCTTTAAGAAGGTCTGATTTAATGCGTGAACAAAACATAGAAACTGCCTAGAAAGAGTAAGCTTTGTAGTGAAATAAATGATTTCAGTTGTTTGCTTCAGTTAAATACAATTTGATTTGATTACACGTGTCAAAGCCTCTTTTCAAATACTGTCATAGCAATTTTTAATTTGCCTACCCATTAAAAATTGAGCTGCTTCTGCCAAAACCATGCAACTCACTTTGCAACTGTAATACTTGATAGATGCATTAATTCTTTAATACATTTCTATTTTAAAGACACACACAGCCAGTGAATTCTTCCCCTTGTACTTTTTTGTACTGTTCGTTTTTTAACCCAAGAAACATATCAAGCTGTTAGCTACTGTTGTCTTTAGAACTTGCCCTGGAGGATATCGATCAGAATACACAGGAAGGATAGCAATGGAGACCCTGAATAATTTACACTTGGGCAGTACTTTCATCGTGCCTTATTTGGCTGAGCAGTAGTTGAAGACCTCCGTTTGACATGCAGGTATAGAAGTGATGAAATATTTCTGTGGAGTCTGCACCCAGCCACACTCTTCCGTGCTACGGTTGGGGTGCCTTGCCTGACTTTGTGCAGGGTGGCAGCAGCACGGCCAAAGGATCGTGCAATGTTAGTTGTAGAGACTGCTGTTGCTGGTGATGTTAGACTTCAGATGAAACTGATCAGTTTAGTTAGGAGTGCTCTGCTAAATGAAAGAAGACTGATATGGCCACAAACTTCTAAAAACGTTTTCTTTGCCCCAGCACTGACCTATTTCTGGCTTTTTTGTGTATATAGGATTTTTTTCATCCGTCAGCTGCATTTTTCAAGCATTTGATTGTCTTACATGCAATGAAAAATGGCAGAAACTGTGTGTGTAGTGTGTGTTGTTGGAATCTCTGCCCGTTTGCCAATTACATATTGACTAGGACGAAGAGAAGAGCTGACTTCTATGATTTCCTTCAAGAAAACTATAATACAGTGATGAACTCTTCAGTGCGTGAAATTTATAGAAGACTGTTCGAATTTATATTGTGTGTATTAGTGCTTTTGGGCCAACTAAAACAAAAGCAACATTTTATTTTTCTGTCCTTAAACTTTAATTGTGACATAACTATTTAAAGTGCCGTATATGGAGATATTAAAGATTTTTAATCACACTTTTACATGCTCACACAGCGACTTCGTATCAGATTTGGCATCAAGCTGAGCTATTTGCTAAGTGATGGAAGAATTGTAAGGACAAGATGTATTAACATTTAAAAAAATAAATAAAATTGGGATTGAATTAAGCGTTGAATGACAAATTATCCAGAACAAATATAGCGTAGGCCCAGTTTATGTAACACTTGTTCACAGCTTTACTGTAGCCTTATACTTGTTATTTTGGGTATTTTAAATGACTGTCAGTTTTGGAAGGTGTTTGGCACTTGAACTTCTATTTTAGAGCAGTCTTGGGGAATCTTACTACTTAAGCCTTTCCTTTTCGCTTTTTATGGCAATGAAAGTTTTTGAGCTATTGGGAAGATGTGTCAAATATGCTTCCTAGTTATTTGAAAATATGGAAGGAATGAGAACTTTCAATCACTGATTACTGTTCAATATGTGTTACAGAAATGGAATCACGGCTGATACGGCCTATTAACAGACATAAAATTAATGGTCAAACAGAATTTCATGATAGGCTTGATTACAACCATAAATCACTTTTTGTTGTTGTTGTTCTAGGGAGATTATCTTCTTTAAGGTGTTTCTAAAAAGCCAAAAACCGAAGTGCTACAGCACAAATTCTTCAAAAGCAATACCAGACATTCTGAAAACATATCCTTGAGAATGGAAAATCTGAAAGGTTAAATGTTTCTAAGTCTTTAAATGCAAAATTTCAGAATGATCAAATGTCTGTGTTTGAAGCTGTTGAACACATAAGGATGCCAGATTCACAAGGCTACGACATCTGTTCTTCATATAACTTGTGTGTATGGATTCTATAGGATGATTAACTGATTTTTTTTTTCTCTTAAATGGGTATGGTAGGCCAGCATTCACATCAAGAGTATGTTCAGTTGCTCTGTACATATATTTAATGAGGAGGAAAAATCCCCACATAAAACTTGTCTCCAGAACTAGTTCTTGTGAAAGCCAGAACAAATGACTTTGAATATAAATTTTGAGCAAACTTTTTAATTATGAGGTGGCCTGACTTTCATAGTATACTGTTCTGACTACAGATCAGCTCCAGTTGTTGGAGTTTGTTTTGTAGTTCTGTTGTTGGTTTTTGATGTTACTGATGTTACTAACATCGCTATTAGAAGAGGGGGAGAACTGATGTTTTGTCATTGGGCCCAAACATGGGATCTCGCTGCACATCTTTGCACAATCTGGCATTTAGAGCATCCTTGTAGGATGAAAGAAAGGAGCAGGCATGCTTGTATACGATGTTTACAGTTCCTGAACCTTTGCATGGCGTTAACTAAGGCTAAAAAAACATTGGAGAATGCCCAAACGAGGAGCTGGACTCCCAAACTGACTGTGTTGTACCACCTTGAATAGCACAACAGAATTATTGACACAGCACAGTTAAAAATAAATGGTTTTAAACATAATTACCTTCTGATCCCTGGCAGGCTATTCCAAAATGTTTGAAGAGGGATCAAGACTAAAGTGCAGGACCCCATAACTCTGTAATGTGCCTGGTTAAAGTGCATAGGGACTGGGAGGTCTGAAGGATTTTCCATGACCTCCCATGGGTGTGTGCTGGCCTTGGTGCTCAGCCTCAGCCACCTGCAGCTGCTGTAGTAGTGACACTTCCAGAGGGGTATGGAGGGGAGAAGTAGGGATTGTATGCTGGTCTAAAAGTAAAATGTGTGCCAAAATGCCAGTGCTGGGCGTTAAGCTTCTCACTGGAATATGACAGTTACTGCATTGCCTGTTCCGAGTCAGCCTCGGGTCAGTAGTCACAAAGCATAGCGAATTACTTCTAAGTTTTTAAACAACCAAGAAATATTCAAAATACTAAAAAGAGAGGAGAAAAAAAAAGGGGGGGGGGTCTACTAGCCTGAGACAGAGCAACTAACACGCAGACAACCCCAACTTTATCACTACTTAATTTCAGTTTACGTGTGAAAAAGGAGACTCGAGTGAAAATCTGGCCTGCTTTGTTCTCTTGCCAGGGAAACCAACATTTCAGTATTAATTGCTCTGATTTTTTTTTTCAGTTATACACACACTTATAATAACCCAACAATATTGTATTTATCAAGACCACCTGCCAACTTCCAGTTAACTTCTTTATGTTAAGTACTTATATTCCTTTTCACTTGGAAATGCCAGTTAAAATAAAATAACCCGCTTGCTATATAGCTTTTTATAGGATGGGACGTGCGTTTGCCAGGTCTAGAATAGACCTGAATGGGACCTAATCCTGAAAACCTCTGTAGCTGAGATTGGTACCGTTAAAGTCCTTGACAGCACACAGCCAGCTAGCCAAAGACTGCGTGGCCATGGAGCGCATTATCCCGATGTACTTCAGTGGTTGACCCTAACCAATGCTCTGAGGGAGATGACCAGCAATGGTTAGGGTGATATGCTTAATTTGGGTTTTTTTTACACAAAGCAGACTGAAAATTTCTAACCTGCTTTACTCAGGTTAGTTTATATGATCGTTTTGGCTCTAACGCTTACATAAGAATAACTCCCGTGAGAGGATATTTGGATGCAAGGGAAATATATATTGCTTACGGTATAACCAATTACAGTCTTTATTGCAAATTAATGACTGTGCCAAAGTTTGGACAGCAAGTGATATTTCAGTTCACTTTTTAGCTTTTAATGAGAGGTAAGTTCTAATAAATTGGGCCCATAGCTGAGGTCATCGGAATTCCTTCTGACGTCTCCCTCGTGCCGTACCGAGCGGCCACTTTTCCCCTCAAAGTTCACCGGTGGGGCTGTGTTTTGTGCTCCAGGTTTTCTTCCCTCATTTGCTAGGCAGAAAACATAAGTCTTAAATTATGCATTTTCAGATGGGAAGATGCAGAACGCTGCTTTCTAATATTTCAGATTTATCTCTTCTTCCCTGCAAATGATGGTTAATGCTAGTTTCTTCTTATGAATGTTCATTGTTTTTACTTCTCATCCTTGTTTGAGAAGAAATTTAGCCTGAGAGGTGGAAGGCAAAGAAGTTGATAACTTTAATTATGGGGCTAGAAACATAAAAAGCAAATTAAGGAAACAGCAGAAGAAAGATTTTTTTTTTTTTTTTAAACATTTTTGGAGAGGAACGAAATGCTGACCTTATTTTATGCAGTAGGATTAAATGCCAGATCACTAATGTTCCCCATGTGATGCTTCTGGTTTTAGCAAAACTTGCATCAGTAACAGTGGTGAGGATATAGGTCAGCCTTTGGGGAGGAGTTCTGAACTCTTATATTTTGGGAAGTTCTGAAATGTCTGTACAAATGTCTGTTGTCCTCTCCTCCCTTTGTTTGTTTGCTTTTAAGTTCATTCTTAACTCCATGGGAATTGTTTTCTGAATGTAGACTGAACAGCAGGGTTAAAAGCTGGCTTGGGAGACAGCTTTCCTTAGTTGCCCATTAGCTTTGTTTCAGTTAACTGGACCTCACGTGGTGATGAGGAGTCCAGGAGAACCCCAGTGCTGCAGTTCATGTTTTGAGGGCAAAGAGCCCCTTATCTTTGTCCTCTCCTGCCCTCCTTCCAGGGCCAACTTGCATGTGGGAAGTCCTTTCCTGGCTTGCAGTTGCTGGAGGAATTATTTGGTGTAGCTGGTCACTATGAACTCTCTTCAAGGTATGGTTGTCCACTGACACCTCCTGTGACCTGTTGATTTGTTGCCTTGCTAAAAATTAGGATAAACTCAATGGAAGTATGTTGTCCGTATGGAACTGGATGTTAAACCTCGGATTTCCTCTTGTTGCCCCCTTCCTTTCTCAAACATAGGTTATCTTTTGCATGACATCTAAAGAAAAATGGTGGTACAGGGACAGGGTGTCAGGTCTGTGGGATCCAGGAAGCTGGAGTGATAAAAGGGAATGATAACAAGGGCAGCAGGGAGTCAGCAGGCATAGCAAGAAGCAAATAGTCTGATACAGGTTAGAGAAGGGACAGTCAAACATGAGAGGACAGAAATATGGATGCTTGTAAAGTTACACAGAGAGGGACATTTCTTTTGTCTCAGAGTACTACTTCTGTTAATTTATAGTAAATCTAGACTCAGGCAAAACAGTTTTCTCCTCTGTGACAATTAGCTAACAGAATTTCTGAGCCATCACAGATACTAATTGCTTTGAGCTCTCAAATACATTGAAATAATAAAATGGGGAGGTGACTTAGGGTGCTATGCTTCATACTGTTGAAATAATAAAAAAGGATGTTTAAACCCTCTTAGGGAACAGGTATTTCAAAGCTTAAAGAGATTGCAACTTCAAACAAAATGAATTCATTGCCTTCAACTACTTGTACTGAGTCTCTTCTGGTTTTGCTAATTTGGGCATGTTTTGTCAAATTCCTTCTGATTTTTTGATAACGAGGGAATAACATTGTTTTAGTTGTTGTTCCTCCATAGATAAAATGATATAAATTACCAGTAAGAGACTTTGAAACTATATGCTCTGTCTTTGAAATGTCAGACCACTATGTATGAAAATATTGTTCAGGCTGGTAGATATTAAAGCCTGGTATGACAGTTTCCGTGAAAGCAATTAAAGGGTGAAAATTGGAGATACGAACTGTTGGCAACGGTTTGTGGGAAAAACTTTCTTTAATGTCTGAAATACTTCAGTTTAATATAACTGTTTAGAATTGTAAATTACGAATACTTTATTGAAAACATATTTCCTGTCTTCAGGGTGGTGTGGCAAAGCTTTTTGTCTGCCAAAAGTGACAATTTTTGGTGACAGGGTGCCAGCCTTGAGGTGTCTGCTTGCCTCTCTTTATCCTTCCATTCTGACTCGGTGTGTTCCTTTTTGGCTGAGAGCAGCGGGAGTGGTGGGTGTACGGCATCTGCTGAAGGTTAAATCTATTCCACTTCCGTAGGTATTGTCCAGCATTTGAAAGAAATAAACAAGACCCAGATAGTTAAATGTAACCCAAGTCCCTTTCAATCGTTGCTTTTCTACTATTAATTGCCTGCTTGACATTTCTCAGCGGGTATTTCCTTTTTTGGTTGACTTTTAAACCGCTTTGAATGTGGACTTAATTTTACTGATTCTGAACTGAATATTTAATTTCTGCAGTACAAGCTGAGACTGACTGTTTCCTACTTTTCCATGTCTCTGTGGCATGGGAAGTGAGAAATAGGCTTCAGGTGAACATCAGCAGGGGTTCTGTGAGGACAGCTGAGATCCTGAAGTATTTCGCTGGTCCGGGATTGAAACTAAGAGGAGGGGTCTTGTTCTGTGACTTGTTAAAAATGTAGGTTGATTAGACTTCTAATGTGGAGCAATATTCTAATCAGATTTTTAATATGGTCATTCACTGATTATTTTTTAAATGGAAAAGCCTTGGGTGAAAATATGAAGTCCTCAAATGCTTAGTACAGGTGAAAGGTAGCAATATTTACTTTAGAAGACCAGAAATAACCACACTGCTGGATGTAGGGTCCTAAACAGTCTCCAGGCAAGAGGAGAGTTCATTAAAGGAGTAGGAAGACAGGGATGTTTGTAAGGAGAAGTGTACTTTTGGGGGTCTTCTGAGGAGTTCTGAAACTGCTGTATCAGCTGCTGTCTTTTTTCAGATTGACGTGGGTAAAGTACAGACACATTGTGGATTTTTTATTCTTGCCTATTTTCAGGTGGTTTGGATGTTCTCACAAAGCAGCAACAATTTCATATTCCCAGGCTTTTTCTTTCTCTTTGTGAAAAGAAAGCTGTAATTTCTTTAAGAGTTTTTGGCTGAGCTAATGCTCTTCCGTCCCACCCCCCCTCCCCTTAACTCCAGTTTAGCCTTTTAACTTGTGCTTTTTCCTGAAAAAAGAAGAAAAACATTGTGAGAGCTGCGGAGGAGCACACTGCTTAGTCTTGTGACACTTTATGTATAACACAAAGCATGCTATATCTGATATCTGTATTATTCATAACTTGTTCACTCCTATTAAAAATAAATGGTGATAGCAAACTGACATGTGAAAGACAAACATGTAATGGTGATGAAAACGATTTAATGATTAGCGGAGAAACAAATATTTATTGAAAATAAAAACCATGTCTAAAGGCTCTAATGCCGACTTTTGGAAACATTAGCATGTTGTGGTATTTGCAATACCGTGTGTCCTGTACAGTAGATATTGTTTAAAATTGCTTGGGAACTGGAGCTTGCAATTGTGAGCTTGGAATGTCCTGCAGATAATTAAGTTGTGGTCAGGCTTTAGAAAAATAAAAAGTTCTCGAACTATGATTTTATAAACATGCTACAATAACATTTCTTTATATTTAACAGTTTCTTATAGAAAGCTGATACTCTCACGAGGCATTCTCTAAAGGTAAAACATCAAGAAAGAAAAAATATTAAATTAAAACTTCACTTAGGATGTTGACAGTTAGCTTGTAATATTAAACAGATGTGCATGTTCTTGGGATATTCTCCGTTCAGAACTTTGTTGCATACCCATTTTTAAGTGACAGCTACAAATTTTTGAATAATGTAAAATTCCCCTTTCTTTAGCTGTCTTTGTATATATTTTTCTTAGGGTCAATCCAGCTTTCAGCTGGACAGTGTGATGCATACTGTAGTTTCTGCCATATTATACAAGGAGTGGGTTCTTTTATCTAGGCTTAAATTGAAGCACAGTTCATTCAACTCTGTTTAAATAAAATAAATCACAGCTATGAAAAGATCCTTTGGCCCGATATTACCCTTATATGTGTAAATGGGGTATTTATTGATTCTGGTCATGGTTATTGTAGGGCGTAGTTTGTCTGTTTGGCTCCTAGGAAGCACACAGGAGACAATACCAAAGTAGTGATACTTAAGCTTTTAAAAGATTAAAGTTTTTAATGAAATATGGAGGGAATTGCAAAATCAAGGCAGAGAGTGTAGCGCTCTTAAAATGACAAATTTTTGTGCTCACATCTGTTTTAAACATTTTCAGAACTAATACGTATATAACTAATATATAAATATATAAAACATAAATGTGTGTTTTTCAGCAAAGAGCTACAAAAATGATCTGGAGTCTGGAAAAATACTCTTTGTGGTGAGAAATTTCCTCCTTCTATTTTGTTAGGAGATGTAATCACAAGAGGAAAAAAAAGTCTGATTGTCTATGGATTGTACAGAAAACCAAAACCAAGATACACTGCTGGAAAAAGTACGTTCTTGTGGTGTGGCTCAGCTGACCCTTGATTTGGGAGATTTTGCACCACTTGAAGGCTCCAAGTCAAGTGCACACATAGTAATATACATATGGTAGTCAACGAGTAATGCAGGAGTTAATACACGGGGTGGCTCAGGAATTCCTTTTTACATGTGGGACATTGCTTCTTACCAAAGCAAAGAATTGGATACTGGTTTCCCAAATCCCAGACTACTGCTCCAGTGACCTATGACTCTGATCAGTCTGACCTTAGGCTGTGTGAATGTATGATTGTTCTGTCTTCTTTTTTATTTATAAATGAACTTACAGGAAACAATCTGTTAAAGTATTTCTAAAATAAAATAGTTGTGTTAGACTTGCCAGGGTGCTTAATGAAAGTATCTACCACAGAAGTTACTTAGTGCAAAGTTAATTACTTCATTTATGACGTTTTTTCTTGATTTCTTCACAAATTTCAGAGGACGTATGGATGTACAATGACAGTTAAATTAACTTTTTTTTTTTTATTAAAAAAAAGCATTATCCAAAGTGAGATACTATTTAATATAACAGTATTACCTTGCTGTAGTCTGTCTCAACCCATTTCATGTGTATGAGCTGGGTATCTCCTTGTTTTGTACATTTTCTGATCTGTTTAAAAACACAATGATGCATCATAAAGGCAGTCCATCTAGGTTGTAAGAAGAGATTTTATCTGTATTAATGATGTTGTTCCAATTCCTAAGACTTTTAGTTCATTATGGTTCACTACCATTGTGGTGTAGATGGGAAATGCTCACAAGAACTCTGCTATATCATATTCAAAAACTTTATATACAGTAAAGGAGCATACAGACAATATGGGGAAAAATACATGTAAGAGACGATCAAAATGTAAAGGAAAGAATCAAAGGAAAATGGTATCGAAGAGTTAATCTGTTCAGCTAAAATGGGGTCTACCATAACTTCTTACGTTCCAGAGGAGGGCCGTGAAGATGACCGAGGGGCTGGAGCACCTCTCCCATGAAGACAGGCTGAGGGAGCTGAGGTTGTTCAGCCTGGAGAAGGCTCAGGGGAGACCTTAGAGCAGCCTTCCAGTGCCTAAAGGGGGCTACAAGAAAGCTGGGGAGGGATTCTTTGTCAGGGGGTGTAGTGATAGGTCAAGGGGGAATGGCTTTAGACTAAAAGAGGGTCTTAGATATCTTAGATAAGATATTAGGAAGAAATTCTTCACTCAGAGGGTGGCGAGGCACTGGCACAGGTTGCCCAGAGAAGCTGTGGATGCACCAGCCCTGGAGGTGTTCAAGTCCAGGCTGGGGCTTGGGGCTTTGAGCAACCTGGTCTGGTGGGAGGTGTCCCTGCCCATGGCAGGGGGTTGGAACTGGATGATCTTTAAGGTCCCTTCCAACCCAAACCATTCCATGGTTCTATAAGTTTATTTTTTTCTGTTACCGCATATAGAACACACAGTGCTGTGGTCTGGCTATGACTTTACTGTTTTACCATACACTGCTTCACAGTTTATTGTCCCTGTCCTGAAATTTGCAGTAGTTTTAGGAGTGGTTTGTGGGTTCACACAACACACTTGAAATCCATGATATAATTTTATTTTGTAGGGAAAATAAAGCATGAAAGTTTTTTTTTTTTTCTTTTTTTTTCTGAGCAAAACTTTTTTTTCTTACAATGAACGGAAAGAAGCCTTTTCTATACAACTCAAAATATAAATCTGTTTTTACTGAATTAAGCAATACATTAAACTCTAGTATTAATATTTTAAAGAAGTTTTAAAGAAATAGCATTTAAAAGCATCCACTAGGGTTATGGGAAGGAAGATGATACAAATATTACATGGATTTTATCATTTGAGTACATTTGCATGCTTGTTTTTGATGTTAACAAGAATCAGAAGTTTACTTCAAAGACTGCTTCTTGATTTGTTTATAAGTGGCTTTTACTGATGTTTTTAAAAAAGAGTGATTACTACAAAAATTATTTATTTGTAGGCTTTTTATAAATTGAAGTGTTTAGAACAAACTGATTTGTATCAGTTCTTTAAATAAAGTGGTTGAGGTTTCGTTGTTCAGGGAGAATTTTGCAGTCTTTGCATGATGGGCAAAACCTGCTGTCAGGGCAGACAAGTTAATAACTGTTCTTATATTATGCAACATCTTTCTGCTGAAGCTTTTGTGAGGATTGGGTCTGGCCTCAGGATTTGTCCCTTATGTGGAAAGCTTTGAAATAATGTGAATAAAATGTTAACCATGGAAATGACATGAGTTAGTTGGCAATGCTCCTAATCTCTTTTATTAGCACACTTAGTGACAGAGGCAGATTACCTTAACATATGTGTTATTTAAGGACTGGTAATGGGAACACTACTAACTCTGACAGAAGAACTCCAAAGGTGTCAGATCCTACAAAGATAACCGTTTGACTGAGGATATTCCCAGTGAGGTAGTATTATTTATTAAACACAATTTATGTTGTAACAAATAATATTTTTGCTTAGAATTTTATAAGCAAGAAGATTTTTTTTTTTGCATTACAACACTCAACATTTTGAATAGTGAAGTTGTTTCCTCTGTCTTCTGGGGCTATGAACTGAATTACTATATTGCTTTCTAATTTTGTGTTGTGTTTTCTGCTTTAAACTTTTGTTATGGTAACTCTGAGAGTCCCTATCTGAGGGCAGGACTGGATGTCCTCTGCAGATCATTTGAGCTTTTACGAAGCGAGACATTTAGAGAGGTAGGGGAAGATGTAGGATGAAATCCAGCTCGCACTGAAATAGGTTGCAGAGTTACGGTCAACTTAATTGGAGAAAAGATTTTTCCAAAAAAATTCTTAGAATGAAAGTTTAATGCTTATTGTTTGTTCCATGTTGTATTTTGTGAGTGAGGATGAAGACTCTCAAAAAAGATAATACTAATGGAGAAGTCTTCTAAAGTGCTTTCTGGGCCTCTTCAGTAAGGTAAACGCCTCTCTTCTTGGTTTGTAAGAAGTGAACTGAATTTGTTGGGGCTATTTGTGCGTTGAATTGGGTCCTGAGAGATCATTCTCAGAAATTTCTGACAAATGGGAAGAAATTATGAATAAGGATGTTTCTAATTTGTGTTATTTATTCCTGCTTCAAAGATATTCTTTACCCTAAAAAGAAATAATGATATGAGTATTTATGCATAACAGTTGTTGGGTAAAACTTGCAGTTTTTCAAGAAAGTTCAGTTTTGAAAATATGTAAGAGTTGTAGCAATTAACCTACATGCACATTTATAATTCTAGAAAATGGATGGCATATTACATTCAAAGACTGGATCTGATAAACCCAAATTTCTTAAAACATCAGTTATTGAAGATGTCCCCCTGGGACTTTGAGAAACCATTTAACAGATGAAAGTACATTTTGAAAAGTTTGACCTTACAGGCAATCATAAAATGAATCAAAACAGTTCTTTCCTCCCCTGAAATGTACAGAGCCCATCTGTATCTAATCCAGTAATTATAGACTGAGTTCAATTACCTTTTCAAACTTGGAGCAGACTGGAGACTAGGCAGTGAACAAACATAGGGTTTTGTCTAGACCTCAATTGACCACAGTCTAAAACTTGAATTTATATCTAATTTTATTTTTAGCTTCATTTGATAGTTTTTAAAGGATTTATTTTGCTACCTAGTCACTAGATCATGAAATTCTTACTTTTGTGTTTACAGCTATATTTTTATCCCAGCGAAGTTAATAAAATGACAGTTGCAAGAGTTTCCTGGATTAATCATTTGAATTGTAATGAAAACTGGGCTAACCAGCTCAGACTTTTGAGTCTTCAGTGTTGCTACAGTGAGACTCTGAAAGGTTTGGAGGAAACTATATTGTTTGCATTCTGTGCTCACATTTGTATATTTAATGTTCAGATTAAAAAAATTAAAAAACAATGAAGCTGTTTTGTTTTTCTCTTTTGGAAGAACGACTCCCAGTCCTACCTGGCTGTGATTTTTGCCAGCAGTTGACACTGTTAGAAACTATGATAAAAATACATTTGTGGCGAATTTATTAATTTATTTCAGTTAGGGGAGACACTCTCCATTCAGCCATATATGTAGTGTTAAAGAATACATGCACAGATGTGTTGGATAGTACAGGTAACCCTTTTAACTGCCAAGTCAAAGGTTAGGCATTTCTTGATATTACCCACAAACTACGCAGACCACACCATAGCATGCATGCTGCTGAGAAGTGTTGTGCTACGCTCGCTGAGCCATGCAATGGTGTTGCCAATGTGACCATCTGATTCCTTGCAGGACGGTGTATGTGCAACCATCTCCTGGACCGTGTTTTTTGCAATAAAGGAGTGTGGAGTTGGCAGAGGAAATTGCTGAGCTGTGCAGAAACCAACTGTAGTGTGCAAGACTTCTTGTTGTGATGGCACATTTCCTAGGGCTCTGGTAGTGGTGTAGAAGCGGTAATTAAGGGCAAAATAAATGCTGTGCTGTTAATGTACAGTTGTGCAGCATGCTCTTGCTGGGATGGCATTTCTTGGTAAATGATGGCCGTGATAATTGATGCATTAACTTACTGATTCTTAATAGTAATCAGTATTTTGTAGCAGTCGCTGTCATTTGCTAAGAATGCTGGTCACAGTGAATTCCAAGTCAACACTTAGTGGATAATACAACTGTTCCAATGAGCATTGCATTTGGTGTGGCAAGCAATAATCTCTTGATGTTTAATTGGCTTTCCTTGTAACACTTAAGGAACAACTGATGTAATGAAGTGTTACATATCTGTAAAGCTGAGAGGCCTAGGAGATTGCATATGATTATTCTGAATCTATTTTTTTCTGTATATTAATAGGAATAGGAAAAGTTCTCTTTTTTTAGTGTATAGTAGTTTTCTGGATGAAAGATGAGCTGATAAGGTAACATGAAATATATCCAGTTACTTTCATAATCATAATTTCAAAGCATTTTTTAAATAATATATGATGAAGAATCCTATAACAGTTTTCAGTATATAACATCAGTATTCTTTCTTCCATCAAGAAATATAAAAGGCTGTCATATACTAAGCAGTGCAGAAGTCCAGCCTTTGGTTTCAGTCCATCAAAATCCTATTTACAAAAGCACTGAGCTCCCTTCCTTAGCTCCGTGTTAGGAGCTGAGATCACCTTTCATCTGTTACTAATGATGACTGTCATACTCTGTGTGATCATATTTGTACTATAGGTTTATCCTATAAGATTGGACCATGCACTGTCTTAAGAACAGCGAGCTCTTTGGGTCAGCACATTTTTTTAGTCCTCCTTACTATAATGGTCATAAGAAATGAACAATACAGCTGGAGATTTTGTTAAGGCTTGCTCAACGTAACATGAGCTTTTGTAATTGAAAGCAAGGGCATTTAATATCAAATATAAATTTATGATTTTTTAATGTATTAAAAATCTTCATAGGAGTTAGAGAACTACATCAGTGATGCTGAAGCTGTTATTGGTGCCCCCTTTCAACATTTCTGAAACTCAAGTGTTTCAGACCAATAGCTAAAGCATGTTGAGAGCAAAGTAAGGCAATGTCTTTCAGTCTGTAGGTTACCTGAAATGAAAAGACTATATATTTTGTTTTGAATTCTGTTTAGTCTGTTCTAGGTAATTTTAGTTCTAAGATCCAGTGACACTCATTCTTTTTTCCCAAATTCTAAACTTTAATATTTTGCTTTAGTAAGAGTATTGCCTGCCATAGTAGACGAAAAGTGTGGTACAGTAAAAAAGGAAAAATGACCACTTCACTGTACAGTGCACAGTCTCTCAAGTTTTTTTGATGGCCCTATCAACAATCTAGTTGGCCCAAATCAGGTCCGGGTAGGATGATTCCACCTCTCAGCTTGTTAGCATGTGTGTGTTTGGTTTGCGACTGTTGCAGTAAACTACTGAATTGCACTTAGGAAGTCGCATTCAACTACCTAATAGATTTACTGCCACGTGCTATCCATTGCACTATTTATTTAGAGTAATGAAGCACTATATATTTGTAAAGTCAGAGGAAGAAGTGTTACTTTCTTAAAGAATAGACTGTTCCTTCAATTTCATGGAAAGGGGAGTTTAATAAGAGAAAATATTTCATTTGTGATTCAGTGGAAATCTCTGTTGACTGTTTTCAAACCAGATTATTTAAGTCAGTTCCTAAAATTGCATATACAGCCTCTGAACTGAGAATGCAGGCGGTCAGAGTCAGGAAGAGAGCATGTCTTTTATTTAACTGCCTCAAACGTTCAAGTAAATGCATTTAAAAATATATTTTTTCATGTAGTATCATTTTTAAATCTAAAGAGAATATTGAATTTATTATAATTTCCAAACTTGGCTTTGGCAAAAATACTGTCTCTTCGGGAGTCTTCCTGCTCTGTCCTGTTTCATTCATTTAAAAAGCAGTAATGTTCTTTTTGTCATCATTTGCTATTTCCAGCGTTTAATTTTTCTGACAGTGTGTGCTTTTTATTTCTGGCCCTGTGTGTTGTGTTTGCTCATAGCTCTGTCCCGTTGAAATCTGTCCCTCATGACTTTAGTGTCACTGATTTCTTATCAGTATTTTCTTTGTTCAAGTTCCATTTGAGTCCTTTTTTACCATATGTTTCCTGATTTTTCTACCAGCACATATCACAGAAATAATAGTTGCTTGTTTATTTAATTGGTAAGATAATTTTCACTGCAGGAAGGGTAAGTTGGTCACTCACAAATATCAATGGCTTCTGCAGTAAAAAGCAGGCTTATTATTTGCAGTTGCCATCTAATTTGTCATATAAGGTGAAGAAATTATAAAAACTGTCCATGTGAAGCTGCAATCTCTATAATTTATACTTCTTTTGTCTTTTTTGTCCTTGCTTTTTCTTTTTGGACTCTTTCCTTTCTTGACTCCATAGCATTAATAAAGGCTGCAAATTGAGCAATAAAAGGCTGTATGGAGTTGTTAAAACTATGCTTTTATATTAAGCACAAATTCCTCAAACCAGTATAAATATAAATAAATTACAATAAGTTACCTAAACTTGATAAACAGTTTAGGTTATGCTAATTTTATACTAGACACAAGTTACAAAGTTACATTGATAAAAGCTTGTCTAAATTGAAAGTTTTAATGTTTGTTTTATTTATTTTTACTTCTGTTTTTTTCTTTTTAATATCTTTTTTTTGGGGGGGGGGCAGTCTCTGTTCCATGCTTATTAATGCTGTGGTTATGTCAGACACTTGTTGCAGAAATCATGTTTGGATTGTTACTAAGGGGACTGATGAACATTCAGGATGAAAAACAAAAAGGTATCTTCAAATTGTTTTTAACATTACGGCTTTTCAGTATTTAAGCTTCCCCTATACAGTTATGCAGCTATACAGGGCATTCAACAACATGTTTTTCCATTGGTATAACATTAGAGTTGCAGACTTCTGAACTTGGTGTGTGTTTCTTGGGAAGAAAAACAATAATTTTGGAGTGCTCTGGTTCTACTGCTGATCTGCTGAGAAATAAGGTGCTACTAAAAACAGGAGGTCATATTAGCAATCTCTCTGCTAACATATATATATATATATATAGTATATAGTGTTTTGTTTAGGCTATTTTGCATGTTTTCAAGGAAAATACTAAGGAGAATATTTTACATTCTAATGGGTGAAGAATCAAAACCCCCAAACTGATCATGAACTGATTGTGATTCTGCTTTTGCTTTATTACCCTAAATAAAAGTCCTAAAATAAATAAAGGTTCTAAACAAATTATTGCAAGTTCATGCTAGCTTTTCTGTCTCTAGTGCCTCTCTCCTATTTGCACTGAAAATAATTGTTAGCCAAGATATATTTTGTGATTTTTTTCTTTGTTTACCTCAGTCCCTGCCCTCTGCTGCTGTTTTTAATCTCTTCCATCATCTTTTCAATTCTTCCCATTCTTCTACTCAATTCTTCAGTACTACTTAGTACTGCGTTTATATTGTCATCTCTGTGCCCCAGTGAGTTTGCCCACCCCCATTGCATCTACCCCTAGTCATATGCCTGCACAATGCTTCCCCTGTTATATTGACCACTCTCCTTATGTTCAGTCCATGTTGTGTTTAATGTAGTATCACCTCTGTCCTTGACGTGCAACACTGTACAAAAAAAATCACCTAAGAGCTGTGAAACACGTGGCAAAATACAGTAGCATGCTACTCAAGGATAGAGTTAAAATTGTATAACAAATGATATCCATCTTATAATAGCTACTCTTATTTCTACATACTTGAATCCTCTGAAACACAAGTATTTTCTGGTTGTTTTGTTACTCTACCCTGCTCAAAGCATTTACATGTATATGCTTTATCAAAACCTGGGCCATCTAGTTGTTGTGACAAAAAATACAGGGCAGAGCTGATTTCTTCACTGCATACAGTTTGTCAAGACACTGTGAAACTGCATGATAGATGCTGAATCTGACTAAGACCTTTTTAGTAGCTCTTACAGCTTTGTCTGTGAGGTTGTGGACTGCTTTTACACGTACTTGGTGGTGTGGTGGTTTACTTTGGTGATTCCGTCTCTTAGTGTGCCTACGTGCTGGATAACCTGATCAGGGCTTATAAGCATGGATCTATCAATACATATGAAATGCCCCAACGTGTTGCTCACCATCTTGTTTCCGAAAACGTCTCACCTGGCTGGGCACCCACAGCCCTGGCTGTATTTCTAGTCATGTAATGTTTCCAGAATGCGGGCTGCCTTTCTTAGGCAGCCGTGAAGGTAGCTCTGTAGCCCACAGCCCTCTCTTCATGTAGGCCCTTTGCAGCTGGCTGCCTCAGTACTTGTGCTGGGCCTCAGTGCAGATGCTGTTTGCTTTTATGTCAGCCAAGCCTTTTCTTTCTTTCTTCTACCTCTGTGCTATTTTTTTGCCTTGTTTGTGTGTGGGGTTTCATTTCTGTTCTCTCTTCGTGTTTGTACACTGGCTGTTTTTTGTTTTGTTCCCTACCCTCAAGTAGATGCATACCATTAAAAAGCTACAGGCCACGTTAAGCTGTGGGTTCCTGTGAGCTTGAGGCCTTGTAGAGGTGGCCAGGATGCTTTCATAATTGAGTCACGTTGTAGGGAGAGGCAGCCTGGCAGTAAGCAGGTGAGTTAGCTAGGAGATGGGAGCAGGATGTTGCATTCCCAGTGTCTTACTTGCTTCTTGTATGGCCTTGCTAGGTTCACGCCACTGAGTCTCTTCTTTCTACTTCATCTTAAGCAAGTTTTCTTACATCTGTGTGAGCCTTGAGTTTGGATGGTTCTCTAACATCATTCTCGTCTACAGACTGAGGGAAAAGGAGGGTACCAGAAGCTGACATCTGCCACGTTAGCAGTGGTTCATGCATCATGTACAGTTGCTCAGCTTGCCCCAGTCACATCCAAGTTTCCTCTGCTGCCGACTAATAACTGAGATTTTGGAAGAGCAGGCATTGGGGGGGCAGTGTGCTGCAGGCCCCAAATGCATGCAGTTCTGACATATTACTGCCATTGCTGGTAAGCATTGCTAGGTAAAGAGAGAGATTATGAAAAGGTCTGTGAGGTGCTGGTAAGAGGAATGTGGAAGTGAGTTCAGTCCCAAACTTTGGGTGCAGCTGGAAGAATTCAGAATTCTTCCTGGGATGATGTGTGTGTGTGAAAGATGGAGGGGGAAAGACTAGTAAGAGCGTGTAATTCAGTCTTTTGTGCAAGACAGGAGACAGTCCCTTTGCCAGGAAGTCATATACACTCTGTTGGAAAGAGCACAAGCATTTTGGAGTGAGCTCTTGTTAAAATATTGGCAATGTGTCATTTGCATTACCTTTGTTTTCTTGAATATAAAAGTTGAAGCGGCTGTGAGTAACACTCTGGTTTCTGGCTGTGAATTAAAAGCCAGGTGCCAGTTTTGCTCAAATGAGGTTCTGCACAGGGATCTGTGGGCACAAGTATTTGGAGAAAACTAGTAATACTGCAGATTATAGTCTGGTTAAATTGATAGGCGTATTTAAGACCCAGTCATTTGGGCAAAGAATGGCATAATTTCACATACTGGTAACAAAAAATACTCTATAAAATGAACACTACTGTAACTGTTGCTCTTTCATGTTCGGTTGTTCACTTCATCCTTTAGAGGACCCTCAGGCAAGGAGCAATGCCATTCTGGAGACGCATTTCTTTCTCACAGACAGCGAGAAAAATTCTAAAAGTCAACATAAAGATTTAAATTATGGGAGACTATAGTTTTAGGCAGCAAGTATCATAGTGGCTTTCTGGTTTTCAAATCGACAAGCTAGGCAGTGAGTCACACCATGTAGATAAAGGGGTCTTAATGACTACAGAATTGTTCCCGTGCTAATGAACAGTTACTGTATGTTTAGAAAGTTCTGGCTTTTAGGCAGCTTAATTTTCTTTCTTCCTTTTCTTCAGTTATATATCTGTTTGTTGTATAATAGATAAGAGAAGAACCAGATTAGAAGTTTCGATTATAGAGTTTAGATTTCTAGTTGTAAATAAGGCTGCAATTATTTATTTTTTTCTAATATGGTCTTATAATTTCCGTTGATATGATTGAGGTAGGTTCATAAGCAGCTGGTATATGGAGAAAATATAACAGCTAGAAATGCCTCATAATTTTTCGTGATATGTATAGGTATAAGAGAAGTGCTCTGTTCAGTTACATTTCTTTTGAAGAAGATTCCTTCTACTGTATAGTTTTCACAACTTCTGTTAGATTTATGTGTCAGTTCTGGGTGTTCCCGCAGGAAATTATTTCAATCTGTTGCACTGTGAAAAATTTTCTAGGTTTTGGACTGTGGTTTCTTGTCATGATGTTATATTGTGGAACATACCTGTGAATCTGGCCATTTCTTTTACTTACTTAATTGAGCTATCAATACTTAATTATTTTGACCTTGAGGTTCTTTACTTATTATTTTTCAGGGTGGGCATGGTGTAATGTTTCTTTCAACCTCATAAGTACTCTTACCCTATAGTAAACACTTTTTTTTTTTTTTTTTTTTTTTTTCCTGAACATAATGTCATTTTTCAGCAATGCTGACATCTAAAAATGCTTCCCGGTTTGTTTTTTCTTCTCTGCTGTTCCCAAAGTTGTATGAAAAAATCACAGAAAGAAAATGTGCTGTCTTCTCGTTGGTCTCACAGTGTCATAGAAGCTTCTCATGATTGCTTTTATCTTTAAAAATGTTTCTTACATATAACTTCAGCTATATAAATCTACAAGTCTGTAACTTTTTATCTTTCTGATTTACATGCATCTTGAGTAAAATTAAAATATGTAGAGATGATCTTGAAGGTCTTAATAATTCTTTGTTCAAATTGTTGATTAAGTATGTAAGTAAAATAAGTAAATACAATTAAGTTGTAAGTAGCCCATCAAGGAAAATCTTATGACTTTATACAAAGGTGTCTGTTGAATTAAAGAAAAAAAAAAACAAAAAAAAAAAAAACAAACAAACAAAAAAACAGAAAACTAACTTTCATTTGCAATAATAGTGTTTTGATTTTGTTTTACTCTATTTTCTATGAGCTTGAGACTAATTTCTATGGTTTCAGGGGACCTAAATCTCTAGATTGCTTTTAAAAGTGAATGTTTATTCAGAACGGGGCTGACAGCCTCTCCTTAAGAGAAGCTATAATTTAATTTTATTTTCCTAAGTTTAAATGCTTAAAAAATATTTATAATGATACCTCAAAGGCATCATGAACATGCATAAATAATTACACTCTAAAATTACAAAAATTACAGGAAATGGACATTTAAAAAATCTTACCAAGATTCATGGCTGAGAAGGGAGAGAAAAGGTGTCTTGCTTCACAACTTTGAATTTTTTGTCAGGAGTTTCTGCTTTTCAGTGATTTAAAAAATATACGTTTGAACTGTTGGTGTTACTCACACATGAAATAGCACTGATTTTCCTTTAACTACAGCTAAAGCTTCCCAATCCTGAATTTTGAAAGCACTTTCTAGGGAGAAATTTCTATGTGACTGCCTACTGTAATTTTTTTTTTCAAGCAGAAATTATTCTCCCCATGCCTCCTATCCCTGTTTCTTCAGGTGCCAAAACAATTGGCACTTACTAGACATATCAAAACCAATATGACGAGCATTTTGTAGTGAAGGGGTCCAAAGATGTTTTTTTGTACCACTTTGGTACACCTGGGGGGCTGATGCTTATTTGGTAGCTAACTGAACAGAAATATGGCAGAGTGATGTTGTCTAAAGGAGGGGACTTTTGTCCAGCATTACAGTTGGACCTTCACTAACTCGGGTAGAAGACTCTTTACTGAGGATAAAGGAAGGCACCTCAGCCCTTGGTGGTGGTTTCAAACCAGTTTGAGCTTTGATTAAACCTCTGGCCACTGCTGTGGAGTTGAGAACCTGTTGTAGTTTGCTTTAGTTTACTATAGTAGTGTCATTTTATGACACTACTATAAAGAGGGTGGATGGAGAGAATGGTAGTATTAGCAGACTTGATACTTTTCTTCAGGCTTACTCTCTTCTTATCCACGTCTGGTAAAAGTTATTAAAACCATAACCCTTTAATTGCTATTCCCTCTCTCTCTCCGCCTCGCCCTCCCCCCTTTATTTTGATGATTGTTTTTGTTTTTATTAGGATGAGTGGAGATGAGTTGTATTTCCCTGGGATGAAGGAGGGCTTTTATTTTTTTTTGGTTGGTTTGTCCCGGTCAGAAAACACAACGAAGCAGCTTATCTCAAATGGGGCGGCATGGAAGAAGTCTGATTGCCTAATTGGGAGACTTTTTGTATAGATTTACCTCTGATGTGAATAGCCACTGTTGGAGTGCCTTTCCTCATCAACTATGTACAGACCTACAGTGACCAGGTAGCCCAGTAAGCTCCTAAAACTTATGGTAGATGATCCAGGTCTTGGGTTTTTCTGTTACATGAACAGGAGGAAAAAAAAAATAAATACTTTGTCTTTTTCTGCCAATACCATAAAGCACTTGAACTGAAATCTTAATGTGTTCATAATTAGCATCTTCCCAGATTTCTATTTATTTGCTGTTGCGCTTGATCTACATGCCTTTAGGCGAGGAGCAATGACTTTCTCTTTGCAGACTAGACGCTTTCTTGGTCCCGTCCTCTTTGTGTTTTAATGGGGAAGAACCTCACAATTTGATGCAAGTGCTAAAGCAACCACTGAAGTGATCTTACACCAGCATAATAAAAATGAAGGTGTTGAAATGTAATGAAAGGATTTCTGTACTAAGAACAGTATTGTGCCAGTTACAAAAATCCATAAAGAAAGACTTGAACACTGAAACAAAATGGAGCTGGTTCCCCTGCATTGTGTTGGACAGGGTGGTAGGGGTTTGAGATGCAGTAAGTTCCTTGTATGGTGCTGCATCAGGGTATGGGTGTTTTTGTGTCTGCAGAAAATATGCAGAAGTGGAAGCAGGGTCGGCCTGCAAGAAGAGCAGGGGGCTGCAGCGGAGAGGAGCCTGCCCAGCTGATGCCACGTGCACACCGCCTCTGCGCCCCATGGTGACTTCCACTGACGTTGATTGAGTTTAGTCCCGAAGTTAAACACATGAATTTTCTGTGAATTGCGCTGTAAAAATGTGGATCCTGAATTTCATAATGATGCTGAGATAGAGTAACCTTTCATTACTGGCTATGCATTAAATGGGACTGGAAATCTTTTTATATCGTAAAACATATTTGAGTCAGGAATACGTAACACTAAATGAGTTTAGCCTGTGAGAACAAGGGATGAGAAAAATTTCTCTCGCAGACACAAGCAAAGTTGAACGCAGTCACTGCAGCGCTGTGAGTGGGGCGTTTTGAACAGCAATGGTAAAGGCCAATTATTGCAAGTATGTATTTTGGCCAATTTACTTTTATCTCTCAACCAAAACATTCCCCACAATTGTTGTGGAGTTTATATTTTAGTCAATGAGGTTTTGGATGATTGTGTAAAAATATAAATGCTAAAGAAAGTTATGATTAGACTTGGACAATAAACAAGAAAAAGGGAAATAGTAAGTTTTATTAAAGTCAGATGTTGCTTTTTTATTGAAAGTATGTGTTGCCACAGAGAGAGTAGATGAAGACTGGTTAAATAAAAACATTTAGCCTGACTTTACATTTTAGAAAGGCTGTTATTTTTTTTCTCAAGGTCACTTCATGTTCCTGTTGACCCTCTGCAGTTTTCAGAATATTTAGATGTACTTCTGTACATGTGGGTATCAAACAAGTTTATTCCCACAAGATGTAAGAAAACAGTGACAAAACTAACACAGATGTCTTTATTGAAATTCTACATGTGTTGCAGTTTTTTGATTTAGAATTAAAAATTAGTTTCTAAGTAATTATCTATAAAACAGACTTTTCCTGTGTTTATAAGTCCCTGGAATAAAACCATTTAAATACTTTGTTACACCACACAATATGCATTATGATAATTTCAGTGTTTGATTTTTTTTTTTAATCAATACCTGTAAAATAGTTTTTCTACACAGTCGGAGTTTGCTCTTGGCACTATACACACTTAAACAAAACAAAACAAAAAAAAGTACCACCCCAAATAATACCCCAATAAAACCTAATTCCAGTGATAATACTGGGTATTTTTGGTCTTTATTATGGTTGGTGGGGAACTGGAGCTTTCATGCTTTTAGGTCTTAATTGTACTTTACTTCTACTAGAAAAATCTTTAAGAAAAATAGTTTGTAATTGTGCCAGAAAATCACAAAAACAGTCTCTCCATCATTTACTTAACCAGATCATATATCCCATACAAATAGATTATATTTTAAAGAAAGCACAGTAAGGTGAGATTTGAAGCTTTTAGGCTGATATTGAGTTATTTATTACCAAATTTTCCAGGTTGTAAAATTAACAGTGAATAAAAAAAATATATCAAAATGATTAAATGCACATCCAAAGTGTAATTAGAGGTTGAGTATTCAAAATGTGAACTGATGGCTAATGTAAATTTTTGTAATAATTCCTTATAACTCTATCATCTCCACCACTACCACCAATTTTATTTTAAATTATAGAAATACTGGTAATATTACATATTTGGTCTTTTTTTTTTTTTAATGCCATCTTTACCTTTGAAGAGTGAAAACACTTCATGGTTGTAATCGAATTATTTTAATTTTGAATGTTTTTACCCCACATACCATACTTTTCTTTCTTTTTTTTTTTTTTTTTTTTTTAAATACAGCACATACCCATTCTTGGTTCTGTTCATTACTTCACTATGAATGAAAGACTACTAATAAAACGCAATTAGAATTTTTCCCTGCCCATTGCTGCTGCTGTAACGTATATGCTGATGGAAAGCAGAAACTGAACCAAGTCCCAATTTCATGAGATTAGAGGTAGCCAGGCTGACTGTCTCCTAGCTTTCTCCTACCCCATTTGAGTGTAGGGCCACCCCCATGCCATTGTTTAGATATTATTTGCTCTTTTGGGTTTCAGATTACAAGAGCAATTGATCCGCGTGACCTATTTTAGAAACTTTACCGTTTGCTGTGGAAACCTAAACCAAATGTATACCCTCAAGAGACAAATCATCTGAAAACTGGCCAATTGGCATTTTGAGGCGGTGCAGTGCTCCTCGGCTGTGTATTCCGGTAGGACAGCACCACCTAATGGGCTAGAAATAATTTAACATCAACATCTTTTTAACCAACGGTTTTCACACTGCCAAGGAGATGCAGAGCTGAAGCTGAGTATCTTGGTGTATCTTGGTGTGTGTCATCATAGCAGCGAATTGCATCACTTCGTGTTCTGAAGATTCAACTTTCTGAAGTGCAGAACCCATTTTTTTTCTTAAAAAAAAAAAAAAAAAAAAAAAAGCACTATATGTTTCTGGGCGACAATGCTGCAGAAACCACTGTGAATTCAGTGGGTTTACAGTGCTTAAAATATAACATGTAAGGAAACAGTGGAATCTGGTCTTTCATGTACAATTATTTTTAAAAGTTTATACCTCTATCTCATCAAAGGTATTCTGCAGTGGAAAAAGTCTCCACAGGAGACATTTCTGTATCAAAGCCTTCCTAACCAGCCTTTCCCAACTCCAATAGTTTAGTTAAGAGCCCAAGCTCTTAATTCTACACTTTGTTTAATAAAAATTGGTTTTCTGTTTATGGTATCTATAATGTTGATTAGGTTTAATTGCCAATTTCAGAAGACATTTGCACTAAGCATGGAAAACTTCCTCTATTTTTTGAAACAATTAGGTTTTCATGTGTGATTAAACAAAAAAAAGTTTATATTTCTCTGCTGATTGCTATACCTCCTGCTAGAACTAAGGTTGTACTTTTTTGGCCTGAAACATGAAGCCCCTGAATATCACCTAATATTTCACTGAAATTCTGAACTTCTTCTGAAATAATCAGGTTGACTGTAATTTTAGAACTGGAAACACGATAGGTAGCTAGATATTATTATTGTTATTGTTTGTTTTTTTTTTCCATTTTGCAGAGGGGATTGTAAAATGTAGCTACGTTTTCATGGATCTATAAATGAAATCTATTTAGATAAACTTTTGAAGATCAGTCTTTTTGGACGTACTGAAAAGTTCAATGTAAAACTCCTGTTGGTAACTTTTTTTTTTTTTTTTTTTTTTTTACAATTAACAAGGGAGTTTCATCTGTTGTGCTTATCAGTGTGCTGCTGAATCAATCAACAGTAAATGCAGTGTCTCTTACAACTGTTGCAGTCTTTCCATTATATTTTCTTTTTAAGTATTTTTAAAGTTTTCTTCAACATCTTTTCAAAGTTCAGAGTGGAAGCATAGTACAGAGTGCAACAGTCAGTTTTATATGGTAGCAAATAGTTGCGCATTGTTCCGGTAGCAAAGTAAACTTGATAAAAAGCTATGTTTGTTCAGTGAAAATGACTATTCAGCACAGTCAACTTCTCCCTACAATATGTCACGGGAACCTACCCCAATCATTTTAATCGTAAACAATGCTGCTGCTTCTTGCAGTGGGTTAAGCGTATGCAAATTGGAACCTACTGTTTCGTGAGCGATCAATTCTTTGTGGCGAGTGGAAAGAAATGTTGTATGTATTGCTAAGATACTGCAAGAAACATAATCAGCGTCTTTGTTTAAAGCATACACATCTTTTGAAGATGCTGCTTAGCTGGGAGTGCTTTCCTGTTTATTTTCTTATTTAAAAATACAAGCTGCTCTAAAATAATAAGAAAAATCTCTAAACAGAACAACATCTACCATTTCCTAGTGAAGGCCCCAAGTATAAATAGAGCTGTGCATGCCACCTGTGGTAGCAGATGGCAGCCATTCACAGCTTCTTTTTGTGCTGGACCTGCATTATATGCAATAGTTGCTTTTATGGTTTAATAAAAGTCGTTTGAAAATCTACAGGGGCAACAGAACACAGATACATGTGTTAAAGAGGTAGCCTACAATGAAGGTGATCTTTGAAATGAAGGTAGAGTATAAACTGGAACCTAAAGTGACTTTAAAAAGTTACATTACAGGCTTTAATGTGAATTTATAGAGAGCTTTTTACTTACACGATGCACAGTGCTTACCCTGGTGTTGCCACCCAGTGGATAATGATTGCTGGTTCACTGCAGAGAAACACGGGTTTCCATTGCCAGAACCCTGCTTGGGGGGTTAAGTAACACCTGGAGTCTCTGACTTCTGTACCTGAGTGTGTGGGTTATCATTTTAAGTTTCTTAAGTTGTAATTACGTGCACCATGTTTCATGGCAGATGCATCTTTTAGGAAGTTCCCTACTGGTGCTGTCTAGCTTCTCTTCTGCCTTGCGGTGATAAAAATATTTGGGTGTCAAAACAAATGCAAGAGATTGTTTGCATTTACTCTTAAACGTTATTAGCCCAATTTTCAGAAGAATAATTTTAAGAAAAATCATTCCAGTGTGTAACTGTGTGGTACTGACCCTCATGGGACAGCCAGAGTGTGGAGTGCAGGTGGGAACGCGGATGGATGAGGGAAAGTCTGGGACTGTATGTTTTTGTCAAAAAGAAAGTAACCTTTGGTATTCTGGCGGTGAACAGCAGTTTGAGAACATGCTGTTAATGTAACGCTATAACTGATGTTGGCAATATTGGGAGGAAATGTATTTTTTCCCCGGATTCTCATAAAAGTGTCAGTTATCCAGAAATTCAGTGGCGTTCTTCTCTATAAGATAACTTTGCTCTTAATGTAGAGCGAGAGTGCTGCAACTGTGAAGAGCATTTCTCTAAGCCCTCCTATCCCTCCGGGGAAAGAAGGAAACCATTTCTTTGTTTCAAGGCTGAAGGAAAGGTTTATTTCTCTGCTGCAGACTTTCAGAGAGGAAGACAGTTAATTTCCAAGAACTATGATGGGAGGCCAGTACTGAGATGTGTTTGTGCTTCATCTTCAAATTGCTTTCATCTATCCTTTTGAAGGCTGTGTAGACTGGTGGGGTAATTGTTTTGAAAGCAGGCGTGTATGGCAGATAGGAAGTTGCAATTACGATGGATGGGAAAACGGAACGGGGAAAAATGGATACACTAAAATACAAGTGGGATTTAAAATTGTTCCATGTCTACTTGAAAGATTAATTAGAGAAGATAACAAAAAAATATAGATATATATGAAAAACTAGCCCAGAAGCAATAAGGAGCAGGGGACATGGCAGAAGGAGAGACTGGTTGACCAAGAAAACTGTTGCAGAAGGGAAGACTTTGTAAGGATAAAGTTCAGGCTTGGAAAGTTCACGGTGACTTAACTAATGGTATGAAAAAGCCTGCAAGTTAAAATACTCTAAGTATGTAAATAAAAAGAGAATGAGAGAAAAAAAGTGGATTTGTCATGCAGCTGGAGTATATATTATGAAAAGCTCAGTTTTGGTTTCCAGACTGAATTAATATGGAGAGAGCCATGGTCCAGCAGGGTAAAAGCAAGGTAGGTACTGGGAACCAGGGCATGGGGCTGGAAACTTGGAGCAAATCTCTGTGTTAATAAAGTCATGTCACAGTTATCAGATAATCCCTGGGCTGAGTTCAGAAACAAGTCCGATGGCAGCTATTTTTGGTGAAAACACATTGAGTTGGTGATGGTACCGTTTGATCAGAGGGCAAAATTTAATGCCTATAATTAAGTCCGCAGAGAGAAAATGATTATGGCATCAGCAGGGCTTTTAGTCTGATGCAGAGGTGTTCCAGGCTTCAGGAAAGACTTTAAGTGGAAAAAGATGAATAGAAAGTAAGATACAATGGAGTATGATTTCATGCCGTACTAAAAATAGTATATGCCCAACCAACTTGATGCTTTAAGAAAATCATATTTCCTTTATTAAGAAGATCTGGTGTCTGATGGTAAAGGGGCTGATAAAGTGCTAATAAGTCTAGAGGAGATTAGCAGAGAAAATACTACCTGAATATGATGTGGCTGTAGCAGAAGCAGTAGTTCTGCATTGAAAGAAGTGCTGCACTGGAGGTTAATGGTTGAATTACTCTGGGATTGAGTTTTAAAAGTAATCATATTTAACACTGTGCTCATTTGGGGGAATAAAAAAAAAAAAGTAAGATTTTGGTAAAATGCAGTGATGAGGAAATGCTGACCAAATGCTGACCAAAACAAGGAGTAAGCTCTGAGCTAACCAATGCAAATTGGTTATGCAAAATGAAAAAAAAAAAATGCAAAAAACATTTCCAGGTGAGTAACAAAGTATGAACACCAGTGTGTGCCCTTCTGGACATTTGCTTTGGAAGAGGATTGATAGAAACTGGACCACATGCAAAGAAAACTTACGAATTAAGCAACTTCAGAACTACCTTGTGTGGAGAAACTAAAAGCTCGGGGTCTTTTGTCTGGGTTGAAGGTGTTGGGGAGATAATTTAGAGTAAACTCATAAGGGAAGAAGAGCTCTTAAGGGAAAGGACTGTTTTGAAACAAGAACAGATGGGTGGAAGTTGGTCATTAGGAAACCTGAAATTTTGGCAGTTCTAATTCATAATAAGAGCAGTAAGATTCTCATAAAGGCCGTCGGTTGGAAGATGAAGAGGCTTTATTGCCCTTAGGATGGAGCTTGATAAGTCTGTAAAGAGTGTATGGTGTGCCTCTGATAACCCCAGAATAAATGCCAGTTGATGACCCTGGAGATATCTTCAAGATTTATATTTGTATAATCATGGATATTTTGTGTCTGTAGAAGATAAGCATGGTACCTTTAAAAAGAAAAAGAAAAAAGAAAAAGAAAAAAGGTGTGTGTGTGTGAGATAAAATTCACAGTCCCTTTATTTAATGCTAGTGAGACCTTTTTCATAAAAATCACTTTATTTTGTTGATGCTGTAAAGACAAATTGAATTCACAACTATGCCAGTAGTCCACAATAAGATAAGGCAAAAGAGAAATAGCCTCAGTGCAAGATCCCAGAGGATGCTGTTAGGATTTGAGGGAAAGCAGAACAAGAAGTCTCACTTCTGATGCAAATCTTGGGAACTAAGAGCTTGATGCAAGTATGGGCATAATGGTGTCATTCTAAATTCATGAAAATAGCCTTACAAATGAAGGAGAGGCAAAGTGGGGTCAGTGCAATTCAAACACACGATGACAATTTTAGCCTAAATAGAATGCTCTTTGTGACTAGATGAATTAATTACTGTAAGACAGTGTTCTTGCTTGTCATTCTGATTCTTTCTGCTTGTTAATCACCCCTAAATTGTGGCTATTGCAATAATATTAAGATTTATTACTTATAAAATTTTGCTAATCTCTTTTCTAGTCTAGTGTTTGTTCACGTATTAATGTAAATGTTCTGGAGTTTGTCTCTGACTTCACGTTTCCACTCTTTGTCCCCCATAGCACTTTCTTTCTGCCTATTAAGGATTATTGTTCTGCTGAAACACTGTATGACTTTTTAAAATGTTCTGCTTTTATGGTCAAGCTCAATTTACCTATTAAGCAAAGTTCATGATGTACAAATTCGGAGCTGAGAAAGAGATCAGAATACAAAAATTATGTTCTGGTGGTGATGGGGAGGAACAGCTATAGAATGGTTTGACTTAATTTTTGTGCCTCGTTGATCTTGAGGAGTGATTTCAGTGTTTCTCTTCTTATTGCTTATGACAGTGCTAACACACTGTAGGAAAGTTTGGATCTACTGGAGATAATGACCAAACTCTGTTTGCTGTAACTGGGATAAAATTCTTTGTGCTGTTAATCATCTGGAAAACTTAAAACATGGAAATTGGGAAAGTTATCTGATACCATGGGTTATAGTAAAAAGGAAACAGCAAATGATAACAGGGAAAAGTATACACATCTATTTGTGCAGGAAAATGCATTTTAGCTGTACAAATCACAGCAGTCTGTCTAAGTACATTTTTTTTTCTTTTTTTTCAGATCTTGTGAAAAATAATTGGGGGAATTAATCTTCCGTTTATGCAAACTACTCTGTGTTCTTTCTCTGTGGTTTTTTGTTTGTTTAATTACAAGGACCATTTGCATGAAAATAGGATTTTAAGACTTGAACAGCTTCTGATGCCTTTTCCCAGCTACATGGAGTAAACCACATTTATTTTATTTGTAAACTAAAACAACTATTGCTTTGTAAAATTCCTTGCATGCTTTTTAAAGCTGAATTATTAATGAATATTTGAGAATATGCTTTAGAAGGGTTCCCTGTGCACTTCCCACCTTGAAAATACCTACCTGTAATGTATATAATTTCTTCCCTGCCCTTGGCCCCATCATGTCTACTTCATGACCTGTTAAGGAAGTCATATTGGTACTCATCTTGTTTCCATGGCTGATTTAAAACTGGATTTCTGTACTTCTTCCATTCTCTAAGATAAGTAGCATCTGATGCTACACCAAATTTTTTAAATTCAACTGAAGTTTTCCAAAGTTCTTTCATATTTTAGAAGCTTTTTTTTTTTTAATCTTTTCAAAAGATCTCTGTAAAGGCTTTGATAATCAAATGAATTTACATCAAAAATGTATCCATGGTCAAGTGGAAATCCAGAAATAGAAATCCAGAAAAAGGGGGTGGGGGGTGCGGGGAATGGATATATTCCCTGGCAAAACATGCCAGATGATAGAGATGATGCCTGGCTTCAGGCACAAACTGGTCACTCGCTGTATTGCTGCACAAATAGGAAGGAGGGGGCAGCACCTTGCTCTACAAGTTCTTGTAACTGAACTTGAGTATTTGCATCGCTCTTCATCAGCAAAATGTTAAAAATTTTCTTGTATAATCTGAAATGAATTTATTTTCTGAGATATATGTTGGCTTCTTGGTTTCTGGTTCATATCACTTTGAAAAGTTTAGTAATGTTTAGTGATATGCTTAATATTTGTTTGCTAGTATTTAATATTTAGTTTATGCTTCTTGTACACAAGACATACATTTTTACTATTTCTTTATAAGTTCTGCCTTCATATAACAGAGCTTTCCATGATTTTTATGTACTGATTGCTTGAAAAATGTGAAAATTAATTGTTACAAAATTAATTTTACTAATTCATGTTTGAGGAATGGAATTACTGAACTTTAAACATAAGAAAATATTAATTTATGTAACTTTGGCATTTAATATGGTTTCTCTTCTTTTAGATTTCCAATATTGGGAAGCTGAAAGATTTTCTTCTGCAACACAGAAAGGATTACATTAATGCTTACAGGCAAGTGTGTATTTTTTTTTAATAGTTTTGATTTATTTTAATTTATTTTCAGATTTATAAAGTAGACTGCCAAAAAAACTATAGGCATAATGATTGAAAACAAAATGTAGGTTGCTTATTATTTTTATTATATTTGCTTATTATTTTTATTATATTTGGTATACCATGAGCTACTTAAGAATAATAATGCAGGCACATAAAGAAACTGGTCCGAAATAAAAAGAGGCTCAGAACTTGAATAAGGCTTTCGGGGTGAGATCTGAAACAGGCTGTCTGTCTGAGCCCAACACCTCTTAAGGACCTGCAGAGTAAGTTTCTGCTTTGGTTCCCGAGAGAGCAGAAGACTAGATTCAGTCATCCAGTTTATGCCTTCCACTCTGTGATGCTAAACGTCCTTGTTGTCTCCAAGTATATAGTCAGTAGCATCAGCAGGGCCTGGAGGTGAGTGATGTTAACTCTTCAGGTTCTAGAACGTGAATTCAGACGAAGGGCATCACTTAAAATACGGTGTTGTGTTGGGACAACAGCACAGGTTTTGCTTTTCTGTGACAAAAACTTTTTGCTTAAGTTCTGGTAGTTATTGTGTAGAGAAAGTTTTAAATTCTCCTCAGCTATTAGGAGACATTCAGATTTGCTGGATCTGCTTACTTGCTGTTAGCCTTATTAGTATGATTTGTAGAAGAGTAAAATGGAAGTTTTACAGATTGGTGCTAGTAAGAAAAAAAAAATCATGATCTGCGGATTTCACATGCTTAGTGAATTATTATATCAAGTTATCCTAAGACCTAAACATTTCTGCAACTCGTATTTTGGCGAACAAATAATCAATTAATTTGAGAAATTGAAAACTTGCTTTTTAACTAAAAAATTTTTCTACTTGCAAACTTAATAGTCATCTTATTGTACAGTACTCCATTCCAGAAATAGGAAATACTTTTCCTTTTGAAGGTTCTTATGTAAGCTTCACTATTTCCTGTGTTGTATTTCTCCGACATGACGGCAGAGTTACATGGATTGAATCGGCCTTGTCTGCATTGTGATTCTGCCACAACCCTGACTACAACTAAACTGTTGCTGCAATTCAGGTAGAGCTAACACAGTGTAAAGGCATCTGTGTATTGAAGATACTGAGTCCCAAATCGATGTAATGCCTGTCTCCGAGAGCCTCAAAAATGAAGAGTTTGGCATGTTTTAGAAATGTAAGGCAATGAGAGCTATTCATAGTCAGTACTGGTGAAAATGAAGTTCCTGCGTGGGTGTTGCACAAATCAGTTCTATGTGGAAGGCATAAGAGGAGATGCTTTTACAAGCACTGAGCAAAAGTCTATGTGTTATGTCTAGCTCTCTGCTTTTCAGTTGCTTTTGGAATAGATGATGAACAACACTAGGTGGAGCTACCAATCGAATACTGAAATAACTTCTTGTGTGAAAACTCCATGTGAATGCATAAACTGAGAAACTGCAAATAGCTGCAGAGAGAACAACCTGTCAGTAGCACATGACTTCGGGGTACTATTTGTGTTTTATTAGCAATAGTGTGCATAAAATAGAGGTGATAAAAGGGAGTAAAAATTTATCCAAGCTATTTTGCTTTCTAAAAGTTGATAACGTTCTTTCTGTAAACTCTCTTTTAACCAGTTATCATGGTAATTCTCAGTGATTTTTCCCTGCCTTAGGCATTAACTAAGGAGAGAAAAAAAAAAAAAAAAAAGAACTGTCATTTCCTTTCCTAACCTTTACAATAATCATGAGAATCTCATCTGATTGCAGTTGATCCTGGCCTTAAAGGTCAAATATAAAAGAAATAGTGCTGTCAAATTCGCTACTAGATTGCTCATGCTATTCTACTTTGTGAATACGAAGAGGACTGTAGCATCCATGCCGGCAGTCTCAGTCTTAAACGCCTCATTCATTCCAGACAGAAGTTTTAATAACAGACTATAGGGAAAAATTGTAAAGAATTTAATACAAAAAGAAGAGCTGGAATTTATGTAGAAGGCTTAATTCTGTTAATGAAATTTGAATACTCTGTATTTTGTCAATTCTGCTATTTGTTTTTAAACTATAGTAGAATGTGTCAGTGAAAATTGACTTTTGAGCTATGTGGTTGAGTTACTCAGCTTTGTGGAACTTCTTCACAATGTGTTACATCCAGAAGTGTGGTTGCTTCTTTGACCTTACTTTTACAGAATGAATTCTCCAGTAAATACTTCTTTATTTTTATATTTTTTATTATTATTGTTTTTGGCATATATAAACTATCCTGCAGAGGGGAGATCTTTAGTTCATTTTTAGAGGAAGATGAGAAAGACAACTGGAAGAAAGGTTAATTGAAACTAAGGTCCAGGCCTAATTAATCAAACTTTAAGTATTTAAATTTAAATCTGAAAAGCTCAAGAATTACTAATTGCTTGTTCACCTCTTTTCTTCTTGAATTGGCTGTTAGCTGTAACCTGAGAGGCAAACCTTAAACAAGTGATGCAATGGTCTGAGGTGCACTTTAAGCCACCTGCACCGTTATCCTCTCCTCTTTATCAGGGTTCACTTACTTTCCCTTATAATTTTGTAGCTTTCTGTAATAGGGATTTTTTGTTTTGTCATGTTTCTTGTTGTATCCTGTCTACCATGGTTCTCCTCTGGTCAGAACTTCTGAGAGCTTTAGTGTGTGGTACTGATGATCTGGTATCATCCTCCGCTGGCAGCACAAGTTAGAGTGGAAGGCAGTTTTGGAAACTGGCCTGTTAGAAGACTCTGATTTACAGAGGGGTACATATAGAATCTCTTCCATCAAACTTCTCTCCAAATGAATGCATTTTTTCTCAGCATTTTGCTTAAAAAATGTGTTGTACTACTGTTAAAATCTGTGTCAATAAAATAAAAACTTGGGCTTTCTCCACCTCACACATCTTAAGGAAAAATACTGCTGTTTTATTTGGCATTAGAGCCTTGTCTTAGAATAAAAAATAAATGCGTGTATATACATATATATATACACATATATATGTGTGTATATATATATATATAAAAGTAGCAAACTTATTGATCAGTTTAACTATTTTTGTGCTGGCTTCACTATTCACCTTACTATTTATACATTTCAAACCTAATGAAGCCCTTTGGGCATCATGATCAGTGAGCACATTTAGTGACAGGGTGTTTTATAAGAAAGTAGCTAAATCATGGGCGACTGCATCACCAGCGCTCCTACTAATAGTAGCTGTCACTGAGCTATCACTGCATATTTTTAACTGCAGTCACTCTCCAAGCATCTTTGGAAGGAAGTGAAACTCAGCAATCAAGTAATGCTGTAAGGCATCTCAGAACATTTGAAAATTAATCAGTTTCTGTTGAAAAAATACTCTGACAGTACTTAAAAACTGCATTAACAAACAGTATTTGGATATTTGTTAATAGCTGGTTTATCTTAAGAACTTCCTCACCAGCTTTTTTCAAGTAGGTTTATTATCAAATTTACTTGATAATCACAGAAGTAATTTTCAATTGATTAGCCAATATGGTAAACACCAGAAATTTAAATATTAGAAATTTATCCCTACTAAATTGCAATCTTTAAGGACTTACCTTGCAATGTAACATTCAGCAAATGGCTGTCTTTAGTGAGAGAGCTGAGCAGAAAAGAAAACTAAACAAAACCCTTTCCTAACTCTGTAAAGTCTGAATACCAACTCTTTTCTAAGTGATGCTCTGATGAGGCTTTGTTGATTTTAGTGGAATAATTTCTCATTTATATTGACATAACTGACTGCTACCTGTTCTTTTTCAGTTCTGTGATGAATTAGATGCAGGGGTAGAATTAGATGTAGGGGTAGTTGGCTGTTTCCTTTGTCTCCCTTTAGTCATAAATGGTTTCCAACAAAACAAGGTGATCACTCATCCTGCAAAGGAAAAGGCAGAAACTCTTCGTTCCCAAAGATGTTAACAAGGTGTGGGTGACTTTTTTTTTCTTTTTAAGCAAACAGTGATCATTCCTTTCAGATAAGGGCTGTTACTTGACTTCCCTTCTTTAGTGTATTATTGCCATGTATTCTATGTATTCTTTCTTTCTGTACAGTTACTGTAATACACTCCCACATTGCTTTCTTCACTCTGCCATGAGAGATCTTTTGTTCAGTCATTGGTAAATTGTCTGATATTTAGTCTGTGAACAACTTGTGCCTTTCTTTGCCTTTCTTCATGAGCTCCTACATGCTTCAGACCACTGAACCACCAAGGCAGTTTAGTTGTGTTACATCTGGTTCTAGGAACTAGCTGTAGTACAGTAATAATTGGGAATTGGAAATGATCCTCTGGAGGTCTCCGTTTTCTCCGAGAGATCTTTCTAGGTTGAGATAATTCAAAGACCAGTAGTTATTTTTACTGTTTTAGTTTAATCAGACATTGGAAAAGAATTAAGATAATTTTTTGACAGTAGAAGACCTCATACTTGAAAGGGAAATCAACTGTTTGTCTGGGTTAATTTGACATCTTATTTACTCTCTTTTGCAACTGTAGAGATATTTATACGGTCCATCAGTGCTGTGCAGACTGGTTCTGAGTAACAATGCTTTTTCCATGGGAAAGGTGGGATGGGTGCCTTCTGATACATCTTCACTATGTGCTTCTGTGGACCTTCCGTACAGTTAAGTGTGAAAGTTTCGTGTGTTGTTTACAGCAGTTAATGTACTTTGAAAAATTATTAAAGAAGCATTTTTTCCTTAAGTGATATCGGATCCCACTAATTACTCCTCTTGCTCTAACGTTCATCTACCTAGTAAAGCTGGAAAAAAAAAAAAAAGCAATAAATCAATTGCATGTTTGACCACTAATAGAAGATGCATGCCCTGGGTTTTGTGGAGAATGCTCCCTTGATGTAGCTAATAAAAGAAAATAAGTCACCATTAAAGGATTCTAAAAATAGTCTCTTACAGGCTCCCCTAGAATGCCAAACTGCTTTATTGTGCTGACTTAATTATGTTTTTATAAGAAGCAAGCCTTTGTTACATTACGACAGTAAAAAGTGGAGATAGCCTTCAAGAGAAAGTCTAGCATCCTCTTCATGGGAGAACGTATAGTATTTCCATGTTATCTAGGGAATTATTTTCAAAGAATTTATTTTCTCATTTTACTAAGTTCAGATATCACATTTTAGAAATAGTAATTCTTCTTAACATCATTCTGGATTTTCTTAGCAATATTTTACAGAACTGGAAATACTAATTGAGGTGTGCCTGTACTGCCTGCTCTAGTAGCTGAAGCTTCCCCACAGACGTTAAGAAAAATGTTTTAAGGATGTTGTTGTTAGATGTTTTGTCATTAGAGTAGGCAGGTTTTTACTTTGGATTTATGTTGAGCAGCTTTTTGATGGAAATAGGAAGTAAATTAAAATGCCCAAAGCATAATAAATATTATTTGAATTTAGTAGTTAAATAAAATAATAATAATGATTTAAAATGTACTGGTTGCCCAAAGGAAAGAAGTTTTTAGAAATGTCTGCTGTACTTAAAACTAAGGTTATGCATACATATACATATATATACACATATGCACATACACATACACACTTTTCTGGGGGGATATGTATATATCTGTAAGACAATACTGCATGTGGTAAGTCATGTTTATTTCCATTAAACATAGTCCACATCTGTATTTTAGAACTGGTTGATTTCAGCTTTTCACTTCTTTATTTTGTAATGCATTGTTGCAGGAAAAGCTTTTCAAGCAGAAACTTTTTTTCTGCTTGGTTTGGTGTCTTCGTTGAATCAGTAAGCAGAAAATATTTTAGGCAGCGTCAGAAAGAGTTACTGATTCCAAAACCTGGTGTAATGCCTCCACAGGATGTTCTCTATGCTTTTCCAGAAAAACGGGATCATAGAAAAGATAGATTGGGTGGAGCGTAGCATTCAAAAAGCGAATGGCGAGATCATTCTTAACATTCTGCCTTCCTTACTTTTAAAAATATCCTGCAGTGGACCTTCTGTATTCTTCCTCTGCTTTGTGTCTTGTTTCCTTATCTGTGCTCCTAGATTTTTTTTATTATTATTTTTTTTCCTCAATAACATACACTGGTTTCTCTGTAGTCTTTACTGTTCAATGTGTACGTTTGTGTTTCTATACATGTTCTCTTTATTATTTCTCTTTATTCTGCTTTTTCCTCTCCTTTGGACACTATCCCAGCCAGTGTTGCAGTGAGGTGCAGAAATGAAACAACACTCCAAAAGCGCAGGACAGCAGAAAGATTGCCTTTTATTTGCAATGGGTTGTACTACAATTATGCATCCCATAGTAAAGATCACTTTTATGCAATAATATGTTGTTACATTCAGTTTATGGTCCAGCATGATCCCCGATGGCTTTTTGAAGTACTGTTTCCTAATTGCTTGTTCCCCACGCTCTGTGTGTTCAGGTAATTGTTCCTGCTGCAACGAAGACCATCCCTTATTCAAATTCCTCGCATCATTTCTCCATGTTGGCAATATTGTTTTGAACTGAAGTCTTGTTCAGTTAAAACAGTTTTAATTTGCTTACTACTTTGCCTCTGCAAATTTAGTAAATGTGTACTCCATTTCACTGAGTTGTTATGCAAGTATTTAACAGTATCAGAAGCAGGACAGCCCCTGTGGAACACAACTCAGTACCTCCTCCTGGTTTGGTGTATAACTACTCTATGTTCAGCTTTCCAAACAGTTTCACATCTGTACAGTATTTGCTCCTTGTAACTTACTTATTTGCTGGTAGCTTATGAGAATGTCATGTGGGATGGTAAAAAAAAAAACTAGAGAGAAGATATATGGCAGTGGTTGGTCTTCATCCATCCGTGAGACCTGTTGCTACATTCCCAACGTAAATTACTCGGTATGTGACTTATTTGTGATACATCATAGATATTAGTTATTGTTTTGTTATTTTCTAAGCAGTTAAAAATTGATCATTTGTTCTTTTATTTTCCTAGGCTGAGTGGTCTATAAATCCTTTACTTTTTTTTTTTTTTTTTTTTTTTTTTTTTTTTTTTTTTTTCCAAATACAGATGCTACAGTTTCATCTTTTCATCTACCTAGAACTCATCTATCCTCCACTAATTCCTGGCGGCAAAGATACATCCTTTAATTTGATGCATTTTCTATTTTATTCCAGAGTTTGGCCTCCTGTTTCTGCAAACTGTATGATGTTTATTCACCCTGGGATTTTTTTGAAGCCAGTGAGTTCCCTTCAAGAGCACACCATTGGCATACAGATAGGAGGGATACATACTTTTTGAATTCTGCTTGCATCATTAGCTCAGAAGCACTGCACCTTCAGAAACACTCATGCCATGACCTGTTATGGCACCATACACGCTCAGCATCCTGTTATTACTACCTAACACCTATCACTTGCTATTACTGATGGAAGTATCAACAAATAACTTTGATTTTTTTTTTTCTGAATGTCAGAGGTACTAAATTAGGCCTATGTTTAGTAACAGTAAGCTAAAGGTAGTAGTAACTGCACTTTACAATTGACCTCAGAGATGAAAGCTAATGCAGAGAAAGCCATAAATATCTAGGTTTTCTTCATACTCTGCATATACTTTTATTTCTTTACTGAGTAGCAAGCCAACACATTCTTTGGTCTTTCTGTATTAATATTTGTGGAGTAATCTCATGTTATCCTAGGCAGTCCCTTGTCAGTCTCATCCTGGACTTGACCCTTTTCTGATTGCATCCTTATGTGCTGTGTTCCTTCAAAGTTGCCAGTAGCAATCAGACCTAATTTGCACTTTCTGTATTCTGCTTTATTGTATTTGAACTCAATGAAGAGCTCTTGAAATAGCATAGTTCATCTCTTACTGCATTGCCTGTTCTTCCCTTCGATCAAGGACAGAATTGCAAATTATCCCAATGTCATTTCCATAGGAAGAATACTAGTTCACCTGGAATTTTTCTGTTCAGTCTTTGAATTCCATAGAAAAAGGAAACCTATCTTCCTTTCTTTTTTATACCATTGAAGTCTGCCTACTTGATGGCCACTGTCTTTATCTCACTCTTAACCCCTCTTCTTAAGTTGCTGTCCAATCCAAATTTCCTGTGAAGCTATTTCCAGCTGATGAGGATAAAAATCTACAAGAATTGTGCACCCTTCTCCCCTTCTTTGTCTGCATACATTAGCCAGTGTGTGCCTCATGCTTTGGCAAGTTCTTGTGATTCTTTCTGGAAAAAAAAATGGTTCATTTGACCTTTCCTGATTTCATGATGTAGCAGCCCAGTGACACTGCTGCTGGTAGTACTTTGAAGCAAGTCTTTGCATCTCTGACATGTAGGTGGCTTGGGATTTTTTTGTTTGTCTGTTTTAGGGAGAGGGGATGTCCCTTTGGCCCGTTCCTTTTAAACAAATGTTTCTTTCTCCAGTAAAGTTAGAAGCTGTTGATTAGATGGATTTTCTGCACATGCAGACTTCCTGAGGAGTGCAGTGGGGCTCAGGGGCCCTGTTAATACCAGTGGATGTTGTATGTGTTTTGGCATAATGCCATGCAGTTGGGTGGCTCCATCCTTGCCTTCACAAGGGGGCTGGAGTTTCATGTGTCCTTGGCTCTGGGTGGCTTGACTAGATCTTCTTCAGAAGTGCTGGTGCCAGACACTAAGCTATAAATGGGGAAAAAAAAAAAAAGAAAAAAAAAAAAAAAAGAGTATTCTATTTATTCTTTATCTAGATTGTCGCATTTTGCTGCCTTCGAAGCTGTGAAACTGCTGTAAAAATTTGACCTACCCTGTTTTTATTTTTGCAGCTATGAAAGGTAACAGAACAACTTGTCAAAGGTGTCAGTAACATAGTGATGCACTGAGGATCACTAATAGTTACCCTACTAGTAAAAACCAACCGTGCCTCAGGCAGTTTTTTCATATGTATTTCTAAGGCTGATTTAAATGAAAATTCTTGTTTGCATTTTGTAATCTTTACCCTGTACAGTTAAAAAGTGCATGGAAAGCATAGAACTCATTAAATACCACACAGTTGGGCAGGGTACAAGAACCTAGGTGTACCACACTCCGTGTAAGCTGTGCAAAGGGAGTAGGGAAGCAGTCTGTCCTAATATATTTAATGGTGTGAGTTGTTTTACACTGCATTGTAACCATCAGTATGTCATTTTAATCAGGTAGGAAAAGGCTGTCTCTAAAATGAGACAGTCAGATTTTTTCATTGTTCAGAAGCTGTTCTCTAAGAGAATACAAGTGAGAGGTCCAGTTTAGACTAGCACTGATTACAATTTCAAGAGGGCTTTTGCCATAATTATATGGAACTCATCTCTCCTGAGCAAAGGAGAGCAAATCAGCTCTTGAAAATCAAATGGAAACATTATATATGGTTGCTTTTCTGTAAATCTTCTGTAAATCATACAAAATAATTTTACAATATTTAGAGTGGTTTTAATCAGAGGGAAAAAAATCCCTAATATTTATATGTCAAATATGTGATAGTGTTGGAAACAAACAAGAGGAAAATAAAGAATATTACTTATAATTAATTTGCCTTTCTGTTTGTCGGCTAATTTGTGCTTATCTGCAATACAGCAGATACCAATTTTCAAGCAAGGTGAACCTTGTGATGCCTTTTTTTTTTCCTTTTTTTTTAATATATATAGATATATATATATAGCCAGTCACCCAGGGTGAGGGTGAAGATGTTTTGGGATACCTGGGGATGATAGAGTGAGCTTCAAACTTTGTGGAGAAGCAGTGGGAGAACCACACTGACAGTACTTTGACATATGAGAAGCAACTGGTGGGATTGCATGTGATGAGAGGTGATAGAGGAGAACGAGATGGGAAGATGTGAAATGGTTGTAGGGCATTCCTGTGGCAGGCATTGTAGGAGATGTAGGGAAGTTTTGACATTGTTGTGGTGAAGTATGAGGGACATCTCTAGGGTATCAGGCTAGCTTTGGAAACTGAAGATCTCTTCTTTTTACCTGTTTAATTTCATTGATACAGTTGCATTATACATACCTTGAAGAAGAGGGAAAATTTTCACTCATAAATAAAAATCTTAAGTTAAAATGTGTGCATATATTGAAAATTTTCTCTCTGGTTTAAAGGCAAAATAGGCTGTGGTGAGTGATCAGGAAACCCAAGATGAACGTTGGATAACGTGCTGTAGCAAAGTCTTATCATCCTGTGCAGCCACTGCTAAATGTCTCCCTAGAGTATGTTTTTTCTGGTGGTTATCTATGTTGTATTAATATTTTACTGACAAGAAGGGACAAAAAGTCTTACAAGTGTACTGTAAGTAAAGCTCTAAGTATACTGGACACAGTTAACATCTGAATGGAGATCTCTGCCTAAAACACAATGATGTTACTTAGCCTTTGTGGTTTCCTCCATTTTCATTAATTTAGTAACAAAAGCATATATTAATCCTATTAAAAATATTAAATACATAATGTATAATTAAAATAGAAATAAACAAGTCTTAAAGTCTTATAATCTATTTGATATAAAATGTACATTATTTTCTGATATTTTTTACTGTGGTTTGGATTCACAGATTTTTTAACAGCTACTTTTTAAAATAAAGTTCAGGATTTAAGATAAAAACATACATTTAAGTGAAATAAATTCAAAATTTTTGTATTTCTTTCAGTATTTGAACTATTCTTTTCTTACTTGGTGGTGGTTTGTTCTTGTTTCTTTGTTTTGTTGGAATAAATGCTAAGGGTGATGATTTATTTTCTAATTGTATTGCTTTACTGTGCCTCCTTGGTACTTGGTTATACAGGAGATGATAGGATATGTTGTTCTTCCTATCTGTGGTATCTTTTACCACTTCAAAAAATGTTCTAAATCCCTCTCATCTTTATAGAAGTGATGGATATTGTACTTTTTACTTTTACAAATAGTTTGTATCTCCTTTTTATGTGTGAATCAGTGTTGCAAGAAAGCTTCTGGGGAGATGATGAGTGGAAAGAAGGTCCAAAATGTGTGCTTATAGGTGCTATGTTGGGGATTTCTTAGAAGTGACAATTTGTCTTGTTTCTCAGCCATATTATGTCTGAATATGTGAGGATGACAGATACAGAACGTGATCAGATAGATCAAGATGCTCAGATATTTATGAGGACATGTGCAGATGCCATCCATCAGCTGAGAACAGAAGGTAAACCGAGCAATTTCGAAATATTCTTTCTTAGTTACTGATAAAAGCTGAATATTACATGGTGTTGTGAGATCTGAAATGCTTTTTGGAAAGAGACTGCCCCTGGAATGCTTTTGGAAAGAGACTGTCCCTTTTATTTGCATCTCTGTAATCCTATTGACCGATTAGCACCATGCTTGGTTTTATTTAATGTAAGTGAAAGGATAAGCCTCAGCATAAAATTTTATTTGTTCAAGTACACTAATTAGCAAGTGTTTAAAAAAATCTTAAATACTTACTATTTAGTAGTAATTTAGCACTGGGGCATAGAGGCCTGAACCAAATTGAACCAAATCTCACTAAAGTTAATGAAAGTCAGTGGCTGTCTCTTTCTAGGTAGTCCACCTGTAAAGTTTTAAAGACATTCTCTTTCCATGTTTGAGATAATTACATCACTGTACAAAACGTAATAACATCTATATCATTACACTAACTCTTCAAATATTTTAATTAACTACAGACATTTTCTTGAGTCATTGAATATAGCCCTCAAAAATCTGAGCTCCAGCAAAAAAACAAAACTCAGCAATTCTTCAGAATATATTTTAATTGTAAAATATTGTGTGTATATGCATATATATTTTAAACAGATAATTTACTAGTATATCAAAAGACACAGTTTTCATTGTGACAAGTATTAACAATTTTGCTTTTCTTAATGGGACTACCATTGAAAAGAGTCCTGCTAAAGTAGGATAATTTTGACAGCTTGTGTATGAAATTGTACTTTTACAACACTTATTTCATGTAAGTTGAAGAGAGAACTTCTGTTTTATCATTTTTAAGTTGTCTTGTTGTATGCATATGTTTTACCAGTATACCAAAGATTTTCATCAACTTCTAAACATGCTCAGAGCATTACTCAGAATCACAAAAAGTGATTCATGGATGGGAACTTCATAGTGTCAAAACAAGAAATAAGTGAACACAACACTTATTGTGCTTGACACAACAGATCCCCAAGATTTCCATGTAGCAAGTGCTCTGGGAAATTTAAAGCGTTAGAAGTTCAACATGTTAAGCAAGTTAAACCTCTAGACCTGTTCTGTAGTGCTTAGCTTGATGACATCTATTCTTGTTTAGAAATTAAATTGATGTAATATGACTCAGTGGCATACGTAAAGAATGACAAACACTGTGTGATGCAAGTTGGTTTGAGGTTTTGTTTTCTTGTAATAATTTGCTGGTTTACAGAATGTATATTTAAATGTAGCAATGTTCACAATAGTTGTATATAACGTAGATAAAATGTTAATAGGCTCTTGGATATAACTTGTTTATGAACTGAAAATGCAAACTTGTGTGCAATTCAATAAAATGTTAAAAGATCTTGTATCTTTCTTTTTCATTTCAGCACACAAGGATGTCCAGTCTGCTCAGGTGAAAGAGCACAGAACAGCTGTCTTAGACTTCATTGAAGATTATTTAAAAAGTATGTAGTATTTTTTCTACAATACTGAGTGGTTAAAAATGAACATGTAACTATATTTTCCAAGAAAGATATCATGCTCTTCTAACCTGAAGTTTTATTTACTGATATCTTGAACAGGAGTGTGTAAGCTGTATTCTGAACAAAGAGCCATCCGAGTTAAGCGAGTGATAGATAAGAAGAGACTGTGAGTAGTGAGCTCTTGTTGTCAAAAAAAAAATAGTTTAACTCTGCCTTTCATTTGTAGGTTATTCAACAAAACCATTATTCATGTTTAGATTCTAAGGAGATTGGTTTAAATGGAAATCTGTAGCTGGATGAGGAACTTCCACTATCAGCAGGTGCATTTTATACTTCTGACATGTAAAGTTAATTCTGAAAATGGCAAAATGCCAATACAATGTTGTGTACAATTCATATACGTCAATGATCAAAGCACCAAATTAGTAAAAAGTGGGTTAATAAACCTAATGGACTTCTACGTGTACAACAAAATATTTTTGCATGTCCCATTAAGTAATATTCTACATAAAATAATTTAGAATTAAATTTTGCACATTGATAATATGTCTTAAGATGCTATTTAGGATACCATCTGCTTAAGTACAAGAGACATTCGCTTCTCTACTTCTCTCTCCCATTCTCATGGTCCCATTTTTTATCCCTCCTTCTTTAGACCACTGTTTCTGCTAAAGCAAGTGATTATGCTGTTAATAAATTCTGTTTGAGATGGTGGGGTTTCATAGCAACTAGAACACTGCTTGAAATCAAAATTTTATATGTAACTTCTGTAATTGAACCAAAAGAGCTTCTACTTCCTATTGTCATGGCATACATTCAAGCTGCTAAGCTTTCCATGTCTTCTAAATCTGCATTATTTGAATTCTAGCCTTAAGTTTCATGATGCATATTTTCATATAAAAATAACAAGTTTTAGAATATACACATCAATAGATATAGTACCTTTCCAAGATTTGATGCTGCTATATCAGTTTGGTGTTGAGCTTGATCATCTATTACATTGAAATTAGAGAGATGTTTTCAGAAGTCCATAAGTATATGTTATTCAGGGTGATTCAGCATGATTAAACATGACTGGATTCACTTAAATATATCCTCCTGAGACAAAAATAGAAGTATAAGTACAAGCAAACAAAATACCCCAGAGCAGATCTGAAATTTATTAGAAAGTCACGTGAGAAAAGTAAGATAGGAGTTACAAAAATACCAAGAGCCTGTAACTTTGTGGGAAAAAAAAAAAAAAAAAGGAAAAGAAAACATACAAAAACATACTGTGTGATATTTTTATCTGGCAAAAATACATAACCTTACTGATATTCTTCATATTAAGGAACTTTAAAGAAAGTTAGCGTGGTTTCTGCTGTGATATAGTTGGCTAACAAATACCAGCTATTTAGCTTGATGTACTCTTGTCATTGTTCCCATGTCAAATGCAAGGTTCAGGATTTCTCAGATGACTAAACAGATGAGACAAGTCAATCTGCTTTATACTAAGCATGAAACAATGAAAAAAAAAAAAAAAAAAGCTATTCCAGAAATTAGAATATCACTTATTTAATTGAGCAGTAAGGGCCTAAAAAATAACCCAGAAGATGCGGTCCTTTTGTGAATCATGGGAGGAATACGTCTTGGCCTCTTCTGTACGAATGTAAGAGCTAAAAAGCAGACATTGATCAGCTGGAGCCCGTATGCATTGCAGATGTGATGTAATGGATAAATTATCATTTAAATTAAAATTCAATTTAAATAAATCACAGGGCATAAACCAATCTTTATGATGACTTGAAGAAAAACTGTCTGTTTTCATGCTCCTTCAACTAGTTGATTTGTAATTTCCCCTAAGATTTCAGTAGATTTCAGCACTTTGTGATAATAGGAGTACGCTCCATCCCTTAAACGAACTAGGCGTTCTTTAAGTAGCAAATTCCAGGCATTTTGTTCATTTTTAATTGAAAACTTTCATACATTAGCATACTGTGGAAAGTAAGGACAATAAATAATGAAGGAATACATTTATTTAAAAGTAAATTAATCCTAGTGCAGGTCTTTTTTTCCTGCAATTTAGTCAGCATAAAGTATGTACTTCTTAAACAATTCTGAGAAGTTTGAAATAAAAATACATGTCATTATGTTTACTTTATGTAAACATTTATGTAAACATCCCAAGCTCTTCCAAAAATCACGTTACAATTTTCTTACGTAAGTTGTGTTTCTTATATAAGTTATGTTATATACTAATTCATATTTTTTGATTAAAAAATTCTGCCAATTACATAGGACTAATTCCATAGAATGAAATGTTGAGAAATAGAAACAAAACCAATTTTTCTATAAAGGTACTTGGTTGCAATTTTCAGTTTTTATGTTTATAGGTATTCATATTTATATTACATTTCCGATTTTAAACTAATTTTCCATTTGAATTTCTTGTGAGTTATGTATGCAGTTATTCAAATCAATAATAAAAGTTAACTTTTATTATTGGGTGATTGGTGTTTTATTAGTATCAGAAGTACTATTTGAACGGCATGGCCATCCAGATAAGTCTTTTTTTTTTTTTTTTTTTTTTTTCCCTTGGTATTAGGCAAATTTGCGACTCGGAAGAGGGGAGAATGAAAAGTTCTTTTGTGTAAAACTACACAAAGCCCAGTAGCAGAGTTTTTAGAACTAATAAATGTTCCCTGTTATTATTTTTTTCTTGTTTAAATAACATAGTCTGTCAGTGATGACTAATGCATTATATTCTGTTTTTCTCAGAATTTTCTAATTATTGGCTAGAATTTAGACACAATACAAAGAAGGAAAGGCACACAAAATGCAACACCTTCTGTTAAGCAGCAGGGGAAGATTGCAGATGATAATGAGATTAACTGTTGATTATATATGAGAGGGGAGGAAGTGATGAAGGTGGCACAGCAGGTGATTCAGCCCATTATTTTTTTGTTTTTTGTTTTTTTAGCTTCTCTATCAGCGTAATTGCCATCCATTTAACTGTCTACTATGTAGTGGTTATAGGATTCATTGTTGACAGCAGTGAACCACAAAGCTTACTGGAAAAAAATATTTAGTCACACATTTTAAACTTTTTTGGTGCCATAGTGAAAGATACTTGACAAGTACTGAGGTACTGAAATAATCACTGAACATGCTTCTCATTTTTTATATTGGTTTTCTATTGAAATTGCATACCAGGGAATATGTATCTGACCGTTGCATACAGTATTTATTTGCTTTGCTTCTAAATGGGCTATTGATTCTTTTGGCAGACAAGGTAAGGATCACTCCCATACAGGTTAAAGTATTCTTTATAGCTAGTTAATTATTATTATTATTATTATTATTATTATTATTATTATTAATAATAATAAAACTTGTTTCAGGAAAAAAAAAGTTGATTCTGTTGTATTTTCTTATTCTTCCCTTATGATAATTGATAATATAAACATGCAAATATTACCTGAAAAAATTAAATAGGTGAGTTGGCTGTTGCTACTAAAAAAATTCAGTATGACCAAAATGTTATATATTCCCATACTCCAGATTTTTTTTTCAAAATTCTTATCAACTCTGAACATGTAATGTATATTGGAATATAAATTATACAGTAATACTGTTCGTGCTTTCTTTGCTTTTCTAATAGTATTTCAGTAAAGGTAGCTAAGTACATTTTGTATATAGACTGCGAACTCTTTATTATGAAGTTTTCAAGACCAGGTTAAAGTGCAATGAATGCAAGTAATCTGTGGTTGTTCTTGTTTTAGAGAAATTCAGTTGCATTATATCAGTTAAATGAGAGAATCTTATGCTTCTAGTTCCAGACTTGAACCTGAGCAGAGCAACATTTCCAAATCACCTCTTTCTCCTGAAAAGAATTCACAGAATCCTTTAGATGATTCTGAAGAAAAACTTTCTTCTGAGGAAAGCAAAGGTAAGAATAAAGCATAATTATATTTTTGTTTTGTAGCAAGCCCTTTCTATTCAACAGTACTTCTTTCACATTACAAGGGCCTATTCCAAGAAGGGCTCTTCCTGGAACATGTACTTTTTCTATTCTCTTTTTCCCTGAGTTGATCAGGCTTGTGTGATGTACATTGTGGGACTGGGGAAGCAAAATCTTCAGCTTTGTGACGTTTCTTTCAACCAACCAGGTCTTCGGTCTTGATGGATTTCTTCATCCCTTCAATAAACTTTGTGTGAACTCTCTCCTTTTAATTTATTAATTTTGCACTATCCGTCTAGTTATATGTCTTCTGAAACCTGTCTGATCTTTCCATATCCTTTTCACTGATGGTAAGGAATAGGAAAGTAGCTTGATGGCTTTCTAGTAGTTTCTAGGAGTGTTTTCTGGTTTTTAAGCACAGAGACCTTCAGTTGGACACCCCTACAGTATCAACACAAAAGTAGAATATGTTCACAGCGGGGGATTTTAGTGGCTGGAAAGACACAATAGGTTTGGGTATGTTCTTCTCCACAGTCTTGAATCTTCTTGCTGGAAGGACTGCTGCTTCTATTTCAGCAGGCAGGAAATAGCCAGAAGTCTAAAGCAGCAACGCTGACCCCACGGTCATTTCAGCTGGTGCTGTTCTTGACAGAACTTGCTGATTGTGACCAGCTTCTGAGGCTGTGGATGTAAGTCCCTTCTTTCAGCCTTTTCTCAGAAAAAAGGCTGAAAAGCCTTTTTCCCTTGGTCTGTTTTGGGGTGTGTACACTCACGTACCTTCATTGCAGAGTGTCTAAGTACCACCATTGTGCAATAATTTCAGGTTTTGTACCAAAAGAGGTATCTTGTTTCTATGATTTCAGAATTGCTTTCTGTGGTGTGATTTCTCCCGCTCTGAAATCTGATTGTCTAGAGAAGTCTAAGACACAGTGTGATTACTCTGTTAAAATTATTCATGGAGGGAAGCAGAAACTGTGGAAAAATATAACATTACATTATTCTGCAAATCTGTTACTGCTTTTTACTTATTTATTAAAAGAGTGAAGTTTCTCTGGGTAGTGACTTGAGGGTTGTACAAAGGGTGGATTCATGTGAAGTGGGTACTCCATTTCTGAACAAGACTGATATTGAATTACCTTGCAATGTGCAAACCGTTTCATTTTCTGACACGGTATTGCTTATCTTCCAACCAGTTTGTACTTCTGCAGCCCTATTGATACGATTTTTTTTTTTTTCTGGAGACTGAATTTTCTGTAAGAAGTAAAGGTTTTGATTATGTGTCATTTCTAGTGCTTACTACATTTTTATATTTATGTCTTAAGTGATGCAGCACACAGGCACACAGATGAGTTTCACCTTAACACGTTATCAGTATTTCACAGCTGTGAGCTAGTGCCAACAGAAAAGCATCAGCCTTGTAGCATCTTCATAGCTCTTTGCTCTTGTTGTTGAATGTCTCCGCAATCTCTGAAAGTGTACACTCCAACCACATAAAGTGGCATCACAATTTTTAGCTCAGAAAACTGTGCCATGCCACGGGAAACACCATTCTTTGTTCTCCTTGGATGCAGTAAACCACTTGCAATAAACAGAAATGAAGCGTAGTTTACCGCACATTAATTTTGATTACTCCCATATTCACTCTTATTAGTTCATGCTTTAATTTTGTATGGGAAAGTAGCTAGACATAGGGGTTTGTAATGCAGTTCTTACAAGGGGATGCTGACTAGTCTTTGAGAACACTAAGAAAGTGGTATATCAAAATAAAACCTGTCTGAAATAGTTTGTAGATGCACACAATATGTGGTTCCTCATTTAAGTGTTGGTTGCTGCTGTTTATGGAAATCAGCCTTGTGACTTCACTGGTAGGTGGTTGTTGAAGCATGATAACATGAATGAGATGACTAGTAAACAAAAAGCTCGGTTTAAATCATATAGCCTTTGTAATTGTTTTTTTTTTGTTTGTTTTACAAGTAACTTCAAATTTTTAAGAAACTGGAGAAACAATTATGTAGAGAAATAAACTCTTTCATCCATAGGACATGGGTGTTTTAGATCATTCATGTCTATTTTATAGACATGAATGATCTAAAGGGATCTAAAGGAATGGGTGTTTTAGATCATTCATGTCTATAAAATAGACACGTCTATTTTATAGACATGAATGATCTAAAGATCATCATAAAGGTCATAAAGGTCATCAGAGTTTTTTGGTTTCCTTGCTTAAATATTGCAGCTGTAACGGTCTTCTGAGAGAGGTTTTGGTCCTGTCCTTGCCTTGAACATCATGACGGACAGCTGAATGTCCTACGTGGGGTGCTGAACCACAACTTGGGTTTTGTATGGTGTTTTGGCAGGTACCAAAGCAAAATGTGATTGCTTTTGAGACAAAGCATATGTTTACATTGGCATTATACTGGACATGCTTCGTGGTAGGAAAATAGTCTCTCTAGAGATTACTTTAATATGCTGACTGTATTTATTTGCATATTACAAATCTGACATTTAGTTTATGGAAATACATGTAAATAATGAGTAGCTTTTGAACCTGTCCACTAGCTTTGCAGCTGTCTCCTGTCAGTATGGAAAAAGGTTGAGATTATTTGATCTTTACTTTGTATCTCCATCATTCATTAATTACATCTATTTCTGCAAATTATATGTAGTTAGCTTTTTTTTTTTTCTTTGTCTGGCTTTTGCTGGATGAATTGTAGAAAAGCACTGCCAGCTCTACAAAAGCTGCAGAATAACTTTCGAAGTGGCCAGAAACGTACCATGGTGACAGGAGGAACTCTGGGGAGATGTGTGTTTCTCACTTATCTCTTGCTTGTATATGTGCTTATTAACAATCACATTGGATACAGGTGCTGTTTTTTAACAAAGCTGACAGTGTCTGAAAGTAATTGGTTCCTCTGGGATAAAATAGGAATACATCTTATTTCTTAGCTCCATAAACTAATTATCTTCTTTTCTTTGAATCCAGTAAATATGTCATTCTAGTTTCAATATAATGTAAATGTATTGATTATCTAAACAAATAACTTTGTGTCTCTGTGAAACAGATTGGAAATACTAATGATGTCCAGTGGAAAACGTTGAGTTGAATTCTTTCTAAATAATATTTAGAAATGCTCTTGTTTTTCTTCCTTACTACTTGTAAGAAAGAGCAGATTTTATTTATTTAATTATTCATTTTAAAGACTGTATGCCTTACCCATAGCCCTCATTTATAACATTATCACTGTTTGGTTTGACATTGTCATCCTGGTTTGGTTGGTGGGAATCGAATATACATGTGTAAAGGAGATGCACGCAACAATACTCTTACTTATTTTTCAAGAGTTTTCACAAATATTCTAATGAAGAATAAAAGGGGAGAAATTCTTCTTAGAATACTTTTAATATATTTGTTCATAAATAGGACTACCCCATTCAGGGGCTTCCCAATAGAAGATCAGAATGATGATGCATCAGTGCTGCTTATGCAATTGAAAAAAAATGTAGGTTTAGAAAATTATAGTAAAGCAAATAAAAATACACTTAAAAATGCCGTAAAAACAAAAACAACACATGAACAACTGGGATAAAGTCTGAAGTCTCTCAGGAAGTCTGAAATCTATGAAAGAGTCTATAAAATCTATAAAATGCACTAAACCTTAGTGTATTTTAATTTGCAGCGTGCATCTGATAAGTCAAAGCAGTTCAGCTTGGAATCTGTTCAGTGTTGGTACAAATATCTCTCTATTTTGGGTTTTGTATAAATGCCACAGCCAGTGGGGAAGAAGGCCTTCTCAAGTTTGCAGCATTATCATTAGGATTTTAAGCACTGATGCTAGAACAGCTTCAGAAACAGTAGGTTCCTGCTGTACAGTTTCTTTTCTTTCCTATTCTAACTTCTTAGTCTATAATTAGAAGTATATAATTAAGCCTAAAAATAAATCTTCTAGAGGGAAAAATATCCTAGAAATAGCCATTCAAGATGTTTTATGCCCAACTCCTGCTAAGATTTATGCAGATGGTTAGCTTTAATCAAAGGGAAAGTGCTGTTGAAATCAATGGAGCAGCTACGATGCGGCAAGTTTGTGGGTTCAGATCTGACTCCTGTTACATGAAGGAGGACCCCTTGCACAGAGTGCTGTAGGATATGCATTGTGTTATGCAGTTTGAACAGTGTTTGTCCAACAAACTTAGCTCAAAAAATCTATGAGAGTCTGTGCTTACTTTCTGAGGAATGAGGAGCTGGTGGTTCTGTCAAATCTCAGTGGAAGATAATAGCCTTGCGTACAGGCTGTCATTTTGAAAATTGTGTGTTCTTGTTACAATTCAAATGTGATTGTATTTTCTGCCCTAACAAGTCTTAGTGTGTTGTGAGTTATTTTACGTGTTTTGCTGTCAATATTTTAGTGCAACTTCTCATAGTTCACATAATTAAACGTGTATACCTCTGTCCCAGTTCAGGAGTTAAAGGTTATTGGTGTAATCTTGTGCTGTAACTATATGGTGAATCTTGGTTAGTAGGAAATGAGACATTAACGATTTCATTGGAATTCTGAAATCATGAAAAATGTTTTTTACTTCACCGTTCGGTGCCCTGCATTGTCTCAAGCTTTTGGTGGTTCTTGTACAGACAGGAGTCTGCCTGATGCTCAGTCTAACCTTGGATTGTGGGGAGATGGCAAAGGTGAAGATGAACTGTCACCTGAGGAAATACAAATGGTAAGTGTATCTTTAGCATTACTGGCCATTTTATTATATTTTCTGCTGTATCCATTTGTATCCAAATTCACCCAAGTTCATTTACAACTTCCATTTTATGCAGAATATTGCCACGACAAGATATGCCTTTATACATGGCTTCCTGGTTCTTCTGGGAGCTGCTAATATATAAAGTCGCAAAATATTTGCATGCAGCCATGACATTAATACCAACTATTTTCTCAGCAATTGGAAGTGCCCTTTGAAAGAGAAAATATTTTTTAAAAAATATAATTATGAAATGCTTTCTTAGTCAGGAGACAGTGGAAGTGAAGGCAGCATCGGGAATGCATTAAAAAATTATGAACAATAAAGATTTTGTGAGTGGCTGTTTTTGACTTGGACTACTTCTAGTACACAAATAGCTGTATTTCATTTTATTCTTCTTTTTTAGGTTGATCAAAATCACATTGATTTTATTAGAAGGAATAACTACAGGCTTTCAGTCACAGCAGAACCTCATGTATTTTTAGCTTTGCTGTATATCCCCCACTATCAGCAGTTTTATGTATTGTTTGTTCCAATTCTGTTTGCAATTGAACTGATATGCTACAAAGTTTGACATAAGTGATTGCTGACAACCTGTTAGGCTTTTTGATGTTCCTACAATTTCTTGTTTTGAATGTGGCTCCAGATTCTCTTTGTATTAGCACACGTTGTATTGTTTCATATAAAGAAAGAAAAACTTCTTACAAGTAGCCAGTGGCCATAGAGTTTTCAACATGGTGTGCTGCAGCACAGGGCTGCTGCATCATGAATATCTGAGGCTTCCTTGGCAATGATTAGAGATATTCCCAAACAGAGCAAGCATCACTTCCCGTCAGAGATGAGTAAGTTGCATATAATTATGGTATGGTTTTGGTTTGTCAAAGAGAAAAGGCTCTTCAGAGGCTGCTCCTGATGTTATCACATTGTTCTTGAGCACCAGTCTGAAATCAGAAGGCTTATTCCTGCTTTGTGTTTTCTCTCTAAACAGAATTTGTCACATACCTTTGTTTTTCTGTGTTCAGGGACCACATTATTAGCCCCCTTGGTGTAAGCTTCCAGAGGATCAGGAGGTAACAAGCATCAGAGGTGATAACTCTGAAAGTGCTTGCTAATAACTGACTTCTAAATGTTAGGCTGCATTTTGTGAGCCTCGCGCTCTAGTAAGTTTTAAGTGTGCTACAGCCTTTGCCGCGGTTCTTTGGGAATGAATGCATTTCTTTCTTTGGGAATGACTGCATCCCTTTATCCTTTTTAGAGTAAGGCCCAGCACACCTCACGACTTACGTGAGTTGTTAGATCTGTGAGTTTTGTTCTATTTCTGTTATTGAGTGAAGGAAGATAACCTGGAGATAACCTGGGACTTTTTCTTTTTTTTTTTTTTTTTTTTCTTCCCTGGAATAAGTTCTCTTTATTGTCTCGTGAAGTGGAATGGTTCCATGCCAAAGTAACACAAAAATCTACGTTTATAGTTTAATACTTGGAGATTCAGGAGCCCAGAAGTCCTTCAGTCCTGAACTGGTTATTGCAAGGCATTTGCCCAGCTCTTTCTAGGGGAAAACCATTAGACAAAAAATGCATTATTAATCGTTGTCCTTTCAGACCTCTCCCATGCTATGGTTTGTGTTATTATTTTTTACTATGGTTTCTATGATTCTTCTTATAGTGAGCATAAATCTATGATTCTGGCAGTTATGAAGAAATACAGAATACATTTTCACCTCTGCTGAAAGCTAACAAGCATCGGTTGCTTCCATGTTATTATACCTTGGAAGGAGTATACTTTGATTAAGACTTAAAAAAGAAGTGAGTCAGCATTCATGGCACTGTTAATATAGATAGTTTTTCTTTCTCCACCAGTAAGTTGCCAAGTAGGAAGCGAGCTGCTTGATTCTAGTTATAGTTAATGACATTGATGGAGGTAATTTCTTGTCAGGTAATTTTTTACAGTTGGATTGGATTGCATATATTGGGGTTGCTGCAGTGTAAATCAGGAGTTGTATATACATATGTGTGCACAACAGGTTTTCAAATGTAAACTTTGCTAGTAATATGTTGATACTCAAAGCTGAGCAAGCCATTATTCTGCTCTGTGGACCTAAAAAGATTTTTTTTTTAATTTTTTAGGGTTTAGGAACACTATAGTTTGCAAAGACTAGGGATGTATGTAGTGACTATTCCGCAGCAAGACTGCTTTCAGTGTATTTTCAAGTTATAGCTACGTGTTGACCTTTATTAGTAGAAGTTGGATACTGTGTAACCTTGCTCCTAATGGACTTCAATGCCACTGGAAGCCATTATTCTAATTTTTGTGTAAATTTGGATCCAAGGTGTAAATTATAGGTGTAACTGGGACATAATTTGAGTACTTGAAAGTGCACTGATTTTATTCATTGCTTAAGTAAATACTTCCTAGTAATATGCAATACTTAATGACTTTATTGTGCTTTTAATGCAGGAATTTAAGGGTCTTTAGGAACTTTTAGTGAACCTTTACAGCTTTCGGAAATTGTGCCGCTAAAAGGACTAATTATTTATCCTCTGCATTATGTTTGCTGTTACTGAGAAGTTAATTTCTACTTTTTAAACATTTGATTTGCAAAGAGTGGACCAACTCCATTTAAGTTACTAAAAGAAACCCTAGCAGTTCTCAGAAGAGGGTAGGTTAAAGTGTAAGAAACTGCTGTATTGATTTTTAAATTGGAATGCGTTGCGTCAAATTGTACCGAACAATTCTTACTCATGGTTCCGTGATCCTTCCTGTGGATAAAATAATGAATTAAAGCACTACCATGTTGTTACAGCAGCAACTTATTTCAGTATTCTACCCAAAGAGTTCTTTACATCAGTCGCAGGCTGTTGTGTGATTTGCACAGTAAATTTCACTCTATAACTCTGTGCACAGGTACGTGAATGTTTTCATAGTTGTTGTGAGCGTATGTCTTGTGGTTGTGTAGGGTGGGGAAAATGTGGTTCTGCTGTATGAGCTGTGAAAATCTACAGCTTTCTGACTTTTTATCTTGTTTTTTTTGTCTTTAGTTCAGGTATAGTACATTTCATGATTTATCTCATGGGATAACAAAACAGAACTGTGATTCTTTCAATGCATTAGGCTTTGAGAAATGTCTTAAGCAGTCACTTTATATCTTGGTAGCAGAATATGTCACTGCCATAAAAAAGGCTTCTTTAACAAGCCATAAATCGTTGAGCTGTACTGATTGCTAGAGCTTGCTGTATGTTCACATCATGTAAATCCCTTTGTGACACATGATAGGTGATGTGTCCTTCTGTTCTCACCTCTTGTTCACTTGGCTGTGTCACCACATCTTGCTGCTGTCGGAGCCGTGCCGTCCCTCAGCCCTAATTTCAAATTGCAAAGGCTATTTAGCACTTTAAAAAGCAATCTGTGCCAGTGAAGGATTTCAAATATCAAAGGGTTTTTTAAATAGTACTTTCTCAAGTGGATTTGTGCTATTTGTAAGGGATTAAAAGCATTCACTGTTTCTTTATTGAAAATTTGCCTCCTAAATTAATTATCATCTCAATTCTGCTAAGACAGCAGAATAGGGATTTTTTTTATGCTGAATATTTGTGGAGAAATACTTATTTGTACAGAAGTCAGGAAACCAATTACAGCTTGGTGGCTCCACATAGTCACTTGATGTCTGTGCAGTCAGCTCCGTGCTAAAGCTCATGGATCCATTTTATTGCCCCGTTCCTTGGCTTTGTTCTGAAGTGAATCCCCTAAAACCAGAGACTTACAGCGGGGTCAACGTAAAGGAGTGGTGAGACACCATTAACCACGTGCTGCTGTGCAGCACGTATCACTGCATTAGTATTTTAACAAATGCTCTGCTCTGTAGAGATGCCACAGACAGCAGTGATAATGACACTCCAGAGTACCGTAACACCGGTACTTTTGTATTTAGCAGAACCATTGAATCTTTAGGGTGGGCATCAGTGGGGCTTCAGAGAACTGTGCATTATGTTCCTCGCTGTCCCACACCAGTCCCACGGGGCTGGGCTCCTGCCTTGAGGACTCGGCCCCACAGTGGAAGTTACGGTGCATGATAGCATCAGGGATCTTGGACTTTCTTTAGTTCTTTAACCAAGAAAAGCAAGCTGTTCTTGACAACCAGGCAGCTAGTGAACCTCTAGTACAGAAAGGTGTATTTTAAAAGAAATAGGAAAAACTTTTTTATTATTATTATTATTATGTAGACTGCCTGCTAGAAGACTAAACCATTTTCTCAGAGACTGTTACCCTGTTAAAACAGGTGTCATTTCACACTCACCAGTAACAAATTTCTGTTTTTTAACCATAACCGTGTTCCCCTAGGTCACGCAGCTCTACCTGTAGTTTGCGGTCAGTAAGGAGTCAGGTAGTGCTTCTCTGAGGGCCTGGTGGGACTGAAGCGAGATGAGAAATGTTACAGCATGAAGCATGGGACACAGCAGAGATGGTGTGGGTTGTGAGAAGGAGGGGATGAAGGTGATGGGTATGACAGGTGGCTTGCCTTTTTTCTTTTTTTTCCCCTCTTTTCTGTTACTCTGTGGCAGTTTAGAAGTCCTTCTCAGCTCCTGCTGTCAGCTCTCCCTTGGTTCAGCTGTACCGTGTGCTCCTGTGGTGAGATTCAGTTTACTGATTTAGTAGAAAACTCAGGAAAAAAGTGGTCAGGGAGCTAAAATGTCATCCCATGAAACCAGACGAGCAGCAGCTTGTGTACAGGACTGTGTACTCGGGGAGAGATAGGAGCAAGACAAATCCTTCCACGGCTCCTCTAGGTCTTCCGCTGTACCCCAAGTGGAATCAGAACATCCTGAGCTGGAAGGGACCCATGAGGACCATTGAGTCCAACTCTTGTACACTTATCTTTTTCTTTCTCTCTGTAGGTATTATGAAAGTATTAGATATGGCAGAATATTTTTGATCATTTAACAGAATGCGTAAATCATCATGTGGAACAACATGTACAAGGAGGTGAACAAGCTGTACAAGGAAGATCTTAAAAGAATCGGGCTAGAGATGCTGATGAAATGATTGGGGCAGGGAGGATGTCACAATAGTGGCGTCCCCCAGGGCTCGGTGCTGGGGCCGGTCCTCTTTAATATCTTCATTGATGATCTGGACGAGGGCATTGAGTGCACCCTCAGTAAGTTTGCAGATGACACCAAGCTATGCATGTGTGTCGATCTGCTTGAGGGTAGGAAAGCTCTGCAGGAGGATCTGGATAGGCTGCACCGATGGGCTGAGGTCAACTGCATGAAGTTCAACAAGGCCAAGTGCCGGGTCCTGCACCTGGGGCGCAATAACCCCAAGCAGAGCTACAGGCTGAGAGAGGAATGGTTGGAGAGCTGCCAGGCAGAGAAGGACCTGGGAGTGATGGTGGATAGTCGGCTGAATATGAGCCAGCAGTGTGCTCAGGTGGCCAAGAAGGCCAACGGCATCCTGGCTTGTATCAGGAACAGTGTGACCAGCAGGGCTAGGGAGGTGATCGTCCCCCTGTACTCGGTTCTGGTGAGGCCGCACCTCGAGTACTGTGTTCAGTTTTGGGCCCCTCGCTACAAGAAGGACATTGAGGTGCTTGAGCGGGTGCAGAGAAGGGCGACGAAGCTGGTGAGGGGCCTGGAGAACAAGTCCTATGAGGAGCGGCTGAGGGAGCTGGGCTTGTTCAGCCTGGAGAAGAGGAGGCTCAGGGGCGACCTTATCGCTCTCTATAGGTACCTCAAGGGAGGCTGTAGCGAGGTGGGGGTTGGTCTGTTCTCCCACGTGCCTGGTGACAGGACGAGGGGGAATGGGCTTAAGTTGCGCCAGGGGAGTTTTAGATTGGATGTTAGGAAGAACTTATTTACTGAAAGGGTTGTTAGACACTGGAACAGGCTGCCCAGGGAAGTGGTGGAGTCACCATCCCTGGAAGTCTTTAAAAGACGTTTAGATGTAGAGCTTAGGGATATGGTTTAGTGGGGACTGTTAGCATTAGGTAGAGGTTGGACTCGATGATCTTGAGGTTTCTTCCAACCTAGAAATTCTGTGATTCTGTAATATATAGTCACCAAACATAGCAGTCTAATAACAGTAAATTAGTTACTCCTAGAGATTGGCTCTGTGAAGTAAGCTGTGGGTCAGATGACCTGTATGAACTAGCCACCAATTTACATGTTGCATCCTAATGATGAACCGCGTTGTTACTTAAATTACCTTGAAATATTAGGTACTTCATTTTTAGCTACTTCAGTATTACTGTTCTAAAAGCTCATTTGCCTTCCAGTTATGCAGCACTACCCCCTTTGTTATTGTTAATTCTCTGCGATTCAGACATTATTTTTTCTTCTCCTTCCTTCATTTTTTTTTTCAAAAGATAACAGATCCTTTCAAATACTTACTGTCTTCTCTGGGCATCAAGACATTTTCTTGCAAGTTCAAGCGTTGGGCCTTTGCTCAGGTGGTGAGCAATTACTACTGCACAGACTGGAAACAGGGTCTGATCTGTAAGCAGTGCTGCTCTGCTGCTGTTTTCATCTCTGACAATGCACTGCTTTGTCCCAAGAAGGATAATGAGACCTCGCAAGGTGACTGAGAGGAATGCTGCCTGTATACTGCTAATGAAATTGTAACTTGATTGAATTACACCGAAATCCAGAAGTGTTATGTAGTCTAGTTTGAAATAAGTAGATTAACTGCATTAGAACTGGGCTTGCTGTCTTGCACAGTGCCAGTGTCACATCCTTTGGATTTTTAATCCTGTTTTCTGGTATTCAGGCTGCTGCATATATCACTCAGGATTTAGAAATGAGGCTTGTCAGAGGCACGTAGTGGGTAATAATTTCAGGATAAACGTATCCTGGGTGCTACTTCTGTGCAGTGGCAGAGACAGGGCTTTCCTAGCTTTGTGAGGAACGTGCAAATACCACACATGTCCAACTGGTACTGAGCTTTTGCTTGTGGGGAATTAATTGGTAGAATACCTTGACTAACCTTCCCCACTGTCCAACCAGAAGGGTAGTTGTGACCCCTTCAGGACAAGGTACTCTGTTGGCAGGAACCTTTTGGCAGGGGCAGGAGGCAGCGATCTGAGCGCATTGCCCACACCTGAGAGCCTCGGGAGTTGGGAGCAGCACACTGTGGGGCTCGTTCCTGTGTCTGGCTGGCAAGGTGGCAGGATCGAGCTCACTGATTTAGGCACCTGGAAATGATCGAGCTCATTGATTTAGGCACCCACCTTAGAATGTGGTAATGGGTCCTGTTTAAAATACAGCCCTTACAATGCTGCTTCCAACTAACTGTTATGATGTGATGCCTTTCTTAGATGTATTCTAGCAGCGTATCTAAAGCAAATCTTGTCACCGTACTTGCTGCACCATAGTTCGTTCCACATTGAATCCCAAATGATCTGACAGGGAAGTATATCTAGAAAATCAAAGCTTGTTTTCCTGTATGAGGTTTTGTGTTTGTGCTCGCACATTTGAAAAATGTAGTGCCAAAATTGTAGTTCTAAATGAAAGAGGCTGGCTGGAATAAATCAAGCCAATGCATTGGTAAAGTACGAAGTAGTAGACATCAAAATATTTCATATTACAGCAAAATCTGCAAGCTGTTAACTTTGTGCCATGGGTAGAACATGAATAAAGTGAATGATGGTGTAAAGGTGTCACATGCTATGAGAGCTTTCCCCACTCAAATTTTTAAAATAAGAAAGGACAAAATTCATCCTCTACATTTTTGCTTAGTGCAGAGAACTAGAGCAAAATCTGCAAATTATTTTGGGGTTTGGTTCATAATGGGAAGATAATTGACAAGTGTTAGAATGATAACACTATGATGTTAATGATAAATATGATGAATGATAAATGTGCAGGCTCATATTGTTCACTGAAGCTAATGGTAGTCATCCTTGGAGATCTTTGTAAAGGAAGGTGAAGGTTGCTTTGCTGGGGCTGAGGGCTGAGGAAAGTTCACTAAGTCCAAGCTTGTGAACTCTAACAAGACTTTTTTTTTTCCCCTCTCTTGCAGTTTGAACAGGAGAACCAGAGGCTTGTTGGAGAAATGAACAATCTGTTTGATGAAGTCAGGTACCATTTTCCATTTATTGCCAGGTTGCTGCATGTGCTGGTCCCGTAATCAGGATAACATCCACGCATTTGTTGCTGGGCACCTTGCTGCAGGAATTGTAACGGTGTGGTGGAGGGGGAGACAAAACAGGAATGCCCAATTCCATGTAAAACCTGGAAATTAACTGTAGGGGTGTACACGGAGTTGTGTTCCCGTAGTGCAGACATCCCACCTTACCGCCACATAAGACTGCTAACAGAGCCATGCCTGCTGAACAGCCTGCTGGGTTGAACAGGTTGGAGGGTCTAAAGCTGTAGCAGTGAGAAATGCTTGCAGAAGTTTCTAATGGAGTATTTCTGTTCTTTGCCAAGACAAATTGAAGGAAAAGTGGTAGAAATCTCCAGATTGCAAGAGATATTCACTGAAAAAGTCTTGCAACAGGTTAGTGTAATTTAATGCTTGAAGGTTTTCCTGGGGGTGTTTTGGTCTTGGTTCTGTGCAAGATGTAAACATGAGAGTAACGAACTTTGGCACAAATGTGAAGGGAAAGTTTGTTTTGGTTTGTTTGTTTTTTTTTCCAAAAGCAAAATCAAGATGGTAATTACTACCATTACGTATCAGTGTATACTGGGAATGGAAAGTGCTGTGTGTTACAGTGATCCCTCTGTCTCAAAATTAGTGTTCTACTAACTGTATTATTTAATAGCTTATTTTCTGTAAATGGTAGCACCTCTTCCAGGACAGCCAACAAAAATAAGGCCAGATTTGATGCTGGCTAAACAGGAGACTTCCTATTGATCTTAGTGGCCTCGGTTCAGGCTCATAACAACACATTAAAAAAATTGCAACTTAATTGCCTCTATGTCTTTGCATCATTGAAGAAAGTATAAATAAAGCTAAGATGTTAATAATACCAGATTTTATTTTATATTTGAGTTCTGCTTGTTCCCAAAATCCTTACAGATGTTTTTTTCTAAACGTTGTCACTGTTTCTCTTTTTTTTTTTTTTTTTAAACAGGAAACTGATATTGACAATATCCATCAATTAGTTGTGGGTGCAACGGAGAATATCAAAGAAGGCAATGAAGACATAAGAGAGGTAATGTCTAAGCTGTGTTTTTCAATTCATTTCTTTCTCCTGAATTTCAGTTTTGCCCAAGTGTTACTGTAAACAGCATGTAAAAGTTAATGCATGATACTGTGTGTATTGGGGAATCAGGACATGATTTCAAAAAAATTGTGAATGCACTTAGCTAATTTACACATTTCACTCTGCTTGTCTTGCTAACCATGATCTGAAACTAAATGAGTCTGCAGAAATCTGCTTGGCCCTACCTATTTTTAAACGTGAAGGTTGTGCGGTATGCATTTAAGCTCATCTGAAATTTTGTGGGGTTTTCTGTTTGTTTTGTTTTTAATTAAAAAAAAATAATCAGAAGACAATTCTGCAATTGCTGAAACTGGAGTTAAACGCTAAGCATTACCAGAAGAGTCTCTTTACCATGCGGAAGGCATCTCATGCACCTAGTAAACAAATCTGTCCCGTTATCCTACTAATTAGAATGAGATGATGCTTTCCTTCAGGAGCTGCGATTTCAATAAAAACTGAGTTCCCAAATGAGCCTCTGGAGTAATTGGCTCAGTTCTTTCTTTTTTTTTTTTTCCTCCTGAAAGCACATTGAATATGTAATTCAAGGTTGAGTTTAGCTACTGCTCAGCTAGTCTGAAAAGTGCCTCAAACATGCATTAGCAAGCGTAACTTAGGTGCTTAAAATTTCTGATTTGGGAACTTATTTCCACATTTCTTGGAGTAGAGTAGGGAAGATTTAGAGTATTATTTTCAGCAGCTGTCCAAGAGATATGGTGGTATGGCAGATCATGGGGAAGATGTGAGGGAGTTTTCAGTTCTGATGCTGTTTTTGTTGTTGTTTTTTAAGGACTTAAATCAGTAGATTTAGTAATACTTAGCATACACTTAACCATGCCTATGTGTGACTCTTAAGCACTTGACATTAAATAGGACACTGGAAGGGTAGAGACAGGTCAACAGATTGTCCCAGTGTTCATAGAAAAAGTTGGCATTCATGAGATGGCATGAACTTACATTATTTTTGCTTTTGTTTTCATATTTGTAGGTGGAAATAAATTTCCCAAACCATGCTGAGAAACGGTAGAAAAAGTTCATTAAAAAATTAACTCTCATTAATGTTTATATCACATGAAGAGTTCCATGTAAAAATCTGGAAAATGAGAGAGAAAAGCAGGTTTCCTCCTTTCTGTCAGTCTGAATTTTGGGAAGGAGAATCCTAGAAAAATATTTGCTGCATTTTGCTGTAGTTGTTCCTTGCTCTACTTGCTTTGAGGGTGAAATACTTGACAGTCCTAAAGCAATCTCTAGAAATAGCTGTTGTCAGTTTCTTTGTGTTGATTTTTATTTATTTTTTAAATCACAAGAGATTTATTAGAGTGATATTAGACTGATTAATCACAGAGCTTCACTTTTGGAACTTAACCTTTAAGCATGTACGCATTTTGACGTAGTTCTTCACGTTTTGGATGTTTTTCTATTACCTGGGATCTGGATTTATTTTCTTAAATCACCAACTTCAACATTTTGTGAGAAGCTATAGTGTGATAAATCTAAAGTGGTACAACCAGCCTGACTTTTATTCACCTGAAAGTAATGGCAGCTTTGTTTTTTGTTCCGAAGCCACTAACAGTCATCATGGGTTGTCTTTTTTGGAAATATGTACTGTACTTTTTACTGGTGAGAGTAATCAAGATAATCTTTTCCTTACAGGCCATCAAAAACAATGCTGGATTTAGAGTATGGATCCTCTTTTTCCTTGTGATGTGTTCATTTTCCTTGCTTTTCCTGGACTGGTATGATAATTAAAAAAATGAAATTGTCTACATGCTTTGTAAAACTTTTGACATTTTTTCCTATGGAATGGGGGTATATACATACCTGTATATTTTATGCATTTTTTTTTGTGCTGCTGTGATGGAAATATTTTCCAACAAATAAGCACATGCATATGTCCATTGCTGCAGAGGGAGACAATAGCATTCATTTTATCAAATGTGAAAGAACACTGAATCCTACACACTTCAACTTTTGAAAGAGCTGGTAAGAAAGCTACAAGCTGGAGCAGAGCTAAAGGGGTAAACATTGATAAGTAAATAAAAAGTGATTATTGTCAGTGACCTACGCCTATGGTACTTGAAGTCCAGCTCTCAGTGCGCAGAACAGGTTGAGAGAAAATTGTTGTTGTGCAGAAGCATCTACACTGTTTCAGGCTTTTATTTAATCACACCACTTCAGTACACAGTGATCATTTTGCAGATGTATGACCTCTACTTCTAATCCTTGACAACTACTTTAGAGATCAAGATGATTTAATAATAATTAAAAGAAAAAAAAAAAAAGCTAAAGAGCTTTACTTGAGGGTGCAAAGAGATAATAACAATGCCGATTGTGCAGTGAAATGGAGGTTCTGAGACATCAGAACAAAGCCAAAGGACAGACAATATTAAAGGCAAACTTCAATGTACTAAAAGTGGGAGCAATTTGGTATCCAAAAAAGGGGTCTCAAAACCAACTGTGGCTAAGAATCAATAAACTTCCTCTCGTTAAGTCAGATGGAAAAACTGCTCTTGACTTAATTGCAAAGCAATCAGCGTTCTACATCCTACAGCTTGGTATTTTTTAATGTCATGAGAGCAGTAAGTTCTTTCTCATCAGTATTTACTTGTGCATTGAAGCCGTTTATTGTGCTATATTTAAGGGGAGGAAGATGTATCATGAATCATTTCCATGTAGGACAGTCTTGGGAAAGAGATCTTTTTTATCTTGTAAAATCTGAATGGCCTCTGTAAAAAATATTGTGATAAATGTGTTTTGCTATCTCTCTTCTGACTTGTGTGTACCTATACATTATATGCAACAAGCTGTATCATTCTTTACTCTGCACAGAGTGAAAATGTCAAAAGTTACAGATTGCATCCAATAAAGCCGATGCCTACTAGAAAATAAAAACATGGTAGTTTTGAGTATCTGAATATGTGGCCTGTGGTTTTGAAATGCAAAGAAAAATTTGGCACATAACTTATTGCTTTTTATGCATTCCACATACCAGGACTTAAAAATTCTTTTACAGGTATTACTTGCTTACTTCACATCAAATCTATAGAATTAAGTAATAATGGTTATTTTTACTGTATTGGTTAAAAAAAAGTTACTGATAATTAAATTCTACTGGAGAAGAGTAAAAGTGTAGCTGACTGTTTGTTCTGCTATAGATCTTGACGGTTTCCCTTTGTTTCTGTATGATCTCTACAGAAAACAAACTTTTGACATGTCCACTAGAAGTTGTTGCATTTAAGTAAGGTTACTTGCTTACCCAGATGCTTCACACCCTTGTCTGTTAAATTAATTATGTCTTCTTTTGTAATATACTTAAGATTTATAATAAAAATGAAAACATGGTTTCACACAAAGAATAGATAAGTTTGTAATTACAATGGAACTTTAACGTGCATCCACAATACTATGATCTTCTACATCTTTTCCCATCCCAAGCCATACATAAACAGTTCTACTCTTCACTCAAGTTTCACATGTAGCTTTCAGACAGCCAGTTGTGTTATCTAAGATGCTACTGTTTCACTTGTGATGCTTTCTGTTTTAAAAAGCATTGAACTGCAAACCATACATAAACTGAAAGCTCTAATTTATAAAAAGGGAAAAAGTTAATGTCATAAAAGAGAAAATTTAGACATATTACTCCCCCGTTGTATCCAACAAATTACATAGCGGACTACATCTACTGTGAACAGGCTTTCTACCGCTTAAGTATGATCAAAAGATGGCATTTCTCTTTTGAACATCCTTAACCATATATTTACTTTTTTACACTATCCTCACCATCCATCACTAGAATTGTCTGTGGTTCTCCGTAGTGCCTATCTAGTTTGTGTTTCAGTGCATATCCTTACCAAGATGCTAAAGCCACAGTGGAAATGCAGTTAAATCCTGTTGACAGCAATAATAAAACATTGAGCATGCCTTGTTGCAGAGAACTTCATTATCACTTACAAATAAATAACAGTAAAGAAAATGTAAGAAAAATGCTACCTGACAGTTTTTTTTTTCTTTTCTCCATACAAGTCATTACATTATGCCCTTGATATCAGTGCTGATTATCACTTTTGCTTGAGCCAAAACTAAATACTAAATATAGCTCTCAGCTAAACAAGAGATCACTCTAGTTATGGCTGTGGTGTTTCAGTTTGCAAAATGACTAACAATAAAAAATTAATAAATAAAGTATCAGTTCAGACAACAGAACACATGATTTAAGGTCCAAGCCCTGAAAATCCAGTGAAGAAATCTGTCAGTATCCAATAAACTGCAAGAACATATCTAACAGTTGTTTGTTTTTTTTTTTTTAAACATTGAAAATGGTGTCAAAGCTCTAAAGCAATGCTGATATGCATCTTGTTTTATGCCCATGAATGTTCTGCAGCAAGTTTTTGTTTTGTTTTGTTTTTGCAAAGCAGTATCAGCAAACAGAAGCAATTGCACCATAAACATGAGTAACCTCTAAATTATCCATAATTATATTTAATGAAAAGTTCCTTAAAGTCCCTTAGTTACCTTCAAATGACATAGTGTTAATAATTAGCTTATCATACTAAGCTGATTTCTCAGCGGCTTCAGTCTCCTGTTCAGATAATTTCTCTTCTGACAGTACTGTCATCCATGGGGACACTGAGCGCGTGATGGTTTGTTTGGCCAGATTGTAGTGGTTTATGACTGTGTAAAATTTCCCTCGAGCACTGGAGTCTTGTTCAGAGTAGTAGTTTTCCAACCCAGCTGGAATGCACTGATTATTCTGAAAAGAAAATCCATCACTTAGATTACAGATACAACCTCATACACACTGAACATATCAAAGTATTTTCTTTTCCCTCCAGTCTAAGCAAGCTTTTACTTTGGGCAAGTCAAGGTGCAACACACAGCAATTACTACTACAGTGTCATCCTACTGCAGTCAGAATGTTCTTCCTTGTAATCCTTAGCCTACACCTGCATTTGCCAGACAGGCAAATCTGTGTCTGTTTTCCAGAATAATTAACAGTTAAGAAACATGCATGCCCCAAATTAATTTTTAAAAGTACTCAGTCTCTTGTTCCAGCTCTTTTCTTCTCTACCTAGTCCCACCTGGTCAATCTACAATTACAGATACCTGCATTCTCACATTGCAGTGTTTCAGGCACCTTAATAGAATTTGTTTTCAATCTGTGGGGAAGAGCTTACTATAAATATAGGGGTGCCAAGGCATGACCAGTTTTACAGCCTAGTAATACACAGAGGGAAAACATTGTGGGCAGCCCTGTTGATGTGCAGATGTACATATACACATGATTCTGTGATTCTAATACTTCACTCTTCATTTTCAGAAAGATACAGTCAGCATCAAGCTTTTAAAGTCTATCTTTAGCTGTGGAACTGCATTATTTAGTTTCCCAAAAGTTTAAGAGCACTACACAGAAACTGCAAGATGCTCAGAGCTTTTGAAAATGAAATACCTGACTTAGTTAAATACCAAGTAGGATCCAAACTCGGATGTCATCTTAAAAAACAAGTGGATGTGCCCGTACAGTGCATCTCACAACCCTCCTGTGATGATGCAGTAAAAGCCTATGAAGCAGCAAGTTGCACTGAAGGAAAAAAAATGACTGGGACATATCCTGCTGACCACTGGGTTTTGCTCCAGAAGGGCACAGGTCTCTCCACAGGTCCTTTGCCACATCTGCCAGTCCAAGCAGTCTGAACAACACCTCAGAGACCTGGGCAGTCATCTGTGCAACTGAGCTGACCCTCTAAAATCTGTGAGTACCTGCAGCACTCATATCAGCTTAAGGAAAAGTCCTCTCTTTTCAAACGATACAAGCTGTTTGATCTTCCTTCTCCCAGTAATGAAGATTAAAATTTCTAATACTGCAGGACAGCAATTTTTACCAGTGCTGCTGTTCTCATAGAACTTGGCAAGGAAAACTTAATAGTAGAAATTTATGAGCACAAAAAAATTGTCACAACCAGATGCTATCTCACATGTACACAATTACTTTGGGGTTGAACTCCTGTCAACCCCTCTTCTTTTTCTTCTAGTCAGAAAAAAAAAAAAAAAAAAAAAAAAAAAAGCAGCATAAAAGTAAATCATTAGCAACTGTTTCAAATGTTTTAAACCATATAGCACAAAATGGCTGGGGGAAAGATCCAGCCATCTTGGCTTAAAATAAATTCTGCCTCCTAAAAATGTTGGGGTGAATAAAGCATCAAAATGTATGAAAGAAAAAAGCAAGACCTGCTAAAACAATAGGCTACAGGTAGTCTTTAAACCTACTTGGCCCCAGTGAATGTGATCTTGGGGCAGATTTGACTGCTGAAGGAAGACTTGCTATCACAAGATCAGTAGCCCTCCCAGGGAATTAGCAGCTCATCAGTTCTACCCAGCTTGCATGCTGGAAGCTTAGATGCATGCCAGATACAACGGCATCCAAAGTTACCACATCCAGCCAGGTTTGGTTTGTTTTCTTTTTCACAGAGCAGCCAGGGCAAATCTTGCCCCAAAGCTTTATTGGAACTAGCACTACAAAGCAGACAGGGCTTAACCCCAGCTAAACAGAGACTTGTGGCCAGGCAGCACTGTTTAACTCACAGAGGTTTCCCTGCCATAATCACCAGCCTCATCCAAGTGTCAGTTCCAAGTCTGGGACCTAAGTTTGAAGAGCACAGAGGACAGCTCTGGAACTGAGCTGCTTGGTATGCGTGTTCACCTGCATCAGCCGTGCCATCTTCTGGAAGCATTATCCAAGCTTCATCTGGGATAACTGACACGACTTCTGATGTGATAAAATGACTAAGAAGCACTCAGACACAGACCTCTTTGTAGTGATTATTTCACCCAGTCACTGGATGTAGTCACAATTCTAAATATTTAAAATGGGGGAAGGAACACAATCCATTGATCTAATTAGATCTGCCAAGGAAATTCAAGCAAATGCAATATAATTATTAGTGCTGAAGACAAGCCAAGATTACTGCCAGTCTAAAATAATGCCACAGAATCTTTTACTGCTTAAAGGAGCAATTAGCTTTTTAACAGGCCAAAATGACTCAGTAATGTTATTTTTTGTAGTCACAAACGCCCAACAGCTGACAGAAGAGCCTAAAGAAATACCCATCAGAGTTTCCATCCTGACTGAATTTTTGCTCAGGATTTCAGGCTTCTGGAAAAAACGGGCAAAAACTCCCTTTTTACTTGCTGTTCCTTGTGTACTGCCCATGGATAACCTCTCTGCTCAGCATCTCATCAAGGCAGGCAGGGCAGCACCCAGAGCTCCTGAGCTGTGGAAACTGGTGCCAGTTCGCATTGTGCCACCTGCTGTAACCTTCAGCCTACGCAGAACATTTCTACCTGTTTTGTTTCATTGGATTCCAAGTGAGAGAACTAGTAAGAAAGGGCACGAGGAGAAACCAGGATGCTCCAGCATAACTTGTCAGTCTCACATTTCTTTCATATCCCTTTTATTTCAGAAGTTAGTTACAGGTTAAGGCCTTTGATACCAGAGCAAATCCTGATTGCCAGCCTGTGTGTGGCTCTATGAAGATGACTCCTTCTGTTCCCCTGACACAAGGACTCCAGTGGTACCAACACTTCACTTCAAAATAGTATCTTCTGTCCTATTAACTTTGCTGGGTCAGTAATTCCAGCCTTAATAGATGATGGTGTTATCTTTAATACACGGAAATTACTTTCTCGTACTGTCCATGAGTCTGACAGAACACAGGTGCCTTGGCAATGGAAGCTGAAGAGTAACAGATGCAGTACGGAGCACACTGAAGCCCTGGAGAAATTCCTCCAGGATACGAGCTGTGGTGAGTCTCACCATGAGCCAGCAAGGAGAGCTTCAGAGGAGCAATCTGCACAACAGGGCTGTGCCTGCGTCAGCTTCAGCAAGCACAAATTTGCAGCTCAGGCTGTTTAAGACTGCTATGCAGAGGAAAACGAGCGGCTTTTTAATTACACCTTCAAGCTCTGGATGTGTAGGACAGCAAAAAGGTTGAAAACACCGAAACCTTTGGAACTGCTCCGTGTATGACAGCATCAAAGTGAATTTGACTCAGGGCTGCAGTCGCTCAGGCTTTACTCAGAGATTCCCATGACACCAGGCTTCCTGAGGCAGGACACATTTGCCCTTAACAAGCAAATCACATCAGCATCAAAAGCCTGGTGACATCCAGGTCAGAGAATATTGCTGAGTTCACCTGAAGCACAAAGCCCGTCCACAGAGAGACTGGTCACAAGGTGAACACAACTGGCACAGACTTCTCCTTCATCTCTCTTAGGACATCTGTGCCAAGCTACGCCATGATATGTTACAGACTCTCCCCAAAAAGATGCACAGGCAACAAGTAAAAATTTCTGTCTGCATCGCTAGTTCCAGGCCTCATGCCATTTGGTTCCACGGTTATCCTGTACAGAAAACTTAAGAAGTAGATGATAAAAGATGCTGTGCCTCCTGGCATTATGCCATCAAGCACCTAGGAAACAGCCTCTACAAAACCCAGCACCGGAAGAGCAATAGCAACGCAGCCCTGTGTATGTGCTGCTCCCTAAAAGCAAAGCATCAGGCACAGGATGCTCTGCCTAACGTGTGTTTCAAACACGGGGTCCTAAGAAGAGAAACCTGATCAGATTCTTTTCACACACTGTGCAGCCAAAATAAAGCTCAGAAACTGTTCTCCTCTTACATGTCTTTGACACTAGAAAGAACAGGTAAGAAGCCAGAATGCTGCAATTCGAAGGAAGGGATGGCACGGTATGAAAGGACGCAGAAGAAGCAGGCTGTTACTAGAATTGTGACAGGAGCACACAACTGGCCATTCCCATCGAGTCAGGATCACATCAGAGTAGGCTCCGTAAGAACACACAGTCCGTGTTCCAAATTGCTAAAAGCCAAGAGTAAGCTTAGAAAAAAAAGGCTAGCACCCCTCGAGACATGGGCATAGAGAGGTTTCAGAACTTGTCTGAGACAACACAAAAAAGAAAACAAGCAGAAGGAAGAGCTGTATCTCCTGAGCTACAGCCAGCTGTTCTAACCATGGTCTCTTTTGCCCTTGAACCGAGGGAAAAACGAATGGTTGGAGTTAAGTTAACCTACTACAGCACCACTGCTTATACCTTTGGACTGGATTCTTGTAAAATATTTATGTGCCTACAGTGACAGAATCAAAAGTCCTGAACAGGACTGGCAAGAGCGCCGAGGCAGTCATTCTTTCTTACATCATTTTGAAAATCCCATCAGATCCCCTTTATATTATTTAAGACTAAATAGTCTTAAAAAATTAGAGGGAAGAATGCCATCATCACTGCTGCTTTTCTTAACTAATTACAGCCACGTTCAACCCTGCTAAATTTACAGCTGAGAGAAATCAATACTACCTTTCTGACTTCCAGCCCAGGTCAGAGCTGAAGAGCCAGCACTGCCATCTTGTAAGAATTAAGTGAGCCCCTGCCTCCCTTTCAGTTAGCGCAAGTATTTTTTCCAATAAATGTGTTTTTCCTTTTTTGGCACCACTTTTGGCCTGTGGCAGTAGGGCTGGGAGGTCACTGTTCGAGAACAAGAAGTTCTTTCTATAAAAATAACCCTAAGGTAACTCTGCTACTCTTAATGAGACCATCACTTTAGCCTGTCTTTGACATATATTCCAGTGTCCATTTTTTTTTCCTCCAGGTTTTTAGATTTATCATTCTCTTCTTTCTTATGACAAATGAATTTGGAGGAACATGCAACAGCAATAAGTGGTGTATGACCCAATAAATGAGTGTTTTGCTCCAAGAGCTGCAGATGAAGGAGGTCTGCAGGATACTGGTGTTGGCACTGTTGATGTATTTTCAAGGTTTAGAGCATTAGCAAAAATAACAAGAACGTGAAAGTTGTGTGGTAGTCACAATCTCTATTACAAATTAAGCAGAAAGAAATATAGCTAAAGGCACACTAGCCTCTGAAAATAACCACAAGTTTCTATACAACACAGGATGACTTAATCAAGGCTATGCAGAAAACAGCACAGGGAACATCACACACTCTCCCGCTTTTCCGTAGTGTCTACAGCACTTACCTTGAAAACAAATCCTTCTGGACAGGTATGATCATACTTGTAAACCTTGTAGACTACCAGAAATACAACACATGTTAAGAACGCAAGGGCGAAAAGGACCAGCACAGTTACCTGGAAAGAAAACCGAAACATGCTCACGTTAGTAATGCACTGCTCATTGTATCGCTGTTCGTTACCGCAGGCAGCAGAAGCTAGCTACAAATGCACTTTGCAGTAAAATCAGAAAATAAAAACAGCTACTTAATTGTTGAGGGAAATCTGGGAAATAACACACATGTGCTTCTACCTCCTGCTTCTCCCTGAAAAAAGCCGATGGTATGGTCAGTGCCCCATTGCCTATACTGCAAGGCTTTTTGGGTTGCTTCTCTTCAGCGTACACTTGAGGCCAGAAGGACACATTGAGGTGGTGGCTCGTGTCTGCTGCTTTTTCAGGATTTGGATGATGTAAGTGTAAATCTAGTTTATGTCAGCTGATGAGCATGTTGGTTTCCCCTGTACCTGTCCAAGAATAGAGTCAGATGACAGTAAGTTAGCGCAGGTGTCATCCAAATGATACAAAGGTGACTCTGGCAGGGCAAGGAGAAAGCAATGGCTGCCCCCTCTTGTTAGGAGAAGAGTTTGTTGTACCTGCTGTAGATGTTTCTGCTTCTACAGCACTCACAGAGGAGCCTAGGAATCTACACATCACAGACTGCATTGCATGGCACTGACTTTCACTGTCTCTCTAAGTGCCTCCCTGGTCTCAAATCTATGTTGGAGCAAAAATAAGAGGTGCCTTAAATTAAATCTGAAATTGGTGTCACTATGAAGCTAATCTTTCCCAGGATTAAACTCTGGGGGAATGTCCCAGACATGGGGTTTTTACTATTCTAAACCTTCTAATGACACATAAATGAGTAGCTCCTGGAGATTACAGGAAGAGGAGAGTAAGTGGTTGAGCTTTTTTTTTTTTTTTTTTTTTTTTGAAAGTTAGGGCAAAGCCAGCATGTCCTGCAGCCTAAGAAAGTAATAAACTTTTAAAGTTAAAGATTAATCGATTAAAATAGCATGTAGTATGATCTAAATGTTAAGGAAAGACAAGCAAACCAGCTATATACACCTCCTAAAAAGAGGACGTAAGGACATTTGGGTCAATCACACAAACAAAAATAATCTGGTACTTCAGAAAGCAACCAAAAAAAATTGTAGCTTTGCCTCTCAGAAAAATAAACCAACCAACCACACGCTCCCGTTATGATAAAGCCCAGAACTAACAGGATTTGCAACACTGCAAACTGTGTGTGGCAGAAGACTGGGATGCTGAAGGACTTAGATGAACTTCTAGGGACTTAGGAAGCCAACTTCATGATGGACACACAACAGCGCGTGCTAAATTTCCTGGCTGGAACAAGGCTGGGGAGTACAGTGTGCTGCTCAAGCCAAAGATTCTTCATAGAGAGAAAATTAAAAAAAATAATATAAAAAAAAAAAAAAGATGACCAGAGGAGAGGGCAGGGGGAACTGCAGATCAAAAGGTAAATTAGCAGAAGAAATGTAAATCAGAGCAAAGGACCTTTCTGGTTCAGAGTAACACCTTCAGCTTCCCAGAACTGTCACTGGGTTGGAAAAAAAAAAATAAAAAAATTGTATTCTTAATCACCTTCAGAAAACCTCACGTTGACATCAATTTTCAAATCCAATTACTCTTCCCCAGGTTTATTGCTCGTTTGCATACACAAAGGTTAGCTCTGCCTTGCCAATCTCGTACTTTCAGCTCAAGTGTCCCATGTCTCAGGATGTCACTGATGAATCCCAAAGGGCATCTTCCCTCCTGGTTATCTTCTGTGGCCCAGGTCAGTAACCACCACCATAACCTCTCCTCCTCACACCTCCCAGCCCAGCAAAGCCGTGGCCTACCTTGGCCTGTCTCGTGTGTGGTAAGGCCTTTTTCCTTTTGTTTTCTCCAGTTTTTTGCAGCTCCTTCCTGTGTATCCCCAGCTACCCCACCCACAAACATGTACACGGTCCTTCACCCTCTGGCCTGGCCCAAACTTTGAATCCCATCTTCCAGAGTCTTTCCCTCCCCACAGCTGTAATAAGCCTTATCCTCTGTTCTCCCCCAAGAATCCTCCTTGCACTCCAAGCTCTAGAAAAACGGACCTTCCTCCCCTTAGCTCGCAGTTTCCACAAAAGGGCCATGGGACCACGGCTTTCTTTTTCCCAGCTGGGCAGCACGGGGAGATGAGGAACCACAAAGGAGGGAGCAATCTTTATGCAAACAAACAGCTCTACAGCACCCTCATGGCCCAGTCCCCAGGTTTGGGGTCACTCACCTCCCACCCCTACAATCCACTGGCTCTAACTCTGTCCAATTTGCTCTGATAGTCACTGCTCTTTCCCTTAGAAAATAAGATAGAGAGGGAAAAGAGATACTAGAAAGTGTGGAAAGTAAACAAAATCCAGTTGGGATTATTGCAGAGGTTTCTGTGCCCTTCAGGATATATTCTACACAGCCTTCAAGAACATCTGCTCTAAGAGAAGAGGTCTAGGACATGGGACAGAGCAAGCAGGACAATTGCTGTGCTCTGGGTTGGTTCAGCTCAACTCCTCCTCAGACAGGAGTAAACAGTTCAAAATGCTTTGAAAAGCATTCTGAAATCTCAAAGCATGTTTAGCCACATTCTCTGCCCATCCTACTAGCAGGGAAGAGTAAAATCCTAACATTTTTCCCCAGTCGCAACCATTCTGGCATACAGATGAGGCCTCGGGAGCATACAGCAAAGCTAACAAGCTGTTTTGTAGTTTAGATCAGATATTGGACAATCTAAATATATTTATAATTCCACAATCATCGCACAATCTCCAAGGCTCTGGAGGTGTTTGGGAAGGTCAGTAAGTTTTCTGAAGGAGGCCAAAAGCCCAGTGTTGTGCAGGCTGGGGGATTCTGACAGTTCCAAAGCTGCTGGCTCAAGCCTTTGCCTGCTCCAGGGACCTACCCAGGGCTGGGTGCTCACTGCCTGCACATCACGTCCACCACAGCTCTTCCACGGCCACACAGCAAGCCCCTGGGAAGAGCTCTCAGGGCTCCTGCTTCATAACTCTCCCAGAACCTCTCCCGTTCACATACTGTACTTCCTAACGTTATTAATTTTGGTATTAGCATGTAAATTTTTTACTCTCATTATCTCCAATAATTTGCAATCACACTCCATTTGCAAATCCCTAATCAAGTAAGCTCTTGTCTCCTTCCTAGCAGAAGAGGAGCTCTCCTCTCCAACCATCCTTCAGGATATAAGTCACTTGTATTTAGGTAAAAGACAGCTGCACATGCAAGTGACAGATGGAAAGACATCCATCCCTGGATTCCAAGGTGATCCCAATCACCTGGTTATCCAATTTGCTTCTTTCTTATAAGCTGAAAATCCTTCTTTTCCTCCTAACAGCCATATTCCTTCCCTCTCACAACCCACCACTGATGGTCCTTAGATGCCCAGCTTCACTCCTGTCCCTCAGCCAGTCAGCCTCTTTGTCCTGCCAGTAACTCCCTCCCTGCCTCTCCTTCTGAGCCCTCTCCTTCCAGCTGCCTTGCAAAACCCTAGGCACACAAAGAGAGGGGACAACAAGCTGCTCTGCAGACCACAGGCCTGGCCAAAGCTGACTTCTCATTGCCTTCCTCCACAAAAAATGTGCAAACTCGCCCTCACCTTCCAGTCGAGGTAGGAGAGGATGCAATCCGTGTGCAGGCACCACTCTCTTTCCTACAGGGAATCCTTGCATCTCTTCTTGTGGCATCCAGCTGGCTGAGTGCAGGGCTTCATACAGTGGCAACAGAAGCCTTTTAACTACTCTGATCATTCACTACCACGTAGATCCAGCAGAACACCACAGTGTCTTGCGCCACACAGGTGACAGGCTTTAAAAATACTTTTTAAGAAATAACTAGAAGCTAGCACGAAAAACTTCTTTGAACTAGGAACCCAAAGTGTGGGTTTGTTTTCATTCCAGGAGTGTCCTTTAAGGTTAGTTTTAAGGGGAACTGGCAGCAGAACTAAGTGAACACAAAAGCTGACAAGATATTATGTATGTGGCAGCTTTTTGAATAGATTGCAAGTGAAGAGCAGAAGAAGGACAATGTCTAGCCAGAAGCCATTACAGTAATCGAAATGAGAGATGACTAATGAATGAACTAAGTGTACCCACAGCAAAAAACAAACAAAACCACAAAAAACCACACGCTACCTTCAGACTCTATGAGCATTTAGCCGAACAAATGAAACTCACAGGATCTGACAACTACGCTAACACGTAAACAGCCTGTGATAAGGCCCTACCATCAAGATCTGCTAAAGCTTCCCAGTCAGTGCATCCTGTTCTGCTGCAGCTGCGTAAGGCTGCAAGCTGTATTTTCTTCTATGCTTGGCTGCTGCAGTCTCCTCCCTCCCTTTGCTAGCATTTGTTGGGCTCCCTTTATAATCAAGCCAGAATGTTACAGCAAAATGCATCAATTGCACCAATTGTGCCTGCTTTGCCTCAGACCCTTTCCTGGCTCCCATCCTCCCTGAACAAATTACAAGCTACGTTTCAAGGCACGTACAGTTCTGTGTTGCTCCTCTTAGCTCTACCTCCTTTTGCTCTGCCTGTATCCCACTAAAGCCTTAGTGCCATCTTTTTATCCCATGCCCTAACCATCACACTTCTCTTCATGCATCCCCTTCTTGGCAGAAATTCTTGCATGAATCCATTCTTTCTGCACTTGTGTGCACTGCCTGCCTTCACACTTTTCCTTTCACCACACACCTGTCAGAAAGCACACAAACCCATCCAGGAGCACTCCTGTTATTATGGGAATTGGCACTAACAGCACATGCAGTGACTTTCACTGCTCTGTCACCAGCCCTTGGTCACATCTCAGCTCTATTCTACATCTACACCCTACCTATTTCACTTGGAGCCCCTTGGGAACGCAGCTTTCATTTCTGATTTGTCTGTAAAGTGCTAGGTACATCCTTGGTGTTAGCAGCAAACAAAAAGAGCAAAGACATACATTTACAGAGCACTCTTCATATCAAGTGAGTTACAAACAGTTCATGTTTTGCTCACCAGTGAAACACAGAGCCCCTTAAGATAAAATACAGCAACTCTGCACAACCATTTAGGACAGGAAATTAAGATCATTGCTATCCAATTTAAACTACAAGAGAATTTTAGGTAAGCAGACTGTAATTACAATAGATTGTGTCTGGCTACATACCACAGACGAAAATTCGTAAAACATCACATTGACTTCCCTGCAAATGGCCGTGACCTCCATTTCACCTCTCTCCACTAAAACCCTGCATCTCCTGCCACACGATGCCCTCTACCAGCATGTCAGAGAACACCAACACCAGCTCTCCGCTCCCCCTTACACTCCTGCGTTTTCTAAAATGATTTTCTTTGCTGTTACCTGGGCCTGTCCCTCGAAGTTTATGTGAAAAGATGTGTTTGAAGCAATGTATGTAAGGAATAAAGAATATTCCGTTTGAAGAAAATGGTATGGCTTCCCATACTTGTTATGGGGATATACATCCACCTGCAGTATGACTGGTGACACAAAAGGCAGCCAGGTGCCTCACTGCAGAATGGTGTTTCTAATATAACCTGTCACAGTTAGCTGTATGACTGGGATCTATCTATCTCAAAGAGGATGACAGCCTTGGGATAGACTGGAACAGAAAAAAGAAGTCAAAAGACTCCTTCTCTAACGGGCAAAGAGGAAGAGAGAACTGGCTTGGATGCTTACCTGGAGATGACTGGGAATAGCAGCACGAAAGGCAGCCAGATTCATGAAGGGAAAACTGCAAAGAAACTACAGACCCAGTGCTTCTTAGCAGCAACAGCACAAGACAACAGAGCAAGCCTGCAAGGGAGTTGATTAATGAAACCTGAGGGAGATACTGTTAGACAAAACCAGATTAACAAGGCAGTGGCCTCCTGAGCCTAAGCAGCACCGTGGCTGAACACAACTGCTCATGGCAGTGTTCCCATCATCTTCCATCACACAGGCACCACGGATCTGTTTGCTACCGACAGAGCTGAGGAAACAGTCCAAGACATCCTGTGTCCCTGACGTGAGAATCTCATTACCTTGCCTTACAAACCTGGAAGGGATTAGTGAAGCCAAGAGAAAGGCTGGAAAAGATCACACACCCTTTCTGTGATGTACAAAGTGTTGCATCTAGGGAGACCCAAAGCATCTTCTGCCACCAGTGTCCCTGCCACCAGGCTCTGCTCCAAGAAAAGGATTTCTAACAAGATATGAGTTGCTGCTAGGCATTACCCACTTTACTCAGATCTGCCAGCTCTGACCATACAAAAAATTCCTTTTAGCCAAAATTTAGCAGAAGGATTGTCAATGTCCTATCAGGGAATTATCAGAAATAAGAAAAAGGGAATAAAGACAGTTGCTATAGAGTGCATTTACATCAATAGTTTTAAACCAGCAGTTACACTGGAAGAAGAATCTCCTTTATTTGTCTTGCTCAAAGCGATAAAAGGAAAAATTCAGAGCCTGCCAAACTGTTATATCAGTGAGCAACTCTAATCGTGTAAGTAGTTCTGCTGAAGAAAAGAGAACTACACACGGCAGCAAGCACCTGTCATCCTTCCAGCACTAGCTGAGAGACCAAGAATTACTTGGGAAAGTGCTATCCCGCACAAGAATCGGCTGACATCTCAGGCATTTAGCAGAGTTTTAAGTGGAAGCAGAGACACAGAAACCAACAAGAAGTATTTTCCATGCCTCCAGTCAGTTTTTCAGTAAGAATCATCATCTGTATTACAAAGAACAACAGGTAAAAAAGTCTTGAGAAAGAAATGTGTTTTAAAAGATGTCCCTTCAAGACAGATCAATCATGGAATACTTTTTCTAATACATTTTTTCTATCTTAAAATAAGCAGGTGGAACTGTGAGAAGTCTTGATTCCTCTTCCATAACCTCGTGCTTGCTACTTGATAGTACGTGGCTTGCACCATATGGTCTTACCACAGAAAAAAGCTCCAGGCTCCGGCTCTGCAGTTAGATGTATGTACAGATGTCAAGGATAAAGTCTGAAGAATTGATTTGCCTTTGTACAGAACCAAATGGCTTAAGGCAAACCACAGCTTGGGTTTATTTAAGGGCTTGAAATTTATTGGGAAACAGAAAGGGTTGCTTTCAAAATACTTCTGAATGTTATTTATTGAGGTTTCCCCAAAGACAGAAAAGAAAAAAAATCTCATTCTTTGATAGACTGGACAATTTTTGAAATTGGTGTGCTTGTGCACAACTGTCAATTGTCAACTCTCAACAACGGGGGCCAGAACAGACATCTCACTAAAAAAAAAAACAAAAAAAAACAAGTGGAGTTTGTAAAAACACGGCTCCATCACTGGAGGCAAAGGTTTGGCTTTGGCTAACTGATACCATCAATTTTCTCCTGCTTCCTCCTACGTGCTGATTCATAAGACTCCTTTGAAATGACATTTCCAGCCATGTTGTTCTGTTCTGTATAGCAGACAATCTCGAGGAGAGAAAAATCTGCCTCATTCGAAGTGGCTTTCCAGATGTGAAGGGACAGCTCCCCACATTATTCTACGCTGTTCAAAGAACAAAAGAGAGACTTTTATTTCTCAATGAAAAATACACTCCCCAGTGAAAGTCCCATCTTCCTTGGAGTGGTTACTGCCATAAAGCTGAATTACAGCAACAGCATTCTCAGAATCAGGAGGTTCACAATCTCATGACAGATCCTGATTTGAATTCAGAACGTGACTTCAAGCAGGAAAATTATACTTGCAGTTTTCTTTGTAAACATTCTCAGCTCTGTTGTAATAACTGCGGTAATGTGGATTGAATGCAGAAAATACATTTTGTAATTGCATATTCACCCGGCTGCTAAAACACCAAATGATCTACATGACATATGTACACGCTGGAGTGGCTTCATTTGTTACAATATATAATTTCCCGAGAAGCACAGCATTCGATGTTCTGCACTGCTGAATCCCAAAAATGCAATCTGCTTTGTCCTTACTTAAGGACTACATCTTGGAATACACATGTGAAATATTAGTAAATATGACTGACTGCTTTTATTTTTAGCACAAGATTCGGGCTGTGTCTTGTAGCAAACTTATGCATCAGTGATGTACAGTATTAAAGTCATTAAAACAGCATCTGAAGCTCTTTTCATGAACAGAAGCCAAAGTCAGAGCCTCACCAGTTAAATAATGCATTTCATAATTATAGCAAATATTTAATTTTCAAACAAATATCCTTTTGCTCTCTCAGAATCAACAGCAGCAGTTAACATGATGGCTCACAATTAATAAGGACCCAGGAGAAAACCTCACACAATCAGTACTTTTCATCTCCATATTTATGAAATTTCATCAATTATTCATGAAATATTTACTACTGGGAGTGGTGAACATGACAGTCAGCCCTGCCGGAGAACCAGTCAGTCCTCTTTAAAATGATGCAAGCAGCATAATTCAATTCTTCAACTTTTAGGTAGAGATAAAGGGACATTTTTAGGTTCTGAATGTTCTGCATGAAACTCTTGTTTTTGACTACCTGAACCACAATTTTCCTAATTGATCAACCCCCACACCCTCCTTTAAAAGCTGACTTACAGCCACAGTGTGAATCATCCTGCAATTCCCAAGAGATACCAAATCTTCCTGAAATCTCTCTCTGATGCAGTAGTTACCTAGCAGCAAAACCTAGCAACCCTGTAGTATGAGATTAATCCCAGAGTGATCATCATAAAGTAATATCTAAGACATTTTACTTTAAGCACGCCATCCAAAGGTATATAAAAATGCAACATAAAAAAGCTCAGGCTTCTGACTGTTCAGCTATACAAATTAGAAAAGACTACCTAACAGCATGACAAGCTATTTATTTGATGTTCACTGAGGTCTTTCTTGTTCAACGGTCCCAAAAAAAGACAGAAAGAACCCAGATCTACAGAGAGACGTGTAAAACATTTAGATGCAACTAAGGTATTCAAAACCCTTCCTTATCTACAATTTAACGCTCAGAGATGAGATCCCTTAGACCCTACAGCTAGTGGCTAAGCACACAATTCTCCAGGCAGTGGTTCTGCTCAGTTGCTTAGAACCAAGGTCCTAGCAGGGTGCTCAAGCTAAACGAATTCTCCCTCTTTACGCCTACAAAGTAGTGGGCATTTTCAGATGACTTCAGTCCGAATAAGACACACACAAGACAGCCAAATGTGTCGTCATTGATCTGAGCTGTCCACCTGCACTTTAGCCAACAACACGGCATGCATTACCCTCACCTGAGAGGACAGGGATTACCCTCAAAAAGCAGCACTATGGTGTCAGGAGGAGAAAGATGAAACGTCAGTCAGAAGGTAGCATTTTCCCTGAGGGATGGGATGTCCTTGCTCCAAATCAGGTAACAGAAGAACTGGTTTCTTGTCCCGTCAGTAAGTCCCTCACGCAGCTCACTGGGAACCTACCAGCTTCTCTGTATGGCTGAAGACCCTACCAGGTGACCTGAGCTTAAAGGTTTGTCCCAGCAACACTGCAAAATTCCATTGCAAATGTAGCCTAAAGCTCCTAATGCCTCCTTGAACCTTCACTTTGCCTGTTTGTTTTGTGCACTCTGATTCCAGGGAGAGCTGTAGATACCTCTGAAGGAAGGTGTGGGCCTGGACAGGTTCAGAACAACAGGTCAGGCACAGTTCCTGTTGTTTTATTCTTCAAATTCTGTGCTTTACGCTCCTAATTACAGAACTGGAATATTTGGGTATGCCCTAAAACTCCCATCACACAGAGGGATGTCACATACATGCAATAGCAAGAGAAATAGACACCTTTACTGAAACCCTGCTTTGTTCCTCAGACTAAACTTAAGACTTTCCAAACATATTTGTAACTGGGCACCGAACAGTGTGGATGCCTGCTGTTTAAAAGTGCCTTGGCATCCTTGGGTAAGATGCTAGGTTAACAGGGCTAGAAAACTAGTCTTCTTCTTTAAGGGAACTGATAGGAAAGCAAGAGCTGAAGCACTCTTTCCTGCTTTGCTTTACTTGTACAGCACAAGAAAACCTGCCCTCCAGTGAGAAGGGGGGTAGATAATTCAATCCTTGCATCAGTTAAGCTCTCTGCTTTCCTCTGGGAGTACTCAGGGGAGTAATAAGGGTGTGGACACTAACGAGTAAATGCGAGTCAGATTCCTGCTGATCTGCCATCCTCCAGTAAGTCGTCACCAGGCTGTACGATACAATTGGACCAAGCAAAGAGCTCTGGTATACATCCTTAAGCTGCCAAGTCATGCATTTAACTATAAAAAAATACATAATGGACTATGACAGTGCTTTTAAGAGAATGGTTTGGCTACACAGAAAAATCATAAGCCAAAAAGAAAACATATACTCTTCTGGTTCTTGCCCTTCAACACTAACAGGGACTGCCCATGCCATGAGAGGTACCTGTATGCATCCACACACACCCTGGCCAGCCAAGTTCTGAAACGCTTCCTCTGAGAAAATTGCCTTCTGAATTCATCTGCTAGTGAGGGATTAGGACCAATAGTGCTGCAGGGTTTGCTTTTGCTTCTAATCACTAAATACTGAACTATTTTAACACTGAATTTCCTTTTCTCATTTCCAGCTCTACCCCTAACGGTCGCGCTGTTACAGCCAGCCAGTCTCAGCTACAATCAGCGATTGATTTTAAGCATATCTCGGAGCAAAACTGAGTCACCACCATCTTCAGATTGCACTGCTTACCTTAAATCTTTCTGAAACCCCTTCAGTGATGCTGATTGTGAACTCAGCTATTTTAGGAGTACGGAATTTTCCCTTCTTGCGATCAGGTTCATATTCTGTTTTCGTTTTGACCACAACCTTTGAAAATAAAAAATAAAATCAAAAATCAAAAAGCCATGTAGACAGTACCTTACTAGCACATCACCAGAATAAGGCTCATCACAGGAACCTTATTGACTCAATACTCCTCTTTTACATGCTTACAAGCACATCTAGCACAATATTTTTGTTGTTGTTCTTCTCACCCCATTTTGTGTAATTCTTCTATGGAAGATTAAGTTGTTAAGCATCTACTTAGTTCAAACCCAAATTGTGAAACTCCCCGCTTTGTATTGTCTGAAAACAGCCACCTCCATTTGCTTCAGGAGAGGCATGCTCTTTAGCCATGTTCTCTGATGGCAGGATTTTCAGTTTAAAGGTGATGACCCATCTAGTTGCAACTCAGTATGTGCCAGACAAAAGCTCTTCACACTGTGATTTTTAACATCTCAGATAACTTTTGAGTTATTAGCAGCAAGATGCACACAAACCCTTATGTGATAATGAGATTTCTTGATACACCCAAGGCTCTCTAATTTCAGTTTATTCCTTGCTATGAGCTATTGCCCTGAGCTACACAATTTAGGATCTTACCTGTATTCCTAAAATATTCATTACGTCAGTCATGTCTCTAGTACTCTCCTAGGCATTCTAATTGTACAGAATTTTCACAAACCTAACCTATTTGCCTCATTTTTGTCTTCTACAATTTCTCAGGATCTTTTTTTCAAAGTACCACACATGAAATAGGGTGCAGTTTATCACACTGACAGTGCTATTAAGATCCGGTCAATTATCTCTGTTGTTCCAAAGAACAAATATTGAGACTCTTTCAGATTTTTAGAATCAGACGCTATCTTTAGAGCAGCCCATGGCATCAGTGGCAACTACAACGTTCTGCTGTTAAGATCGTAACGCTTACAGGTATCCAGGTACTGAAATTAAAGCTTTGGGTTCTCCTCTCCTCATTTCCCTGAAATGGCATCTAGAATGAGTAACAGTAGCTAGACTCAGTACCACAAAGCTTACTAAATTCTTATACAGCAGTACACAGATATGTGCGGGACATAGGGAAATAGCTTAAACTATTTTCAGCTATAATAAGGTAATTGTAACTATGTAACTTTGCAATTGCCCAACAACATCATGGAAGTAAACCATTTGAAATGTCCTTTTAACATTACACTTCTTTTCTTCCCCCTTTATGTTGCATAATCTCAGGCAATTCAAATCACATTCAGCTGACACTGAACACAGAGTTCTATCTGCTTGGTTATATAATGTCTTCTTTTGTTTAACATACCTAAATATGAATTTAAATCAGTTCACCCATTTAATTTAGAAGCTGTCAAAACCATCAAATTCTCGTCGCTACAGTCACTATTGCTGAAGAAGTTATGCTTCACTGCCATGCTGGAGTCTTGTACGCGAGTAATAAGCACAGATACATGAAGTATGCACTCCTGTTCATTATATATGAGCATCTTCATACTTCAGAATTTGATCCATGTGTCAATCTTGACTTAATACTTCTGCCATTTTTCACATGAGTTGCTCTACTACTCCCTTTGTGTCTGTAGCAACCAGTGAAGACATCTACATGAATAACCACAGCCACAGAAGGAAGCCAGTAGGACGAATAAACGTGTCTTTATTTTTTTCCCCTCAGTGTTTGCAAAGGAAAGGAAAGCTATCATACAAATAGACAGTGGAAAGCGCAGAAGAGTCAATCAAATATTCCTTTATGTAAGTTCCAAGCCCAGGTGCATGTTTGGTTTTGTTCAAGGCAAACCTTGTAAAGGCAAGAGGAGTCCTGTGCGGTTCTAGTAGGTGCAACCAGGCTGGCACAGAACCTCCTGGGTTTGCCACAGAGGCTCCGCTCAGGTTAAACCTATTACCACAGACTTCTGCTTAACAGTGCAGTAATGTAACAAATTCCTCTGGATGTTGGTCTCAGTAATCGGTTATATCCAGTCACCAGTTGGCAGGCGTATCAGACACAGTAAGACTTGTTTTAAAGCCTTAGGGTGCAATTTTGTCCTCAGTTACAAGATTTACACCCATGTAACCAAGGACAGAAAATGGGCCCTAAGGCTCTGTAACAGCTGTTATGGCTTATTGTATTTATGCCTGCCAACTGGTCATCACCACACACAACACAATGATGTTGATAGGAATTAAAATTGAGGTCACAAATTTGTTTGTATTGCCTACAAGCAATACTCTACCAAGACATATTAAAAAAACTGAAGTGCTTTACCGCAATATAAGATTATGTGGGGTTTTTTTTGAGCTATAAGGAACGTATGCCTACCGGTTTACCTAGAAATGGAATTGCCAAAAATAAAAATCTGCATGAAGATATTACCATTTTCCAGTTAAATTTTGTATTTTTCAAAGGCCACAGAAGCTACAAAGTTTCTTTACCAGATACATACATGGAAAAATACCTAAATATCCTACTGAATATGATACTGAAAAACAAGATACTGAAATACCTGAAAAAAATATCTGTATGTCTCACCCACAGTAACCCTTACTGAAACATTTATTTTGAGTACATTTATTAAAATGTATTTATGGGCTACTACATCATCATCCTAAATCCTTAAAATTAAATCCCTAGTATTCAAACCATGTGATAAGGAATGCAGGATATATGCTTCCTTTCCAACTTGTGAGCTGCACCTCAAACTGTCCTCTTGCAGCCATGGAGCACCTAAACCACCTCTATTTTGAGGTATGGGGCCAAATCAGTTGCTAAGGAAAAACTCAGTGGCCTGTTCTCATTTCATTACTTCACGTTGTCTGCGGCTAGCAGGCAGGAAGTTCCTGCTGAGGCACAAAAGGAATATGGAAGTTCTCTCTGTGGCCGGTCTGCCTACGTACATCTTGCAGAGAGACAAAGCAGTGCTCTAGCCCCCATTAGGGGGGCTTTTTCTGAAACAAGAAAATTCACCTCATTCACAGAGAATGTTTAGTACCTCACAAATATTAAAAAGAAAGACATGGAGTAAGGAGGGATATGGCAATACAACAGAGAGAAGCTTGCATTTTCCTATTTATACATCTCATCCAGCAGCACTGAAATCCAAATACACTCATTGCTCACATTTCCCACTACTTTATAAATGCAAATCACCACTACTAGATTTTCATTAGCTTCGCTGTCAGTTTTTTTTTCCCCAGAGGGAACGTTCCCTAAAACACCCCGTATTTCTTGACATTTCTAAGCCGCTCGCTACACGTAACCTATTCTTTTGTTGTTTGCCCGAGATTTGGGTGTGATTCTCCAGGGTGGAAACTAAAGCCTACTGTACCTTGTCAGGAGGTGGGAACTGGAGCTGATTGACATCCAGGGGTGTGATCAGGGGGATGGTGTCAAATCCATCCTCCAGAAGGGGCTGCTTTGTGCTCTTCTCGCTGAAATTATTCCCCAGTTTCACCATTCTTCCAGGGAAGCAGGATTTTCTGCAAGCAGACACGCACACACACAACACGCAGAAACGCAAACCAGAGCGATTTGTCACAAAGTCGGGATGCACCAGACCCTTCCACAGCCCCCCGGAGAACCCAAAAACGTAAAATGTAAAAGAAATATTTTTATATATTTACGGGTTGAGCCGCGGCTTGAACAAACCAGGCGTTTTGTGAAGTAAAAACGACGAGCAACGTTAAGAAACATTAATAAAAAAGGCACCCACACGCCACCACACGTCAGCCTGCCCTCAGCGATGCTGCCCGCCCGGCCCCGGTGTGGCATCGCCCCTCAGCTCGGGCGGGCTCCGGGGCTGGCCCCGGCCCCTGCCCCTGCCCTCCCGCCTCCCCTCACGACGGACAGGGCCGGGGCCGTGGCCGGGGGACCCCCAAGAGCCGCCGTGCGGGCTGTCCGCCCCGCTCACCGCCGCGGCTGCCGGCCCTTCCTCGGCGGGCGGCGAGGCGTCGTTCCGCCGCGGCCCCGCGCTGCAATGGCGGAGCGGGCGGCTCGGCGGCAGCTCTCCCTCGGCGGGCAGAGAGCGAGAGAGGGAGGCTGCGGGGCCCTGGCGCAGCCGGGGCAGCTCCGGAGCAGCACAAAGGGGCCCCGCGGGGTGTGAGGCGGCTCCCCCCAGCCGGCTACTGGCGCAGCGGCAGCAGGTGGAGGACGAGGAGGAGGAGGAGGAGAAGGAGGCGGCGGGGGGGACGGGACGGGAGCGAAACGCGCCGCCCTCCGCGCTCCTCCCCTGGCGGAGCCGCGCGGCGCGGGGCGGCGGCTGCGGGCGGCGAGGGGGGCGACGGGGACGAAGGGGATGAGGGGGGAGATGGGGATGAAGAGGACGAGGGAGGAGACAGGGACGAAGGGGACGAGGGGCGCCGCCGCCCTGCGCCTCACAGCGGCTCCGGGCCCTGAGGTGGGGGCTGCCCAGCCCCTTTTCTGCCGGCTGCGCTTTTTTTTTTTTTTTTTTTTTCTGTCACAGGTCGGTTGGCTTTGTCCTTAAGCTGTCTCCTTTTTTTCCTCTCCTTTCCCTTTTTCTTTTTTTTTTTTTTTTTAATATTTATTTTATTTTTCCTTGCTTTCTTCTCCCCTAGTACACACAGGGAAAGGACAAAGGTGCTTTTCGGGTTGGTAAAATCGGATTTTCCTCTCTGCAAAGAGGGAGGGGAAAAAAAATAAATGATAGTGGAATGGACGCTCGCGTCACTTCAAGGTAAATGCCTATTGCAGAGCTTTTCAGCCCCAGCGAAGAGGACATCTTATGATCTCTTCTGTTTAAAAATAAATAAATAAATACAGTGATTCGTATTCCCATGCGCTGCCTGCCTGCCTCCCCTAACCCCCAGGCAGCCAGCGTGCTCGTTTTGCAGCCCTGCAGGTGCCTTACTTCAGTGTGCGGAGGGAAAGCCACCGTGGGTGACGCAACAAGTGGCTTGGCTGGTGGGCAGCTCCTGCTGGAGGAGAGGTAGAGACGGCTCAGCCAAGAGCTGGCTCCATGCTGCAGAACAAACCAACCTCTTCTCACAGGTGGTGGCTTGGGCAACCTCTCTTTTTCCTTCTGTGCTCCCAGCGAGCACAGATTCAAAGCAAAATGTTCTGAAATAGTAAGACTGCAGTTGAGAGCTAGGAGAGCTCTTATTTCAAATTTTATTGCATCCCTGGGTTGGTTTATTCTACCATTTGGACAAGATTCTTCCTGGTACCACAAGGGGCAGGGACCAAAGGTTTGTGCTTGGGATTCAGCTGCCAGTCCTCAGAAATATTTAACAGTTCAGAGGCATATATGAACTGCAGATAGAAGTCAAGCCCTGCTGCTAACAGCTTTTCTTATCTTACAAGCTGGTATGTTACAGACACGGCTTTTCTTTTTCACATTTAACAGCACCAGACACTGGCCATCAGTGGCTGGATTGGATCTAATTCTAAAATGGGCAAGGTTGTAATGCGGCTACTGTATACATGCCCACTTTCTGGGGTGCAGGCTCTCTTATTTAAATTTACGATTCCTCAGCAACAGTTTCTGCCGGAACCAAATGTCAGCAGTCCGGAGCTGAGACCAATAAAAGACACAAGCCTGAGCTGCCTCAAAACTTTATTTCCTCTATTCTGCAACTTGCATGACTCACTAATTCCAAATGAGTCTATATACATTTTCTACACCGTCCACTTTAACATAACTCCCCCATAAAAAAGTTGTCATATGTCAGTTGGTAGGATCTTGTGAATATACACCATGTGAGTTTCAAACATACCTTTAATTTTGCACGTTTCCAAAGATGTGTGCCATCTCTTGCTGCCTGGGGCATTCCCCGCAGTTTAGCAGCAGCAGCAGCAGCAGCTGTGCACCCAGTGGAAACATGGGATCTTGAGGCTCCCTATCCGTGGGATTTTTTCCTAATGTGGAGTTATCACAGAGATCTGAGATAGTAGATGGAAAACGTCAGAGAGATTTCAGGAGTGAGCTCTTCTACCTCAAAGTCAGGATGTCATGTCTTTAATAGGAATTTAGGCTTTTCTATGCAGAGCATAGCAAAACTGTGCTTGTGGTATGTTGGATGTTTGTTGTTTTTTTTTCTCAACTTACAGATTTTACTGTTTTATGATAAGTACTGTTTTTAATCTAAGAATGGTGTACCCATTTGTCTGAAAATAACATTAGGCACCTACACCCTTTTTCAGCTCTCTTACAAACCCTTCATTGGGTGTTAAGAGTACAAATTAAATCTGAGTTCAATTACAGTCACTGGAGAAAGTCTGTTGACTTTACAATAGTCATGATTTCACTCCAGATAGGAGAATTTCAGTGAATATGATGTAGAGATAATGAAAGAAATTTATTCAAGACTGTTCAGCATCCTGTTGCTATCAAAATGAATCTCAATCTCACAGTTAAAAAAAATGCTTTTTTTCCTCTCCCTTAAAGATGCTGTGGTTACTATAATTTCTTCTTTTTTTTTTTCTGTTTCATAAACAGAAAAAAACAGATTTTTTTTCCTTTCTTTCTCAGAGGGCACAGAAAATGGATTTTCCTTCATTGGACTTGTTTTTTGTCATAAACGTCATTGATAATGCTAGTGTCGTCAGTGCAGTTCTGGGAAGTACGGTCTAATTAGTTAACCTGCTGGCTGGCTAACTACCTTTGCAGCAGTGAAACAAACATACTGGAAGATGAGAATGAACCGTAGGCTATTACTTATTTTTAAAACATTCTCAATGGAATACCATACTTCAAATATAGAACAGAATACTCCCAGACCAACACAAAACATTCTCAAGGTAGAAATTGATTGTTTTGCCTCTCAATTACTGAGCAAGCAGTTCTGATTTTGTTGTTGTTGCTGATGATGATTGTACCAAATAAGAAGAGGACTCTAAAATAGTGAATTTACCCCTGAGCAAGATAAGGATAGCAGCGTTTATCTTGATGCCTTATTTTTGTAGCATTGTTCAGAGCATCTTGACCCATGTGTCTGGCAGATATAGCCAGCATTCAGTCATTAGCTCTTAATACCTACTGATTTCTTATGTGGTTTGTTCCAGTTATCCAATCCAAAATGCATTACAGATTTTTTTTTATTTATTTTTTGGTCAATGGTCTGTGATGCAAGGGGCACAGATTCTGTTCTTAGCTGTGGAATAAAGCAAATCACATCTCTGACTATGGATCTTCTTGTCTATCTCATTTATTTCTCCCATCAGTGTTCTGTTCTAAGTAAATAAAGTGTAAAATAAGCTTGTCTTACTTGAGAAACATAAAATATCCAAGTACAATTTATGAAAATAGAAAAAAAAAAAAAGTTACCTGATTTATATAGAAAATTACACCTGCAAGAGGAAATGAAGGGGTTTCCTAAAAGCAAACACTTTATTTATTTAATTTTGGCAATACCCTTGTATTACAAATAAATATTCTTGTAGTGAACAGATGAATAACCCACGGATGGATGAGTGTAATCCATTCATTTGTGTGTGAAGCCAAAGTCATTCAGAATCCAAATGGCATCAAAGTCCAAGTGAATATCAGAACTACACTTGACAGTATGCTATAGGGAGCAAAAATAACATGGCAAATGTTTAAACAAGTTGACTGCCTAGGTCCTTTCATCTCCAGCTTCTGTGATTTTATAGCTGAGCCCTCCTGTTGGTTGAAGATCGTCAAAAGCAATGGGCCACTGGGTATTTAGTGCATGCCTGAGAAAGTATCAGTATCAGATTAAGATGAATGGAGGTGAATTCCCCAGTTTACTAGTGAGGCTTTTTTTTTTTTTTTTTTTTTTTTTTAAAGTTATTTGAGTATACTCACAAGGCACTTGGTTTTGTGTGTCTTGTAGAGAAATGAATTTTGGGTAGCATATCCACGGTGCAAGTTATTCTCCTCTTTGGCACCGTGCTTTTCTTTAATGGCAATCTGCCCTTTATGACCTAACTAGGCAGTCTTACCCAGTTCTCCAGTTTTACAGAAAAATCCACACGCAGTATTTTTGTTAAGCATCTAGATACTGCACTGTTGCTACTTGATACTACTCCAAGTAGCTTATTGTCTTTCATTTTAGGTGCAATTCACTCTATATACTATGATAAAACAGAAAAGATGTATGTATATTACACTAATATCTGTGGTTAGTGTCTCCGCTTGCTAGGTATCTGAACAAGCAGTTAAGAGGATTTCATTTCTAATCCTAAATAACCAACCACAGTTTGCTACCAATGGTTTTAGTAATTTATCTCATTTTTTTTCTTCTAAGAAAACTACCATGCTTTCTAGGCAGAAATTGCTGTCTTAAGGACTCAGAAAAGTAAGTATTAATGTAAAGAATATCTGGAAAGTAACATTATCTTCAACATTAGCACACATCCTTCTGCCAGGGCTCCTGCTGTAGGTCATTTTGCTATAGTTATTCAGTGGGTTGTAAATTCTGGAAGAGGACTGTCCTCCTATCTCTGTTTTCTAAGGGTAACGCAGCAAGTTCCAGGTGCTTAACAAATAATGCACATCTTTGCTGAGGCACTTAAGAGTCACAGACTGCAATCTTTATCTAATGTTAGTGATCTCTGAGGAAACACGATTGCTCCTCATGGGTTTTGACTGGCATATAGGCAATGGAAAAAGCAGCCAATGCACAGAATTGATGACCTGGTGGCTAGTCTCATTAAGTCAGATTGTACCCTGATTTACTTACTCCAAAACTCTAATGGTCTCACTGAGGCAAGAATACACTGCCTGTATCATCAGCCCTACTAAGAAAGCAGAAAATTTGTACTACCATCATGCAGATGTAGTTCTTCCTAATGATCTACTTAATGGGGAAAAAATAGGAAGTAATGCTAAGCTTGTGTCTGCTGGCACTTGGTCCAGGAAGTAAATAGAGAAATCTTCCTTAAAAAACAGTAGGGCTATGTCACACAAAAGCAGGAGAAAGACCAAGTGCATGGGACACCCTGCATTTTGACCTAAACTGAGATCACATGCCAAGTTTTAAAATAAAAATGGGGAAGATTTAGATTGGAGGTTGGGAGGAAATTGTTTACTCAGAGGGTGGTGAAGCAGTGGCACAGGTTGCCCAGAGAAACTGTGGATGTCCCATCCCTGGAGGTGTTCAAGGCCAGGCTGGATGGGGCTCTGGGCAACCTGATCTAGTGGGAGCTGTCCCTGCCATGGGCAGGAACCATGGGGTTGGAACTCGGGTTTTAAGATCCCTTCCAATCCAAACCATTCTAAGATTCTATGATAGGGCTGGACTTCCGATTCATCAGAGGCAAATGCTCAAGAAATTAGCGTGTTTGTTGTTTTTGTTTTTTTTTTTCCCTGCAAAATATTTTTTTTCTAAAAAGGAGGAAAAAAAGAGGACCATTAACCTATTATTTGTGATTTGACAGTACTTTATTCAGGTTGGCCACATGTCTTTTTCTTTGTGGGCTGTAGTTTATTGACACAATCAACTGAAATGGCTCTTTTGGAGCCATTACAATTTATTGTGTTAGTGCAGCTGAAAACACTTCAACATACCATGTGTCACGCTTTGTCAAGTTATCAGTTAATGTTTCCAAATCAGGATTAGGAACAGTGCTGATGCAGTGCAATGCAGCAATTGCTTGTGCAACATAAGCATTCATGAAAAGGGACAAACTGCTGAAGTAAAGAAGTGCTACCTATTGTTTGTCAGGTGTCCCAGCAGCTTACTTACTCTAAAGCATCAAGTGGTCCATCCCTACGGTATCTGAGGTTACTTGCAAATACCAAAAGGAGAATAACAGATTCATATCCACGCTCACAAACCACAGGTCTATTTTAACAAAGCAATTTGTCTTCAGAAATTTTATTAAACTCCTAGCAATAGTGAAACAGATTAAGTGCTGTGACAAAGAAGATTGAAGAAATGCATGGCAAATTCAAACAGGTACATCCAGCCGCAGGGCTATTAGCATGATACAAACAAGGAGTTGACCTCACCAGATTGTGCTAAGGTTTATGTAGCCCCTTCAGTTCCTCTTCCTGCTCAGTAAATCCACACCTGGTGAGCAATGAAGCCAAATCTTACCTTTTTACACAATGAAATGCATCCTTCCTCCTTAGCATTTTTTTCTCTGATCTCTCTACGTGACAGGCCTATGCATGAACCACTCTGGAACTGCTAAATTCATGCTGAAATGTATATGAGAACAACCCAAGCCATTCTGTGATAGTGAACCTACCTCTATGCATGAACAAAAGTGATGCTTTGTTGATAATAGAAGAGAGTAATATAAAAAAAAAAGCACAAATAGAAAAAAAAACTCAACCCAACGCCGTTTCTGATGGTTACTGTCAGACATGCAGAATTGCTGAATGGAAATAAAGGTGTTGAAGAAAGTGTATCTAAAATTTCCAAAAACTACTGAAAAGGAGGAGGCTGAATTCTTCTTTGACCAGGAAAAATTGAGAAACAGTCACTTGAAAGCTGTGAAAATTTCAAAACATCAAACAATTCTTCAAGCCTGTCTTCCTAATGTTAATCAGCCTAAATTCATATGCAGATGTCTAAATAAGATTTCTCAGAAGGAAAATAGTCCACACATTGTAATAACACTGAGACAGAGGAAGGTCTAAGCACGCAGATGCTGAAGAGCAGCATTTCTCACGTGGTGAAGCAAATATCAGTGATATACCCCATAAAGTACAAAGCAATAAAAGCCACAAGCATTGCTCTGAGAGTCAGTGCTCTGAGCTTGCAAATGCAGCAGGAGGGAGAAATAGTGCTGTAAGGCAGGTTGTGTAGCATACCTCCTCACCCTGCCTGTAGAGCTGCAGATTCATCTCATAGCGAAGATAAGGTGCCAAAATACAGCAGGAGAGATGAGTGCTGTGAGATGAATTGTTCTCCAGGCCCCTTGCTATTCGCAGCTAGCAGACCCACCACCTTGAGAAGCTGGGCAGAAAGATGACAGTTCAATGAGGAGGAGGCAGAGCTCTGGCAGAGGAATTTGGGAGAAACACTTATAGGAAGCACTGCTTTAGGGGTAAAGTGAGGTTGATCTTTTACTGATCTCTCTTCCCAGGTTAATCCTGCTTATGCTTTAAATGGCTAAAGTTATCTGATTTAGGAAAGCAAAATAATGTTTTAGCTGTTATACAAATGGATTTTAAAACGCATCTAAGTTACACAAGGCCATACAGATACCCAAATGATCCTCTATTAATTTAGAGCATTACATGAACTTAAAAGATAAGATTAGTTTCAACAGAAGATCAACTTAACCATTGAAGCATTTATTTAAAACAAAAGCTGCATAAATAAAACTTTCACCAGGAATGCTAGGATGCATTCCTAGACTTCTCTTTGGCCTTGAACCACTTCAAATTAATTGGTTTGGAGCCAAAGGAGGTGCGTAATATAACATCACAATTTATATTTAGGAAAAGTCATTAGAAATGAAAAAGTTATGTAACTCCTCAGAGAAAGCAAAAGAAATATAGGACAAATTATACTCAAACACTGCAGCTAAATTATTTTAACAGCAGGGTATCTTTAAAAAAATCTGTTAGGACAAAATCCTACATAGCACAGGAAAAAAAGCTTTTACATCTTACTGTAATTAGAAACTCATCAGGTTAATGGGGCAATTTTTCAAAAGCTGCCATTTAAATTTTTACATATTGCATTGATCTTGCTGTATTTCAGTCTGCAAACACTTGTCCAGGACAAAGAAGAAAAAAAAAAAGCAATCAGACTTTTTGTAATGTACATGCAAATTCAAATGTCTGTATCTTTGTGGCTATGCTCTTTCATTCAATTTGTAGCTGTGATAGCATTCTAAGAGGATTTCATTTTCATTTCATTTCCAGACTGAAATTTCCAAAAGCAGCAAGTGATTTTTGGGTATTTCTCTCTTTAGAAGGGAAACTGAAAGGCTTCAAGAAAGTGTGAGGAATGGAGCCAGCTACTCAAGATTAGCTCTGAATCTGAGCACTCAAAGTCTGAGGCAAGGGAAATTAATGGTCGTTTTTGATGATTTAGGTCAGTACTTTTAAAAAGTTGTTCAATATCTAAATATATGATGAGAAGAAATTCTAAAATGAATGGAAAGAAAAATGGTCGAAGTGTTCAAAAACAGCCAAATGAGAGATGAGCCTAAATTTTGAATGCTGCCTATGGCAGTTTTCACACGTATTGTTTTGTATCTCCTAAATGTTTCATATGGACAAAGATATTTAGATGTCTGAAGACAAAGAGAAATACAAAACATCTACTCACTTCAAATGACTAAATAACAAGTGAAATTATGAAGAAATATAAGACAGAGCCTGCAAAACAAGTAATGAATGAGCCAGCTACCTTTACTGAATGGATGAATTGCTCTTTTTTGAAAGTAATGAATTATTAGAATTAGGTGCCTAGGCTGCAGCAGCTCTCCACTGCAAGTAATTATTTTTTTTATGATAAAGCTTTAAACACAGTACTGAAAAACAGTACTACAAACAGAGATGTTACTAAACAGCAAGGTACTATGCTTACTAGTAATGTTTTCCAGAGGGAAGCAAATGAAATGAAGTAAATGGAGCAATTCTGTGAATGAAGTGAAACTGTGTAACTCTTCCAATTAACTAATATCAGAAAGGTATCCTTGACTTAAAATGTACTTCTATTAACACATAATAATCCAATTTTATATTCTGTGTGGAAAGGGTTTTACATGTGTAAATCTTGCCTGCTGTTAAGAACTATAAAAGGAAAACCTCATCGAGATCTTATGTATGCTATACATCACACTCATTTGTAAGATTAGAGTTTTATCACTGGTTTAAAACAGTCGAGATTTTCAATCCTGGTAACCCATTTTGCATTCTTTTAAACTGACAATCCATGTCAGAGAAAATACTTTGAAAAACCACAACAGAAAGCAGTATCTGTAGAAACATCCGAGAAATAGTATTAACCCCAGAGGATCTGGTTGCCACAGGAAGAGTTTCTGCTCTACTATCTGACCAAAAAAAAGAAAACCAAGACTAGCTACACCCAGACAGCACAGATGTTGATTACTGATACCACCATGGATGCAGGATTACTGATACTGCACAGCAAGAGATCTAAGAACTTAAAAAACAAAACAAAACAAAACAAAAAAAACCAACAAAAACTACTTCTATTCTGTACAATATGCCACAATGTTACCACTATACTTAAGTTATTTTATGTAACTTTAGAAGACTGCATCTTAAGGCATTAAGCATCCTAGATGCTAAAACACTAATCTTAGGTGTTTAAAATCAATCAAATCTCTAGAAGTGATGCACATTCAAAAAAGAATAAGTCAAAATGAAAACAGTGAAAAATAGGGGAAGAAAATGACAAGGAAGGAGCAATTCCAAAAAGACAGGGTTCCCACTGAGCACTAAAGTACAGCAACTCCACTAACCGCATTTAGGACTCTCCATAAAATGGGTTCTTGAATGAGTACCTTCGATCAGAACTGGCAGTAAAGGCATCCAGTTGCACTGTGGGAACAGAAGGGGAGCAAGACTTCCTTGAATGCTAGGCTATGGGCAAGCTGTGAAGAACAAATGCTAGATTGCTTTGCCTGAGGAGAGTATAAGCAATTGAACCACACAGCTTCCAAAAATACTTTACATTTACAAAGCACTGGACAGAGATGAACTAACATTTCCATGCTCCGTTTCTCATTATAGATAAAGCTGCATTCCAAAAGAAAAGCAAATCAGTCCTGAGGCTTGAGGGACAGAAAAGGACAATTATTTTGAGGAGCATTGGGATGGCCAAGCCAATCAATGGTAGAAGTTTAGTGACAATCTTCAGGTCATAATCTCTACAAAAAAAAGTCAAAAGGGCAACTTTAATGCCTTCCCAATTGCCTAAATGTATTTTGCTCAGCTGAACTCAAGCCAACTGGCTCTAGGAAAAAAAATAAAATAAAAAAATAAAAAAATTTGTGGATAGTCATAAGACCATAAAGCTCTCTGGACAAAAAGACAAGCAGATGGACATTTTTTGTAGTTTCCCAGTGGTCTGTTCTTGTTTCCTTCTGTCTCCAATCATTGCACATAGATGTCAACCACTAGAAAGTCAAAAACAAGAGCTGCATAAGGACATATTTGACAAAGGCAAGGAAGTAGCTATCACTTCTAGTAAAGAGGGATATCAGACACGAAAGAGCTAACCTGCTGAGTGTGCCAATGTACCATGCAGCTGTGGAGATCATGAAAACATTCTAGAAATAGCAGCAGCAGGGACTGGTTGCCCCCTTCTCACTGTACAGGGATAAATTTTAATTTATATATTTTTTGTTTTTTATCAAATAACATATGTATTTATATACATATTTATCAAATCAGATCATAATAAGCTTCAGTAAATCTAAATCTCTAACATTGTTTTTGGGAAAAAGTTACTATCTTAAGATATAGAGGCTTTTAATTAATTTCTTACTTGAGACATTTTTCTAAAGAATCAGCATATTAATTCATGGGATTTCAGAGAAAGTTTAGACCCTTTTTGAAACATGATTTTTGTTCAAACTACAATAATGTCAGTTGGGGACATTTATTTATTTTCAGATGAGTATCAATATGCACACAGAACACCACAGGGTAATGACAATTCTATGTCTAAAAAGACATACTGATAAAGATTATTCTTCCTCTTAGGAAAAATTACAGTTATGTCAAGCACATATAATGACATAAACTACAAATGGATAGTAACATGGTTCATGTGAACCTACAATGATCTAACGAACCCAACACAGATTGCATATACAAAGAGCTGAAAGTCGAGCTTTGCTCAAAACTGAAGGCCAACTTTTAAAGACTTCACATAAGCTTACAGGTGCCTATACATAGGCACCTACCTATAAGAAGGTGTCTTTTTGAGACAGCTAGGTAACTTTACAAATTTAACAAAAGACTTGAATACCCTAAATATCCTTGTACAATGTACATAACTCATTTAGATTACCTAAAGAAAACCAACTGACCAAAAACACTACCAACTTATATTAAAAACAAATGAAAAAAATGTTTTCTACAAAATAATTGATGCAAGTTGCTTTAGAATGTTTTTAGGGAACAGTATTTTAACAGATCTCCATTATAAAACATTTATAAATAAAGCAACTGACAGTTCTGGTAGAGATGAGTACTTAAAATACATGTGAAAAACAAGCACAGTACTTGTGCTTATCAGCTGCTGTGCACTCAGGAAATATAGAAAGCAATATGCTTTCAAAGAATAGCAACTAAATAAATACATTTACATTTATTTAAGACTCACTGGAAAAAATATTACTGAACAGAGTTGAAAATGCTATAGTAGTAAAATCCTGGTTGAAGCAAGAGGGAAGTGCACGTCTTGCTCCAGCTTGGGCAATCTGCTGCTTTTCTGGCAGTGACACAGGTACTAACAAAGAGGTAATGCAAATTATAGTGGTAGCAGCCTTTACCACAAATGGTAAAACAACAGGTTGTACTGACAAAGTCATACTATTTGACTCATAATACTTTATAGATGTCTTAATTGCTGCCAGAGCTATTAAAACCAATCATAATGTTTCATCTACACCTGTTACTAACCTGCAAAGCCAAAAACACAAAGCCAAATACTGCAATTCCACATTACAACATCCTTGAAAATTGCATGTAAGGACCAAATCCTTACTTTTCACTTTAGTATAAGATTCTACTTTTCGTACTTTTTTTTTTTTTTTTTCCAAGAGAATATTTGCTAACTCTTAAAGGAACCATTTTCAGATTCTTTTTTCTCAACTTTTGACCTATTTTCCTCCCATTTGGGGGACATGGCAGCAAAGCAACTTCCAAACACTTTAATCATTTTTAACACAGACAACTTAGATTATGTTTTGACTGGTTCCTCTGATCCTCACCGTTTCAGTCTGAATATATGCAGCCAGGCAATGCATTCATAACCTTGCCAAAAGTAAGAGCCAGGACAGTAGTTTTGTAGGGAACATTAGTGAGGAATGACTTCTTAAGTTAGCAGGTTGGCATCACCCAGTGGAAGGATGGAAAGAAACAGGCCATTAGCAATAAGTTCAGTATAGAATAGTGTTCAAACTACGTGGTGTGCTGAGCATTCTTTTTGGTTATGTGGAAGAAGTAGTACAGGGTTTCTTTAAAGAATCATATCAGGAACAGTGTAAGTCACAGCCTACAGAGCTCTGTCAGGTAGCCAAAACATTTCCCAAAGGGCTGCTGCAGAAGTGCTAGGGAGCTGGATTCCTTTGTGCAGCAATCTGCAGCAAGAGGAACAGCTGTAAAGTACGGGATGAGGCAGAAGCATGTGCTCACAAAAATATATGGTGATAAGGCCAGTTGTAAAACTATTTCTATTTATATCACAATAGCAAGAAGTGTGAAGAACAGCCATATTCTGACTGTGTTAGAATTTCTATCTCAAGATTTGGTCATAGGGAATGCCTTGAGTAAGAAATTGTTTCCTTAGTTTGTTAAAGATATAGATAGAAAACCAGTTAACCAAATTATAGCTTCCTAACAAAGAAATGAGTTTTATCACTATTAATAAAGCCACAGTCTGATTACCTACGATGCATAACGAGAAGGTAATACTAAGCTGAACAATTGACTACACGAGAAACTAGAGAAGGTGGAGCACAGGAATCATTCACCTTTATTAACTCAGGCTTTCACTGCCACCTCGTGGACAAACCGATTTACACCTCTGAATTAATCCATATTGGACCACTGCTGGAGAGAATGGCCCAGTGGATTTATAGGAGGAAATAAATTGTTTTCTCTCCCTTCTTCCTCTATGAACTTAGGCTAAGCAATCCAATACTTGATACTAACCACTCATTCAAAAATCAAGTGAGTAAATCCTAAAGCATCATAAATGTGACTTACAAATAATGGCTACAAATACTTTGAAATGCTTTTGATCGTCTGATTTCTAGGCATTTAAAATGTCAGTCTTTTCTTGCAATACCAAAGTCTAGCCCCTTTTTAATTCACCTCATCAGAGGGCAGAACTTTTGAGAACAGCAAACAGTCCAAATCTGATAATTAAGCTGCTGAATGGGGTCAATATTAATATTGGTTGACAAAGCTTGTTTAAAACAAAACTTTCAGAAGTGATAATTCCCTGATGATTCCACTACAACCAGGTTACTACCACAGACAACGTGATATATGCAGGATAATCAGGTCACTCAATCCATATTGCAGTCCACATACAAGACCCATCCTTATCAGAAACACACTACACAGTATCCTTTTATGTCCTATATTTTAAGATTATTTGATACTTGGTCACACTAGGGTTCTTCTAAGGACATTAAAAAAAAAAAAAGCATGACATAAAGCAACAAGAAAATAAAACAAATTCCAGATGAAAACACAAAGTGGAAGTGCATGGTTCATAAATACTGTCTGTGTAATGCTTACACTAAGATTTCAGTCAAAAGCATCCTTTAGGGTTATTGCCTCTAGGCTTTGGAAAAATCAAAGCTAACTTGGCCTTAGGCATTTAAAATCCAAATTTTAATTGGAAGGAGAAAGTTCTTTTCAGTTGGGAGCTATCAGGATTCCCATTTTTCTCATGTGCTGATGTAATTAATTATTTGGATCCAGAGTTTAATACCTTGTATTCCCGACAAATATTAGAATTGCAAGAGTAGTCACTTACTAGCCAGAGGCAGAAGAAAAAATACACTTTTCTTCCTCTGTGACTGTAACTGGATGGAACTGCAAGGCCTCCTAGGCACCTAGCAAAGAACCTGGGCGCCCTAACAGCCCAGCAGGAATCCTTCCATCCTTCCAACAAGGAGATGAGAGAAGTGAAAGTTCTTAAAGAGCAAAAGCTCTTAAAGGTTGATGTCTTTTTTTTTTTTTTTTTTTTTTTTTAAAAAATAACTTAAACTCATGACCACAAGACAAAGAATTTTTCAGGTCCCATGATTATGTTTTCCACTTCAGGCTGTAAAATAACTGCTCTGAAGTGAACATGGCCTAATCCAATCTACTTTACCGTATCAGCAGCTGAACTAAGCTTTTGACAGCGATTTTCTTTTTGTATGCTCAATTCCTAACTCAAACTGAAGTTCAAGCTTGAGAGGGTACAGACTACAATGAGTGAAACCAAAGGCAACATTCGTATGAATCTTAATGAAGTGAAATTCTCAAGCTTCAGGCAACTTCATTCCTGCTGCAAGTCAGACAGAAAACCTGCACTACATGAAGACTTGATGTAACATTATGATATTCTCACAAATACTAAAGGTTGTATTTTCCAGTACGTGATTCCCCTGTGACCCAGCTTCTAAAATCATGATTAAGAAAGGTTTTGGGAAGAGAAGAGAGTGTAGGGAAAAAAAAACATTGCAAATTGTTTTGCTTAACAGCATTTGCTTTTAGAGCACGTCCAGAAGTGTTAAAAATATGCTTCAGATGACAGGAGTGATTCATTACTAGACAGCTGCTGAGAGAGACATCACTGACAGGAGAGAGAGGGTGCACGAGAGAGGGAGAGAGAGAGAGATTTGACATGCAAATTACTTGGAGAAAAAGAAATGAAATGCCTTTTCTTCTGAGCTATAGAATTTAGGAATGATATTAATGACTTTTGAATTGAAACTAAGTTGTTGCATCTCCTGAAACTGTCAGAACTGCAGCACCCCTCAGACCTGCTTCACAGGCTTCAGTCATTGCTCAGCTGATGTGATGACTGTCTACAATCCCTTTTTGGGTAGGAAAAGGCAATATTCTTTTGTCCATTTGCTGTTTGGCAATATTAAGGGATTGACTGCAGAATTTCTTGTCAAAGACTTAGCTTCATAAATAATGCAACCTTTACATAGGTGTCAATCTTCAGACAAAATGTTAAATAAAGTTGGCTGGAAGTACGCCTCTGCTCAAAAAGAAGGGATACTTTCCACATTCTGGACCAACGGAACAAGTTCAGAAAGTGATTGAAATCCAAACCTCAAAGTAATGTCTAGGCCGTTCAATGCTTCAGTTTGAACTGTAATGTTCCAGGGATCTCCACTGCACCACTGCACATTCCTGTCTGCACCTGAAAAATATTGTGGCAGAAGTGCTCACATCTGGGCCATACCTGCAGCCCCACTGCTTTTCCCCATCCAGTTAGAACAGATCTGGCAGCGCTGCCCTCAGACTGTGGACACAAGAATTTACTGCAGCAGTCTAACTCTAAACAGCAATGTTCATTGATTTTCCACTGATACTGCTAATTTCACATACACTTGCAGTGGTATGATGTTTCCTGGAGGCCCAACCTTAAATTTCAATGTTAAATTTCAATCTTGGCCTTTTTGGGACTCCACATAAACATGCCTCCTGGCTGATTTAATCCTAATGGTTATTCTGCATAGTTTTTTTTTTTTTTTTTTTTTTTTTTTTTTACTGCATATTACTTTGGTGCATGGCAAGTGAAAAACACAAAGCAGCTTTATTCTGTAGTGGAAGAAGAACATAGCTAAAATGCTGTACCTAAATTTACAAATTTTCAGCCACTTCTAAAATAAGCATGTCATACATTCATATATTTGCATTCAAAAAGCTAAGCTGATTTTAGAAAACCAGTATGATTAAATCATAGGCAAATTTGTGTCGACCACCCCCTTTTCAGAAGGAGCTTTTTTAGCTTTCTTTGTTTCACCAGAATACAGATTATCTATTTGAAATACATGAATTGAATGGACTTCCCATTGAGGTTAGTGTATTCTAGCATTGTAATAAAGGTTATGAAAAGATGTCCGAGCACCAGCTGGCCTTCCTTTGATCCTCTCCATTCTTGTGATGATACATTTTCACACTTAAGATGATTCCCTTCTACCTCAAAGGCTGAGAGCTGCTTTAGTCCTTACAAATATTAACTGCAATCACAATGACCTATCTTTCTGGTTCCAGTCATCTGTTTATTATAGAGTGGAAGGTCAGAACTACATTAAAAGGGCCTGAAAGGCTTTATTTCACTATACTGCCCCCTGCAGAGCTTAACAAAAAGCTGGCAGACTTGTAGTTCATGCATGCACGCTCCTCAGCACTGCATTGTGTGGTTGTATTAATGGGCTTTTGTAACCTTCCAGGAAAAATTCCCTCACCAAGAGAACCAAACTGTTGTCAGATCTGCACACACATGTGAATATCAACTACTCCCCCCAAAAATAAATAAAAATCTATATTTAAATGGTAGGGGTACTGCCTTTACAGAAACGAATGTCTGGGTCAATAGCTTGTGTCTTCACTAGGCTGTGTTTTAAAGGTAATTTTAATCTATTTGCTAGGATGTAGATTTACTAACAGAGATGGAAACCAACTGTTTAGAGAAGGCAAATTCAATAATAGATGTCAGTAAGGATTAATGAATAAGGCTATGGACCAGAAAGCACAAGCCCATGTGTACCAATACAAAGAAATCTATTTGCAGCACAGTGGAACACAGGTCACTTTGAAGTCATTAGCATACTGAGTTACAAAATAGCTGCATCTGAGGCCCTTCAGTTGTCATTAGCACATTTCCCAAGCTACCACATTTTCCTCCTTCAAATCTGCCTATGAAGGTCATTCTTGCGCACATTTTATCAACAGTCTTCTGTACAAGAAGGACCATCTAGGTTCCTTGGCATGCTCATTCACTTCTCAAACACGTTCCTGAGAGTCCTATAGCAAGAAAGCTAAGTATCCAAAATCTTAGTACACTCTCCAGAATATGGAGATTAGAGATTTTATACTTATATATATATATATATATATATATATATATATGCACACACACACACATATACAACTTGTAAGTGTTTTACAGCTACGTTGGACCCTGTTTACCTATATGCCTCTACATTTTTCCTCAGTGAGCTTGAATACATTAACCTCTGCTCTGGATTATGAGGGGTGCGTAAGTGGCATGAAGTGAGCAGCAAGAATTGAATGCAGCTGTCCACATATGAATGGAGCTACCCACAGTGGAGGAGACAATAAAAGCAAAGAAAAAAAAAAGTGGATTCCAGAAGCAAATGGCCTATGGGGCCAGTTCCACTTGCTTCACACTGATTTTGTCTTAAATTTGGCTTGCTCATGTATATGCCACTTAGATGTTTTGGGAAGACTTCATGTGTAGCAATTACTTCCCTATAAAATTATCAACAGGAGTTTAAGCCCATTTGGATTTGCTGAAGAAGCCATGGAAACAAAGCGTAAGTGCTCTGTTCTAAAGAAAGCTCTATGTCTAAATTCAAGAAGCTGCAAGTTTCACATTCTGAAAGATGATCTAGTACGGCCAGGTTTAAAAGAGCATGAGAGAACGTAGATAAAGTCTCAGACCACAACTACATTATGAATGGTCACTGGCAACAGGTAGTAAGCAAATGCTAAAGTGTTTCCCAGTGAAGTTCCCCTTCCTCGTACAACTTTTTATTTCTAACCAATCTAGACGATAATCTTCAAGAGAAGCAATAGAGGATTTTTTTTTTGAGGGTAAGTTATTTAAACTTGCACCTAATTATATGATATGTCATTTTCCTACATATACGCAGAAAATATACCTATATATAAAAAATGGGTTACATTTTATATAAGGTTTGAATGCACTTAAACTGTCCAATGAACATGGCAATATCTTTAAAAGTTGAAACACTACTATTATGTTTTCTATATTGTGCAGAAGTCAAATGACAGAGAGAATGCTGCACTTAACAAACCCAAACTAAGCCCTGAACAATTGCCTACATATTCTAGAGGGAAAGAAAACAACAACAACAAAAAAAAGTGGTTTAAATACACAAGATTACTTGAATGGCAGCTCAGAACTGCAGGATAGCTATTCTAATAAATAACAATTAGCAGCCGTTCGATTATACTACACCATGTTGGTTAACATCCTCTTTCGAAAAAATGATTTTATTTTTTTAAATAGCATGCCTTTTACATTGATAATAATGGCACTTCAGCAGTGCCTGCTACTAGCCAATTGACTGATGCTTATTCATACCCTCAGCATGCTGGCTATGGATATTTATGAGCAATATCTATGGCTGGGTGTCTGCTGCTTGTGAAATACTATTGGCTCAAAAACTATGCCACGGTTTCCACCTGTTCTTCAAAGTCACAGGGTAGCTGCTGTTTTCCAACTGTGCCAGCATTGTGGCAGCATTAGGGCTATCAGACCATATTTACCTTTCCACTCAAATATCCTCTTGATTACTGACCTACAGGTTGACATAGGAAGTTCTTAGGATATAGTAACAAATCCTCTTTCAAAGCAATTTTCTCAGAATTCTCACTGAGAAAAGCACTAGATAATAATAAATTGGCATGATGTACTATATCTGATTTTGGAAACAGAAGCAAAATGTCTCTTGCAAGTTGGGCAGTGATAATTTTACTGCAAAGCAGCTGCCAGGACAGGCCTTTGTAATCAACAACTTCTTACTCCATACATAAAAACTCTCTTGTATCTGACTCTAAGCATGTATTCATCATTTTTTGGGATTTTTTCTCTTGTTCAGCCTTTCCTTTAAGCCAAGTAGCAGTGACTAAGTAGTAAGAAGCACTCCTGCAATATCTCGTCTGCAGCTACAACTCTTGTTTTTCTGCTCCAGCTGTGCAGACTCAGATGGGCTGCTTTCTCCTACCACTATTTTCTCTACTTCCTTCTCAGATATGCCACATTACAACAACACATTTTATCAAACACCCCAAATTGCCAACAGAATTCAGTCTGGTAGGTTTGAGAACCTTTACATTTTTGGTGTGAAGAAAGAAAGAAATGCTTCTTTTTCTCACAGAAAGAAATGCTGCCAAACAAAAGATCATCCCCTGTGCAGCATGACTGTCCTCTCAGCAAAAAGCACTTGATAGCTAGCAACCTAACTTAGAATCATAGAATATCAGAATTGGAAGGGACCCATTAGGATCATTGTGTCCGCAGAGGACCACCCAAAAATCAGACCATGTGTCTGCAAGCATTGTCCAAATGCTTCTTGAAATGCAGCAGGCTTGGTGCAGTCTCTGGTCATCACTGCCCTGGGGAGCCTGTCCCTGTGCAGAACCTTTCCCTAACACCCAGCCTGGCCCTCCCCTGTCCCAGCTCCATGCCATTCCCTCAGGTCCTGTCACTGTCCCCAGAGAGCAGAGCTCAGCGCCTGCCCCTCTGCTCCCCTTATGAGGGAGCTGCAGGCTGCCATGAGGCCTCCCCTCAGCCTGCTCTGCTCTGGGCTGAACACACCAAGGGACCTCAGCTGTTCCTCATGTGTTGCCCGCTAGACCCTTCACCATCTTTATTACCTTCCATTGGACACTCTAGCAGCTTTGTATCTTTCATAGGAAAGATACTGTAGTGCCCAACACTGCACGCAATACTCAGGGTGAGGCCGCAGCAGCACAGAGTAGAGCATGAGCTCTACTACATATTTACAGCAGCACTCAAAATGCAGTTTTCACTTTAAGTCTTCAGCAACACCATGCTCCTCCAAAAAACTGTGTACAGACACCCAGCACTAGAAAACTGCAACTTCATGCTAGAAGAGCACAAATGTAGCAGCACAGTCTCTGTTTTACACCTGTCCTTCTGTACTGTCTCCACCAAAAACCAATAGAGAAAACAAGACCAGAACCAGACCGAACTAAAAGGTTAGGAGGTTCACGAAATCCAGATTTGTACTCTCCAAGCAACAGGAGCCATGTAGAAAGAGAATTAAAATTCTATTTTCTTCTGGGATAAGTAAATCTTAAAACAGTTTGTGACAAGGGGAGAACTACAGGACTAGTGGTATAAATGCACTACGGGAAGAGAAAGTAAACAAAAAATTCCTAATATGCTCTCCCCAGAGCATCTGAGTGTTTTTTAGCTGGTCTGTTAATGCCATTAAAAAAGTTTTTCATAACATGAAATGATTATTGAGAGAAACTTATCTTTCAAGACTCATACAGAAAAATGTTCTGCCCTCCTTTTTTTTTTTTTTTTAAAGGAGTGCTATCTCTGGTCAACAATATTAACTTACTCATTTCAATTCAGGTTGAAAGCATGCATAAAAAGGGAGTCACAAAGCACAAACAAAGGAAGTGAAGACATAAATTAGTGTTAACACAGTAACAAACTGTACAGCTAGTTTTGTATTCCTGAATAAAAAGCAGAGAGATCTTTAACATTTTTAAAAATACTGTATTTACCAGGCTCTGATCTTCCACAGAATGAAAGTCATGGACTGCAAGTCATCTGTGGTCTACACTGCTGTTCTAGAAAAATTAATTTTTGTTCTACCAAGAACTATCCAATGAAAATAGATTTGCATCTTTGTGCTTTAGTGGAAAACAAATTACAACGTCTTTTTCTAATACCATGAAACTGTGACATTACATATTAACTACTAGAGAGTTCCAGCTATCAGATTTACAAAAAACTTGTATATATATTAGCAGAGGAACTGTGTTGTTATGAAAATAGTGGTGATAGTGGTGATCTTTAGTTAGCTGTTGCAATACAATGCAAATCTAGTTTTCAGCCTACAAACTGCTTATTTTCACAACCAAAAATTATAAATAACTAGCTGTTTAGGATTCTATATGATTTTGTAGTCCCAAATAAACACTGGACTATTTTTCATGCAAGTACAACTCTGAAGTCTTGTAGTGCTATCACATAATACCGGACGTACCCATACTCACAGTTGTCATGCTAGCAGCAAACACAGAGACTTTTGTAGGAAATGAGAAGTATGAACTTCAAACAGACTTTCCAGCCTGTGAATGAACTTCAAAGAGCAGAAGTTTAGTACAGGGATATTTTCATTTCAGAAACTAAATCTAAATAATGTTTTAGAGTAAAACTTGACAACATGCTGCTAAAACTTTCTGATGGGTTGGAAAAAGTCAGACCTGCAAAACTCACATGACTGTAGCAAGCAGTCAAACATGCAGGAACAGATCAATACTGAAAATGAATACAACCAAGCAACAGAGCAGAGAAGGCCTGTAAGCAAAGTTTCTATCCAGTAATAAACTATTAACTCCATTAATTAGCTAATGTTTTACACTAATTCACTGAAATACAAGGCAATCTACTGGTACATTGACTGCACGTATTTTATATTCCCATTAGCATTGTAAAGACACCTGGAACAGATAGAATTTTCTTATTGAAAAGCTTTCATAAAAAGATGAAACAAAGTGCGCAATTAAGATAAAATGTAAAACAACTTCCCTTTATTCAAATTAAGTTAGCATTTCCTGACCTCGGTCTTCATTGTACAAATAATCATCTGTGCAAAATAGTTTATAAAATACTAAAAAAAATTTTATTGTAAAAAAAATAAAGTTTCTAGATATACAGTTATTTTGCACTATCACAAATATTGTCCAGTATTTAACATTTAATTTTAATACCACAATACTCAAGTCATGTAAACCAACGGTCCTACTGGTAAGAAAGCCACTACTCAAACTCAGGTTCAGCAGGGATTTGTTCAAATGTTTCCCTCTTTTCATATTTACATCCTCATAAAACTCTGACAACCCATTGTTGAATTGCACTCAGAAAGAAACTTGACATTAGGCCATCCTTTCTTCCATTACCAGATTGAAAAACAAAAAAGGCAAATTTTAGCAAATCCTGACAACAGAACAGCTACACAGTGCAGTAACAGAAGAACAAAGATCCCCAAAACTAGATTTGAACTTTGCTGAGAAGCAATGTAAAGGCAGCCTACACTGGGTTCTGGGCATGTGTACCTCGATCTCACAGTACCCAAACTAGTTGGCTTAAAAACTAGCTCAGACCTCTCTACACTGCAGTGTAATCACAACACAGATATATCTATCGCATGAAATGCCTCTAAGTTTTGATTCAGTAACCTGAGCCCTCATTGCTCCAATTCACTTTCATTCTGCAAAGTCTTCATAGCTAAACCCCAGAGGGTCATGCTAGAGAAAAACGGTCCTTCAGTATTCTTGTACGCAGCAGATGATGTTCGACTGCCTAGTGGATCATTACAGTGACTGTCCAAAGTAACCATAGAGGGACGAATCATGGAAATATTATCAGCTTGTAAGGGTTCTTCTGCAGAAGATCCATCTACATCTGTATAAGCATATGGTGTTGGTGGCGTTTGCTGTGTCTGAGCTTTTGGGAGTTTAGCAGAATCCACATTCAGTTTCTGTTGGTTTGCTGAGTCATTGTGTTGAATCATTGATCGCAGCTTACAGTAAGAATCTCCAGAATTATCAAATTCAGTTGAATTTGCAGTTGGACGAATGGGAAATTTAACTGAAACTGGTAATAATGTAACAGACATTTCTTGGCTAAAAGTGTCCGAATTCTGAGATTTCTCAAGATCAGAAGTTTCCATCCCTTGAGCAAATTCGTCGAGTGTGTTTGGACCTTCATCGGTGGCTTTACAATGCATTTTCTTGTGCCGCCGCAGAACAGCAGAGCGAGTGAAGCATTTGTTACAAGTTTCACAAGTATAGGGTTTTTCTCCTGTGTGAGTCCTCACATGTCTACGCAGGTCACCAGAGCCTGCAAAACATTTCCCTACAAGACAGAAGTGTTAATATTACTATTTTGTACTTAACACAAGTACATAAACATATTTTAATTTGAGAAAGGATGAGCTATGGTACACGCCAGTTGTGGTACTTTATCTAGAACGGGTTCAAGCAAGTTCCTTCAATTCGTACAATTCAATTACTTGTTTCTTCTCCTTGATCTGATTTTTGGATTTCCCAGTGCTTTTGTTTTTGTCTCTAGAGACAGGAATATCCATTAGTATTTGAAAGCTGTGAGTGCCCTCGATTTGTATCAATCTTTGTGGAAGAAAAAAAAAAAAAGTAAAATAAAAAGATCAATCAAATTCCTCTGTCTCGTAAAACAGCATGCTGACAAGCTTCTAATTGTATTCTTTCAGTGAGAACTGCATCATAGAAAGTAATGATTTGTTCATTAGAGAGGAACTACTCTTATAGTGCTTTTTTGTAAACAGTGAGCTAACATATTGCAGCAGACCATTTTTTTTTTTAATATTCTATCCAGAGAATGTGTCAAAGCTAACTTTTTATTGCTGTAAATGTTAAAATATAACTAAATAGTTAGCTGTTTGCCAGTTTTCAGAACCACAGGCTCAAATATACACTATTACCACATTGTAATGAAAAAAGTGACTGGGGCCAAACCAAGGCAAAGTGCAGAAGTGCAACAGAAAAAGAAAGCATTAATTTCCAGAATATGATTCAGACACCTCATGTTCTTTAGGAGAACAGAAATAATTTCATACCTCTTTGTGATTTTACCTCACTTTAGCTATGTTAAAGATTATGTTGTTCTGTATGGACAGATACCAACTAAAACAAACAGTATTATCTGAAAGCCCAGTAAAATTACAGTCTCAGTTTTTGGTATATTTTTCATTCTACTGCCTGGATATCTCCTCAAAAAAGCCATTAAACAGTAAAAGTAAGATTACAAATTACTGCAGAAGTACATGTGGAATTTGAGTGAATTTAATGTGAATGAATGACTTAACACTTGATCACGTCTTTGCACAATTCTTGCTCTCAGTACAAGATGACCTGGCTAGAACTGAAAAATGATCAAAAGCCCACTATAAGACAAGATGAAAATAAATTTGTTTTAATGACAGTAAAGCAAATCTTTGTTTATACTTTCATATCCTGAGTGTCTTTATTTCCTCTCTCTGATGCAAGATCTAATAATTATAGATTTTGTTGTTGCCTCAAGACATTACAAATAAAACATACTGCAGTTGGATATTATCATATGGTAAGTACCTTCCTCCAAAGCTGTTTCCTCAGAAAGTAGATGAAATTATACCAAAATAGCGCTTAGGGGCAGAAAAGTAAGTACTATGCAGGATACTAAGTAACACAGAGATACAGATACTCAATGAAATTTCTGAAAACTATGTTATACAAGAATGAATCACTGATCAAAGAGCAATTTGCAGACCACTTGGAAGCATAACCCATCTAGCAGAGTTTGAAAACGGATATTCTGTGGTATGAAGCATTGATCAAGTTTTGATTTTATTCCAGAGGTTGAAGCAAAGTAGTAAAACACTCCTAACAACTCTTTTGGTCTAATGCAGCTCAATCTCAACAGTACCCAACTAGGAAAAAAAAGAAAAAAGGAAGAAAGAAAAGAAGAAGATTCCACTAACAGACAAGTGATTCTAAACCTACCTTTCTAGCAGAAAATAAAGAGTGTTTTGAAGCAGCAAGTATCAGCGTTCCTATAGCAAACAGATACATATTGATTCCTTATTTCCTTTCTGGATTCTTCAATTGAAAATCATTTCTGAACTTACTTACAACAGCTAAAACAGTTTGATCCCCAAAAAGATAAACTATGAAGGATGCAAAACAGAAAATTTTGTTAAAAACCTTCATAACCTCGTATATGAATTTAAAATTGTTTTGGTTAATTGTTGTTCTGCTGACATAGCCTATTTCCCTTATTTAAAAAGCAAAGACATGCCAAGACTATGCAGATTAAGTCTTACCACATGCCGAACAGCTGTATGGTCTCTCTCCCGTATGCCTAATTCGGTGCTTTACTAATTTTCGTTGCATGTTGAATGACTTCCCACATTCATCACAGGTGAATACTTTATCTGCTGTATGAGTCTTTTTGTGCTCCTTTAAATTACTGAAGTTGCTGAATCCTAGAAAAATGTGACAGACACAGATTAAAATGACTCCTCACGTTTCAATTTAAACAAACAAACAAACTTAGAGGCATACCTCTGCCACAGATATCACACAGATGAGGCTTCTCTCCAGAATGAATAATAATGTGACGCTGAACATCACCAGAAGCAGCAAATCTGTAACATAACATGGAAACGCAATTACTGTCTTTATAAGAACCCTTACTCTCCTTATTGAGTATCAAATGGAAAGTAACTATGAATATCTGATGTTCTGAACAAGGATTAAAATCTAAAACACATATACCCAAATGTTAAAAGACAAAACAAAAAATAGCAATCATTTTGAAGCTGGTAACGTCTATTTAAATTTATAATAGGAAAAAAACACCTCTTCACCTTTTTTCTTCTTGAACATAGTTTAAGTACTAATGCTATTCCTAAATTAGTGTATTTTGTCACCTGTTAGCAGAAGGCAGAAATATTTAATACTTCACTTAAATCTGTCAAGTTTCCCATACTGCATAGTTCTCAGAAAATGGACAAAAACGTAAACAATATGACCAAATAATGAAAACAAATACACAACAGTATAACTTTAACAAAAGATAATATATAAAAAAACAAAGACCACAGACTATGTATGTATGACACATTTATCTTATTGAGACTTGCAAGAAGATACTTGCAAATATTATGTATGTTAATATTTAAACTCAATGTCTTCTAGACAAAATTCAGCAGCACACTGCCCTAGCTCTTGTCCCTTAGTTTAGCATGATGATGAAAGAAAACAATCGACTTCTAACATGGTAACTTTACCAGGATGAACAATTCTACTCACCTTTTCCCACAGATCTCACAAATGTATGGCTTTTCACCAGAATGTCGACGTAAATGTGTCTGCAGATTACCTGCCTGAAAGGGACAGTAATTTAAGCATTTAAATTTAACTAATCTGTTGTTGTATGCAGATAAAAACTTAATGACGGTAACTACAAGACTGGCTTTTTATTCTTAATTCTGAAGCAGTTAATACTACAATGCATGTAGAAACTCAAGCAGTAAAGATAGACTACAATGTACTCCAATTACAAATTGTATGCAATTATACATCGACAAGAACAGGAGAAAAAAAAAGCCTGGAATCAAACACTCAGGAAAAAAGAAAAACCTGTAGTTGAAAACAGATCCAATTATAAATGAAAATGACACTATCTAGATTGCAGTCAAGAAGAAAACTTACTAGTGATATGGTTCATGTTAGTCTCATTTTCCCTGTCCTACAAACAATATACTGTTACATCGGGACGTCTGAATTCACCTACCAGAAGGTTAAAAAGAAAAGAAAAAGGGTAAACATTTTGCTATCCATAAAACACTCACAGCTAAGTGCTCCAAAGCCATAAATATTTACTCATATCAGAAGATAATGGAACATGAAGTAGAGAAATCAACAAATAGGATTACTTGTAACTTATTTTCATTACACTTCTTTCTTTTCCCAATCCTGTAAAAATCATGCTAGCTTGCAGGCAAGCCAGGCAATGACAATTACACAAAACCATCCTACTAATGGCGTTTTTAATAAACCACTAGTGCTTCAGAACAGCTGCTCCATTGAGAATCCAGTTCTTAAGGCAAAAAATACAGCCAGTCTGGATAGAGAAGCTACAGATGTTCCACAAAAAACTGCACACTATCCCAGGGTCAGTTCTTAACACTTCTGTTCCCTCTGATGGATAACTGCTTAGTTTTATCTAAGTACACTGAAGGAATATTAGGTCTCTTCTATCAGAAAGATGGGGACGCAAAGATTATCACATCCTCCTTAGTCACAGTAAGGCAACAAAAATGGGACCCTTCAGTAATTTCTCCTAACTCCTTTAGATATAAATTACCTTTAACGATCAATGACTGTAATCACAGGTTATGATATACCAAAACTAAATTATTGCAGACACAGACACAAAATAATATTAAATGAATCAGTCTGTACACAGAAAGCTTTCTGTAACCCCCATAAGGTTTTTCAGATAGCTGACTGAACCACTGTCCTCTATGGCCACACTTTACAACACTGAAATTGATTCAAAAAGAGGCACTGGGTACCTATTTCTGTGGGAGATGATGGACTGAACTGACTTCTCCATGGAATAAAGTGTTTTTTTTTGTAAAGACTTTGTGTTGCAAAGACTGAGGATTTATGCAGAAGTGCATTCGAGAGCAACATACGAGAGACAGAACCTTTACCTCCATCCATGCCACAAAAGAAAACATATCAAATGCATTTGTTATTCTCAATTAGGAGAGAATGTGAATTTGAAGTGCAACACTTATTCTGAAATACCTCCCATACAGACATTTTTAGTTTAGAATAATAGCATTCTACAGAAAGTAGCAAGCAGATTTATTTCTTTATTATAATCCTCTGTCACTTCTTCCTAATGAGGGTATGAGCTTGTTATTAACTGCTCTGAGATACTCAAAAAAAAAAAAAAAAGAAATAAATACATTAGTAACCTTCCTAAGCTTGTAATGTTGCACACAGCCTTAGTTATAGCATAACATGCCAGACAAATAAAAAAAACATAAGAGGACTTTTGCAAGCTTTTCAGTGAAGGAAAATAAATATTCAGAATAATCATCTTACTGACACTGGTTGCACACCATTCCTCATAAGTGCAGAGACCAGACAGAGATACTAGACTTACTCTATTTGCAATTGGCATGTGTTTAGAAAGCAGCTACTGCCTTTCAGCCCCCTGAAGAGGCTCTGCAGCAGAAGGCAGTTGGGAGGTAAGGCATGACGTCCTGGTCACTAGTAAGAGGAGACCAGAGTCTGCGTACTAGCAGGGAAAGATGCAGACTTTGAAGTACAAAAGAACCCTTTTTCTCCTAAAATAATTTACTGTTACTTGTCCCAGACTATGAGTTCCTGTTTCAGTTTTCTCTGCTTTCTTCATTTTCTCTTTCACGTTGCATTGAGTGGAACATCAGTAAAATTCATCAGGAGCTGACATACTCGGCATAACAACTGTGTTGTCTCCAAAGCACAGAACATGAAAGCTTAAATAAGAAAAGTGTTACTACTTCTGTGCCTGTAGGCTGAGAAGTTTAACACAGCCCAAGATCAGAGATGGTCATTTCAGTAAAAAATAGATAGCAATTATCCTCAAATCTTACTTTCTGGTCTCGCTTATTTGCACAATTCAGAAGCAAGAAGTATGCAAGTTCCCATCTGTATACTCAAGTTCTGAGTACACTCACAAGTGTGTAAGTTCCCATTTATGATGTGAGATAGAAGTGCAATACACAAGCTGAATGCCATGGCTCATGTTCTGGAAGAATATCGCACATCACCACGTATCTATCCATACCTTCAGACAAGTGAGGTTAACAGGGAGGGGAGAGAAACTGTTTAAGAGTGTTTAATTAAAAAGTGGAAATTTCCTTTTTTTTTTTCTTTTCTTTATTAAATAGGAGCAATGCAATGTATGTTGCATGAGGAGTCTGTCCTACCTGTCATACACCTGCATACAAGAAGCTTTTTTATTCCCTCTTCCCCCCACAGTATGATCTAGAGTACAGAACACGACTCCATTTTCCAAAAGTACTTTTAATGGAATTTGGAAATACCCACTATTTTTCTTTTAGTAACTACTAGTTCAATCCATCAAAGTGAATGAAAAAGCTTTTTCTCTGGCTAACAAGCAGACCCAGTTTTGCTCAAATGGCTTGATAATCACAATGAAACAGTATTGCTCACTAGATGCAGCATTATATCCCTGTTATACCCCACTGAGGTGGAGTGTGCAACTGCATCAGATTCACGGGCCAAAGAAACCCCACAAGTGGACTACAAAATTGGAGCAAGAGACACATAAGCACTGGGGGGTGAGTGGACAAAGATTCTACAGGTCTAATCCTTAAACCAGGACACATAAAACCAAGATTTATTAGATGATATTTGTTATGCTATCTTAGTATAAAAATATGCACCTGTCTACTGCCTCCCATACTTAGGTGTAAATATTCCAAACAAGAAAATAGAAAAGGAATAGAAATTTCGGAAACGCAAGACAACTAGGCACCAAAATTTTAGAAATACAAACAAACTGCTGTACTCAGAACAGCATGCAATGAAGGGCAAAATAAGAGGGCTAAAGTTTAGGCCCCGTATATGAATAGGGAACTCCATGAGAATTTTCTTAAAAATCCTGAGTTTTGTAACTTCAGACAGACCCTGCTGTACTTAATTATAGAGAAAATGGAGCTCAGTTATATGGATGCCATTTTTTTTTTATCTGACTAAAAAAAACTGCTTATTTTTTGCCATTTACAAAGATGAAATTACCACGAATACAACACATACAAAATTCTATTTTTTTTTTAAACACTGATGAAAATTCAGAATACATTCCTAAGTATAAGGCAATAGGACAGTGAGAATGAAAGTGCTCTTTTAAATCAGTTGTGACTCCATGCCTAAACACTCATTTGAAGACAAAATACATAACAAACATCTACTGAGAGCAGACAGAATCAAAGGTACAAAACATGTAAAAGAAATCTAAAACATTTAATGTGTTATTTTCATATAAGTTGTTTTAATATTTTACCCCTGAAGTTAAGTCTCTCTGAGCAAAACTTACTAATCTATGGACATGTTTATTTTTAAAATCAATACACAGATGCATTTCAATTTCAAGTGTAATACCATAATATAAAATATTCCCACCTGTGAGAAGTGTTTCCCACAAATGTTACATTCAAAAGGTTTTTCACCTAAAAGGAGAAGAAACATAGAACTTCTAATAGCTGCAAGAGAACACAAATCCTTTAAATTGGTACACTTCCTTTAAACACATATAATGTAAAAATAAGAATATCCCCGAAAGGACACTTACCCATATATTTAAGGGGAAACTTAAGAGGGGAGTACAGCATTAACCATTGAGCTTTTAAGGCAAACTTGCTCAGAAACAGAATTTATTTTTCAAAAATAAGTAGAAGAATTTTGATATGAATGGGAGTGCTACATATTATTATTAATTCCTTTTTTTCCCCCACATGAAAGGAGTGCCATACCTGCTGGAACAGAACAGATGACAGGGTCCTACTACAACAACAAAAAAATTTACAGAATACACCAGTCCTTCCACTTATACTCACAAAGGCCCTCTCTTAAAAAGAATATGGAATGCAGAGAAGCTAATTTCTGTTTTCTCCACTCAAAGGGTACCATACATCTCTGATCAGCATGTAGCCATTCACTCCCAGCAAACACACTTGTCTTCAAGCTCTCAATCTGCGTAGGAGTATAAGAAAATTAACCCAAATATTTTGCTTTAAAATTCTGAATTTATTCATCTAAAAATTGTATTTTTGAATCTCCAAAAAATTTAGCTTTGAGTAACGTTAGTAAAAAGCTAGTGCAGCCCACTTTAGCACTTGAAAATAACTTGATGCTCAATCTAGAGTGCTACAGTACTATTGTTGTTAGTCAGAAACAAAAATCTAATTACTTTTTATCCCCTAGAGTATTTCGTAAGTATTTCTTCCCTGCATAGTTTGTGTTTTTTACAGTTGATAAAAATCTCTGCACATCTTCAGGAATTTTCAAAGAAAATAATAATGCTCAAATAACATTGAATTCAATGACAGTCAGACTTCCAGTGATATTTTCATGAGTCTAACTGTACTTTAAAAGCACATCTGTAACCTGGCCCACAGATACAAGGAAACTAAAGAATTAGTATAAATCACCATGCTTTAGATGCAGATGTTTCCAGAGGGAAAAACAGATTTTACACTTTGTTTCATTCTTTGTAATAAATAAAAATCTTTAGATTTTGAGTCATTTATTTTAATAATCATTCTCCTGATTTTACAGAGCACCTCTTGGCCATGGCCTTATTTTTGAGCAGGTATTCACTACATCACCATTCTTGCTCCACCCTCATTAGGAGCATCATCTGCAATATCCAGGTGTTGAAGTTCCATTTTCCATCTCTGCTGCCAAATAAAGGTGATGCTGTTTCAGCATCATTCAGGATCAGGGATCAAATGCAATTATCTTAGATGTTAAACCACTGCGTCAACATAGTTATATGGCTTCACAAACAGGCAGCAGTCTTCCAGTTACTCTGCCAATTTAAGGCTAAATTTACTTTTTCTAAGTATTGAAGAATAGAAAACTTCAATTTCAATAAAGCTTTTATTCAATTAAAGTTAAAAATTAAGAAACCAATAAATCAACTCTAAAGAATACAGAGGCTTGATTTCAATATGTCTCTAAATACTCAAAAAACTAAAAGTTCTGGCACTGACAGCACAAATATACATGAAACCAACAGGAAGCCAGAACTGTGGCAACTGGGAAAGCTTCTGACAACCAGTTCTGACAACCACAGAGGTGTTGCAGTAATTTGGAATGGAAGACAAAAAACTATAGTGGCAACTTCTGCAGAAATTACCCACAGCAAAAAGCTAATGTTGACACAAAAGATGTCAACTGAACAGAAATCCACCCTAAAATACCTGGAAGGGGAAGGATAAAATTCAAGACTCAAATTGTTCACAGTGGTTGTTGTAGGCTGCATGCAATCTCATTAAAACTGTACTCTCTGTTTCAAATAATTAGTTTTTTTTTAACCCCTGATGATGAAAGATAAAGTAATTTTTAAAAGTTTGTAAAAAACCAATCCAATTAGATTTTGGAGAACAGGTCTGTGCTCGCATAAAACTGCAAACAACCAAGTAGCCTATTGCAAGATGAATCCCAGCAGAAATACTAAATTACTCAGAGTATTGCAGCAATGCAAGGTAATGCATTCTAACTGCTTCCCAGGCTTTATTAGGAAGAGTGCAGCTAGCAAGCTGAAGATGATTCTCCTCTACGTGTCACTGGTGAGACCATACCTTAAGAAGAGAAAGCTAACAGGAAATCATACTTCTGTCTACGATCATCTAATGGGAAGGCTGATGGAACCATATTCTTCCTGAAGCTACACAGTGATGAGACAAGGGGCAACAGACATGAGTTAGATCAGTAGATAATAGGAAAAAACTTTTACCCTATGAGGATGGTGAAACACTCAAACAAGTTTCCTGGAGAGGCTGTGGACAATCTCTGTCCTTGTAGATATTACAAAACAACCCAATCTGATTTGACAACCCAAATCTCTGCTTTGAGCAGAGAGTTGGAATAGATGACCTCCAGAGTTTCCTTTCAACCTAAATTATTCTATGACTGTCATTAAATTCCAAAAGGAAAACCTTATCTGAGATCAACACTGATCTTCTAAAATAACACTGTTGGATCAAAAGCAATAGAGATTTTTTTTGTGCATTAAAAAAAAAAAGTACCTTAACTACAATTATAATGATGCTTAAACGAATATCCAGGAGACTAAGGTACTAAACCTTTAGACTGCTTTGTATTTTCTATCTTCTGTTGCATCATTCTTGTTCAACACTGCAAGAAGAAATGATAAAGTACACAGTAGTAGGATCAGTGCAGCAGTATATCAGCTCCAGAGAAGAAAGGCATGAAGGCAGCGGTGTTCCTCAAGTCCTCAAGAGATCATAAAGATGAGGAGCAGGACCCGCTAATGCATGGAGTGCTGGCAGCTTGCTCTAGCCAAGCTCAGAATGAAAACACTGAGGATCAACACTGAGGATCAACAGTATGTTACATGACAGTTAACTCCGCTCCTGTTTTTTTCAATCCTGACAATTTATTTTTTTAAAACGAGATATTTCCTGAAAATATTTTTAAAAAATAATAATCGCTTTTTACTGGATAGGTGTGAAGTGCTTATTTGCTTCCTTTTTTTCCAGACAGGTTCTGCCACTGAGGCCAATCTAATTAAAACAAATTACAATACTCAATCAAGTCAAAGCCAATCTTGTAAGTAAATCCAATAATCTCTATTTAAAGATTCCTTTAAATGGCCATTAGCAATACAATTAAAACAGCTACTCAGCCCCATACAATGCCTTGTGTTGAACACATTATGCTTGTGCTTTGTGTAAACAATTCATCAATGCAACCATACGAACATGTCAATTCTTTAGTAATCCTAGTTCTCAGGGACAGGGAATTTCACATGTGCTTTCTTGACAACTAGGCCACTACAGCACTTACGTTGAAAAAGTTGTCATTTGTGGGTTAAAACATAACTTCCCGTTGTGAAAAACCCTTTTTAGTAACTTACTTTAGTAACTTAGTTACTTTAGTAACTTAATTCCATTATCAAAGCCAGATAGGAAGGACTTTCAGTATGAACTATAATACTTAAGTGCTTGCTTGCCCTCAGTTCTAGAAAAGATACATTTTAAAATAAAATTGATCAGATGACAGTTTGTGATATTTAACTGTGCTTTCTGAGGTGGAATATGGATAGAAATGGCTCTGAGGATATACTTACATTAATACTTAACTAGCAGTGTACTTATTAATGAAGCTGATGTGCCCTGTACCTTCAGCTATACATCCTTCCTATGCTAACATCCTACTCAATGTCTGCTTTGATTTCCCAAGTATTCTTTTCACACTAGCTGGTATTTAAAAACAAAGTACCATGACCCCAAAAGAACAGGTAAGCAAACAGGCATGTTTATTTATATTCTTTCAATAATTTTTCATCCTTCTTTGATGTGATTATTATTTATTAAACTTATGTTCTTAAACTTTATCAGCTTAGCACACGTACTGAAGAATGTTAATGCTACGTTAAGGAGTATTCAAGTTTGGAACTTTTGGAAAACTATGGGAAGAACACAGTGCATTAAAAACTGCATGGAATTCCTGAATCTAATATAAACACATACTAGTAGAGAGGACAGCAGCAACAAAATCAAGTCTAGGATCACTTTTCTTACATGGTGCGTTGTGTGGAACATAACAACATCCACTAGAGCTCAAGTGAAGTGGAAGCAGGTGTAAATGCACAGAAGTCAAAAAAGAAGAAATGAGTATCAACACAAATAACCTTGCAAAGTTACTGCAATCCTTTTCCTCTTTTTCCATTTCCTACACTGGTAAGCATTTGCTGATCACTGCATCTATAGAAATCAAAATTTTAAAACACTCATAGCAGGAGTCCTAGTCTATTTGCTATATGAAGTTTAGTACCCGGTCCACTCCTTTAACCTTTAAGTTACAATAAATACATGAAGTTCATAGTTTACTTTACCCCTTCTAAAGTTATTTCAAATGGTTTACCAGACTTGGGATCATACAATAATTAAGTCTATCACTCAGGCAACAAACTCTTAAAAAGGCAAGTAGTCTAATGGGCACCAGATTGATGAAATCCAGTTTCCTTCCAGTGATTAAGATGTCTTAAGGAAGTGCAAATTATAACAGGCTTCTCCCATGTTCATTCTCTACCATAAACTCACATTTTACCAACTTCAGAGTTTCTCCCTCAGTTGGGACTTCTCTAGATGCTCTGTCTTCTATCTGACCACCTACTTTCCTGAAATTTGTACGATATTAAAACATACCTGATGATGCAAGTTCAAATTAAAATATACAAGGCAAAGAGAATACAGAGGTAAAAGACACGCAACCGTGTCACAGGAGACCAAATTAAAACAATAATACCAGTAATGTGAACATACAGAAAGTCAAATATAATGAGTGAAAACTTCAGGAATCAGTGCAAACTGTTCTTATTTTCTGGAATGATTTTTCTACTACTCACATGGATAAATAAATTCTTAATGCTAAGGCTCAATTAACAAAATGAATTAATGTCTGTTACGAGGGACTCACATCTGCTATCAAAGTAACAATACGTGCATCATTTGAAAAGTGTTGTTTATCTGGTAAGACCAGGAGAGACACATTTGTATATTTATTATAGGGAAAAAAGAAGGATAGAAGTATTCAACAGGTTAATCAGGAACAATGCCATCTCAAAAACATGAAACCAATGGTGTTACTTGACTAAAGGTATTATTAAAAAAAATACTTTTTATGAAAAACAAAGCTAAAGTTGTAGAAATATAGAACATGCTGGTTAAATTGAAAAGACAAATTACTTAATTCAAAATTAGACTGGGTCTTGTTTTTCACTAGAATAAAAAGATACTTAAATCTGTGCTAGGTTTAAAAACAGCATTACCTATAAGTATTGAGAACAAAGTAAATTTAATCCCATTTACTCCACAGCCTATTTTTGCATCACTCTCTAAATGAACATCATGAAAATTGTTAATACTAGGAAAAAATATAAACTAAATAATATATTTAACAGGTCAAAAAGAAATGACCACCAAGCTCTTATCACTTCTGGTTCACAATGAATATATGATGAGAGAGAACTGTGGTTTTCAAGAACACTTATGTTTTCTTCTATCCATTTCCATTTTTTGTTGTTATCTGCCTTGGACTTCTGAACAATCTGACAAACTGACTAGAAATGCCTCTTTTAAACGCATGTCAAAAATTAAATTTTCATTGAAATATCACACAATGTTCCTCGAAATAGGACTCTAAAAGCTAAAACTATAAATAAAAGCTATCTTACTATATCCGCTCTAGTTTTATTTAATCTCATCAATTGAAATATTTGGTCTGCAGACCAAGTTATTGATTACTGTACCTGTATGAGACCTTTTATGAAGTTCCAAATTGCTTGGGTGTTTGAAAGCCTTCCCACATAATTCACAAGTATACTGTCTCTGTGACTGAAGAGTCTGAGATTGGCCTTCTTGTTCCAAAGGCCCTTGAGATCTTTCAATTTCAACAGTTTGTTCAAAATTCTCAGAATTCACCAAGTCTTCAGCTTCTTTTTCTTCAGTAACTCTGACATTTGTCACATCCACGGTACTTTCATTTACAGATTCATTTACTCTTGTTATTCTACTGTCATCGCTTTTAGGCTCAGGAGGGTGTTCTGCAGATTTCTGAGATCTCAGAAAATTTAACTTTTTGAGATGCACTGCCTTTTTCAGCCGCATCTGTTTGTTGGGCTGCAAAAGCGTGCTGTCTGCATCTTGATCTGGAGCAGCTTCATTCAAGGACTGAACTAGAAAGTTTGATGGTAAGTGATCTGAGGTGTCCAGAATACATTCAGAGTGACTGACAGCACAAGAATTATTCTCTGCTGTGTTTATTTCTGTAGATGTGTTGTAAGAAAAGGATTGTTCTGTTACCCTCTCCTGATTAGAGCAAGCATTTTGCTTATAGAACTGTTTGCTGTAAAAGTTGCGTAGTTTATAATAGTAACTTGGTTGCTTAAATGGGAGCTCTGTGCAGTTGCCATCTAAGGAGTCAGGTGACTGTTTCTGTACATCACCTGAGGGTGCATGAAGATTAACAGACTGCGATGCATGAGAATGGTGGTCAGCCAAGACTTTACTAGCTTGCGTGTCAGATGAGCATTCATGTAACAGGTTTGTTCCATAACTGTCACTGGCACAACCAGTATCTGCACTCAAAGTGTTCTGCAGAGAAAATACACTACTACAAGGCATGCTGGCTGATTGCTCTACAGCTGTAGAAGATTTTAAAAAGGTGTGGCAAATATTCAACACATTTTGCACTTGAAGACACTGTGCAATATCCAACATAGCTTGTACGTTGTCCTGACTAAGATCCAGATGAGAGGTGTACATGAAGTCCAAGATCTGGCCTATTCCACCTACGTTTTTAATGTCCAAATGAAAGACATCATTCTTCTGGCCTGAAGAATTCTGAAAAAGGGTCCTGATAAAATAAGGCAAATGCTCAAACACACAAATAATTTAAAAACACTTTTATGAAAATATATATACACACATACACTTCCAACAGACTGCCTAAGGATCAAAAACTTACACTAGATGGTCTTACCTACACTGCTGTGTTTTTGCACATGAACTTTTCAAAACTGCTTGAATATGTTGAATATTATTACCCCTATACAATTACACTTAAAGTAGAAATCAAAGCAGAAGATCCTTTAAAAATTTTTGCCTATTTTTTTTTAATGTGTTGAAAACACACCCTATATTTGCAGTTCCTTATCCAATGTTATTTAAATATTAGAAGCAGTCGTGTATTTGTGGACTGTTTGCAAAAGTTGATTGACCCAGAACAATGCTTCCCCTTCCATCATGGCAATTTGCTAGTAAAAAGGAGAAGACGGACCTCAAAGTCAGCAAAATTATTCTGACAGCCGAGCTTGTCCATCAACCACTACCAGTGAACCTTACTAAAAACTGGTTGTTCTTTTTCAGCAAGTAAACATGGATGGTAACAGTAAATAAGAGGATGGCATTATTTTCAATTCTTTTTGTCATATCACCCCCAGAGTATTTTTTACTGGTACTGAACAAGAGCCAAGTAAAAGAAAAATGAAGAATATAGGTATGTGAGCCTAAAACAGTAGCCCAACCATTCCCCACTGAATCATCACTGTACCCTTAAAGTGTCTGAATTCATGAGACTTCTATTTGATGTAAAGTATTCTCACATCAGAGCTGTAGATCTTAATATGCATAACTAATTCTAGACTGACTTTGTACTCTGTCTCATTCAGGAACTTCATGCTCTTCTGTTCAAATCCCCAGTTTCTAACCTAATAATTCCACAGTAGATGATGATACACACACACACACTTATATGTATGTACATGTATATATGTGTATATATATGATGTATATGGGGTCGGGTCATTCCTACGTAGATAGCCTGCTACACCAGGAAATACCTTGAATTTCAAGATCCCTCTGCATGGGTTTAACTCTCAAATTAGGTTTGTTGAAAGCTAGGCATAATACCAATAAGCAGTGAAGCTTAAGCAAATTAGAGCCTAGGCTTAAACTTCAGAAAAGCAGTTTCAGGTGCATCCCTGCAACTTATCCTATCCTCATACTTACACGCTACTCTGAATTAAGTATCTGCATCCAAATTTTTCATAAATCTGGCTCATATTATCTAAATTAAAACCAGAACTATAATAAGCAGATCTGGGTTGAGAGTCTAACTGAATTAACCACTTATATCCTACCGAATTTGAGATGGAATTGAGTGCCTAGCTCTCTTTGACTACTTTAAAAATTTAGTCTTTGGGCACAATTCCACATCATCATCAGGATTACAACACTACTGCAGAAAAAGCTGTTGTTCTTTTTTTCCCTGTTCATAATATATGAAATAATTTTCTTCTATAAGCATCAGTTGTCAAGGTTTTGAGATGCTTCAAGAAGCAAAGTCAAAAAAGCCATATCAAACAGCTTACTCATAAATAAACACTAAATTGGGTGAACCAGCATCCCTTGAAATTTTGGAGGTCAATGGGAGGGCCATAGGAACTGTGACATTGCTTCGTGAGCCACCTGCATAAGATACAGACATTGTGTCTCTGATAATGTGTTCTATGTAGAGGTTCAATAGTTATGTATCCACTCAAACTTTATTTCAGACTCTACCAAACAGAAATGGATGATGTGAATCGTTTCACCCGTTATATCCCTTATCTGTCTCTGCTCGTGTTCAGTACTATACTCCTTGTAAACAGTTATATTTTTATACTGAATTACTGTTTGCAGGCCTCTGCCAAGAATCCATTATATGAAGCACTGTAAGCCAGTAATGAACAAGAAAGTTCTGAACTCAGTGTAATAGTTAATTACATACACCCAGAAAATAAATTAGGATGGTCACAGTTTTTAATTAGATGTAATACATGATACAGATTTATCTCTGGACAAACAGTTTAACTTTTTACCTGCCCCTCTAATAGTTACATTGTCTAGAACTACCAGAAAAAAAAGTACCTTCTCAGAGAAAACCTCAAATAACAGCACTTAGTTCACTTTTTTAATAGAAGAATTTTCTACCACATACCTGAAATATTGACTGAAAGCAGCTAATACATTTTTGTGTGCTTTGAAGCAGACACCTTTTACCACCAACATGCAGTCACAGAGAAGACCCTGAATGCGCTGTTCATGGAGCTGCTGGAGAAGATGACAACTATGGCTAGCAACAGTGTCCATGCTAGAAAATCACTTACATTACCTACAATGAAATAAAATGCTAAGATGAATTTTAAATACCAAACTTTCAAAATGAATTTAGAATATGAAGAACATTTTCACAACTTTTAGCTCCCGAAGGAAACAGCTTTTTACAGTCTGGGCAGGTCTAAACTGGACAGTTTAAACTGCCACATGAGCTCTAAACACATTTGTCTGTTTAAAGATGAGTCATAATATTGTTCACCAGTACAAATCAACAGTATATATATGAAATATTTATTTTAATGATTTTTTTTTATGATAAGCTTCTGCAAAAACGTGCTAGCGGTGCTGCCAATAAACAGAACTCTATAACCACAGAACAAGTAATTTACACAACTTTGATGGGAAGGTTCTAAGGTAAAAACATACCAGACCTAAAACCACAGTAGTATTTGTAGAGGATAACCTCAGTTACTTCATCCTTAACCTGAACATGGGGGAACTCTGTAGCAGCACTGTTTGTATCATACTCCCTGCTGTTGTAGCTAGACCCAGTGCCCACAAATCTGATTCATTAGACAAGTTAGCATGGTAATTATTTAATTTAATAAAATGTAAAGTCTCTTAAGAGTCACTTTTTTAATAGGTTGAAGAGAAAACAAGTAACATTATTCCCCTATAGTACATTTATACTGGATTCTACGCTTCCTTTTTTTGGAAGCAAGATGAAACTCCCTCCCAACACACTTGTGAATACGAAAGGACACCTGCAGGCCAGTCTTCTAATTAATAAATGAAGCAGAAAAACCACATCGGTTTAAACTGGAGAAGTGGTTGCCCTCATTCTCAACTCTGATGAGCACCGCTGGCTCCAACATTTTTATTTACTGTTATACCGTGCTTCTTTTTCTCCTGTCACATTAAAGCGGGTTAGTGTGTCGGGCTTTCCTTTCTCCCTCCTATTTAATCATGCCTTTCAGCAGGCTTTAAAATAAATAAACTAACAAACAAACCAAACCCGCTTTCCAGCACACCGCCTCAGCCGTGCACGTCCCCACCCGGGGGGCACCCAGCGCCACCCGCCAGCTCTGAGGCGCAGCCCCCAGGCTCCCCTCAGCCCCGAGGCGACGGAGCCGGCCCTGCCCTGCTCTTACCGGCTCCGGCCACCACCCAGCTCCATCCCAGCGCCAGCCCCGGCCTCTTCCGCCGCCGCTCTTTCCGCTTCCTCCCCGGCGGAGGCTCGGAGGAGCGGGGCGGAGGGAGCCGAGGGCCGCCCCCGGCGCAGGCGCGGAGCGACTGGAGCGGGAGCGGGGCGGCGGGCGCAGGCACGTGCCATTGCCCTGAGCGGGTTGACCTGGTGGCCCGGGGGGCTGAGGTGGGGGGGATTCGGGGGGACCGGGAATCGCCGCCTGCCAAGCGATAGGCTCGGGGCTGGGAGGAAAGCCCGGGGTCGGGGAGAGCTGGTGGGAGAGAGATGGTGGGGATATGGGGTGCTGCAGCCAGTTGGGAAAGGCGCTGGTGAAAGTCGAGCCGTAGGACTGTTAAAGGGGAGAGGTGAACTTCACGAGGAATCGCCGGTGGTCGTAGTCAGAGCTTTTTTGTTTTCTATTAAAGGTGGGCAGCAGCGTTTGGCAGTCATAAAGTTTGCGGACAAACGAGAAGATCCTGGGAGTGACTGGTTTCACAGTTACAGGGTTCAGGGTTGCTGGTTTCACTTGTGCTCGAGATACCAGACAAAATGAGTTTTAGATGTACAGCGATTTTCAACCATCTGAACGCTTCTTTCAAGTTGTAAAAGCAAGGCCCTCCTTTTTGTCTTTCTAGGGCTGTGCCTGTGTGGGGAGGAGAAGGAGCGTGCCTGTTTGAGGGGAGCTGCCGCCCGCTCGCCAACATGGTTGTTTTCACGTGCAATACCTGCGGAGAGTCTGTGAAGAAAGCACAAGTTGAAAAACATGTGAACATCTGCAGAAACTGCCAGTGCCTTTCTTGCATGGATTGTGGCAAGGATTTCTGGTAGGTAAATTCTGGGAAATAGCCTTCTTCACTCTGCAGTGGGTGTCACAAATTTAAAGTTTTTCTTTGGTGTGTTGGAATTAACTTTGGCAATGTCTGGGTAATTCAATTTTATATTCCACTTTTCAAATAATTCAAATTTATATTCCCACTTTTAAGTGGGAACGTTTATTTCAAACTTAATCATCAAAGCGTGAACAAGGGCTTTGGAGGTTCTCCTGAACTGGCAGAAAGATGTGCAGCAACACTCCTTGCACTTACTTGTCCAGAGTGGAAGTGTGAGCAGCTTTTGGTATCTTTCCTGATCCTACTTGGACATTGGCATAAGACTGACAAGAATCATGATTTATGTTGCTGGGAAAGCCGTTAGCATTAGATAAAGCAGGCTGAGAATATGCACTGAGAGTATGCACTCAGACCATTTCTACACACTGGATACTACTTCTAGGCATTGCTAGAAGTAATATTGCTATGCTTGTCATTCCTTAAATGTTAATTGAAGTATTAAGTTAGGCAGCTGAATATTAAAATTTAAATCCTTCGGGGAAAATTATGGGTTTCCAAGATACAGTATTGGGAAGTTGCCTAACAGCCAAGTGACATTAGAGTGTTCACAGTAAGAAGATGCTATTCTTAGGCATTGTGATCTGTGACCAAAGGACAATTAAACCACATTGTAATCAGAATTGCAGTTTTTTATTTTTTTAACTATTATTTCATCTTTCGATTCACAGCTGTTTTTATTCTGCTACTGCAGAGAGAGTGAAATTGTCAGTAATGTACAAAATGCTGAACTTGTCACTTCTCATAAGCACTTCTCTCTTGTCACACAGAAGAAAGCAGTGCTACTATCTGCTTTCAAAATACAAATGTATTTGTCTAAGAAAATGAGATTATTCTCAAATAATGGTTTTATTTCCAGGTACTTACTTCACTGACAAAAGATTAAGATTTGTGGTAATTGTTCCTTTTTGGGGGCACTTACACGTTGATTAAAGCTGCATTACTATGCTAGTGTATCCGTATTTAGAAATTAGTTTTTTGCAAGCATTTTTACCTGTCTTACTAATTTTAAAGTGTGTCGATGTGAGTACAAGTATTTGCTAACAGCTTTGCATATTACATGAATAAATGTGTGTAAGACTTATTAATAAATGCAGCAGTATACTGAAGACTCAGATCTCATTTTGCAAGTCAAATTTCTGCTAAATGCTGTAGCATGACAAAAACGTAAGCAGTCATATAAGCATGTACTTAACCATGTTGAGCTTTTCTTACATGAGCATTGACAGTATTGAGGCATAAATGACAGATGCTACCTATTACTTCAGTTTCCTGATTACATAAGTGTTGCATAGTTTGTAGGACTGAAATGCTTTACAGAACTGTAGTTAAAAATCTTCTTTGTTCAGGGGTGATGACTATAAGGACCATGTGAAGTGTGTAAGTGAAGACCAGAAATATGGTGGAAAGGATTTTGAAGCCAAAGCTAACAAAGGAGATGCTAAACAACAGGAGTGGATTCAGGTAAGGTTTATATTAAATTCTGATACGATAAATAACTGTTGATGATAATTGTTAAAGATATTAGAGAGTCTCTACTGGATAAAACCGAAGATCTGTGTTTCCCAATATTTACGACATTCTTTTGGCAGGTCTGTTGCTCCTGCTGGTAAGAAATACACCTTGTGTTTATTTCAAATCTATCTCCTTCTAGTTTTTACAGTTCCACTCTATCCTTGTGAAATGAGGTTACAAGAACTACATAAACTGTTCAAGATATGGATGAACTGTAGACTTTATTACTTTGTGTCACAATGTTGTTTGCTGCTTCTTTCTTTGCTCTTAATGACTTTTGTCCATTATTTTGCTCTTTTTTTCCGGTTGCTCCTGATCATTGTGTTGACATTTTCATAGAATTGGCAATTCCAACCCCAAGATCTTGTTTCTAAGCACCAGTGGTCAACTTAAACCCTGTCGTTTTAAAGACCTTCCTGGAATTCTTCACGGTCCTCATCCTGCATAGCTTCATATCATCAGGAAAATTTTCCTGCCCTCTTTTCAGATCATTTGTAAATATGTCGCATAGCAGAGTACGGATCACAGAAGACATCTCCTACAATTCCTGTCCTAATAACCTGCCCTCTTTTGGCTATTAGTTTCCTTTAAGGGCTTTAAGAAGAAACTTAAAAGCATGTTTTTTAAACCCCATTATATGAATTTAGTTCATCTTTATCCACGGATTTGTTGACTTCTATCTCATATAGAAGACAATCCAACAAAGTATTAAGTACTACATTCATCCTCAAGGCATATAAAAAATACTGTTAAAGTCAACAGGTTAGTGTCGTTGTTGAGATATAACATCATCAGAATTTCGAAGGCAGTATGATGTGAATGCTGTTGCTATGAAAACTGTCAGTAGTAAGTATCTTCTGCACAGAAAAGAGAGGAATTACTGACAGGTCCATAAAACCTTTCGGTAAGCAGATTTTCACAAGTAGAGGAAGGATTTCCAGTGGCTGCATCTTTAAATAATGGTAAGCTCAGAGTACAGTGTGAGCTTTCTGCCACAGCAAGCAGCAGTGCTGTTCAAGTAACTCGAGCCTGCTTTTCATAGTTAACTCCAGAAATTAAAATTCTACAAAAAACAATCAAGCAGTTGATGGTTCCTTTAATCAATGCAGACCCTTTTCACAGGACTCCACTGTATTAACTTTAACAATTTTTTTTAACAATTAACTGTACAGTTAATTTACTTTAAAATGCTTTTATTATAGGTTGTAACTTGGTGAGCAGTCCTGATTGTCTCTGCTTAGTGCATAAGTATGAATATTTATAGAGGTAACTGATGCTTATGCAATCTAATGATAAAACTAAAGGTTAGTGTTTTTTTTCATGCTTATTGAGTGGATTCAGCAGGCTGTACAGTCTGTGTGTGATTTCTGTCAAATGTATTTCCAACTTGCATACCTTGCACGCATCATTTGATCGTTACGCTGCTTTGCTGATTTCATTCTGGTTTTCTTCATTCAGAAAATTCATGAAGTAGTGAAGAAGCCAAATATCAGCCCTAAAGTGCGGAACATTTTGGAGCAAATGCGTATCTTTGATAACATTCCAAGAAAAAAAGCAAAATTTCAGGTATGTTTTAAGAGATTTTTAGTGGTCTGTGCAGTGAGCTTAAAAATAGACTTTCTGAGCGAGTGCCATTCTTTCAACAAAGGTGATACAAATTGCTTTATTTGAGCATTGGGAAGTGGATAGTGTAATAGCCAAGTTTCAAATAGGATATGTTTGAAACATATTTCTCTTTTTATAGAAGGACTCTCTACAGCGCAATTTTAATTAGTTGTTAAGCCAGAGACTCACAAAGTTTGTCAGACTTGGAGATTAGGCTTGGATGGTTCCATGTGTAGGCTTGTTCATTTTTCTAAAAACTTTTTTTTTTTTTTTTTTAATTTGCAATTCCTATTGAATGTCCATATTCTTAGACATATTTTTAAAGAATTCTGATTTCTGTGACTCTGGTTTCTTTGAGATGCTCTTTCTTTAAGAATTTTTCTGTTGCTCAGCATTCTGACTCAATCTCCCAAAGGATGCTTCACTGAATTTTGCTTCACAGGCATAGCAGATTCCAAATGTTTTATGTTGTATCAGTAAAGAATTACAACTAGGCCTTTTTTTTTTCCCCTTCCACTGCCAAAAGGTTTAACAGGACATTAACACAACCAGCACTGTTAAAAAACTTGAGAGTAGTCTTTAATATTAACCTCTTCTGGATTACTGTTGGTGAGAAAACTGAAAGGCATGGCATAGGCGTTAATATGTAGGTACAAAACAGAACAATTTAGCATGGAGTTATAAGGTATTCATAGAAAGTAAACATCCAACCAGATCTTCATCACAAGCAGTAATCAAATTCTTAAATTAAAAAAAAATATAAAATTGGACATATGGTACTCAAGAAAAAAATGAGATGCACCTTTTTAAGTTATTGCTTGTGTCTGTTGTTTTTTTTTTTTTTCCTGCACAGAATTGGATGAAGAACAGTTTGAGAATTACTGACACAACTTTGCAAGACCAGGTGTGGGATATTTTTTCTGAAGCAACCAGAGATGTAAGTTAAGTTAGATGTTCAATATCAAACAACAGGAATGCAGTCAAAAATGTTTATCTGCATAGCTCTTAAGTTACAGGAGAGACAACTCTTACTACTTCTAGCAAACATATATTAAAAGACTACATGGACACTTCTTTGAGCTGCACATTGCCTATCACTTGTATTCTGGTAATATGACTAATTGCTAATAGCAGTTTCAGAAAAGTATCTTTGCCTGCTAACGAGGGTTTGCTGACTATTGTTTTAATGTAGGAAGTACCTAATAGTCTGTCTTGCCATATTCATGTTTTCTGGCATTCGCATCAACCTTGTGCGCTTAGAAATTGCAATACTGCATTTTAAATGCCTTGAGAATTGAGTATTTAAACATGTATCAAAGTAATAAATACACTATTTACATAATGCAACATATTTTGTAAAACATAGAAAAATAAAATTAAGCAGATCTAAAGATTTTTGTTGCAAGATAACACTTTGCCTGTGATGTTAAGACCAAATTCAGGATATTGGTGGCGTTCATGAATAATGTACTGGATAAAAGTTGCATTATCAAAAAAGGCATGTAAAAATTCTAATAATCTGTCTTTGAACAAAAGGTGTCAAGCAAAAAAGAACTTGACAAACCACAAGAGAAGGAAGAAGTCCAGACTGCAGAAATTGGGGAAAAAACAGTGGCAAAAGAAAATGGAGTTACAGATGATAAAATTGAGCGGAAAAAGAATAAGAGAGAACGAAAAGAAGAGAGACAAAAGAACAACAAGAAAGAGAAAAAAGAACTGAAATTGGAAAACCAGCCTGCAAACTCAGAAACAAAAAAGAATAAAAAGTCTAAAAAAGGAAAGGAGAGCTTGGAGAATGAATTTGAAATAAATGGAAATGGCCATCAGAATGAAATAGAAGAGGAAACAAATAGAAAGAAACGCAAACATAAACATGCAGAAGGTATCCATCCTATTTAATGTATTATTGTGTTAGAGACTTGTCAGTGCCTTAAAGATCAATAATCTACTTCAGTAGAATTTTTCAATCAGTTAACATTGCATATACAAAATTTGATTTATTTTTTTAACACGCTGGTTGTAGTCAGTCCTTTTACAAAATGTGAACATCTTAGCCAATACAATCTTCTTTTACAAGAACAGAAACTGTCTTTAAAGAATGTTTCTTCTAATTTACTGCTTTTTTGTGAATATTATTTTCATTCAATTTTCACCTCTAGAGGAACCTCATATCACAAAGAAGAGAATGAAAACTGAAAGCATTTCAGAAGACATGGAAACAGAAAACACCAATGGCAATGAAGAAACTGTGGGAACAGATAAAGGTATTATTAAAGGGGGAGTTCTAGCAGTTAAAAAACTATTCTGCAAAAGACCTAGTGCAGAATTTAAGTGCAATACTTTTGCAGCAAGCTATGCAATAAGTTGTGCCTCAGTCATAGCATTCTGTTCCAAAGGAAGTAGCCTGTGCTACACTGTACACCTGGTGCTGAATTCTCTCATGTTACTTTTGTGCTAGCAACCTTCAGCCACTCTTACTTTCACTAACAGTGAGGAATTTGGCATATTTGTTTCACCACGTTAGGTTTCTTCCCTGCTGCCATGCACCTTAGCTAATATAGAAGAAAAATGATGGCAGTTTTGTCTCTCTTGTATTTGTGTATTTATTACATCCCCATTTTTGCTCATTGAATCATAAATTTGAGGTTTATCTGTGTTTGACCTTAACTTATGCTTAGGTAAGCCAATGCACTTCATTACTATTGGAAAATACCTGTACTTGAACATGGAGATTGTGTATTTGGAAACTTAATTTGCTAATTTATTTTGGAAACCAATTAATGACCTCTGAAGTGGGTATTGTGTGAAAGTCTCTGTTTTTGCTGTAAGGGTGGGAAGATGGGATATTCCCAACTGCTCCTGTGTTAAGTAAAGGTTACTGCTTTATAGCCGAAACACAGAACTTCAGTAAAAGCAACCCAGCATGTTGGTTCTTCGTGGCTATCCTATTAAAATCTTCAGAAACAGCACATACTGACTTAAGACACCCTGTTGTAGTAGGGTCAGTAAGGTAACAGTGAAATGTGATGGTAGCTGGATTGGTTTTAGAAGTAGTAGGTTGAAGGCTGGTTCTTGCTAGAGAAGACTTGGAAATACCTGATTTTACTTACAGTATTATATAAATTGCTTAATTATTCTCTAGGTAAATTCAACTGGAAAGGAACCATCAAAGCAGTTCTGAAACAAGCTCCAGACAATGAAATTTCAATTAAAAAACTACGAAAAAAGGTATAGTAGAACACCTTTTTTGTTCTTAAATCTACTTTGGTCTTGAGATTTTTTTTTTCTGTAATTACAAAGTTTATAAAAACCTCTCCCATATAAACAAATATGTTTGACATTATTTAACAGAACATCAATTGACAGAATGTCAGGTGGACATATTTTTTAGAGCTTACTAGAATAGAGAGGAAATTCAGTGCAGGAAATTCTGCAAAGAAACAATAACACGATGGATTCCATGGTACTTTTAATACAATAACATTAATGTATTATTGCTCTATTGTATCATCTTTACTAACTGAAATCTCTTCCTCTTTCTTTGTGCAGGTTATAGCTCAGTATTATGCAGTAGCTGGTGAGCATCACAAATCAGAAGAGGATATCCTAGCCATATTTAATAAGAAAGTGAGTAACAATCCCAAATTCAAAGTTTTAAAGGACAAAGTGAAACTCCTGAAGTAAGAGTTTTCATACTTTCCGTAACATTTGCATTTTAGACTTAGAGACTGAGTAAAATGCTCCTGACAAGTATACAAACATCATGCATAGGTCTCAGTTTAAATGGTTTGTATGTATGAGAGCAGAATTTAAGACTGGATTCCTCTTCTTTTTCTAAATTTATCACGGAACATTTGGGATATGCTGCATATCTGTTTTCAGATATTTTATTTTCTGATTTTTATGGAAAAGTATATTTTTTTGTACGAGTTTTAAGAGGCATTGAAAATAGTTGTTGCCTAACTATATTGAAATTCTTCCAGTAATGGACGTAATTTATAGGCATGAATGTTTTTCAGGACTTGGATTGTGTGGCTTTTTGTAGAAACTATTGTAAGAGCAAATTTTCACATTCAAAACCTCACTACGGAAATACGTGTTTTGTCGTGGTACAGTTTGAAATGATATGACTGCTAGCCCCTTTGTGCACTATAGCTTTTATACACAGGCTTTCATCACCAGTTAATTCTGTGTTGTAAAATGCATAATTACAGTGTCTGTCAAGTTTGTGTATATAATGTTACACATTCAGTGAAAATCTAAAGACTGTTACCTGTACATGCATAGCTACTTAATGTTTTAACAAGTAATGCAACCAACTTTGCTGTAAGCGGTGTCACATGACCTAAAATAAATGACTTTAAAACACCACCTTAAATAAAATAAATATTGCAGTTTACAATTATACAAAGACTGTGCATGAAATCCATAAAGTATATATAATTTGTTGTGTTGCAGTCACTGAAAGGATTTTAAAAGGCCAGAAACCTTACAAGAGACAGAGTTACATGGGAAAAGTTACTTGTTTATAGGGTTTATATGTTTATAAGTTTATAAACATATATAAATTGGTAAGTTTATAGGGTTTTAATCATATGCAAAATACTTCCAGACAGGGAATATCCTACCATGAAGTAATCTCTTAAGAACAGTAATGGAAAGCTAGTGAAAATTTCTTTCAGTAGGTGGTAATAGTGTTCTGGAAAATTATGTAGTGATTTCAGGAAGCTATGCAGGTATACATTTATAAAGTTCATAACTAAAATATCAGAATTTATAGAAATATTGAATATATTAAAAGCGTGAAAACTTTAATTGTCTGATACTCTGGGTCCAGTTTTTCTGAGTATATATTTGTCTTGTTTATAAGAAAGCTTGCAATAAAAATCCCTAATAAATTTATAAGGTCTCCTCACTAAATGCTTGTTGATTCATGCGAATAGCTTTGGAGAGAGGTGAATAAAACTTTTTTACAACTATGGAGAAACTTGGAGAAGTTATTTAAACACATTTCAAAAGCTTTGGTATGTGTTTTTGTTTTGTTTGTTTTTAATTTGGGAAAGGACACGAATAAGGCCTTGCCAGTGAAACTGACATTAATACAGTGCCATTAATCTTTTCGCTTTTTAATCTTACAACACATATTTATGTTGCATAAAGATCCTAAATAGCTCTGTTACAGGAATTGTTACAGTTTTTTTGTTTGTCTGTTTAGAATTCATTCCAAATCACGCCCTTTTCTTACTCATCTTCCACCATTGTTGACCATAACACGTTTTTGACACAAACATGTAGAAATTATACACATTTATATTAAAAATATAGACATCTGTTGTACTTTGCTAATTATACCCTAGGTTCTTGTGATGACACCAACAGTCACAGGTGCAGTCATCATCAGCTGCTGCGGTTGTGGCTGCTAATTTGAGATGTCTCCAACCTCTTCTCCCTACCTTCAAACTAAGCTGTAGTATCTCTTTCTATCCTACACTTCAAAATGCCAATCTCAGGATTGGTTTTCTCTGTATCCACCCCATTCTCAGCCAGCTGCTTTTAATTGCCTTTTTGTGGGAGCGCATGTCATAGCTCAGGTCAAGTTGAGAATGGGATGACACCAGCTCCCTCTGCCCAGTGCCTTGGGTAGTAGCAAAGCTGGTTACACTAGTAGTCAGCAACCTGCATTACCTGCCCATATTTTCACTAAAGGCTTAAGATTGTTGTGACATGCTCATGAAATTATCAGATACATGTACATCTTTTTTCCTTTGTCAAACTGCTAAAGGCAGTGTGGATTGTTCATTCTATGCATTTAAAAATAAAGATTCATGGCAAATTCTTATTTTGGAGTTTGTTGCAAGCTACCTTTCACTGGTTGGGAGAATGACAGTTTGTTGCTCATGGAAAGCATCGGCATTTTCTAATCTGTAGACAAAAAAAAAAAAAAAAAAGGATCTGTATCAGATGAAAGAGTTTTAAGAGTCTAAAGAACCTTTGAAGCTGTACAACAGTTGTATTTATGCAGGTGAACAGATATTTACATGGTTGCTGTCATTTCAGAGTTCTAGTGTCTCATGCTCAGGGTTTACTTCTGATCACTACACAACACCTGGGAATGAGGCAAAGCAGCAGACTAAATGATCAGAAACACTAAATGTTGGTTTAAAACAGAAAATAAGGAATATCATCTCAAAATGACAGTACACATGAGCTGAGAAGGATTTGCCCTATTTGCTCTTGACATTTTTTCGTACTGTAACTTGTGGTTTTTAATGGTTGAAATGCCTGACTTGCACTGTGCACGGGCACTGTTGTATTAGTAGCGCCTATGAGGGACTATAAATGTGACTTCTGCATCTTATTCTTCCCCTCTCTCTGTACAGGGCAAAGCAGATCAAGCTGCCAGTCAATTTTGATGTAAACATTTGGCAGATCTGGGGCAAATTAATGCCTCCTTATTGATGGTCAGTAGTGGGAGTTTATTGTGATCCTGTTATAATTAAAGTATTACTTCATTATATGTTATTAGAGTAGTATTCATTATCTGTTGGCAGAAAAAAGGGGTTTGGGGAAGGAATGTGCTTTTTAAGTTACTGTATTTTTCTTTCTGCATGTTCCTGGAAATACTATGCTATGGTGGAGGAGACTACACTTCTAATAACAGATCCCTTCAAGTGCTACTGAAGCCCATGTACAAGTTATGTACCCTGTGTGCTCTTCTGTTCTTTTTATTTATTTTTTTACTTTTTTTTTTGTACAGCCTTAAGATTTAGCTAATCCAAGGGGACAACAGTATCAGTTTATCTAAGATCTCTGATTGCATTCAGATAGCACGCAATATGTAAAAAGGATTATTCTAGCACAGCAGGGTGCAGCCCACAGTGTTAATTTGGAAACTTGCTGATTAGAGTTTAATTAATACATTCATTAAACATTATCTGATCCCAGCTTTTCAGTCAGATGATTAATTTTATTTTAATTTTATTAAATAGCTCTTAAATCAAAGTCCTGAGTGACTTTGGCATCTGTAACCTTCAAGAACGCGACAGGACTGTCATCCACCTGTGCATGCATGTATTTGAAGAAGGAAGCTCTAACCCACGGCTGCAGTGGTTCTGGGTGTTCTGCATTCACTTCTTGTAGCATTTTTTTAACTTTCCACAAATCATATGTTTAGCAGACATTGGTAATGTTAGCAGTCACGGTAAGTTGATGAGGAACAATCAGTTGGTATTAATATAGCATTACAAAATGTTCAAGAGTCTGTTCGTTGGCTTTCTAAATGGCATACTGCATCTCCATAAGATATGCATTATCACTAAAATTTTCCTTTCTAAAATAGTGTGTTGGAACTTGGATGTCTTGGGATGAAGGAGGAAAATGGAAGTAGATTAGAAAACTGCTTAAAGCTAGTGGCTTTCTTGATAAGTACAGCATCAGAATTTAATCACTGAAAAGAAAAAAGCTTCAAAGGATGTGTACTTATTTGTTGTGCTCAGCACTCCACTGTGCGGGTGCATTAGAGTAGTTCATTCTTCTTTCTTCCAGTGAAAACCAATCCTCCCACCTGGTGCTACAATCCGATTGCATCAGTACAATGCAGTCAGACCCCAACATGAGTAGTGGCTCATAGCTGATGCCCACAGGATACAGAGACCCAATACATTACTTCATTCGGAAACTTCTAAAGCTGTAACACTCACCCTTATTAGGAAATAAGAGAGCAAATATTAAACTTTTTGTGCAAGATAAGCAAAAAAGGGCATATTGTTCTATACATTGAGCTGTATTCACAGGTCACAAGATATCTCAATCAATATATTCAGCATTTGCCCCTTTCTTCTCCCAGTTTAGCTTTCAAGAAAAAACAAGAAAAAGTCCTCTAAGTTTCTTTTCTGCTCTGTCAGCCAAGAAAAGCAGCATATTGTGTTTCCCATTAGTACTTCTACAGGAAGTGTCATTTTATATTGAATTCTAAATTTCACTTGGACTAGAGGAAGTTTTACTGGTAACTGTTCTTTGCACTTGTTGAGATACAATTCCTTTTGCACCTGTATCCTACTGGTTTTCTTTGTACTTGTTCAGATACAATTCCTTTTGCACCTGCATCCTCATGCTTTTACAGTCTCACAAGGTAAGGGCTGAAACACCCTGAAACTTTTTGCTTAGATTGTTGGGTTCTTTTCTCCCCAAGACTGCCGATCCCAGACGTTAGTCCTTTGTCAAACAAATTTTATGGTTTATTTATCTCTCCTTTTTAATTTATATGAGAAGACTTGGAATTATCATTTCAAATAGAGACTGCACACTGCTCCTCTGATTGGATATTTTGTATAGCAACAGCTCTCGATATTCAACTTCCCCTCTGAATTATATCAGAAGTAAAATAACTGACTTCATACAGAATTAGTTTTATCATACCCGAAATTACTTGAAATAAACAGAATAACAGAAACCGTGTCTCTGTCTGCCTACCCACCAATGCTATTCTCAGACTTTTAGGTAGAATGCATTACTATTAAAATCAAAACCCTAATTGAAGCCTGATTACTGAGTTAAGCTCAATGTTCACATGCATTTGTCTTATTAGAAAAGAAGGTGCTTTTAAACATACTACGATCTTCATCTAAGACAGCATGAATAAAAGCAGAAGAGAACACGTTTATTGGTATCTGATAGGATGTGCAGAGTAATACTATCAGCAAGAAACACAGGGAAACTGATACCTCATGTTTTCTTTTAAACAATCAGACTAACAAAACTTCACTGACAATTCAAAATGCCATTACAAATTGCTCTGGAAATGAACAGTTCATTGGTCCATCCTTCACTATTGGATCCCTTCTTTTGGAAAATCAGACAAAGTGTAAATCTATACTTAAACCTCAACACCTCCCCTTTTGTTTTTACGTTTTAATACTTCTTTCTTCTACCTGGGTATCAGGACTTTAGCCTAACAGACTCTTTTTCCACTAAAATGCATGAAGCACTCAATCGATACAAAAGCATTGAAATCACATCTTATTTAGATGACAAACAATGAAAAATAACACCAGAAACTTGCCTGCATTGTAGATGGCTCAAAATATGTGAATTTTACTCCTTTGTTCTGTTCTTTTAGGAGCCATGTAATGAAGTCTTAAGATCCAGACATTAATGTATAAATAGGAAGCATGAAGTGCACTTTTATGTGCTTGATTTTCTGCTTTTCTGATGGCCTTTGATTCTTGATGATAAGGAATTCAAGGAGAAATATTCTACTGTTGACATTATACAGTATCCATGCATGACAAATCCAATGTTTTTTGTGGGTGAGACTGGACCAGAATTTTCTCGTAGACTTTTCTTTTTAAACCATTAAAGCAAGTGCTTCACTGACTGAAGCCAATACTTATTTTACCAGTGTTTCTGCCTTGGACTTCAAAATCAATTGCCAGTGTAAAAGCTTTTACTGAATTGTACAGACATTTCTTATGCTTACAGGGTTTATTGATTTTTTTCCCATCTATCCACTCTACCATTTACTACAAGGTATATTATGGATCCTTTGTTCCTACAGTTTCCCTGTTTTACACCATGAAATGTGTTTCCTCTTTCTTTCTTGCTGCTGCAAAATTCTATGACCTATTCTACACCTTTGAAAATTCAGCTTTTAGGTGAACAGTGAGTGATTTCAGAGTTTATACTGGGCAATATTTCTATGAGAGGAAAAAAATACGAACCCTGTCTTAGTTGTATGTTCTTAAAAACACGTTAATCTTAAGCAGATTAGGCAGAACAGTAGCAGGCAATTAGCCAAAACAACACAAGCATCTTCCAGCTTCACATTGACATATTGCTGAATTTTGTTTTCATACCAACATGTTTCTCTCTCCCCTTCTACATTACAGCACTGTCAGTTCCCTTTAACTCTGTTGTCCTCTCAGGATGCTGGGTCAAAATAAATGAAAAACTGACCCTACAGAACACATAAGTGGTAACGTACTGTGAAGGATGAATAAAAATAATAATAAAAACAAACAAACACAACCAAACAAACAGCAAGAGATGACTTCCATGCTGTACACATTATGAAAATCATCTGTACTTTCCAATCTTGCAGCAGAGACATCCATATGCCTAAGCAGCTTTGTCTGTATTTCATTGCTGCAGTCAAATCAAAGGCAGTGAGGGCATTAGACCATCCCCCCAAATAGCTAATATGCTACCAGCAGCCTAAAAAAAAAAAAAAAAAAAAAAAAAAAAAAAAAAAAAAAAGCTAGCCTCTAGCAATATAAAAATAAAGCATCAAGTCTAAATAGACCAATACTCCTAGAGTAAGGAGTAAGCATCAAGTGTAAACAAAGCAGAAAGTTCTATGAACAATAAATCTGAATGCCCAAATGCCCATACCCACAACTGATACATAGTCTTCCTGAAATAATTAGATATGCTCTCATTACTCAAAAAAAAATTTATACTGTAGGATGTTCCTAAATGCACTAAGTATGAAAATTTTGCCATAGTGTTACAGATGTGCATGGCTGCACAGGCATTTTCCTCAGTGAGGAAATCGGTTTCAGTAATTCACAAGTTTTCCCTTTCCCACCCTCCTACATCTGGCCATTTGCTTTTGCCTCTCTGCTGTCCCCTGCATTTTTTCACAGGCTTTTAAAACCAGATCAAATCCTCTATCTGAGAGGTATTATATACCACTACTTGGTACTGAGTAGTCAAGAACAATTATAGGTGGAGTATTGCTGCCAAATGCTTTGTATCATTAAACTGTAGTCTTGGGAAAACATTTTGAGAGTCATTGTCTCTTACTAAGAAAGTAAGCATAGTTAAGTGAAACTAAATTCAAGAAATTATTTAGGAGACACAATAGGAAGATTTACTTACCGACTTCTAAGAGATTTTTATTTATTTTTTACACATTTGAAGATCCAAGCTGGAACATATATTCTTAATACAGATTATAGCAAAAGGCAAGAGTCAAACATTGAAGCTACTTGAGATTTTCAACAAGGATAATTAAAGGTGTTGTCTTCCATCAAATGGATATTTCAGACTAGCGTAATGTTCTGGAACAGCTACATTTTTGTAATTTGCATCGACAGCTTTCAAGGTGAAGAATAACATATTAACAATCAGATTACATTATGTGGTGCATTGTTTTTCAATTCTCTTAGATGCCTTCTTCCCCTTTTTAACAGTCTTTATCTTTTCTGCCTTCTTCTTCCTCATGAAGTTCAAACGTTTGCATGCTTAAAGGTAGTGCATTGTCCATATCAAACACTATTAGATGCATTGTTTCCTTCCTTAAGGGTGAGTTCAGGGCTGCAGTCATTTAATACTCACCTGAGAATTCAACTTGAGTTCAATGGTTTGTGTATGTACAACATTCGGATTAGGTTGAATTTTAACCTTTGGTTGTGTTTCAGATCTGCGTTAAGTTACTAACAACATCACATGCTTTCAGTCCTTTGCTGATTTTTTCCATTGTACTGAATTTAAAATAAAGGAATGCTAGATGAAAGCAAGAAAACAGCAGTACTATTTGAAGGCTGTCTTACCTGGATGAGTTAGACAATGCATTTACTTTTTCACCCAGCGTAAGCAGATGCAATGCTTGAATCGAAGCACAATGTTCAGAACACATGGAGAATCATCACCCATGTGATCTTTTTAGTCCTGATGGGGGAAGCAGACAGTTACTACTTACTGTATTATTTCTTAGTTCATGAACAGAAAGCACAGAAAATATTGCACATTCACTCCTCAAAATGAAGAACACACCTACATTACAGGCAATCTCCTTTAACTAAAAATGTCCTACTTAGGTAAGAAATTAAGAAAATTTCATTCAGGTTTCTTGTCAACAAACAGCATTTGGGCACATTTAGTTAATGACTTTTGTAATAGGGAAAAAGTAACAATATTTACTAGAATATCAGAAAACTAATTTGACTTTCTAAAAGTGAGAGAGTAACTGAGAAATCTAATTCTAAAATTTATATGAACCCAGTCAAGGAATATAAGATTTCACTCGTGCATCATTAAGAGTTACTTTAAATCAACATTAAAACAACTAGCCAGTGAATGGCAAATACTCAGCATGCACCAAGAAAAATAATTTAAGATATATATAATTAGATCACAAAATTCATCTTTCATTCATAACTGCAAAACTTGAATATTTAAAAACTCTCAAATAATTTAGAAACATTATTTGTTACTTAAAATAAAAGAACCTGAAGATGTTGAAATGAGTTTCTGAAAACAGGGACACAAGTCAAGTTGTGAAAGATGAGGAAAATATATAACACAAAAATTGCTGTTAACTTGCAATTATTTTAATTAAATTGCTGTTAACTCCAACCTTTGTACGTTTCCTTCACAGAATCTTCAAATTCACAAATTCCTTTCACAGAGTGTGATCTACATTTTTCAGACAAAGCACCATATTTTAAAATACTCCCTAACATTTCTACAGGAATTCTTAAATTTTCATTGGCAAGAATTAATCACCTATAACATGCCCATTGTTCAGACGCTTTGTTAATTATGTTGTTGATTATGTAACAGTCTCAGTTCAGCTCCTGATCACTATCTATTCTTTAACAGATTAATAACGTCTGAATCAGGGAAGCTCTGTGAAAAGATCACAGAAAACATCTCAGCTCTACAAACACTGAACATGAGTGGTCCAGGTTAAGGTCAACAGTGAGTCAGGGACGGGAAGCTCTCATTTCAGCTCTTTGCACAATACCTACTCTGTAGGTAAACAGGAGTCTTCAGTTTACAACACTAATGTATCTTAACCTTTTCAAACACACATTTATTTAATTACTGCATTTAAATCAAAGATATTTCCTTTGGATAGCTTTTGCAAAGAGAATGCATGATTTCCTTTGTTTCTTATTTGAATCACTAACATGAAAGTGAAGGCTGAGGTAATCACTTCTCAAAGGAGGTAAAACAAAGAAACCTCTATTTCATTGCTAAGAAAGCTGAGCTCAGAGGCTCCCATGATCTGTTAAATTTAAAATATTCAATTGATCTAAATGAAAAATAATTACTGTAGTCAGTAAAGACTGTGATGTGGTTGATCCTTATGTAAGACACGTTCTAAGGATAGGAAAAACAATTTCTACTATGACATAGCTCATGTAAAATTCAGATGCAAATGAAAGCAGAAAACAAAACAAAACAACATTCCATCTTTTTATCTTTCCGGCTGAATGTACTCAAAAGAGTCAATGCAAAGTAATAAAGAATAACCAGAAACCTTGCTTAGTTCACCACTAGAGCCTCACTCATCTGTAAAATTGGTGATAGGATATTTAGGAAATTAGCAGCCACTTTGCTGCTAATTTGCAGCCACTTTGCTGAAAAGTTAACACCTACAGGTAGATTATGCAATGTAGTATATCTACATACCAGGTTACATGAAAATAGAATCATAGAACAGCTCAGGTTGGAAGGGACCTCGACAGATCACCAGGTCCAACCCTTTATGGGAAAAGGGAACCTAGATGAGATTATCCAACAATTTGGCAAACTGCATCTTGAAAGTCTCTGCTGATGGGGATTTCACCACATAAGTGGGTTGCACCACATAAGCAGAGTTTGTTCCAGTGATTGTTCTGTTTAATAAATAAATAAATAAATAAAAATTTCTTATTTCAAGACAAAAATGTCTCCCGATATAGCTTGTAACCTTTTCCCCTTGCCTTTTCCATATTTCTCCTTGTGAAGGGAGTACTTCCCTCTTTTTTGAAGCCAACTTTTTAGTACTGGAATACTGAGGTGAGGACCTCCCTGAGCCTTCTCTTTTCCTTGGCTCTTTGATTATGTCAGTTCAGGTGCAGGACTTGTCTTTTTAAAATATATGCCTTGAGTAGCTTAACTAATGAAGCCTCAAATTCCTTTGAATTTCTTTCAAATAAATTCCTTTATCACTGCAAATTATTGTCCACAATTCCCTCATCATAACTCCTATGCCTTGTTTCACCCTTATGCTGGGCAGGATACAGCAGGTGCTGGAGCTAAGTGCACGCTGATGAGCTGTGCAGTCATGCTGTTCAACTGAATATACACAAAGAGCAAGCGTTACTCTTCTACTAGCAAAACACACAGATTAACCCAAATTTTCCATTATTTCAGCACCTACAACTCAAACCAAATATAAGAAAAAGTGTTAGTTACATATATTGAAAAACTTGGCCATAAGCACTTTTAGGGTTATCATTACAATAGTTACACCAATTTAAGAATTTAAGTGTACTGAGTTGTAAGGCTGCTGTACAGAATTAGACTATATCAGCAGAAGGCCTATTATTTCATCAAGACTTATCCCAGTTTTTAATATCCACTTCAAAAGGCACTTGACAAGGTCATTAGTTAATCAAGAGGTTTAGAAGTGCTTAAAAACATTACTCGTTGCAGGTCAGAGCACATCTAGCCTGTATACTATTTAGTTTCCACCCTTCTGACGGCCTGTAAACAAAACTAACTTTAGTAAACTAAAGGTTTACTGATAAAATATATATTTAATCACAGCCTACATGCCATTCTTTTTGCTTTGCCTGTTTTCTCAACATGAAGCAACAGAAGTATCTGCAAAACTTCTATCTTGATGAAAGCCATGCAGCATGCAAGGAATGACTGTGGTATGTGAAAACAACATATTTCTCGTACTCACTGTTTTCATGAAAAATACTTGAAAATACTCATGAAAAGTATAATCGGGTAACAAAGCATTTGCTTTGAACTTCAATTTCTATACAGCTAGGAGTATAAATCTTCTTTTGTTAAGTAAAACACATACTGAAATTATTATTTTTTTCAATCTACCTTATACAAATCTGAGCTTTTACTGAATAGAAAAAAAATATATATTTGACTCCTGTACTATTTAAATCACTGCTGTCATTGAGAGTATATGGGCTGCAAAACGTGAAGGTCAAAATACTTATATGCTACCCAGTCTCGCATTTTTTCCCCTACTTTTCTTATTTTTTAATTGTTTTGAGAAAACAGGTCTGTATTGTACATTTGGATACATACCATAGCGTTCACTACTTTCAGTGGGGATTAGTGTAACTCTTGACACTACTGAGTTCTATTACTGGACTATTACCAGAGCCAGCATTTACTAGAGCTGTACTCATAATAATACACATTTTTGTTCTCTAGACATAATGCAGGATTTTTATGAATTCCTTTAGGAATAAAAAATAAGGAAAAAATCTAATTTTATCAGGAGAGAATTCAAGAAAGAAATAATCCAGATGAAATTTTAAGGCACACATAGCTAGAACCTGCCTGAGGGATTATTTTTGAACACACAACTCACTGCAATATTTTCTGTGTTTTTCTTTACCACTCCAACCCTGAAGACCAAAAAACAAGTATAAGAAAACTCTCATTTCTAGAGGGCAAGAGCCAGATTTAAAGCTGAGTTGGGAGTCTAATATTTTCAAGGCTGTGCCTACAGTGAGATGGGTGGGTGGTGGTGAAGCAGAAGGCTGCTACAGCTCGATGCAATTTGGTGTTGTTACAGAACCACCCCGGGAGCCTCCCTTTGGCCCGGCAGTGCCATGACACTGAGGCTCTGTGAGGTGAAGGGCACACAGTGCTCCTCGCTAGCAGCCGCCATTACCTGACTGCCTGCACCCCCAGCACCCTCCCTCTGCACCCACGCGCCGCCGCGGCAGGCAGTAGAAGCCGTTTCCCGACACGGAGGGCTGACAGCTTCTTCGGCTACAGTTATGGCCGCCTAAAATGGCTTCCCTCTCTGAGAGCAGCCGCCCGGGCCACCCTTTCCGCCCGCAAATGCAGCGCCGCCACCGCCCTTCCTTTGCCACCCCGCCGTCACTGCCGGGGCTGCCCAAGATGGAGGCCGGCGGGGAGCTAGGGGACCCGCTCCCCAGGCTCCGGCGCCATTTGCGGCAAGGGGCAGAGCCCCGCGCCCTGCCGCTGCAGCCGCCGCTCCAGGGCGGCGGGACGGCCGGTGGGTGCTGCCGGGACGGGCTGGGGCTGTGGTGCCTGCCCTTGGGGAAGTCGGAAGCAGACGGGTGCTGCTGGAAGCCCTCAGCAGCGAGGGGGCTGTGCCATCGCCCCCCGGCCGCTGAGGTGCCCGCCGCCACCGCCCGCCCTCGCTCGGCGTGAGGGAGAAGCGGCCGGAGCCATGGCACAGCCGGGGCGTGCTGGGGCGAGAGGGTGCAGGGCTGCGACCAGCTTCGTCTCTGGAGGTGGGGAAGAAGCTCAACGGAAATAAAGAAAAACATGAATAAAAATAAATGGGTGGCTGTAAGCTCCAGCAGAGCTGTTTGTACGTTCAGGTGGTGGGAATGCATCTAGAGAGGTGCGGAGCTAGCATAGCTCTGAAGGCACATGAAGCACCAGTAACTTTTAATGATAAAGGAACTTAAAAGTATGAAACAAACACACCCGTACTTCAGTGATACCTGTTTCGCCTCTTTTTTTTTTTTTTTTTTTTTTTTTTTTTTTTTTGTCAAAGCGTATCTATTGAGTATTGTAGGTTTTTTTTACTGTCAGGCACAAAAAATGCGCTTTCAAATGTGTTTGCTCTGTTGTTCATAAGTAGTTAAATACCCCTTTCCTAACCGAGTCAGCTGTTAATTTCCCGGAAAGGTATGCAGACAAAGCGTGTGCTGGTTGTTACTGCTTTATGTTTATTTTTATCAGAGGGCACCTTGCTTAGACTCTTATTTCAATAAATGTACAGAGCTTTTTAGAATGCTTCCTCTCTAGTACAAAATGTATTATACTGAGTATAATCATCTCCAAATATTAAATAATTAAAAAGATAAGCATGGTGTTTCATTTAAGTATAATCATACTGCATTTAATGACAAGCTTTAGTGATACAATTATGTTCGTATTTACAGAAGAATCTACAGCTGTAGAGAAGAAGAAGAAGCCTTCTCCTAGACTGAATTTTCATTCTGCATTCTGGATTTTGGCTTCAATTGCTGTGACGTATTACTTTGACTTTTTAAAATCTGTTAAAGAAACTATCCAAGCAGATAGGTAAGATACCTTTTCTTGCAAAGAAAAGTTGCGTTTTCATGTTCTAGTTGTATTCAGATGTAAATATCTGAACTGTGTGTTTTAAATCTTTGATAAACAAGATCTACAATAGGAATAGAGAGAGCTGGGACTGTGCAGCCTGGAGAAGAGAAGGCTGGGGCAGGATCTTATCAATGTGTACAAATACCTAAAGGCATGGGGCAAAGAAGATGGAGCCAGGCTCTTTTCAGGGGTGCCCTGAAAAGCACAAACTGAAATACGAGAGGTTTCGTCAGATCATCGTGCTTTACTTTAAGGGTGGCTAAGCACTGGAACAGGCTGCCCAGTTGTGGAGTCTCCATCCTTATAAGTACTCAAAAGCTGCCTGGACATGGTCCGGGGCTACCTGCACTAAGCGGCCTTGCTTGAGTGTAGGGGCTGGACAAGATGACTCCCTGAGTCATTATTATTAAATTTTGGTAAATATCATGTGTAAATGTAAGATTTCAAGAAAAATAAATCTTTTGTTATTTTTTTTTCTTCAGGTTCTACTGAGCCATCTGTGTACGTGTAAAATTTGTTCTATTAGCAAGACATTTTAATACTGTACCTTTAAAATTATTCTCAAGTACAAGAAATCACTGCATATTCTATTGAAAGTGTTGGAGTTTTGACTTTCAAAAAAGCTGAAATTAATCATAAAACATTAGTGAAGTTGTTTTTTTTTTTCCCTCTTGTTCTGTAGACTTCTTTGAGTAGACCAGGAAAATAAATTATTTCTATAAAATAATTATATATATTTTTTTGTATTCTATTTATTTTCCATGAAATTATTATCAGCGGGATTGATAGATGTTACACTTTCAGATAACTTCACCTGGAGGTGCCTTTTAAACTTTCTCATTGTCATTATTGTATGGAGGATGTACAGGGCCTAAGCTCTATGCTGTGAGCTTCTCTGAAACTGCTGTTTCAGGTTTTTCTTTCCCATCTTAATCTGGATTTATGTTCCCAGATAGGCTCACAAGTGCACAATTCCAAATAATCACATACTTATTTTTTTTAATTATGAATCTGAAATCCTGGATTTCCCTGTGGTTTTATTCAGTAGCTTATTTTTTTTTCCATGATTTTTTCTCTTAAAATTAAGAGTTCATAAACTAGAAGGCTTATTAAAAGCTTTTTACAATGCTTCTGCTACACAAAAATTGGTAATGTCAACCTTATGGTAAGAAGCACAGTTACCGTGGAGCCTAATTTATTTAATTACTGATGAGGTATTTTTAGTGTGTTAGTATAGAAGATCACTGTGACAAAGTCTGCTACACTGCATTTCCAAAATATTTGAGGGAAAAGTAAATGACAGGAATGATGCATTGTGAAATCAAACTGTAGTAGTTATGTGTTTTGTAAAAGTAATTTTAAGAAACAGTAAAGGAGCTCCAGGCTAATGTGTGTAATTAACAAGTACTGTCCTGTTTCTAGCCTAGAATGAAGATTAATATGTGAACTGAAATGTGATCATACTTAACATGCTTTTTTTTTCCCCCCCACCACAGTTGGTGGTTTGCCTCTGGCAGTTGCTTATTGGCTGCTTGTTTATCTGTTGCCTTTTATTGCATAATATATCTTGAGTGGTATCGTGGAATTGAGGACTACGATGTGCAGTATCCCATACTGATACCTGTCTCAACAGTCACTTTTATTGCAGCAGCAATTTGGTAAGTTGAAACACATATATACAACCTTCTGCTAAAACTGTACAGGTCTAACTGCATAAACAATGCTTATAAATTGAGCCCATTCCTCTTAATTTTACTGAATGTACTGGTGACAGTACTAGTTCCACTCAGCATGATTTCTTCTGCCTTCAAAATTTGTTCATGAGGCAAGATCTGTAGCAGTTGAAGCTGTATAGTAAGTATACTTTTAGATGTACTGGGTCTTTTCTGTATTGTGAGGTTTAAAACTTTAAAGGTATATTCTCTAGCAGAGAAAGTTTTACCTGATCAATTCCTAATGCATAGTTCTTCATTATCGAACACAATATGTATAAATAGAAAGTATGCAGCAGCTCATTCTTATATGAGCTTTATTTAAGAGTTTGTCTTCTCAGAGAATGGTACATTTAGTAAGAGGTAATTTGTTTATGAGATGAGAAGAGTCAGAATGAGCAAATGTGCATGGGAGTGAAAAATTATTTATGTCTGCAAGTATATTTGCTCTCTGTATGAAAGCTGGTTGTCCCTTTCAGTGTAGGTGCTGTGTCTGAATAACACCAGTATTGCAGTGCTGGGGGTGGGGTGGTGGTGGAAGAAAGACTGAAAAAGATAAATGTTCCCTATAGTTTAGAGATAGTCATATCCATAATCCTTTAAAATCAGTTGTAAAATAAATTGTTCTCCCCTTCCTCCCCTTTCTATTTAGTTAATTCATTCTCGGCTCTAATTGACTGTAACTATAAGTGTTTTTTTTCTCAGCTTCCATGCATGCCTATTGGAAAAATCAAAGAGTATTTCATTTTCAGATGGTTCATATATAGAGATTCTGAAAGTAAAAGGTATCTTTACTCCTGATGGGTCTGAGTGGTTTTGCTCAGTGTAAAACAAATCTGCAGTAGTTACTGGTGTTCTAGGATGAGTTGTCAGTAAATGAGCAGAAAACTAAACTACCAATTTAATAAGTTGTTTTTTTTTTTATTATTCTTTCAAGTTGTAAAGAAACAAGTATTTTTCCAGGTTTCATTGTTTAAATTTAATTTCTTCTCATACTATGATTTATTTGTTTGCCTGGTATTTCCACAACTTGACAACTGAACTTTTATCTAAAGCTTTCTTCTTTTTTTTTTTCCCAGTTTCAACGTTGCCTTATGGCCTGTTTGGTCGTTTATGACACCTTTGTTGCTCTTCATTCAGTTTATGGGTGTTGTGATGCTTGTGTCACTCCTGGGATAAGTCCTGCAGGTAAATAATAGAATTGTTTAGCACATGAAAGTATTTATCTCGTGTTATACAAACAGTTCAAGGATTCTGTGCGCTTTTAGGATATTGAAATTTTGTGGCAAATGGAGTTACTGGTTAATATGTATGGATCTTAAAGGAAAGAATATCTGTTGCAGGAAGCACAGCTGAAAGACACCAGTAGAGTCAGATCATGCTCCATTTTATTGCCTGAATAGCCTAACTTTTATAGTGAACTTAACAGGGGCGGACAGTGTTTCACACAAGATTAGTGGCCAAAAGCACTCAGACAAACAACTACAAGAAAACAACCCCACCTGCAAGAAAACAACCCCCTTGTGATTAGCAGTCACGCAGACCTTGTCCTTGAAGCCAGCTGCTGGTAACAATATTTTTCTGAATTCCTCAATTGGGCGATGTGGGAACACTGTCATGGGAACTTCTCATAGTTGCCCTGGTAGCTTGGTTTGCTCAGCTACAACAAGCAATGGGATTTTGGCTGTTTCAAGAAATCCCTCAACAAATATCCTTTTCCTCTTCCAAAAAATTCAGTTTTAGACAGTGAAAAGAAGAGATAAGTGAGAGTGGATGGCTTTGAGGAGTATAGGACAAATATCTGCAGCTTTTACCCAGACTTCTCTTTTTAGGGAAGTTGCTTGACATATAGTAAAGGGGAGAAGCTGTAAAGGTCCATATGCAACTGTCTTCTCTTTCTTTCCTTCTCCCTCTCTTCTCCCCTCTGAATCAAAATTCTTTGTTATCTTTAAGTATGCTGCTTTCATTTTCTGTGGTGAACAGTCCACTTCTTGGATATTCCTAAAAAGCAACCTTTTTAAGGCAAAAACAGATATTTTCTTGACTTGAAAAATTAATTCCCAATACCTGTCACATTGAAAAGGGGTTCTCACGTTTTTGTTAGGATATGCTATTCCGATGAATCCCATGAAATTGAAAAGCTTAATAAAGAAGATATTAAATACAGCTTAGTAATAGTGTAAGAGACGTCCCCTGATCACTGACGTCTGCATCAGCTAGTGAAGTGACTCCTTCAGCAGGTTGTTTGCTGTACTTGCTCACAAGGGAGTGTGAGGAAGTCTGTTTTTGCCTGCTGTCACAAATCTGTTTCAGTAAAGGAGTCCCCCAGCATTTTCATGAGTGCGGCAAGAGGAGTGTGACAGTGCTGGATTTTGAGTATAGCCTCTTGTAGTGCCAGAATTGTACTGAAAAAATATTTAACAGCTGGGTCAGCCACACATACACAGCTTTTACTTGCATAAGTGAACTGAAACTAGTCATACACCTTTTCAGCAATTCCTCAATATCAAGAAAACTCTTTTAAGGAACTAATTAACTTAGATCATACCCTGTCTGTGGACTTCTGAAAAACATGGTACTTATTTCAGAACTTCTTTAATTTATTACGGGAGCTCAAGTCACGTCTGCTAGTGCAAAATTCCTCAATGCATGTCTGTTCCTTCTGTCGTTAGCAACTTTTTGTTTGAGCACTGGAAAGGTGGAGAAAGGATGTGCTGTGGTCTGGTAGAGCTTTGCTCATATTAGTAGACTAAGAGAACCATTCTGCATAAATTTGTACTTGGAGATAGAAAGTAAGAAGTACAAGCTAAATGCAGATATTCTGAACAGCTGAACTTTGTGAAGAAAACATTTTTTTCTGTATGAACAGCCAAGTAAATTCTGTTATACTGTAAATTATTACTTGGTGATGCAAAGTCATCCAACTAATGAATATCAAACTATACAAGATACAGTTTGCGCAGTATATATAGCCTTACAGTATTTCTTATTGGATTTGTTTTTTCTTCTCTTCCAGCTTTCTGTGAAGGACTCCAGTTACAGTTACCCTGTAAAGTGGGTGTTGTTTTAAGTTACATTCCAGTCTTTTGATTATTTAACTACCCGATGTATAAATCAAATGGACATAAACCCATTGTTCAGCCAGTGGCTTCGAAAAAGCGACTGATAAGTGAATAATTGAAAGATAGATAGTTTTTTTCTCTCTTAGTAATACAAAGCACTTCATTTGTGACGTAGCTTGTTTTATAAAGCTTTTATTCGCAATTCAATACTAAGCAGACGGGTAATGGGTCAGATATATGGTTTTAAATCCTATCTGGGGTCTCCAGATTTCACCTAGCCCAACCTGCTTAAAGCAGGTTGATTAGTTTGAAAACAATTGATATTCAAATTCAAGTGTTGTGGGTTTTTTAATACATTATTTTTACATTTCAAGTGATAGCTAAAATACTGATATTTGGAATCTCTTTGAACTTCTAAACTTACACATTTGCAACATGGGAGACACTTCTTGGTCCATAAATTTGTAATGATACATGTGTTATCACGGAAGAAATACTTTGTTAATCTAACTTCTTGATTTCAGATCTGTTAGTATTTGAAAAAAGATATGTATCTGATTAAGGGCCTAGAAAGCTGGTTGAAATTTCCATCGTTGTTAATCTGCTAGTGCCAACAGTGAAATAAATAGATTGCCCTTGTACTGACATAATTTATCCACAGCCAAAGACAGGAGATGAAGCTGTGCATAACCAGCAATAGAACAAACAATAGTAACACTAAGCAAGAGCTGAAGAGCACAGAGTTAATTATTTTGTTGTATATACTATTTCCCAATGTTCAGGATGTTTTTCTTCTAAAAAAATTAACTTTTTGTTCATAACAATGCTTGTTAATGAAATTGCTATTTTTCTTCCTCAGCAGTAGAGGTTGTTATTAAATCAAATGCCATTAGCCATACACAGCTGGGAAAATAACATTGTCCCTTTGTTCACTTTGTCTGAGATACTTAAATATTGAGAAACCTGGGCACCATCTAGTTGCTAGACCATTTTATATAGGTCATTGTGTTAAATTCTTTTTTGGAAGATAGGAGAAAATAGAAGTTGGTTATTGAAACTTGTTGAAATTTACTCTTGTTGCTTGGAGTCCAGACTGTTCGAGGAGACTGCTGTTCATTCTGACTTTCAGATTCACACCATTGCTGAATGCACACTACGTGAAACGTTCAGTAATGAAAAAGGCATTGACTGAAGTTACTGCAGTTCCATTGAAGAAAAAAGTTGATGGCAGTAGGCAGTGTAAAGGATCAGTCAAACCAAAGTAAAACACATCCAGCATGACTGCTAAGTAGCCTGTAGAGGAAGTCAGTAGTTTGATTTTTTTTTTTTTTTAATGTAAAATTTGAGTTTACAAAAAACAGTTGTACTTTGCATTTAGAAGTCATACTTTGCATTTGCTTATCTTAAGGTCTACATCTTTTAACAAACTTAAACAATTTTATGTCTGCATAGATGTACATTGACTGATTTTGTTTATTATTTAAATGCACTTTTGCTCAGGGATGGTAATTATCACTGTTTTTTTATTTATCAACTGTACAAATGCTCTAGGTGCTTTACATTGACCCTGTACTCTTGAAATAATGTTTGCTACATGTTTCTTCAAACTTACTCTTCTGGACATCTTAATAAACTTTGTATAAAAGTGAGCAATCGTTGTTTAATACTTAATTATTTAAACATCTAACCTCACTGTTCTTGGGACTGTCAACCCATCAATTTTTCAATTCATTTTGTCTTTTGTGACCTCTCAGCTGGATTTATTGACAGTGTAATACTATTCAGTATGATTTGGAAGAGCTATTTACCTTCTGAATTTGTCTTTTCCTGAAAATCCCAGGTAGGTAAAGTTTATTTCACAAAAGTCCTGCAGAGTCTATTGGTAACAGTTACAGGTATCAAATGCAATCCTCATTCCCTTGTATGCTCAAAAGCAAGTAGGGGTGAGTCTGGTAAGAATGTAAAACAATGTTTGCTGTAATTAACAACCTGACAAAATCTTGCTGCTGCTTCCAGTTGTGTGAACTCCTTGCTTTCATTATTTTCCTTCTACTAATTAAAGTATTTAGGGCAAGAGATTAGAAAGGTATCTTAACAGTTTCCTGAAAATAATTACTAGGTTGTCAAAATCCCTACTTGAGTATGTTGGCTGGCTTCAGACTACCGTAGATATTTTCTGTATCTATTTACATTAATTTCATTTGAGGATGAGAATCTGTGCCAACACCAAAGAGCTTTTCTTCATGGTGACAAAAGGTATTCTAGAATAACCTTAAAATAAAAATAAAAAAGCCTAGACGGTGGAGGTTATTTATCAGTTATGCACAGGAGCTCTGTTAAATGAGAACATCTTCCTGTTCTTTAAGGCTAACAATTCTATAAGATTAAAGTAGGTCTTTGCATTTCCATAAGCTTTACAAGCGATGGGTTTAGTTCTGAGCTAGAGGTGACTGAAGACTTAACTGTTCGTCTGTTACCAGACATGTCTTTTGTTACTTTTGTATTTCAGCTTCAGAAGAGAAAAATCGTAAATCCTCAGTAAGTTCTGCCTGTGGAAGTCGTGTAAAATCAATACCATCCTTCATTTCTTCCCCCCATTTTTTTTTTCAAGTAGCTGAATTAGTGGCTTAATTTCATGTGAGGCATAGGTCATGCAGTTAAACAAAACAAAACAAAAAACAAAACAAAGTAAAAAAACCACAATGTTTTGGATATTTGATATGCTACCAGCAGATTAAGGGTGAAACTGTAAGACCTGCCTGGTCAGAAGAAGGACCAGTCTATCTTCGTATTTGGCCTCCAACCATGGCCAGGTACATGAATACCTGGAACTAAGCAAATTCATGCTGTACGCAACCAAAATGCCATTTAAAATATTTTCTGGTTTACACTGGGATGAATTCCTGTCAACCCCCGTAGGCAACCAACTGGGGCTCCAGACCTTGAGGTTGGAATATATTCATGTCTTCTGGCTATAGGGCATAGTTAGAAATAAGTATTTGACACATATATAGTAAAAATTTTGTATATATAGGTCACAGAATTAAGTATTTGACATATATATATAGTAAAAAATGTGTATAGAAATAGGGAAGATGGATAAATAAGAAATGAACTAAATCCTGCGAAAGCTTCGTTGAGCTCAGTTGCTGCTACTCCTGGTTGCAAGAGTTCCTAGCAATCTACCTGCTACCGGTTCCTAGCAATCACTGCAATGCTCTGTACTCAGAACGGGACTTACTAAAGGTCAGGGGAAAAAGAAAAAAGGGTCGTTCCTCGGCTTTCCCCTGCACGGAGCTCACCTCGGCGCCCCCCCGGCCCCGCAGCGGAGGGAGGCACGGGGAGAGCCGGCGGCCCCGCTCCGCCCCCGGTCTCCGCTGGGGGCCGGGCCTGCGGCGGCCCCGGGGCTCCAGCAGCGCCCGTCCGGGAGATGGAGAAGGGCAGCGGTTCCCCCGCCGCCGGCGGGAGCTGCCCGCAGAAAAACGCCGAGATCCTCAGCAGCCAGTACGGCATCAACCTCTTCTTGGCCGGGCTGCTGCTCACCTTCGCCTGGGCGGTGCACGCCGTGGGCATCAGCAAGAGCCACCTGCTCTCCTACCTCATCACGCTGATGTTCATCCAGCTGCTGTGGATGCTGTGGTACCTGTGCAGGAGCTGCACGCAGAGGAGGCTGATCCGCGACAAGGACACGCATGCCGGAGCCCGCTGGCTCAAGTGTAAGTACTGGCTGCGGTACCCACTGTGGCACCGGGCATGGGATGTCTATGCCGTCACCCGCCTCTGCTACTACCTCGTTACCTCTCCATCCCTACCAGGAGGCATCCTCACATTCATGATGCTGTGCACATGCAGTGCACTCTAAATATGAGCAGAAGCTGAGCACATTTAGAGTCTATATGGGAAAGCTGTCTGCTACAGGTACTCACTTCCCAACTACCCGTTTGGCCTGTTTGCAATGCTGAAAGCCACAGGGCCTTTTTTCCCTTTCACCCCTGGCACCAGACAGGTGTGGCAGCACTTGAAAAGACAGATTTTGGAAAAGGCAATTATTAAGGTGTTGTGCAGCTCTCTTGGAGGAATTATCACCTTTTCCAGGCAATGCAATGCAACTTTCTTATACTAGCACCAGTCCAAAAGGTCCTTGAGGTTTCTCTAAAGCAAAGTATTTCAGAGATTCCCATTTGTACCTGTACAGTGATGCCTTACAACTACTGAATCATGTAGGTTGGAAAAAAACCCTTCAAGATCACCAAATTCAACCATTAAAACATTGGAAGCATCTAGAGTTAGAAGACGACAATGTGCTCAGCCAGAGCACCTTATAGTGTAGCATGTAAAATATAAAAGCAAGAAAGCTAGAAGTAGCATTAGCTTGTAGGAAATTTGCAAGGCTGGTGGCAAGGTGTGATGGCCCTTATTTGCAGGGTTGGGTACTTACTGGAGTAAGGATGCAAAGGTGTATCGAGAGCAGGTGGTTGGGGATCGCGACACAGTCATGTCGCGTGTGTCTGGGTCCCAGGGAAAGGAAACAACTCAGCTCAGCACTACGTACAGGAGGAGGCAAGCCCACTTTTATCGACCGCTTTTCCGGTCTCGGTACTATAAATAGTAGGTTGGAAAGTAAGTACGTTGAGTGCTATAAGGCAGCTTTTCCATAAAATATTTCTTTCCCAATAGCGAAGATGCAGCAGTCACTGCAGCAGCAGCTAATGAAAAAGTAATCTAAATCCAAAATCTGGTTAGTTTGAGAAGTAAGGTTGTGTTGTGGAAGTTTGGTTTGTTCTCAGTGCCTGCGTATCTTTGCGTCTTTTATTTTTCTTTGCACAGTTAACAATTATGCTATAAAATAGCTCAGTGGCATTTTAAAATTTATTTATTTATTTATTTTTATGTCTAACATAATACAACCATGTATTGTAGACTCTCTCCTGAAATGTATGATGTTATGTACCAACTGTTTTCTCCTCGATTATGCACTGTTTTCCAAAATAATCCTCATCTCTCAGGCATTTTTCATTTATTACCTTACTGTGGCTTACATTTTCGTGTTCTTTTCCTGTGAGATTTCCTGAAATTCATTATTGCAAGGTTTAATTTGACCCTATTTTGGACCAGGCTATGTTTCTCTTACAGAGAGTAGCTTTCTCCTCTCAAGTGTGGAATAAGTACTGCTTAACATGGTTAAGAACAGCAGAACCCCCTGCCCTTTCCTCTTTTGGCACAGCAATCACAGCATTTCATTTGTCCTACAGAATATAAGGAGTCACAGACATTTAGAAATAAGATACTGGAATGCACTACTAGGTTACCTTATCCATTTCTTTTACCAGCACAGGATTGCTCTTTGTAATATGTTCTCAGCTGTGGCGGCTTCCACAGCTTCTCTTGGATGTCTATGCTGCAATTCAACAAATTCTCCCTTAGGGAAAGTCCTACACTTTCCCATTCTGAAGAGTTTCTTGTAGTTACAACAGTTCTGTAAAACTCCTTTATCCTGTATTGTTAAGAGAAAACTTATTTGAACTATGGAAAAACTCATGTGGCAACTCCTCTGCCAAGAACCCTCTTGCCCTCCTCTGTCTCAGTGGTTTTGTCACAGAAATCTTGTGTCTGGAAGACAAGCCCAAAAAAAGGGGGAAAGGACAAATTTTCATCACGTTGTTCCACAGAAAGCTCTTGGCAATTCTTGAGTAACTTGAGCAGCTGTTTTTGAAGAATGTCTCCTTGCTCTCATCGTTGAAGAAAATAGCCATGAATTAACTGGTATGAAATGTTAAGAGTATACAGGCTCAGAGTATTTTCATGATGCCTTTCAAATTGTGAATATAATTTTAGTAAAAGTTGTGGCAGCTGGCTACTTACAGCTCCTTGCTATTGGAAATGTTGGAAAAGAATAGCTTAACAAAGACCTCTTAAGGCAGAGTCATTGCACACAGCTAATAAAGCTGGAAGGACTAATGGCCACTTTACAAAAACTGCTCACAGAAAGCTTTCCTGGATCCTTTTAGTACCAAGATGTGAACTACGTGAATCATAAAGCATGGTTCTCTTCTAGCTTGTGTGGCAGACCAAGAACCACTCCTACAGTCTGAATGTGGGAAAAGAGCTTTTTAGTAAGGTGAGGTTATCGCAACCCAAATAATCACAGGGAAGCTTAGGAAGGCTGCATATAGGGTAGACTCTTTTCCTTGACTTACCCCAGATATTATCCCCAGAGTACACTCTCCTGCAGTGGAAAGCTCTATGGCCATCATTTAGAAGTTCAGCCAGCTGGGACAGAGAGCTCAAAGGGAAAATCAATTAGCTTCACAAATGGCTTTATTTTATTATGTTCTCCAGAAGCATGGCTCTGTTTAAAGCATAGGCAGCTAGTCACCTTACACAGCCCTTGGCAGACTTCAACATATATCTTTTTCCTGCTTGTATTAAATTGTCTATTATCAAAACCCAAACAATATTTTAAGTTTAGAGTGGCATTTTGACAGCTGTATCATTATAGCTTTCTGCTTCTTGATGGTTAATAGGAAGAATTATGCCAGCACTTTGCAATACTGAAAATCCTATTCTGGATCTCCTAAAACACAGAGATTTCAATGAATATTTGGAAAAACAAAATCCACATTTTTAAAAGATAGTATAATGCTCAGTAAAAACATTTCTCCTTATTCTTTAACTTTAGAAATAACAAAATGATGGAATCATCTTCATCGTTTTTAATTACTGGTATATATCGAGTATTTAGGATTAGTATATCGTACTAAGGTAAGTTTTCATCATTTGGTTGTTTTCTAGGAAACCAAACCAGACAGCTCACTGCAGTTCTGTTCTCTGACTTGACGTGTAACCTCCCCAACAATGGCGCTGGCATACCAAGTGATTGTGTTACTGCCCACTGTAGAGCTCTTGGGCCCAGAGACTGTAACATTATTGTTCAGCTCCCTTGAGTTTGCTGTGTGACCGTATGGAGCATTAATTCACGTGCTGTATGGCTGCTTTGGTGCTACAGTTACCTGGGAGGATGATCTTGCAAGGAGCTGGGAGCCATATGCAAGGGGCTGCGTGTCTTCAGGTCTGGGCTCCTCTGTACTGCCTATGCTGGGATTGTGTCCTAATGTGCTTTAGTACGTTGGGCAGAGGCTTTCACAAATTAGAGAGTCTTATTTCATCAAGTCAGTTATCTTCATGAACTCGATCCACTTTTATTTCCCTAAGCAAGAATATGACTATTGATCTATCATTATTTCTCTAAACAAGATTTTGGCATAGTGCTACGGATTGTCTCTAGGCAATGCAACTGTACATTGATGTTTTCTAATATCTTTTCATTTGTAGGTGGGATTACTTTATTTGCAGTGATTACTTTAATTCTGGATTCTTTTAAAGTTGGATACTATATTGATTTTTCAAACTGTTTGTCACCAACTGAAGGCATTTTTCCTGTTACACATGCAGCGCACACCATCTTACAGGTAAAAGACACTGGTTGCAGTTTTAAATTATATCTATACTTCTGATAAAAAATATCTTTTTTTTTCTTCTCATCATCATGGATTTAATACTAACCTAATTTCTAAACATATCACAGGATGATTTTGAGGGCTAAGTTCTTGTGCATGTATACCCTTTTTGCTGAATTGTGCAAATTCAGCCTTGGCAACCTGAAATTTCAGTAATTGCTTGCCATAATACCCCTTCCTCCCCCCCCCCCCCCCAAAAAAAAAAAAAAAGTTCTAAAAAGAACTAATCACAAATGCTGTCAATAGTTGAAATTGCATGCTCTTTAGTTTAAGTTACGTATAAAACTTTATTCTTTTTTATTCTATTTCACTTATTTTTGTATGTACAACTTGCCACCCAAGTTCAGTTCAACCTGTCTGTCTTGATATCTCAGAATAGTTAGTGGTGGATGCCTGATACTTCAAATGGGCAACCCCCCTTTCTTTGTAGGTTATAAGATGCTTGCACATCTTTCCTGTAAAAAATGAGCACAGATTTTCCTTCCAGAAGCATTTGATTACACTTACCAGTGGCTGCACACTAGCAAGCATAGTCACTGACTCCTGTAAAATATTTCAGCTGTTTGTTTATTTTCAGGCTTTGCCTCTGTATTATATGGTGATATTCCATAGCTGATTGTTTACTGCATGAATAAATGTTGCCCTTTCTTTTATTACATGATGGAGCAAAAGGATACTGGCCAGTTTTCCTAATAGTTTTCCTTATTTTGAATACCTGAATCATGCTTCCAGTTCTTCTGTCGCAGGTTTTTAGCCAGTCTGTGAAGACAGAGATAGTGAGAATTGTTGGTAGCTGCAAGAGCCAGATACATCTTATGGTAAAGTGGAGGTTCAGATTATTGTCCTCCTTCTTGTCAGGATAATCTAAAACTGTAATTCCTGTGGGCCCCTATGAGGAGACTTGTGGTAAAGAGGGAGAGGAAAAGCCACTAAAATAAAATATTCCATTAGAGGCAGGTCATCTCATGCACTTTCCAAGATGATTAAGTAACATAATGATAAGAGCAAGAACAGAAGAGAAAAGAATGATTTTCCTAGCAGTGGTTGCAAGTAAATGAGCAGTTGAACCACCTACATTTTTCTGTCTTCTTTAACAGTAAAAACATTGAAATTTGAGCAGTAACTCTGACTTCCATCTTCTTATCTGAGGATGAAATTCTGACTTGATGGAAGTAGTCATAATTTTACATTCTTTTAAAATCCACTCTCCATGTGGAAAAACTTAATTGCTTTACCTCTGACAAACAAACCTAAGAAATCCCTTTCCTGCAGATCTGCTTGCAGCATTCCTCATTGCATCCAGTAACCTCGAGTTGGTGAGATTTCTAGCTACTGTGAACTAGAATGTGGAAGAGACTTTGAGCTGAACAAAAGGAAATACCGATTTCCTGAGAAGAGACGTTCTCATTTAATATCACATCATTCTTTAATGTTTAATACTTAATTTAATATTGATTTAATATTGCATCATTCTGATTTGATATTACACCACATCATATTGCATCACTAATATAGCTGATTTTATCATTTACTTAGCTTAAAATGAAATCTTGAGTGTTAGTGTGAACACTCAAAGGAAAGGTAGAGGATGTAATTTATCAAATACATTTTGCCTAAGACAAATATAATGTCCTTGAAACACGGGATAAAATTACAGTGGAGGGGATTCCTAATGATGTGTCATCTAAAAACCTGAGGACTTTTTTTTTTCTACAGAACATGTGTTGGATGCTGTTGTATTTCACTCTAACGAGGCATCCTGGTACTTGCCAATAAATGAGCAAATATACACTGTAACTGTGCAAACAATGAACTAGTACCGACCTTCTGATTTCCACTGCCTCTGTGTTAAGCTCTTTTGCAGACAGAAGTCCCTTTGAGACAATGCGTGCTCTGGGAGCAAAAACTATTTTCTGTCATTTCTCTACCTTACTGATTTTTCTATTCCTATTTTCCCTTGACTTTTTTGACTTTAGTATTTGAACAGAACTTCTAAACTTCCTTTTCTTAAGTTTTGAAGAATGCTTTCACATATGCTGTCAGATTTTACTGCATCTCTCTCAGAACTGCCATCTGAACATAGCATAGATGAGGCTATGGTGCTAATTAGTGACTTCAATTTAAACTTCCATGATATCTTGTATTTTTGTATTTATCACAATTTGTTGTGATAAATGCTTCACTGGGTGATTGAATTAACGTGTTATTAGTAGGGAGAGCAGGGGGATGGATTCCTTGTTTTGCACTAGCTGAATGAGCTCAAGTCCAGAAGTGTGTTCTGAACTTCTAGTAGGTGCCACAGAGAAGTGCACGTTCCTAGCTTTTTCAAAGACCAGGTACTGAATGTCTCAGACAACACCAGCTGTGGAGGCACCCTGTTAATGGGCACAGTGAGAAAATGGACTTCCAGTCACTGCAATTGCTGCAGAAGAACACAAAGTTCTTTGCAATTTTCAGACCACTTCAGAAATACCACACCCGGCAGGTTTCTAAGACAAACCCTTTGGACCATTTCTATCCCGATGTTTACATACTATTCAGTTCAGTAAGGTAGGAACTTTTCTGAATAAATAGAAGTTCCAGTTTGACCCTAACATCCCCGAGGAATATGGCTCACACCTACCAGGATTTGGAACATGTTTTATATTAGCAACAATCTATACCCTGAAGTTTCCATTATCCTCCCACAAAGAGACTCCTACTTTTAATACTTCTTTCCCCTTTACTTGCTATGTCAGTACCGTTCTGTCTCTTCTGTTTTCCAGCTTGAGCTTTCTGCACTACATTTGAGTGCAACTGCATTTGTTCCTCCTAATGCGGTTACCCCTCAAACTGATAGAATGACCTTTTCTCTTGTTTCCTGGTCATCCATTGTTTGTTTTACTAATCAAATCTGGAATCCTTTCACGTGTCTCTCTCCCTCCATAGAATTTCATATTTTTAGTAAATTGTTCAAACTTAGCATCACCACGCCCTGCAGTAGTTATAGTGCTGTCTACAGCTGGCAGTTTTATTTCCTTTGCCATTGAAATAAAAGCCTCTGCAGCTACAGAAGCATGATATGTTTTGGTGAGTCATATTGAAACTTTCTACTATTGAGCCACTGGCTTTGCATATAAGAAATCCTAGGTTCCTCCTGCCAGCCAGGTTCTGGCTGAATGTTGGAAGAGATAAGAATAATTTCACATGCGTGGAGATGGAGCTACCTCAGTTTAAATCATCAGAGGATCTAATCAATGTTTCTGCCTACAGATATGCTTTCCTTTTTGTGTTTCATACATATTCATTAGTGTAATGACATTTCTCTGTATTCCTTTAACTTAGGTGTACTTTCTTTGGTGTCATGCAAAGGATATTATCCAGTCTTTCAAAACACTTGAAAGGTAAAGTATCTGATCCTCATCTGGAATGCAAATAGGTGCATGTCTGCACTGTGTTTGAACACCTACAGTTGTACTGTATGATGGACATTGAGAAAGTGCAGAGTTTGATTCTCAGTTGTGTTAATATAAATAGACAGTAACTCCATTCACCCAGCTGAGAGGATAATCATTAGTTTGAATTATTCTTTTTTTATTTAAACTGTGCTCGTATTTCATAAAATACAATAGTCACAGAATAAGTATGCATTTATCATGAGAGAGGGAAAGGGCAATGTATGACACTACAGTGTCACATGCATTTTTCATTGGAAGGAAGCGCCAGATTTTTGTCTGAGAACTATGTACTACATGAAGTTTTCTTTGTACTGAAGAAATTGAAAGGTTTCAGTATCTTCGTACTGAAGATACTGGAAGGGAACTTGCATCAGCAACCTGCAGCCAGTCCAGTATATCTGGGGTTTTTGTATTGAGCCTTATGGAAATTACCTTTCAGAACTAGATGCAAACATTCAAATACACAGAGAAACACAGCCTTTCCAGCAATATGAACAACCCAAATCAGTCAGGGTTGTTCTTATTTCTGACACCAGAACTTGGTTCTCATGGTGTAACTGATGTCTCTTCTGAAACAGATGAATACATTTATTTGTTATGGAGCTAAGGACTGGTCTTTGAGGCAGCAAAGCCAGCTCTGATGTATTTTCGTTTCTGTAAGAATGTGGATTAGTATATATTAATGCCTTTACATAGAATGCAAATAAACAAGGATATTAACTTTTAAAACATTAATCTCAAATTATCAAGAAGCTGGCCAGTTTCTATAGGAAGTAACAGAAACTGACTCGTAAACTTCAGCCGCAGTGGTGGCTCTACTTTTGTTCTACTCCCTTGGGTAAGTGTTTCAGCCTCATGCCAACAAGTGGAATGATCATGGAAGGCTTGCAATGTCAGCTGGTGAAACGAGCTCTGTTGATAAGTACCATTTTTAAAGTACCTAATTGCAAGTCATTCAAGTCATCCACTGCAAACAGTGCAGTAATAAAGAACTGTTTCTTGGTGAAGGAACATTTTCAGCCTTGGGTGCAAGAGAATAATGCCTGGCAGAATGTCAGATGGAAGGATTGTGCCCAAGAAATAGATACCATGGCCATCTATTTAAAAAAAAAAGGAGGGGGGGGGGGAGAGGGGAAGATATGGAGGGAAGTGCTAGTCAATTGAGAACAATTATTGTCTGAGTTTTACTAGAAAGTTCAGAATCATTAACCCACCTCTTTCTCTGATGCCGTTTTGTTTCACCAAGCCATGAAAGGGCTTGTCCAATACAAAGACTCCTAAAGCCACTTGGAGACTTAGCCTCACTGTACCAATAGTCTGAATGGGATAAAGGCCTCTGTTGTCTTCATCTCTCTCCAGAAGACAAAAATGCATGGACTAGAAGTTAGACAAGTGCTATTTCTTTGAAGAAAGACCATCCACAGTGAGTATGAAGAAGCACTGCAGAAGGCTGAGAAATGAAACTTGCAAAACAACCCTGATAAGGCCATTCAGTCACTGTCATTAACATCTGCAGACCAAGGAATAATAAACATCACATAGAAGAGCATAAAAGCATCCTATCTATGATTTAATACATTAATCCATTGTGTTTCTGTGATAGTTTGGAAGTCTAACATTCACTGTGCTCCACTGTGGAACATCTTTAGAGAGATCGGTTATTATTTTTTTTTTTCTTGTACTGACAACTAAATAGTGTTACATGTGATGTCTACAGAAAATTAATCCACTGTATTTAACGTGTGTGTAGAGAAATACTATGTGCATACTCCTTCAATAATTACCTTATTTTGTAGGTTTGGGGTTATCCATTCTGTGTTCACAAATTTACTCCTGTGGACAAATGGAGTGTTAACAGAGTCAAAACATCAACTGAATGAACATAAAGAAAGACTAATCACACTTGGTTTTGGGAACATAACAATAGGTAAGCTAAAGCATTGGTACATTTTGGAATTACTGCTCCCATGCAAAATACTATGTCTCTGTAGGACAAATCTGGGTATTTGCTGTATAGTTGTTGCTAGGGAAATGGTAGTCAACTGATATATGGTCAGTTCATACAGTAACTAAAATGATGTATAATCATTATCATATACATGACTCAGGCTGTGATTTTCTGTTTATTTATCTCCCCTTTGGATGAGGTCCAGAATAAAAATAAATGCCAGAAGTTCCAAACAAAGATAATTCTTTTGAGGAATAACATCACTAAAGAATCATTTTATTAGTAAATCAGAGAAGTAAAGTATATACAGTATTTTTTAAAACACAATTTACTAGTTTTATAAGCTACTGGTAGAAAAACAAGAATGGATAATCTTGCAAATCATTCCCCATATAGTGGTTTCCCAGGGTGTGTGGTCCTATGGAATTTTGTGTGGTGCTATGGAATTTGGTGGAATGTCTCAGAGAGATGAAGGTTATCCATTAATGCTGCTTTACAGGACACAGATTTTTAACTGGGTGATTCTTATTTATTTATTTATTTATTTTATATATAACAAATGCTCTTCTTCACTGGTAAGTTAATGCAAGTTTCAAAACACATTGACTAAAACTGTTGGGGATGTCTTTTGCTTTCAAATGCCACTGAAGCCTAGGGAAATTTGGAGTTCTTGGCTTTCAATGGGCAATATAAGTTCTCAGCAGCTACAGGTAATTTTCTCCCACCTGATAGGATTTTGGTTGTGTTCACAAGGATAAAGACAAAGATGACCCCAGTTTTACATCCACTTGCAAGGGGATGGAGCCAGGCTCTTTTCAGCATTGCCCAGTGCCAGGACAAGAAGCAATGGGCACAAACTGGAACATGGGAGGTTCCCTCTCAACATCAGGAAGTGCTTCTGTGCTGTGCAAGTGACAGAGCTCTGGCACAGGTTGCTCAGAGAGGTTATGGAGTCTCCTTGGAGATCTTCAAAAGGCACCTGGACGTGGTCCTGGGCAGCCTGCTGGGGCAGGGGTTGGAGCAGTGGGCCTCCAGAGGTCCCTGCCAGCCTCAGTCACTCTGCAATTCTCTGATTTAGCTGTACAGTAAAAGCATCAATATTAATCACAAGTTAGTGTCTCTTCCTGATATTTCCACTGTTAAATGGAAACAGTTTCCTTATATTATTTCCTATTAATCTGCTGCCAGAATTGTTGCACAAATGTGAATAATCAGAAATAGTTTCTATAACAAGGAGCAAAGTAGTGATTCACAAGACAAATTTGCTATTAACATATAATCCACTGCAAAAGTGTTTTTTCACTTCTTATGAGTATATGCTTAAGATAAAAGAATACCAGCTTTCTCCCATCTTTTTCTTATAATATTTTTTTTAAAAAATAACAAAATTAAAAAAAAAAGAAACAGGCACAAATCTAAGATTGGCCTCTGGAATGCCTAAAATATATTTTAAAGCATTTCTGTTTATATAAGAGTTATTAATTATCTTCTGACACCATGGAATTTTCTGGTTTCTTAAATTATTTGTTTGTGATTACACACTAAATACTTTTATTTTACAAAGATGTGCAATTTGTTCTCTGAGATGTTTTAGGGGTTTACAATGCAGGTTATTGCATAAAGGGATAATGATTTAATAGGTTCTTCTCAAAAGGACAAGATAGATTTTTAATTATTTTACTTTCAACCTATACTGGGACACTGAGTGAAAGTATCTGTGGCTTACTTCACCTCTTTTGTATACATAAACACATTTTTAATAAAGTGCTGATTATTAGAAACCACTCTAGTGTAAATTACTATAAAAAATGAGAGGAATCATTTTCTCATTAAGTTTGTATTTTTCATCTGACTCACAGATGGAATTCCTCAATATTCTATAAAATCTACCTAAGCCAAATGGCTAAGGACTGAAGTCCTTGAGATTTTGGACATTTGTATAATAAAAAAGTAGTATTTGAAAGGCTCTGTTGCACTTTGGTGCAGCATTCACTTACAATGTGACAATTGCTATGCAGCTGAGCAGTGGAGTTAGAGATTATACTTTGGAGACCAGGCAAAATCTATGTTAGGTTAATGATTTAAATGACACAGGTCCTTTTTAGGTGGCTAACTGGAGAGTATGATATGTTGTTTGGCTGAAATCTTACCTTTTATGTTTTATTGTTTTATTTATGTTTTATTTATTTGCTTTAAACAAAAAATCCTTATAATGCACATATGTAATCTCTCCCTTTCCTTTAGTTTTAGATGACCATGCACCTCAATGCAATTGTACAACGACAACTCTCTGTTCCATATTTTCTCAAGGAATATATTACCTATATCCCTTCAATATAGAGTACCACATTCTAGCATCCACGATGCTCTATGTCCTGTGGAAAAACATTGGTCGCAAAGTAGAACACCACCAGCAACACAAAACTCCATTCAAATTTCACGGCATAACTGTTGGGATGATTTTTGGACTAATTGTGTTAACTAGCACAATAGCAGTAGTCGTGGTGTATTTAATTCAGATCGGACGTTCAAAAGTCAAAAGTGAGTTAGCACTTACTATGTTTTACCTCCATGCTATCTTTGTATTGGCTCTCATGTGTACAGCTGGAGTTGTTGCCCTTCTAATCTACAGACTGGAGGATAGATCACTGGATAACTCAAAAAATCCTGCTCGAAAACTGGATGCAGAACTGCTGGTTGGCACAGCTGCAGGATCCTGGCTCCTCTCCTGGGGGTCAATCCTAGCAATTATCTGTGCCCAAGCTCACCCCAAATACACGTGGTATAACCTCCCCTATTCTGTCCTTGTAATTATTGAGAAATACATTCAGAACCTCTTTATCATTGAATCCATACACCGTGAGCAGGAAAAGGCCAATGATGATATTAAAACACTTCGAATAGTGACTATATCTCGGGGGAGCACTTTATCACTTACCCCCTCATACAAGGAGATTTATAACGGCCGAGCCACCTGTGACATCGGGGAGTTACCGTGCCTGGTTAGCAGCAGCATCTGCGCCAGAGAAAGTGACGGCGGTGGCAGTGCCAACAAAGAGACAAATCAGGGTTACAGTCCAGTCATGCATTCAGCCTCAGAGTTCTCCTTCTACAGCAGAAGCTCAGTGGCTGACAACAAGAGGAGAATTCTCAAGAACATTGCTGCTTTTTTATTCCTATGCAATCTTTCGGTAAGACATTTTGAACATAATTTGCAAGTTAATACACAAATGCTTCCCAACCCTTCAAGCCTCATATTAAAATTACATGGTTCCATAGTTTGTAGCAAGTAATTTTTACTTCGTCTGGAAGAATAAGTGAATATGCCTTTGGGGAACAAAATTTATCTAAACATGGAATCCAAGAGTCTAAACTCTTTTTAATCACCATGAAAAACTGTATCAGCAGCAGAAGCTGAAATCTTCTGCCATTGGTGTACCCGGGTAACAACAGGGAGGGCTTACTTAGAGATTGCCAAAACTAAATTGCAGGTCACTGGGGTCACAGTCACTTGTAATTTATGATTAATACTGGCATTGCCTTCTTTCCTTGCAGCTTTGGATACCACCGGCATTTGGGTGCCGCCCAGAGTATGACAATGGACTGGAAGAAATAGTCTTTGGCTTTGAACCTTGGATAATTGTTGTGAACCTTGCAATGCCTTTTTCTATTTTCTATCGGATGCATTCAGCTGCCTCACTCTTTGAAGTCAATTGCAAAACATAGGTCGTATACAGTCCCTCAGTGAACAATTGATTGAATAATTAATTAAACAAATAAGAGATGAATGACTGGATGAGTGACTGAACATAGCCACAGCTGCTCAATTAATAGAAGATTCAATACATATTTCTAAAAGAAGGGACCATAGCTAAGAGCAAGTAATATTTTTTTATTTTCCCTCCATGCATTTCGTTATATATGTATTATTACTGCCAAGGTAGACTTTTCAAATTCATATTAGTGTCAACTCTACATAGTAAAGTTAATTAAATCTCATTAACATTTGTTTAGGTCATCTGAGATTTGTCCTCTAAATAATTGGTATTGCTTTATTTTCATTCATTATGGCCTGTGAAGGTGGTTAAAAAAATTCTGTATGACTTAAGAGGGAAAATCCCAAGGACTGCTAAACTGAGTTATGCTTCTGAATCACAGACTCTGAAAACTATTAATTCCTAGCTGCATTTTTATAGTAAAAACACAAAAACATGTGCTATTTAGTTGGGATGTGGGAATTACATTAAACTTTCTGAAAAGCAATAGAAAACCAATATATATAGTTATTATTTTCTTAACTATATGGCATGAAATCCAAGTAAATAGCATGTATGTTAAACATCATGCTGTACATAACTTCTTAAAATATATTTCTATTAATGAACCTCTCTTGTATTTACTAAATGACATAACTCCAAAATAAAGTTAATTCTTTTACAAAGCTCTTTATTCACACATCCTTGATATGTTTTAAAAGTGAAAAACTCATCTTGTAGCTTAGTTTCAAGTACATGTGTTCTGTTGCAACAATGGTATCTATCCCCTGTATGTTTCTGTTTTAATGGGCTGCTAATTTCATTGTGCTTCAATCTTCTGGATGGAAAGTAATTGTGTGTACTCACACAGGGATGCTGTAGTCATAGCTGATGCCTCTAGAAATTGTGACGCTGAGGATTTTACGAGCCTGGTTTACAAGCTGTCAAAACATAAGCTCAAATCCCTAGGATGCTTAGTTGCCTGAATTCTCACAGAAAGCAGTAAAAAGGTGGGTGTCTGAATACTCTTAGAAAACAGTCTGTTAAGATGGACAGGCTGCAGCTACGGCCAGAGCACTAAAATGGAAGCAACAGCTCTGCCATAGGCAGCTACTGGTGCTCTAGCGAAGGGCCTGGAGCACAAGTCCTGTGAGGAGCAGCTGAGGGAATTGGGGTTGTTTAGTCTTGAGGAGGCTCAGGGGAGGCCTAAAGGAAGTTGTGGCGAGCTGGGGGTTGGCCTCTTCTTGCAGATAACCAGTGCTAGGACTGAAGGGAATGGCCTCAAGTTGCTCCAGGGGAGGTTTAGGTTGGAAATTAGGAGACATTACTTCTCAGAAAGAGTAGCCAGGCATTGGAGTGGGTTGCCCAGGGAGGTTGTGGTGTCACTGTTCCTGGGGGAGTTCAAGGAAGGGTTGGACCTGGTGCTTAGGGACATGGTTTAGTGTGTGATACTGGTGGTAGGGGGACAGTTGGACCAGATGATCTTGGAGGTCTTTTCCAACCTTGATTATTCTTTGATCCTGTGATCAGGGGCTGCCGCCTTTCTCCTCCAGCCCCTCAGAGGCCTGTTTCACTTTGGGCCGCCGCTGTCACTGCCAGCTGGAAGGGGACAGGCATGCTTCCCTGGCAGCTTTCAGCTAGCTCTCACGGAGCAGAACACAAGTTTTGGCTTTGTACCACTAGATGGCAAGCACGGACCATCAGATAAATGACCTGATGCCTTCTAGGCATTGCTTCAACGTCATGATTAATCTCTGGTTCTATTCTGTAGTACATACAGCCATAATACACCAAGGAATTTTTGCCACCTGCTCTATCTGTTGCAAAACCCAGATCAGGTAAAGCAAGTTCCATCTGAGTATGAATTAGATTAACCACTGGCGAGGCTGAGTGTGAGAGCACCTCTGTTTCTGCAGAGCAAGTTCAGTTGTTAGACTTTGGGTGTGTTTTAGAAGTCACTGCCCGGTCACATCACTGTAACCTCTGCCTTTCTTCAGTGCTGCTTGTCATGTCTTTTATCACATCTTTTTTAGTTCCTACCTTCATTCTCAAGAGTAGTCTTTTCCCTTGAACACAGTAACCTTATCTCACCTTCTTTCATGCACCTTCTTTCATGCGGCTCTAACCACTTCACTTGGTTCTCTCCCAGACTGGTTTCATTTAAAGTAGAATGAATAGGGCAATCTGTATAATCAAATAAAGCTTTCATCTTCCTTCCAAATCAACTGTTGAAATAACTTTTCAGCTACTTCTGGTGTCAGAGAAAGCTCACTTCACTAGGTAAGCCCACAAATTCCATTTCTACTTTTAGGCAGTCATAAAAATGGCTTGAGAAAGACTGCTTCTTTCTATGGAATGGGTCGCATGCCATTCTTCAGCTCAAAGTGGTGCTCTTTAGCTGATTCCCACCACTGGTGTTCATCTAAAGCAGAGCTTGCCAATCCCCAGGGGCAAAAAGAGCCCATATGCCCTATTATAAACACTTAGTGCACATTTGGAAGTTTCAAAAATAAATAACATCAGTACTTAGTTATATTTCATCTGCAATTACTTAGTCCTTTCTGTTTCTCAACATTACTATTGAAATAATTTCATTTGTTCATGGTATTAAATTGATTTTGAGTGCTAAGATTAAAGTTTATTCAGAAAAGTGAATTAGGGCAGCACTCTGGCAGTGAGCAAATGCTTAAACCATTCTAATGAGCAAATTCTATTCCAAGCTTCACTGATGAAACCCTGCTGACTTAAATGGTTCTGTTTCAGGGAACCAGAGAATAGACATAAGAGGTTTTCATGACAAGATTCAACCCCAAAATATTGTTTTATCCAAAACCAGAATATCTTATGGAACCAGATCTTAGTAAGACTACTCTTGATGAAATGGCAAGTCATGAATTTCTGAACATTTTAGAAATATATCTTTTGAAGAAACAGATTTTTAACTAGGAATGATAATCTCTAGCTCTCTGATTAAATCCAGGCTTTCTCAAACATCTACTTTCAAACTTATCTTCTTCTACACCACCTCCCCCAGCTCCACTCTGGCATACTAATACTAATATGTCCCACAATACTAATATGTAATAGTTTTAAAAATATTCTAAGGAATAGCACAAAGTTGTAGATGTCATGGTTGAGCTGAAATAATAAATGAATTCCATTTACAAGTATGTCTCAATCCTTTGAATTTCCTCTTTTAATTACCTAAAAAAAAAAAAAAAATCCAATGCTAAACACGATCATTTTGCATATATCCCTGTGTTGTACAGCCTGCTTGCAGTCTATAGAGTTTGAGTGGACTATGTCACTGAAGAGAAGGAGGCAGCTTCAAAAAACAGCAGAGAGGGAAATTATCCAAGTAACTTAAGTACATGCTTCTTTCTACTGACTGGGGAATTAAAGGTCCTTATGAGGATAATTAGTTAATTCAAAAAACCCTGACTGTCTCTTCAGTTGAGCAACATGTAATAAATACTACAAGATCTAATCTGCTGAGACTTTCCTAAGCAGGGGCACTTAGTACGCCTTGCTTGTGTTATTCTGCCTTTTCCCTCAAAAGCTTTGAACAAAGTGTGGTTACATCCAGCCAGCTCTGAATTACTGACTCCAAAGAGATGCTGAAATTTGGACCTAAGGAATTTAATTTAAAAAGTGAACTGCCCTGTAGTCATGTTGACAAACAGAAGTTGTCATACTACCTGGAAAGATGATAATGAGCATACCTGTATTTCTAAAAGAGATTAAAGATATATTAGTTTTATTAAGTTTTAAGCTTTATTGAGTTGTTTCTGGCTGAAAATGGAGTGCAAATTAAATCACCATAATAATGTGAGCCAGGTAACTTGCTTGGAAATTTGATAACAAAGTTTTGTGTAGCCAATACAAGGTTTAATTTAATTTATTACTTACTAAGATTAACAAAAGTTTAGATATCACATTTGCAAGGATATAGAGAAAAAGGACCTTTAATAGGACAGTTCTTCAAAGCTTTCTCTAAGTTGAGGTTTCTGGACACTGCTAGTCTATGGCTTTACAAACAGTGCTTTCATTTTAACTGTGTCTAACTAGGCCTGTGAGGCCTTGTTGGAGTTTCATTAGAGCAGGTCAGAAAGCAGCACAGCAAAACCAGTGCATGCTGCTTGAACATTATGTACTCTCTGTATGACCTGACAGTACTCAAAAGACAGGCTGAATAATGTGAGCATCTGCATGTAATGATGTATAAACACCTTTAAATGACTCATTTCTGGATCCCAAAATATGAATCTGTTGAGCCATTGACCATATCTTATATAACATATTACCAAAAACAATGTACTTCATTAAATTGCACTTAAAAGCCATGAAGCTAGAAAGATCCCCAAACTTCAAGGTTTAAATACAAGCAGTCATTTTTAAATTGCCTTCTCTGACTTCCTTTAAGGAAATTATTAACTTTATTTTCTGTATTTTTCCCCATTCACTGAACAATACTGATATCTATTATGTTCATATGGTTAAGAAACCAGGGATTTAAAAAATGCCAGAAGAGATAACACTAAAATTATACCTGTAAGTATATAACAAATCAGTTAGCAAGGATACTGGCAAATCTAAATGTGCATTTAATTTTACGATCCTGCTCTGTCACATTTGAGACAGTGTTCATACAGATGGCTCATTGTATTGCTTATTCCCTGTGAGCCCTCATCCTCAAGGATTTGGCCTCATTCCGTGAACACATAAATCAAAAGAGACCTGGATTGAAGCAGAATTGAAGTAGCTGCAATTGTTAATGGTAATCTTGAAAAAGAGGATTGGCTTTATCAACTCTATAGGATGAATTTCATCCAGAAGTTGATGGTTCTGGAAAATCTCACTTCAATGTCAATAGACAATGGTTAAGAGTCATTTTAATATATTTATTTATATTTATTTATTTATTAGGAGGTGTGTTGTATCCCATATTAATTTGTCTGAGATTTAAAGCAACTTTTACTGTTCTATATAGCATCTTTTCTGCCTTCATCTACTATTGTATTTTGGTTGGTTGGTTTTGGGTTTGTTTGTTTTTGTTAGTTTTTTTTTTGTTGTTGTTTTGTTGTTTTTTTTTTTTTTTTCAAATTCACTGAACAAAATTGTAAGATACTTAGGGCTAAATCCACACTTGGTTTCTGGGTCATACTTGAGTCAATCATCTTCTGAATTTAGTAGTTCTAACTCTAACAGACAAAGGCCTTTGTAGGAAAATAACCATTATTAGCTACGAGGTGATAAGCAACAGCTTCATAATATCTTCAAGATACCTTCCTCATCCCTCCTGGTGCTCCTCTCCAAATTTAGTGGAGCACTCCTGCAGTCAGCAGTGCTCCTCAGGTGGGATTTTTCATCACTGCCTGCTGGAAACAAGTAGCTTCATTACCGAGAAAGATTTTAATAAGACATGATAATAGTCAAATCTTTTTTGAGAACATTTGTTTCCAAGCACCACAGTGTCTTTCTTCTCTCCAAACCTTTTATTTTCTTTTCTTTGCTGATCATTTTGGAAAACCTTTCCAGTGCATTAACAATCCAGAACTAAAACTTCAGTATATCAGGAAAACATGGTTGTGCCTCCACTGGACATCGGATATGTGCTTCAGTGTGGCACTGAAACTGGATCTGTGGCAAGCAGTTATCGAGTGCAGGTAAGAACAGACTCTGGCACGGTCTACATACCACTAGGTGGGGATCAGATACTGAGACAAAGTAAAATAGTGGGGTATCATTATTAGATAAATTACTCCAGGAAGGAAACTACCTCTTATCACTTTGCATTATTCTGTCAAAAGAGAAACAAACGTTAAACTTTTGTGCAAATATAATTTCCATGATTATCTTTTATGTTTGAGTAGAACTACAGCTAAAATAAAATAACCCAGCCCTCTTTAGGTCACAGATGTCTGTCAATAGTACTAAAAGAAATTGCAGTAGCTACTTATTTTTAACTAGAAAGGCCATGACAGCAAAGGCAAGTAGTTATTCTAAATTATTCTAAAATAAATTATTCTAAAATAAAAATTCAGAGCTGGGTATCATTATTTTAGGTAATTACTGCAATCAGTATAGCCTATGAGCAACAAACAGTTCACAAATATCAGCTAATTTGATCCGCAATATTTTCTTTGATGAAAGCAGCTAGACAACATTTCAATTGATAGCTCCTGTCCTTAGTCTCATTCTCTGCTCTGACATTCTGGAACCTGCTGTTGCCTACAGCCACTCTTTTTTATTTCTCAGATCAATGCACATTTTATGTTTGCCTGCGTACAGTCACCTCCGCTGAATGCCCAAGGCAAAAGTAGTCTTTTAGCATATCTTGCAAGTCAATACATATATGAGTCTTCCAAATGATGAGTCCTACCAAAATAACATAAAGAAAATCTCACTGGGTTCAGTTACTATTTTACCAACACAACATTTTACCACTGGGACAAGCTTCCAGTAAGTTTAGGTCTCACTGTGACCTTTACACAGAAACCTTCCCTGAGAGGGGTGCAAAGTGGTGCTGTTCTCTAAATGAACCCTGGACTGACCAATCTGTCATGACTGATCATATACGATGTGATCCATATGATGGCCAGCTCCATACAATACTGTCAAGATCCTGTCTCTTACTTGCCTTCTTTTTTCATCCACGGACACATGTCACAGGTGATTTTTGCTACAAGGATGCCTGCTATGCCAATCCACTGTAGCTATGACTTTTTGCAGAATTCGGGGTATTTCCCTTGGAAATCATATTGGAGCATATGATTTTGACCTGCATATTCCCTCCTCTGATTTGCAGTGTGTCAGGGGTCATAAAATGTTATAGGGGGTGCTCTCAGCCCTTGAAATAATGCATGTTTCTGCTTTGCCTCTCGTTAGGTGTGTCAGAGAAGGAGAAGACAATAGGATGGAAATTCTAGACATGCTGTAGGATAAAATGCCTCTGCTTATCATCCAGATGGCTATTCACAATTCAGAATAAATAGCTTTTGCTGTCATCGATTGACAGAAGAATGCTCTTTAGTTTGTCTTTGTCAATCTCAGTACAACTCTCTTCTGTGTTGGCAGAATGATGTCTTCATCAGCAGGTGCTCTGTGCTCTGTAACAACACTAGTAGTCCTTAGGCTTATTGCAATAGATATTTAATAAAGAACTTTCTCATCCATGTTGCTGATATTCCACTATGGAAATGAATGAGACCTCTTTATTTTAAAGGAGCATTTTACTTTATGTCTTACTTGTGGAATAAATAAATAAATAGATAAATAAGACTAAATAAAAACAGTAATTTACTCCTATTTATCCCAACGTGACAAAATTGGTCATTCCAACCACTTGCATTTAAAAACTGGAATTCTTCCCCCAGATAAATCCTGAATTACAAAATCTAACCCTGGTCCTATATGGCTCTTAAGAAGTATAGATCTACAAACATATCGACTCTGTTTGGTGAGTCTCCTGTAAAATCACTTTGCACTGCAGTTTTCTGTTTAGCTTTTGCAGCAGGCTGCACTGCGAGAACACTCCTGTCCCTCAGTGCCACCATGAGGGTCCTGCTTCTCACTGCTGGTCCCTTCCGTCCAGCAGCTGCCTATCTATAGGAGGAGGGAAACCCAGCAACAAGTTACTCATCCAGCCCTTGGAGATGTCAGCTGCATTTCTTCAGAGAATGTCTTCTCCGGCTCTAAGGCTCATATTTTCCTGTTAACAGCCCAGTGGGGGCTGCCCTAAGGTGCTGACACATTTGGTTTTGCTCCTAAAAGAAGGATAAAAGTGAGCACAGAGAGTGACCTGTACTCTGTCCTCTGAGCCCCTGTTTTCTATCAGACATCTTCAGGACAGAGCCCGTTTTTACCACAGAAATTGCTATTTGTTTGTTTCCATGCTACACATTTTGTGCAAGACCATCTCACAGTAAGTTAATGGGCAGGGAAGCATCTGAAGATGTTGATGGCAAATGTTCCAATAAAAATAATTAATTAAAAAAGCCGGTGATTTACATATTCTATTCAATATTCATAGATCCTGTTAATATACAGCAGGTTAGAGAAACAGAGAAATCAGAACAATGAAAAAAAATCTATTCAAATTACCCCATAGGCCAAATCATTAGAGAAGAAATTACACTCACTTCTTTGGGAATTAAGCCCACCTAGTTTTTATTTGCAGTCTGACAATACAGTTGACAAAATAAATAAATAAATAAATGGTCAGTATTAGAAAATTTAGATAGCTTTTTCATCTTTATAATTTTCCCAGGACAGATGCTCACCTTGGATGTGTCTGTGTATGCACAGAGAATACAAATAATGTACCCAAATTATATGATTGTATAAATCAGTTTGCCTTCTTTTTTCTTGATCTTGCTTCAGATCCCACTGATCTTTAGTAGTTTTTCATCATGTGAGGCCCTCTTGTATTAGCTGCACCCCTGAAAAAATATAGATACTAACTTTTAGTATATAATTACAAATATTCAAAGATACAAGATATTTTATGAGACAGAAGCCACAAAATGAACTAAGTCAGTCCACCAGAAAATCATATTTACAGAAGTCATATTTCCTTTGCTTTTGGTTGTGACTAATATTTATCTTTCATCTTTCACCATTGGTTTAAATTGTCAGGCTTAGTATGAATAAAAAAAAAAAAAATCTGTGGAAATTGCTTCTGGTAACATCAATTACTTCATGATTTCAACCACAGAATGATCAACAGCTTATGTAGGAACCATATCACACTCATTACAGAAAAAAAGAATCAACAGAGATACTGGGAGGGCTGTTTATTCTCTTACATGGTTAATTAATACTATCCATCACAGTCTCAAGTCAACAACAACAACAACAAAAAACTTAAATGGGTTTTAAGGCCAGAAGGTAGAACTGCAATAATCCAAAATTGCTTTCCTCCCAACACAGACTACACAATCCTGCCTGGTGCCAACTGAAGCAGGATGGAGCTGGGAGGGGAGCTGAGGCACCGTCTTTAAGAAATACATTCAGCCTTGAGTTTCAGACCTCAAACAATGGCAAATCCATTACAACCCTGAATCAATTTTATCAGCCATTAATTGTCCTCACTGTTAAAAATGCACACTGTCTATATCCTGATTTCTCATAGATTCAGTTCCAAGTCTCTGCAGTTTTTATAACTTTACCTGAAAGAGTAAAAGTCGTCTTTTACCAGAAAACTTCTTCCCCTGCCAGATCTTCCCAGCTGGTTTTAACCCTTCTGGTGTCCTCTGTTCACCTAAGAAAGTTTCCTAGATAAAGTTCCTATAACTCCTGTCCGATCATTTTCCAATTGCTCATATTTTTATACATGTTATTTGAAACAAGAACAGCAGAACCAGACCAAGTCTGAAAGGACTTTTTTTTTTTTTTTTTTTTTTTTTTTTTTTTTTGTGATGAATAAATTGATGATACCATTTCTCTCCTCTTCCTTCCTCAATATTTTCGTGTTCCTATATATATACACGCGCACCTTTGTCTATCCCTGTGCAGTAAAGCATTTCAGCTTCAGTGAGTGAAACTGATGGAGCTTAAGCATATGTTCAAACACACTACTAAATATAGCTCCACTTCAGCTTGCTTTTAAAGTTAAGAACATGTCCAGCTACCTCGCTAAAAGGACCTAATGTGCAGTGACTTCCAGCCACTTCCACCTTTACCTCTTCTTCCCTGTTCTGGGACCTAACTGTAATGGGAGCTCTTTGTTGGGATGCTTTTATCGCCTAACCCTCAGCAGTATGTCTGTGTCTATAGATTTTAACATCCTTTGGGCATTAATTATTTTTTATCTCTTCACATTGAGTACCTCTTTGGCTGGAATGGGTAACTTTGGGAGTGTAAAAAAAATGTTAAATAAATGTATTTCTATAGAAAGATGACGGAGTACAGTGCACCCTCAGCAAGTTTGTGGATGACACAAAACTAGGAGGAGTGGAGGATAGAGCAGAGGGCTGTGCTGCCATCCAGAGGGACCTGGACAGGCTGGAGAAATGAGGGGAGAGCAACCTCATGAAGTTCACGAAAGGCAAGTGCAGGGTCCTGCAACTGGGGAGGATTAACCCCAGGCATCAGTACAGGCTGGGGGCTGGCCTCCCGGAAAGCAGTTCTGTGGAGAAGGACCTGGGGATCCTGGTGGACAGCAGCTTAATCGTGAGCCAGCCATGGGCCTTGTGGCCATCAAGACCAATGGTGCCCTGGGGTGCATTAGGGCCAGCATTGCCAGCAGCCAGGGGAGGTGATCCTGCCCCTCTCCTCAGCTCCTGGTGCAATCCACCTGGAGCACTGTGTCCAGTTCTGGGCTCCCCAGTACCGGAAGGACATGGAGCTGCTGGAGCAAGCCCAGTGCAGGGCTACGAAGATGATCTGGGGACTCGAGCATCTTTCATATGAGGAGAGGCTGAGAGCTGGGTCTGCTGATCTGGGAGAAGGGAAGACTGAGAGGGGATCTTATCAATGGGTACAAATATCTGAGGGGAGGGTGGCAAGAGGATGGGGCCAGACTCCTTTCAGTGGTGCTCAGTGATAGGACAAGGGACAGTGAGCACAAACTGAAGCACAGGAGGTTCCAGATGAATAGGAGAAAGCAATTACTTACTGTGAGGTGACAGAGCACTGACACAAGGCTGCCCAGAAAGGCTGTGGGGTCTCCTTCTCTGAAGATACTCAAAACCCATCTGGATGCCATCCTGTATGACACATCATGTATGACGTGATCCTGCTTGGCAGGAGGGTGGACCAGAGGATCTCCAGAGGTCCCTGACTACCTCGGCCATTCTGTGACTGTTCTGTGAGAACAGTGGGTTTGTGTGTTTTGAAATGGAAGTAGACTGTGTTGCGATAAAAGGAAAGAGAGCTAGTAAAACGTACATCTCCAAAATCAGGAACTGCAAAGATTATTTTTTTCCCTCAGAAACCTTGCAATAGCAGTTAAATTCAGTTACTTCCAATCTGCCAGCTGTGAGAGACAAGTGCAATTTTAACAGGTGAATAAAAAGAGAGAGAGAGAGAGAGAGAGAGAAAGAAGACAAAGCTCCAAAGGAAAAGCACAAATGCCATTACAAAAATGATTTCAGGATGAAAAAAAAAAAAAAAGAAAAAAAAAAAAAACAACAAAAAACACTCCAAATCTCTCAGCAAGCAACAGCTGTGGTTTTAATGGATTATTATTAAAATGAGATGCATATACAAGCTACCTACAGAAACTAAAATAATAATAATAATAATAAAAAAATAGATAAAAGATGCTAGTAACCTATAAACGCTAAAGGTTTTTATCCCAGTCCCCCAAAATATTGATGGAATGAGTGGAATACCGTAACATACCATAAACATCCCCATTATACAACTGCTGCTGTGGCCTGGTGCCGCTTTGAGTGATCTGCCTCTAGTGCTGCAGGAAAGCCACTGGACTCATTTCTCTCTCCTGCCCCCCTGCCAAACCCCCTGAGTCCACTAGCATGGGGCTTTAAGCCTCACCACAAACCTGTATGTTTTTCTACTACCACTGAAGATATTCTTGAATGCCTGTGCATTCCTGTGACTTGAAATAAGTTCTGAGTGTGCACAAAATGCTGCATCAACATTGAAAACTGTATCTCCAGTGCACCTACAGATCCAGACACATCTCTGGCTGATGATACTTGCCTCAGCTCAGTGCTAGGTCTCTTTCCATAGGTACCTCTGTGAACTTCAGTTCACAGCAGCTGAAACTCAAGAACATTTGCTAGAGATAAAATATGTGAGAGAGCATTATATGCTCTGAATTCTCAGTTACACAGGAGCCAGACACATCCAAATGCCATACTTGGCTGCTAAGAGATACTTTGAAAACTCCTCCCTACTTCAGGTCAGTCTCTTGCAGGCAGTACTGCGGAAAGCAGAATCAAATTTCGTTCTTCAGATGCCTGACAAATGCACTCAGGCAATTTTTGCTTCGATGGGTTAAGGCACCTTTCCCAGATGCTTACACCTCCCTGCTGCCTGACCCCAGCACAGGCAGCAGAGCTGGACGAAGGAGATGTGTGCCTGCTCCCAGCCGCCTCCGATGCCAGCGCTGATTTGTACTGAGCCGCCGGCGTGTGTGCCTGCTGCTGCTGAGCTCTGGGCACCTTATGTTATTATTAGGGTACTGGTATTACTATGCATAATGATAGCTACCTATATGTTTATTTAAACATATATCACATACTGACTGTATGCATGTAAATGCATGCAGATATGTATTACATAAACTGTGTCAGTGCATTTACATGTCTATGCACATCTCTGCATTGGTGGAGCAATGCATACATGCTAAACAAGCAAATCAGATTTTTTTTTTTAATAAAATATCCACATTTCTGGACCAGCGGCTTCTGCGTGTACGTGCACAAGTGCCTGTGGAATTTGGTCCTTCGCTTACATAAATTGTAGGAGGCACTGCTTAGGAAAGCAGAGTTTGTGTGAGCAACACATTGCCTCAGCATCCCTGCTTTAGTCATGCTGTTTAGAATTCAGTGGTGACAAAAGCTATAGTCTCCCTCCAATATTAAATATAACTCTGCTTAAATGTGGAAAAGTAGTGCCAATTTCTTAAGCGAGAGCTGAAGCTCAGCTCCATTTTTTTGCTGTGACAATTTTAGAAAATTGCCTAAAAGGTTGCAGAGTTGATTCTGTTGACTCCGTATTTAGTAACACTAACACTGTATCCTCCCTCATGTCACTTTGGATCCAGCAAGGCTCAGCGACTCTTGCCCACCTGCCTGGAGCTGGATAGCTCCTGAGAGTGGCTTTCTCAGCCCTTTTAGTGCCAAAAGAGCATGTTGAATCAAGAACAGATTTGATCTCTGTGAAAGATATTTTAAAAATAAAATAGGTTTGGGAGAAACTAAGTCTGTAGTATTTTAATCGAAAATCGCTGAAGTATGTCGTCTGAAACGTAGGTGTAAATTAGTGCATGGTGAGTCCCACCGCACAGCGCTCACACCTGGGCTGCCAGGGGTCCTAACTCCGTTTTCTGGCTTTTACACACGGTTGATCCCATGGAAGGGCTGAGACGAGGGAGAATCCGATGTCGTTTGCCGGCTTTCCTGCCTGCCATAGATCCCGGTCAGAACCTCTCGGGGCAGTGACCGAGCTGGGCTCCATCTCCGATCCTTGCAGGGGGCAAACGCGGCCGTCCCGCTGCCCCCCAGCTTCCATTAGCCCTGGGGTCGAGGGGGGCACTGCCCCGCTCCCCTCTATGGGACGAGGGGGACTTTCCGTCCAAAGTGTCCCCGGCGGGGCTGCTCTCGGCGCAGTGATGGCCAGGACGCCTCTTTTGGGCAGGGATGCGGGTATGTATGTGTGTAGGGGGGGTGATGGAGCGGTGCGGGGCATCCCCCCAGTCCTCTTCATCCCGTTCTCCCCGCTCCCCTCCGGCCGGGACGGGGCGTCCCCGGCATCGAGCATGCTCAGAGGGCGGCGGGGGCGGGCGGCCCGGCCCGGGGAGGGGGCGGCGGGGAGCAGGAGGGGGGGGGGCGCAGCTCGGCGGAGCTCGGGGATCGCAGCCGGCGGCCCGGGCGGGCGCCACCTCGGGCGGCGGAGCGCGGAGCCACCCGGCGGGGAGCGGGGAGCAGGGAACCGGGCAGGGGGAAACCGGGCAGGAGACAGCCGGGCAGGGGGCTCCCGAGAAGGAGAAGAGAAAACGGAGCCGCGAAGACCGGGCATGGGGAGGCGCTGAGCCCGCGGAGGGCAGCCGGGGGGCGGCGGGGCGGGGGGCAGCGGCCCTATGGGGCTGGGGCGGCGCTGGCTGCTCGGTGCTCCCCGGTCTCCGCCGCCCCGCCGCCGGGAACCGGGAGCCGCCAGCCATGCTGCGGGGCGGCCGGAGCCCGCTGCAGCCCGCGGCGGGGTCCCCCGGAGGGGTCCGGGTGTCGTCGGGAGCCCCCGGGGCGGCGCAGGTGGCGGCGGGCAGTTTGCTCGCTCTGCTCATCCTCTGGACGCTGTTTGGGAACGTGTTGGTGTGCGCGGCCATCGTCCGCTACAGGCACCTGAGAAGCAAGGTCACCAACATCTTCATCGTGTCCCTGGCCGTGTCGGACCTGCTGGTGGCTCTGCTCGTCATGCCCTGGAAGGCGGTGGCGGAGGTGGCCGGGTATTGGCCCTTCGGGGCTTTCTGCAACGTCTGGGTGGCCTTCGATATTATGTGCTCCACGGCCTCCATCCTCAACCTGTGTGTGATTAGCGTGGACAGGTACTGGGCGATCTCGAGCCCGTTCCGCTATGAGAGGAAGATGACCCAGCGGCTGGCTCTGCTGATGATCGGTGTGGCGTGGGCTCTGTCCGTGCTCATCTCCTTCATCCCCGTTCAGCTCAACTGGCACAAAGGTGGGGATGCTGCTGCCATGGCTGTTGGGGATTTCAGAGATGGGTTTGGCGCTGGCTGGGCAGCAGCGGGTGCTGTCACCACCTGGGCGGAAGACTTGAGCACCACGTGGGTGGCATTAGCAGCAATGACACCCTCTGATGGGACCTCCAGCAGCAACGATACCCTCTCTGGACCATCAGAGAGCTGTGACTCCAGCCTCAATAGGACTTACGCTATTTCCTCCTCCTTGATCAGTTTTTACATCCCTGTGGCTATCATGATAGTTACCTACACCCGGATCTACCGCATTGCCCAGGTGCAGATCCGTCGGATCTCTTCCCTGGAGAGGGCAGCCGAGCACGCGCAGAGCTGCCGGAGCAACCACGTTGACTGCCACCATCACACAAGCCTCAAGTCCTCCATCAGGAAAGAAACCAAAGTGTTGAAGACTCTCTCTGTTATCATGGGTGTCTTTGTCTGCTGCTGGTTGCCGTTCTTCATTTTGAACTGCATGGTTCCCTTCTGCGAGAGCCCACCAAGCGACCCCCACGCAGGTCTTCCCTGCGTCAGCGAGACCACCTTTAATATATTTGTCTGGTTTGGTTGGGCCAACTCCTCTCTCAACCCCATCATCTATGCCTTCAATGCTGACTTTAGGAAGGTCTTCTCCAGCCTCCTGGGATGCAGCCAGTTTTGCTCTAGTACTCCAGTGGAGACCGTTAATATAAGCAACGAGCTTATCTCTTACAACCAGGACACCCTTTTCCACAAGGAGATAGTGACTGCTTATGTTAACATGATCCCAAATGTGGTTGACTGTGAGGAGAATCGTGAGGACCCTTTTGACAGGATGTCCCAGATCTCCCCTGACCCTGAGGTTGCCACCGACTCTGTCTGTGAGCTGGACTGCGAGGGGGAGATTTCACTAGGCAAAATAACACCTTTCACTCCAAATGGTTTACATTAAATTGTGTCCTGTCCTGGTCAGTTCTGCTTGGATTATACAACAAAATATTAGCACTGAATGGATAAACCTGCTTGATTTTATGCTGTAGTTTGGTCAGTCACTTCATGCTAAACTCACTCGTACGTGTAGCACTTTGCAGGATGTAGACACTGTCACACAGGGAGCTGACAGAACAAACTTCATGCAGCACTTCCCCAGCTCGAGAGAGGACTAGGTGGGCTTGTTGATTAGCTGTGGTGAGGTATCGTGGTATAATTGCAGTCAGTTCGTGTTTATAATGTGTTTGCAAATGAAAGTTGCCATCGTCAGTGCTAAGTATTACAACTTTTAAAAACAAGGACAGATGTTGGAGCTGGCATAGACGTTAAATAGAAAAAAAAAATCTAGACTGTTCATTTGTTCAGGTCTTATGTTTCATTTCTCTTTGGGTTTATTTCTTTGTTCATTTATTTTTCTTTGAAGATAGAAATAGTGAGGTGGTGATTTGGATGATTATTTAAATGCGTGTTTCTGCCAAAACAGTTTATGTGAAATCCATGTTCTCCTAGGCGGCGTTGTTGCCTATGATATCCTTGCCATGTTCCCAGATGAATAAATAAAAGTTACATTGATCAAGGGGTTATTATCTTTCATTTATCACCCTGAAAGGTTTACAGCCAGTATTCAAACTTTACTATTTCTCTTTGAATGGTTAGAATGACTAACTACCAAACCCTATTATTTTAAAAGCAAAATATTCTGCACTGAAATACAATTTTTAAATAGAAGGAAGGCTCATAGAAATGATTGACTTAAATGAGCTCTTTTATATGGCTTTACTTACGGCTAGATTTATGCCTATTTTTCTTCTTAGTATAGCTGATACTGTCCCTATTTATGATTTCCTTTCTGCAGCTAAGAATATCAAGCATGCCTGCTTGCAAGCTATTAAGGCTTTCCACTTAATTCTATACTTGAAATTGCCTTTTAAAAATACCATTAATGAGAAGAGTTTGGTGATAGAATTAGCAGCTGGATGTGTCTAAAAACATTAATTATGGCTGAAAATGATGTTAGTAATTAGCAGTTCCTGGTGTAGACACAGCATATTAGAGAACTTACTCAAACTGAGAGAAAAAAAATACTTTTTTTTTTTTTTTACTTTTTCGCTGGAAGTTAATTACATTTTTTAAAGTGTGAAATATACTTTTAGTGCTTTGACTGTGCAAAACATTTTAAAGCAGTCTTAAAAATTGCAAACAAGTATTTCAAACTGTATCTATTTGAACATTTAGATCAAGTGGAATGTACTGTTTAGAAATTTTGCAAGTTTTCAGCTCAGAAATGATACAAGTGATACAAGAAAAATGATCAAAGGTATTAAAAGCAAGTTCTTTGTGCATAAGATTTGAATTAATTTACTCTTTAAAAATCCCCATGCCATGAGCTGAGCAGATTTAAATTGAATTGTATACACTGATTCAGTAGCACTTCCTTTCAGGGCCCTGATGGCAGGGATGGCCCTGACTGGCCTCACCATGGCCCCATAAATCTCACCATCTCACCTAAATGGCAACTGAAGGTCCCTGTATGATGTATGGGGGGAAAATATGACTTACACCAGTTAGCATGCTTCAGGGGAAGTCTGGTAAACATATACTAGTATTTGAGAATGTTATGCACTTAGGGTTGAGCCTCTTTGGAAGCTGAACCCCTCATCAGGGGCAGAAAGGGGCTGCTTTATCTTTGCTCAGGATATGGGGTGGAAGAAGTTTGGAGATGTCTGACTGAGGTCCCTTCGTGATTGCACCTGCTGCAATTTTGTGTCTGTGGTCTTTGACATTAGTTGGTTATATGGTTATTTTGGATTATCTTTTCAATTGCTCCTTTGTCACTGAAGGTTGAATTTTCCCTGAGTATTTTCTTTCCTGTTGGTATCTCAATGTAATATCCTTTTACAGTTGTCCTCAGAAAAGTATATTGTGCCTGTGGCTTAGGAAGGCTTGAAAAATAGAAATCCCATGCCCATAACCAGGTTCAACCCACTAATGGCTTGACATCTAGGGTGAGCAGGTTGTCATTTCTCTACTAAAACAGTCATATGTTTCCAGGAGTTGACCATAGTTCTAGCCTTTCTGGTTAGATAGTCTTTGCCTGGAATTAAACCAGTTTAGCAAATAAAAATGAAGAAAATGGTTCCTGGTGATGAATTTTCCCAATCAGAATTTAGATTTTTGCATTTTGTAGTTAATTACTTACGTTTTGAGGCCAGTACAGTATGTTAAACTTTCTGGATCTGCATAAAAAATCTATGATAAGCAGATGCAAGAGGTGTAAGCATCTGTTGCTAATTCCATCTCCCAGGACGGTGTCTATATTTTATGCAATTTTAAATCAGAAACAGTCAAGGGAAATAGGGAAGGGAAAAGAGACTGTCTCTTCCAGAGCACCTGCGTACCAATTGGCTGTGAAGTCTGCTGCTTTGAGTGTTACACCATGGTCCAGGAACAGTTTTGTTCCTTTCTGAGCAATGGAAGAGTGTTGGTAGTAACAGTGAAGAAGGAGTCCCCCTTTTCAGTAAGCTTTCCTCACTAAATAATTCTTGTGCTGAAGGTGTGACAATTCATTTGGATCTAGTCCCCTGCATGTGCGTTGGAGGGGTAGATAGGTACAAGAACTAGAGCATCCACCTGACAGGTGCCTTCCTCCAAGTCTCTACCTGCCTGGTTTTCCAGAATCAGTGGGTGGGCAAGAAGATTATATGTCCATCAGTGGGCTCATATGATAACAGCTTTTCATGGTATTTTAGAAACATTCAGTCCTATCTTAACTCAGGTCTGAAGGCAGGCAATTTTTAGCCTGGCCCCAGACTTTGGGAGCATAATTAGGACAGAGAAGAAAACCATTCATTGCTGCTTTTCATTACTAATTTTTAGTTTGTGACTTCAGCTGGTAAATGATTTCTGATGGCCGCTCTACAAGGTGTTCTCTCTCCTTGGAATATGTGCATGTCACTGGCTTCAGCTCTGGGAGCCCAGGAGCCCAGGAGCATCATAAAGGGAATATTTTTGCTTCACAAGGCAGAGAGAAGGTGCTTTTTTTTTTTTTTTTTTTTTTTTTTTGCTAAGAGCACAGATTGACCTAAAGGATCTCAAAGAAAACCTTGTTCCTGACTTGTAACATGGAGATGCTTTTGTTGTTTTTTAATATGTCTTAATTTCTTATAATTTCTTTTCACTGACAAAGCTAGAATACTCAGAATTAGAAAGATGAAATTTTTAAAGAAATATGTATCTTGCCTTGAAGTATAAAAAGAACAGACTTTTCTGATGAGGACATCCCCCAGAAGGATTTTTTTTTAAACTGGTTTCTTTCAGATGAAACTGCTGTCCTACTTTTTTAATGGTTTCCCTCTTAAAGACTAATGCGTTGCCTATCCATAGAGCTGAGTTCATTGGAATTGTAAGTATGTTTTTATAATCATCATATCCTTGTGGCGTCACTCTGGAACTGATCTGTTTGTACCTCCCATCAACATGTTTTTTTTCCCATGAAAGTCACCTTGTTTCTGTTATGCATTTTACTCCCTAATTAAGCGTGATCATGTATTGGCAGCTCAGTTTGGGGGGATTTTTCCTTTTTGTCCTTTGGCCTTTAATGCTTTGAAAGTACAGTGCAGTTTGGCTTTGAGTTATCATCACTTAGTCTAGCTCTGAGGGATGCCTGATCTTCAAATCCCTGATTATTTTCAGTTTCTATTTTGTGTTGTTGTTTATAAATCTTACCTTGCAATGTACATTAAATTACCTCTGAGTCAGCCCAGTCTTCTGATATGGTGTATTCTGTTAGCCTTGGAAAACTCTATACCAAAGGAAGATCAGTCTACCAGTAGTCTGTATGTTTTCTGATTAAGTTAACTAATGACAGAAGAGTTTATTTTAATGAAAAAAAAAAATAAATCTATGTATGATGGTATCTTAGTTCATTTTTAAGAAGCCAAGACATGAAAGACATGGAAGTACAGTGTTTTATTTGAAATGCTGCAAACACTATAAAGACTCACTATTCAAATGTCCAAAGAACTTTTACTAGCACTGGCTTTTACATTTGGGGTTTTTTTGTGCATTGTGGTGTGTTTGTTGGTTTGTTTCCTGCAAGCTGAAGAAATGTAGATGACTTTCTCAAAGGTGAACACAAACAAAACACTTTTCAAAGGCAGAAAAAAAATAAAATATATATATTTTTTGTATGTTTGGTAGTTTATCTTTTTGCTTTCATTGTGTTTTTTACTTTTGCTTGCTAAATCTACGTTTCTGCAGGGAGGCCCCCTACTGAGAGCTCTTGCATTTTTGTAACACATAACAAAAAAGCCTTCAAAATTAGGAGGGCTTCTGATAGAAAAAACACTAAGCACAATCTTATACCATTCAGAAGTCAATCATAAACTTGGTATTCAAGAGACTGACTGGAGGCAGTATTTGGAACATGCATCAGGCTGCAGGTATGATAGGTCATGTGTCCGTTGGCTGTTTTTATGTGCCAAAATTGCCACTCAAAGGGCATTTGAGTCACTGTCACACTGTCGCACAGTAGGCAGGGTATGTACCTATGTTGGTGTTAATAATAATGCAGAGATTTTTCTTTTCCTCTGAGGCCATCTTTGCTACTGTTTAATTAGATTCACCAGATCTTTAGAGTGATTCAGTGCCTATTTAAATCAGTAGAAGACCTCAGTGATGGATGTGGGCTTGGGTCACAGAGCAATGAAATTAATTGTCTTGGCTCCTTATAAATAGTGCTACTGGTATTCCCTGCTAGCAGGTGATGGCATGTTAAAATTGGCATGCTCAACAAAGTATTTTTGCCAGATTGTATGTGGAAATAGTTCTCTTATTCAGATTTGCTTATTTGTTTTCAAACTTTTGAAGACTTTTCAAACTTTCCAGATGCTGCACAAAGTCAACACGGAGCTTCTGCTCTTTGATCATGTCTCAGATCAGCAACAATGCGTACATTTTTAGTGCCTTGGTAACTACATAGTGCATTATGCCTGTTTTGAACAGAATTATGCCTCTGTAAGGCATAAATCAATGTTTGTAAAGATGAAGGTATACTTTTGGTCTAAAAGCACTGATGTGCACAAAAATAACTATAAATGAGGACCTTTTCCATTATAAATGGGACACCAAAAATGTGACTCTTTCTTTCTCCCCTTTTATTTATTTATTTATTATACCAGTGAAAAGATTGCAGTGAGCAATAATAGTTTTAGGGGAGTGAAGAGTGAAAATACAAATAATATTATCATCTGAAGCAGGTGATGGATTGCTGATTTTGGAAAGCCTGATGGCTCTCCAAGGATACTTCAGTTTAAGAGAAAATTTACAAGATTATTTTATCTTATTATACATGTATGTCTAAATCATTTCTCAGTTGTGACTGGAGATGGTGTTCTACAAGATTTATAGTGGAAAGATAGCTGTTTAAAGAAGATAAGCATTTTTATTGGCTTAATCATTTATATCATAACCATCATGGTGTGTGAGGCTAGCAAAATGCAATGCAGCAATCAGAAGAAAAAAAAATCATTAAAATTTTCCAGTCCATGAAAGAAATTTCTTCTTATGAATTATTCCCCACCATTAACAACAAATATTTGTGTCTTGTACTGCACTGTCATTACTACCAGAACAGGCTGGAATGCTCTGGATGTGCTACTAGTAACCTGCTGACTCACATTAGGAGGAAGGTCTGAAATATATAGAAATGGACAACAACATGTACAGATACTTTCAGTGTGTGTTAAAACAGAGAAGTGTAAGCCAGGCCCAGCAGGTGATGGCACCTCAGTGAGCCATTCCCTGTGATACACAAGTCCTTGACCATAAACGCAAACTCCCTAGGCCCTGGCTGTGCTGCAGGGCTCTGGATCCTGAGGTGGATGCTCAAAATCTGTGTATAACCCTCAGGAAGTATGAACTTTTTACATCTGCTCCGACTATTGTTCACCTTAATGTTATTGTTTTCTTATTCAAAGTTATGCTCTGAAGGAAGCGGTTGCAAATAGTGTGGTTTAAATCTGTTTGGAGAACAGCCACCCAATGGTGAAATTCATGGGAGAGAGCAGCCTGCAAGGTTTACCAGCTGCCTGCCTACTGCTTGAGCTGACATGGCTACAGCAGCTGTTTGGGGTGTAGATATCATGAACTGCACATGTCCTAGTTTAGGGGTCTAATATTGCACAGAAAGAATCCTAAATTCATACAACTTTTCCCTGGGGAGCACTGCAAAGCAAAGCCTGGTAGTTTTAGAGCTGAGATGAGACTCAGCCACAGCCAGAGCACAGTTCCTACCACAGATATCGGAGATTTCTTGGCTGCAGCTCACCTGCTGTGGCTTTGAAAGTGTCTCATAAGCAAAACATTAACAAGGAAGTTCAGGAGGTGCCCTCTCTTGCCCTTTAACCTCATTTTTCCAGTTGGAAAGGTTTTAGAAAAATTAAAAATCTACAGTTTTAGCCTTTGGCCTTGACCTTTTGCTTTCTCTGTTAAATTCATATAATTAGTCTCCTGCAGTAAACAGAAGCTGCTGGCATGGTTAACTGCTTGGGTACCTGCCTCATCGTCACCACATCTGGAACAACCTCAAGCTACACTTAAATTAACTCTCCAGACCAAAGGATATATTTTAGATTTATTTATTGATTTATAGTTTGTCTCAAACAACATTTCCTTCTTCAACACAAGATTATTCACACAAAACGTAATTTAGAGGACAAGCATAAACAGACTTTCTAAAATGTTCGTAGGGATTTTTCTTGATTATAGAGAATAAGACTGAATAAATAGTGTTTTTACAACAAGAGGCTTAATTTGTCTTTTCATAGAAATAAAGGCAGAATATTTTATTTATTTATTTATTTATTTATTTATTTTCCTCTAGTATAGAAGTTGCAACTTCTATTATTTTGCCTAATGAGTATGGATACTCATTATGCATGGATTTCTCCCATGACATCCTACTAGCAAAGCTGAGAAAGTGTGGGATAGATGAGTGGAGGGCAAGGTGGGTTAAGAACTGGCTGACTGGTCGAGCTCAGAGGTAGGTGATCGGAGAAGCAGAGTCTGGCTGGAGGCCTTTGACTAGCGGTGTTCCCCAGGGGTTGGTGCTGGGTCCGGTCTTGTTCAACATCTTCATCGACGACCTTGATGAGGGAATAGTGTCTGCCCTCAGCAAGTACGCTGATGACACAAAGCTGGGAGGAGTGGCTGACACACCAGAAGGCTATGCTGCCATTCAGTGAGACCTGGACCAGCTGGAGAGATGGGCAGGAAGAAACCAAGTGAGATTTAATAAGAGCAAGTGTAGAGTCCTGCACCTGGAAAGGAACAACCCTGATACTTTATCAGTACAGGCTGGGGGACGACCTGCTGGAGAAGAGCTCTGAGGAGAAGGTCCTGGTGGACGACAGGCTGACCATGAGCCAGCAGTGTGCCCTTGTGGCCAAGAGGGCTAATGGGATCCTGGCGTGCATTAAAAGGAGCGTGGCCAGCAGGTCAAGGGAGGTGATCCTCTCCCTCTACTCTGCCCTGGCCAGGTCTCACCTGGAGTACTGTGTCCAGTTCTGGGCTCCTCGGTACAAGAAAGACAGGGATCTCCTGAAAAGAGTCCAGCGGAGGGCCACAAAGATGATACAGGGCCTGGAGCATCTTCCTTATGAGGAAAGGCTGAGAGACCTGGAGAAGAGAAGACTGAGAGGGGATCTCCTCAGTGTATATAAATATCTGAGGGGTGGGGGACAGAAGGATGTAGCCAACTTCTTCTCAGTGGTTTGTGGGGATAAGACAAGGGGCAATGGCTGCAAGTTAGAGCACAGGAAGTTCCGCACTGACATGCGAAAGAACTTCTTCACGGTGAGGGTGACGGAGCATTGGAACAGGCTGCCTAGGGAGGTTGTAGAGTCTCCTTCTCTGGAGATATTCAAGGCCTGTCTGGATGTCTACCTAGTCAGCCTGCTCTGAGGAACCTGCTTTGGCAGGGTGGGTTGGACCTGATGATCTTTTGAGGTCCCTTCCAACCCCTACAGTTCTGTGATTCTGTGATAGTTTTGTACAGTCAGTGATGGGATTGTTGGAGATGGCCTTAGGAAACAGAAGGTTTAACTTCATAAATAAATAGAAGTATGTTGTGTAGTATTTGCTAGACAAATATTCTGTTCTATACAATACAAGGCTCATGCTGATTTCCATCTTTGCAGAATTTTGCAGAATGTTTTTTTTTTTTTTTTTTAAATCTTGTGGTCACTTTTGTCAGAATACCCAGGTGACGGTAACATCCTGTAGAGATCTGCAAAGTAAACTGTTAAACTGTTAAATTTGATTGTTTTGATAATGTACTCTTTGGATGAGAAGTGACAATACCTCTGCTTGACCATATTCACCATATTTGCACAAAGTTCTTTGCCAGGTAAAGCAGAACGTCTTTTACCTGCACTCCCTCTGGATCCAGTGCCCCATGTTTTAGAAGGGGAGGTGGTGCCCTTGCCCACACTGCAGCTCCACAGCTCTCCTTGGAGAGAAACGTTGGTTCAAATCCATGAAGGTTGCAGAACACAAATCTCTCTGTTTTCAGCAGGGCCTCTCACTACCAGTCTATGATACACATTGCACGTACTGTCCATATGGACTATATTTCAAGGTCCAGCTAAATAGCAGGCTCTGAGTGTGCTTGGTAAATCAAGGAAATCCAGCAATGCAGAAGTACCTAGTCTTCAGGTGCCATCCCTCCATACTGGGTGGGAAGGTGTCTTAGCAAAAATTAGGGCCTGTTGGGTGTATGTGATGGCACAGCTTTAGGCTTGCGAACACAGTATTGCCTTAAAAATCATCTGGCTGTGCAAGTGGGATTGTTTCAAGACTTCTGTCCTGACTTAGGCACCAAGTTCTACGTAAAAAGACATTCAATCATTTCAATACCTTCTAGGTTATAGACGTACATGATGCAGATATTCAAGGTAGAGATGTAGATACTCGAGTACACCCTGTACATGTTGCAAATGAAACTGGATCCCATCTGAACAGGCTTTGAAATAAAACACAGAGCTGTGTAAACTGGATGATTTTGCATGTGTAGATTAACCAGGAGAGCAAACTTGCGCCCCTCCTCACTTGTGAGCATCTACTTGTTCTGTGCCTGCTGTGTGCCACTTGGCAGGGGAATGACCCTTCAGTGCTATGGCTGTGTTATTCCTTCTCACACTGAGAGCTGAAGCAAAGCACTGGCACTACATGCTGCCATGTCCATTCATGCACAGGGGATGTTACCATACCCTGGAGCGAGGTTTTGCAGCACTAGGACCAACTGATGTAAAATCAGGACAATCCTATATGATGTGTCCCCACGCACAGCTTGGGCTGGCTGGAGTAGGGCTTGTGCTACGTCTGTGCCAGTTTGCAGGTTCAGGTAGCCTTAGGGAGGCCTAAATTTATCTCCAACTTTACCTCCCTGGGTTGATAGCTTTATTTTGTGGCTCACAGAGGCACAGCCCACCTTCTACTGCTGTTTAAAAAGATGGTATGCTTCAGTGCTTTGTATATACAAGCAAATGTGATGAATTCAGTGATGGCAGCAGTACAAACTCTATAATTTTAATCTACTAGGACAGTTCATTCAGTGGTGAAGGCAATGTAAAGAGATGACTTTGCCAATCTAAAATTGCCTTTCTTCTTGTCTCCCTTCTCCTTCTTCATTTCTGAGCATATTAGTTGGAGCATCAGAGAAAATTATTTGGTGCAGGAAGAAGTTATTTTCAAACCGATTAAATACAATAAATTTTCCTGCAAGTTTCTTATAGTCTCTTTCAGGAGCTGCTAACCAGTAGCAAGGGAGACGTACTTTCCAGATCTTTTGTCTAACCAAGATCTTAACTTTCTTCTCTCAGGGCTCCCTTCTTTACAAGAAGGCAACTTCTTTTTGGAAGCCCTGTTTTACTGCAGTGCACTGTACAGGCTATGTGTAGAAGCTCATTGAGTGATCAGCCTCTTAAGTGGTGACGCTCACATCTCTTTATTAACTGGAGGATTCAGGATGCACTGCTTTTGTTCAGTCTACTTTTAGCAAAATTTACACACCTGTGCTGTTTGCAGCTAGAAGGTAGCAGACTTCTGCTTCAGAGTTCAAAAGTTTGATTTCAGACCTTGCTCCTTCCCTTTAGTTATTTGCAGCCTGTTAAATCCCCAATTTAAGCTTTCTTTCTTGCTTGCTTTTTTTTTTTTTTTTTTTTTTTTTTTTTTTTTTCACCTAAAGCAAAGCTAGAAAAGAATCTGTGCTAGAAATTGTCCTCTACAACTTCCCTTTTCTTTTCCCTCTAATCTCCAGATTCAGAGGAAACTCATTTCTGCATGACTTGTTCTGTGTTAAACTCAGTGGCTTTCAGCTCATGTGAAAATACCTCTGTGACTCTGTGCATTCTTCCTGTGCATTCAGGGTCCATCAGGGCAGTAGACTGACTTTAGTTTTGCTCCAGTGTAGGAGCCAGACTTTCTCCCTTTAACAAAACCAACAGAAAACTGTCTATGGTCAGGAAGCAGTAATTGGGTTGCTTTCTGACTTAATTTCAGCCTCACTGGCTTCCTCCCACTTCTGCTTCCTAACAAATATGTGATATAGGAGAAGAAGACACTTAGAATGTGAGTTATATGAAGTTATGTCTCTGTATTTGCCCTCTGGTTGGAACTCAGACCTTGTTAGTAAGTATAGGATCAATGAAGTCCATTGACTGACCTATGTAAGATAACTTTTGTATTCCCACAGCCCAAGCAACGGGGCCTCTCCTGTGGGAGGAAATAGAGGAAAAGCACTGAAAACTGTCTTAAATTGCTCTTGTCAAAGCTTTAATAAGCTCTACTGTGGGTATAACAAAGTGTTAGATGTAACTTCTTCCACTGTTAAGAAAACGTATGTCCTATTTACCATTCTAGTATTGAAGTTATTTGAAAATGAACCAATAACTCTTTCCTGGAATTGGGACAAAGGTTGCTGAAGTCTTCAGGAAGATCTTGCTCTGACATCCCAGAAGAAAGGAACTGTCATGCATGATAAGATGTTTGCACAATTTGTCTTTCTGAAATTGCAACTCAAAATGAAGGCATTTCCTTTTCTGTAGCTGTTTCATGTTAAATTATTCTTAAAATATCAGTGTCTGAGGCATGATGTTTTACATTCCTTCCTTTTGTTGTTGTTGTAATTGATGATTATAAATCTTTAAAAAACTAGATCATCTTGTATTTAATAAAGAAATGGTCAAAGTTTGGGGAAAAAAGCTCTTAGTTCTGAAGTAGTTAGCCTCTATATCTTATGAAGCAAAGTGTGTGTGCCTGAAAGTCTGCTTGTTTACCATCCAGGATAATAAGGTATTACTCTCTGCTACAATCAGTGCTGTCCTAGTCTTGACAAGCTGGCATTTCTGTACAATTTTAACTTTAACTTTAGATATTTCTGAAGATGGTTTAAATATTCAATTTTCTCTTATAAATTCACTACACTTTTACTTTCAAATCTGAGGGTATCAAACAAGGTTTGAAAAATTGGTTCCTGTGATCAGCTTTTGACTTGCTGCCTCTCTCTGTTTCATCTGATGGCTCATTATTTCTTGTGTCTCATGGCAAAGAGAACAATAACTTCCAGTCTAGTTTATCTGTGAGTTTATATGCTTAATGGTAAATGGGTCCAAACTTTTCAATTGCACTTTACACTTTACAGGGGAGTTGTGTAATGTCCTTTATAGTTCTTGTGCTAAGCCTCTGCCTACTACAGTTCTGCCTAGTTAATTTGAAGTATCCTGTAATCACTGTTTGCTTTAACCAGAATTGAATTATGACAGTTTTACCTTGCCATAATGCATTGCTTAATAATTGTCTCAGTAACTTGCACAGGGATGCAAAACTGGAATAGAGCAGTAGGAATTGTTATTTGATAACAAAGCAGCAGAAAGAAAAGCCAAAAATCAACCAACCAACCAAACAGAAAAACAAACAAAAAAACCCACACCAATACAAGCAAGGAGCATGATTTCAAAGAGTTACATTGCTGTAACTCAAAGAGACATTGGACAAAGAATGATCTGTTCAGTCTATTACAGAAAAGATTTGAGACTGTCTTTCCCTATGCAAATCTGTGAAAACGTGGAAGGTATTTTTCGAGTTATACATCTAAGAAGTAGCAGGTGGATAAAAGCAAATGAGTCAAGTTTTACTTAACATTTCCATACATCATTAACTGTTTGAGTCAGTGCTGTGCACATAACATGACATTCAAAAATCCTCTTCAGTCAGTGTTTTTTCATTGCCTGAAAGATTACAGCTACTTTCATACACAGGGTTTAGTAGGAAAAAAATATATACTTATTAGGCTGAGGAAACAAATCGAATGCTTTTAAGTGACAGAACATGTTGTAGACGGTGCTGCATAGGAGCCCCAGTCCTGCATTTGTGGGTATGTGGGTGACAGTGATGGCAGGAGCCATATGTGCATGGCATGAGTGAAGGAGTCGGTCTGCATGCAGATACCAACTGTTGTTTTTCTTCCTGCAATTAAAATGACGAAGCATATTTATTTTGGTATTAAAATTTGGAGGGAACTACAAAGGAATGATAACTACAACATTCTGTACTAGTAGGAGTAACTGAGTAGGTTTGTTGCTGAGTGAGCTTGTCATTTTTATATCTTCCTCAGTCCAAATCTGATTCCAAATCTAATGACATATAATGAAAGCAGACTTGTCATGCATCAGATACATGCTGTCAAGGTGCAGCTGACAGTACAAGGTCTGATGGCCTAGAAGTTTGCTAAGGTTGATTCTCCCCCTTCCCAACCTAAAACATAATAACTCAGACTATATATATATAACAAATTATAAATAACAAATTGAAACGTATGGATTCAGGTCAAAATACTTCAATCAGATGCATTTAAAGTCATTTGTATTTCTTCAGTGGATTGCTAAATTGTTTGGAAATTGTATTTATTTCCTCTAGATCTTTTCCTCCTTCACCAAAAAAAAAAAAAAAAAAAAAAAAAAAAAAAAAAGTAAAGACATGGCTGCTAGGTGCAATTTAAGGGAAGTATTTTTCTGTAAAAAGCAAACAAGCAAACAAACTTACATTCATATAAAAACTCTCTGACATATGCTTTATGCTACATAAACAATGCTGACATCAAACTGGATATAGTGTTCATAAAAAATGCTGTTTATAATAAAAACTGTGGAATGCAGTCCTGTAACACTGACTTTCTTAACCAAAGAAAGAAATAATGAAAACATGGAGTGTGGTGCAAATTACTGAAATTTCTAGGGTAAACAATTTTTGTCTCCACTTTGCCAGTGTCCATTAGGATCTTTATGGATTGTGATTATATATTTGAGTACAAAGCTGTTGTTTCTGCTTTCTGTGTCAAAGGAAAAGAGAGACTGCAGCTGGTTTAATCTCTCTGCTGAATATCCAAAGTATGAACAGCCCTATTTAGTAGCTCTCCTAACACTATCAGAAGATAAAGTTCAAAATTTTGTGGCAGAAGGCAAAAAAAATCTCTTATAATAGGACCTCTTTTATAACGAAGAAGTGTCTGATGTATTCTGAGATCCTCCTGAAATGCTTGTGATGTGCAGGGGACCTGTGTGGAAGAGAAGCTATAGTGTTGTGCTGCTCTGAGATCAGCAGAAAAGTAACACATCTGCAGCCAACTCATGCTGACACTTAAATTAAGATGAGTCAGTTTATGATACCATGAAGTGGGACTAGCTGGGAAAAGGGTTATAAAGAAGATGGAAGCGGACTCTTCTGGAAGTGTCCACAGAGAAAGGACAAAAAGCAACAGTCGGAAGCTAGAATCAGGGAAATTCTGTCTAGACATAAAGAAAAAAAATCATTATGAGGATCGTTAAGCTCTGGGTGGGGTTGCCCTGAGAGGTTGTTGAATCTCCCTCCCTCTCTGGAGATACTCAAAATTCAATTGAATGATGCCATGAACAACCTTATGTAGTACTGAAGTTAGCCCTGCTTTGAGTGGGAGGCTGAACAACAAAAGGTCAATAAATAAATAAATTCAGCAAACTGACCCCAAAGTGAGTCATTTTGTGGCTGATACAGTATTATATGGGGTGGAAATGCTGCACTGGGGAGCTGCAAAAGGGGGGATACTCTGCATGGGATGAAAAGGAAACAACAAGGGTGCAGTCCCACTGCACCTCAACAAGGAGAGCAGCATGTTTGGTGATTTTAATCTGATTCAGCTGAGATTCCAGTGGCCACCAGTTAGTCCATTATGTTGAGAATGTCCAAGTTAAAGCTGGGAAGTCAAGTCAGCAGGTCAAGGTCAGTAGGGTGCATGAGGGTACTGACATACATGAAGTATAGCTCAGGCAAGGACCAAGGAGAGGGTTTGAGCTTGGATATCACCATGGGGGTGAAGGTGGGGAGGACCAAAATGAGGTTTTCATAGCACTCAGGTCATCTAAGGCTATGAGGATGCATCATACCGTATCTGGATTTAAGCTGGACTTCCCCCACCCCAGAAATGAGAAAGAAGAGCAGAGGAGGACTCTGAATTAACAGACAGCTGCAACTTCACTGAATGCGTTAACTTTTAACTGAAAAATGTAACTTTTTTTTTTTTTTTTTTTTTTTTTTAAATTCCCTGCTCATTTCCTGAAGACTTAAAATTTCAGGGAACATGTGGGTTAGAGAAGGGAAGGTCTCAGACATACTATTCATTTCCCCCAGAAATTTGGGTGGGCTTTAGAGCCAATTTCGTTGCATTTCAGGAAGGAGACATAACAGCTAGCACAAAACCATAACTGCAAAGGTATCTGATCCTCACATTGCTTTGTCAATTACTTACTACTTTGAAAAGAAAAGAATAATTGAGTATTTTATTTCCTCCTTCCTTTTCTTGGCTTTCTTGGTTTTGTTTTCTTGATGGCAGTTGTAAAATGTTTTAACAGGGAAGGAAGCCCCTTGTATTATTTGTGCTGTAAATCCCTTTCTCATAGATGCACATTTTTTCTTCAGAAAAACTCTTTTCAGGCTATTATTGCCATTTTGATCCTTGTTTCTTGTTTCTCTTGCTTCTCTCAATTTCTCCTCAGCAATAATTTCAGATCTGTTTTGTGTGTGTTTCTAGATCACTGTGTGACCTGTCAGTATAAACTCAACCCAGTGCTTCGTCCACTTCAACGTAAGGTCACCTGGAGACCCAAAGACTGTCAGCACCACCATGCTCATAAACCTTGCTATTACACTGTGCTGAGCAGAATTTATAACGTATACACTTTTAAATAAAAAGGAAGAATTATACTAGCAAAGCAAAGATTAAGATTGCAAAACTGAGAAAAAGTTAAAAAAAAAAAGAAAAGCAATAACAGAAAGAATAAATTACAGTATACCTCTGCTCACAGGCACAGTCTTTTCTGCTCTCTTCTCTCTGTTGTAGGTCAAAGGAAAAAAATGAAAGGAAAGCCAGTTGGAGCTGTAATTGCAGCTGGGTGGGATAGTCCTGTGTGCTGGGAGCTCTGTGATATCGGTGGGGCTTGCTGGACCCTGCACTGTGAACCTCAGGCACAGGCGACTGGATAGGGGGCAGGCAGGGCATAGGGGCTCTTACCATAAGTTTCTGGGACTTGTTCCTTCTGGTTCTTTGCGGGCAGTAATGTCTCCCACCACTTTCCCACTTATACCACAGCATACATAATGGTAGTGCAGTGGCCTGACACATCTGCAAAATTGCCTTAAAAAGAGAAAAATAAAAGACAAGTTGAAGAGCTGATGGCTGCCTATTGCCTTCATAGGTGGGTACAGAGCAAGATGAAGGCAGACTGATTTGAAGAATTTTCTGTTTGCATGGCTGATCTGATGAAATTCAATTTTTTGAATATACCCCAAATTTATGGGTGATTATTATGTCTCTAATGATGCAGACATTTGTCTGTTTGAGTACTACCTTCAATCAAGCATCAAGAGATACTTATGCTAGTGGAATTATCATTACTGTTATAAAAAGAAATCTTTTCTCTTTCTCTTCCAACAACTTGACTCACAACTCTATTAAGCTCCATTTGTTCTTATTTAGAAGCTATTTTTCAGGTATCCTTTTTCAATCCAAGCCAAAAGTTCATTTAGCAATTTTCTTTCCAATTCAGCTAAAAATGACACAGGCTGACAAAAGTGGATAAATTTCCAGGTACTGTTTGTCTTTCCACGTCTACTAATCCCTGATGATACCTTTTTTTTTCCCCTGGCTGTTGGTCATTCTGCAGCCATCACTGTGGGTGCTTTTACAGAACACCAAATGATGTAGAGCACGTGCATTTCAGTATAGTGCTGGGGCAGAGGTAAGCCAGTGTGAGTAGGATCGACATCCTGTGCAATCACACTGCTTCACAGCAAAGAGCAAACAGGGGGTGTTCTATACACACCATCATCCCCACTTCTAGATATAGCAGCAAAAAGCAGCAGCCAAGATCAAAACACTCATTCATTTTTCATTCATGTCAACTTTTGCAGGATTCTACAGAAAAAAACAGTCATGTTCCATGCCAGGAACTTCTAAAGAAATGGAAGTGATTGCAAGATGTCGCCCTAAATTTGAGGTTTGCAGACTCTCTAAAACATCAGTCAGTTTATAGAAATGCCACTGTATTGACCTCATGTCCTGGGGTTGTGGGCACGGGGGCTGTTTGGGACTGCAGAGGACTGTCTGCTGGTTGGAGGATCAGTATGATTCTTTTTCACTAATGTATCTTCAGTGTAAATTACAGATGTACTCATAGTCAGTGAGGGTAGGTGAAAGAGGATCCAAGGCAGGAGAGAAGAGTGTAAGAGAAGAAGAAAGTGAAGCACTCTGATGGACTGTCTTGTGAGAGTGGCTCACTTGCAGACAAGGGAAAGTATGGAGGTGAGGGGGAAATCTGGAAAGAAATTTTACACACTGGAAAAAAGAAACTAAGAAAGAAATCAACTGAGTAATTGAAAATGAGCATTGTATTCCATTGTCTGAAGAGAATAACATAGACTCTTCCTCTGAGAAATTAGCAAGAAAATATGTTAAACAACAGTGACCGCAGCTCCTTCAGAAAGGGAGGTGAGTTAGAATGCTACAAAGACTATTAATGAAATTTGATTATTTTCCCCTCCTGCCTCCCCCTAGAATAGAAGACAATTTCTCTGTCTCATGATTTTCAGGTTTGAGTCATGATCTGAACAGTAGAGCTGGCAACACAGGAACTCCTAGTTAGGCCTAGACAGACAATTTTTTCTTTAATTTAAAGAGGTGAAGGTCACAAAGGCATCTGGGACATGTCTCCAGAAGCCTAAGCGATGTAGAAAGATGTAGCTGCTTTGTCCAAATTTGTTTTGAGAAGGTAGAATTTGAACATCCCATCCCAGACCAAAAAAAAAATTAACAAAACTAGGCCTGATGCTTGTTGTGTTTTAACTGCCAGGTTACTCTGTGAGGCCTGAGCTCTACTCAGAGGCGTAGTTTCACACCAGCTCTAGATACCTCTTTCCAGTGTACTGGGGGATTTTTAGGCAAGCCCTTTGAGTATTCCTCACAGAATGTGGAAGTTTTACACCTTCCTGTGCCTTTGGACTGCAGCCGGGAGGCCAGGCTGTGTCCCATTGCCTGTGGTCAATGCAGATTTTTGGCAGCCTTAGCCCACGGCAGCTCAGCTACAGCTCTCCTGCTTGGGTGCTCACTTCTTTCTAGCCTAGCCTGGGTATTTTATACTCAGTTGCTGGCCACTTGGACAATCTCTTTGGTCAAATTCATTTAGGGAGCCTACCAAGGTTGAGGAAAACACAGGCCTGTAAATTATGTTACCAGTTCCATAATAGACAGTCAGATGTAAATACATGCCCCATATACTCTAAGAGGTTAATACACCTTCCTTTTCCATTCTGTTTGCCAATAACACCACTTGGCTAGGTATGATTGTGAGAATTCATAGCTCAGGCCTATGGTGGAAGCTAAAAGGAGAGGTCATGAAGATTCCTGCTTGTGCATGTTTTGCTGGTCTACCTTATGTCACAGTGGTTTAATTGTGCTTGGGAAAAATATATCTACTTACCTACTTTTCATCATACTATTAAATAATTTGCTCTAGAGTTGTTCTAATTCATGGAAAACTCAGTAGCTTTAATGAAGATCTTTGTAAATCCTCTGGCCATGGTCTCTTATTCATTGCTACAGTTGTAGTAGGAAGGGAAACCCCCCAGCCCCACTTTGATAGCCTGGACAGCCATCCTTAATTTTCAGTGAGCCTAGATGGTTCCTCTAGTTTAAAATAAAATAAACATGTGGTAGCTCAAAAAGTCTCCATCTCACCAACATGAAGAATGAACTACTATATTACTAATGACCTTCGGAGAATAATTTTTTTGAAGCTACTTACTTTAAAAGGCACAATGATTCCTTGAAAACTGCTGACATATTTGAAATGTTAGTAATCTAACTGGAAGATAGATTGGTGTGTGAAGATGAAAATGCCCAGAGGACAAGTAAAATGTATTTTTTATATAGGTTTGGTTACAATATTTTACCTGCATGCTGTTAGCTTCATTTAAGATATTATGGATACCACCCTAAATTCAGAAAGTGACCAATCCTTGCTGTTTTCCTTAACTATTGTATGCAGCTAAACTGAGTATTATCATGCTGCATTTCTGTTCTAAAGCTGCAGTTGCTTCTGCCCAAAATATAGGTATTCCTTTGACTACAACCCAGCAGTACTCCTGACCCCTGCCCACCCCCCCCCAACAGTGCAAACTGTCTCTCCCTTATAGAAAAGCTGATTTTTCTTTACAAAGGTTTTGAAATTAAAGTGACAAATGTGTGGAGAACTGCGACAAGAATTCATGTCATTTGTGAATTCACGTTAGAATTATATATTAATTAGATTAAGAGCTTGAACATATATTGCAATTTGCAACCCATAAAAACTATCAGTGTCGCAAGACAGTTCCTTTACCCAGCAATAGGTTACTTAGAAATCACTGCTTCCTTTGATCACCTTGTTCAGGGGGTTAACAGGTTATTCTGTGTTGTTCTAGGCAAAGATGGTGCCCATTTAAGAAATGAATAATCTTCTTTTGCTTTCACGCTTTTGATTTATGCCCCACTGGAGATTCCATGGAGAATAGCAACAGCTTTATTCATAGGGAATGGCTTGAATTGTGTATTTGAGAGATCCCCAGGGAACTTCTTCAATAATACTGTAGTAGTTTTAGTGTTTCATGTTTTTCATGTACAGGTTCTCTAAGAGTCTTCCAGATTCCTCCTGGGGCTCTACACCATTTTTTATAATTATATCCTCTCCTCTTTTAGTCCAGTTAAGAACAAAATGCTCATCAGGCTTTTAAGATTCATGTCAGAATGATTCCTCTCTTTTATTCTTTTGAGGTAAATGACTCGTCAGTATTCTCTGTTTTCTCTCTGTTGCATATCTCACTGACCTGACCTGTGCTTTGCAGCTCCTGAGCTAAGCAGAGCTGCAGTTCAGAGTCTGGTGAAGAGCTTTTTCCACTCATGCTTGTCAAATTGAAAGTCATTTTTGGAGTGCTGAACTTGGGAACTTTAGCATTTACTTTCTCTCTCGATTTTTTCTTCTGGTTCAAAATGAGTCACATCCTGCTACCCTGACACTTGACAATGACAAAGTATTAAGAAAACCCTTTTCTTTTAGGCATCTCTTTTAGTGAGTTCAATATGAAAAACATGGCAAACCAAAGGATGGCTCTCCTCAGCCTGAAAGTGCAGCACTGTGGTTAGTGTAATGGGCTTTGGCTTGTGTCTGATTGCTGGGGCGTTGTATGTTACTTCAGAAGATACACGGAAGTATCTAGGAAAAGTTTTGTGTTTTTTTTTTTTGTCATCAGGTTCTGCCTTGCATAGGAGTCTGTGTATCCAATAGAAAATTCTTAGAGGCTAGCAAACTGGAGAACTGTGACAAGTGCGAAACTGGAAGCTTTTATGTCCTTTTCAGCTCCATAACCATAACATAACCAGAAAGTTTTGCATAACATTTACTGAGGCACAGCGATGCTGTGCATAAGTGTCTCCAAAAAGTGGGGGAAGATGTCCTACTACCAAGATGCCCTAACTCATCACAGTGCTCAACAGTAAGCCATGACAGAGAAATGAGAAATTGCTTATCAGGAATGGTCCTTGGTTTGTCCCAACTCCTGGACTCTGCCTGGGAACTTTTTGGGAGACTGATGGTGTATCAAAATGCAACAGCCTGTGTGTACTTAATGAGTCTTGAGTACAAAGCATACTTTAACTCTTGAAAAGTTTCTAGCTCTGATACACTTGAGCACTGGCTTTTTTTAGAGGAAAGTGGGACCAGGGTCCAGGAGTTTGGTATAGAACTCTGTGGATGTATTAAGAGTCAGATTTTAGGTTGATTTACTCTCAGGAATATTGGTAAAACAAACAGGTTCTGTCATTCCTGTCCTCCCAGATAAACTATTTGAAAATTGTGCATACATTGCTCTATGGAACCCAAAACATGGTCAGTGGCTGAAAGCATTAGCAAATACAAAAGTTCTGCAATGGCTGAATTAATATTCTGCAACAAAATGATATTTGTTGTTATGGTCTCATTATCTTAAAATAAAGATAAGGATACTACTAAAAAAAAAAAAAAAAAAAAGAGCAATTTCCTGTGGAGATACAAAAGTGAATGAAAATGGATTGTAAATACTCATTTGTCCAAACACAGGGTTTTAGGGACTGATCCCATAAATTTCAACTCTTTGCTAGTCATGTCCACATGTTCTAGCCTACTACTTTCACATTTTTTACTTATTTTATTCTTACTAATAAGTGCTCACTAAAAATCTAGCAATAATAGCCAATGAGTTTTTCTGTGAGAAAAATACTAATTATTCTATTGCTAAATATTTTTAAAACCATATTTAGATAAATCCATAACTAGAAAGAGTGATTTTTTATTTTATTTTATTTTTTTTTTTTAAGGAAAAACCCATGTACTGAATAGTCTTATCTTTGTTTGTAATGGAAATAATTAACATCATATTTTAGTGTCTGCCTTTGTATTAAGAATCAACAGAGAGATTCATGAAGGTTGGAGTCTAGATAGGCTATACTCACGTGAAGAAAATAACACATGGAAACAATAGCTTGTATTTATAACATCTTTTCTGACTGGAAGGGTCTGAAAGCATTGTACAAATTACATGTAAGTCAAGTGATTTTCAAAACATGAGACATGCTATTTGCACATTACCATCAGAAGAAACCATATAAGCAGATTGATCGTATGCTATGAATAGCAGTAATAACATTTACGCAGCATCTCCAGCCATGAAACTAATACTAATTTAAGTAAATTATGAAGGGGAAAAATAGAGTAAAGGCCTTTTTTCCTTCAACATAGTCTTTCACACCATTATCTGTGCTTGAAAATAAGACTGGTTAGCTGACCACAAAGTAGGCTTTGTCAATGCACTGAAGATACAACACCTTGATTCTTTGTGTATGTAATATGAAACTACAGAAATATTTAAGAAAAAGCATTTCTGATAACCTGCAGTGCTGAAAACTTGTGACAGCTAAAATGTGTGCTGTACTTTCTCCATCCCATCTTCTCTGCTTCTCTGCCTTCACCCTGCTCGTGCCTGCTTGGGGCTCCAGAGAAGTTGGAGCCATTGTGCTCTCACCTCAGCCAGGCATGATCTGCAGGGCATAGGGGAAATTGGAAGGGCATGGGATGGGGTGGTGCAGGAGCTCCAACAGCACCCATTCAAGCATGGCAATGTCTGCGACTTATGCAAGACGTTTCTCAGTGCCTTGGCAAGCCCATAAGACTTTTCCTCCTATGAGCATTCTTTATTGCCAGGAGAGTTTCAATATTTCACATCTCAGCTTAGCATAAACTTCACATTTCTTCTTGGAAGTGTAAAGGACTAGGGTTTTATCACCATTATAGTGACATAAACCCAGGACTAATGTATGCAAAGTTACACAGGCACAACAACAGCCAGAATCTCAACAGAATTTGGAGGATGATTTTTACTTTAGGAAAATACTATTTTTTTTTTCATCTTGATCTAAAATTTAATTATGCGACCTTGGAAACAAAGACTTGAATCTAGGCCTTGTTTTAGCTGGGGCAGTACCTTTGGTGGGAAGTAATGTAATGCTATCATTCGCTTATCACCATGGTATCCAGATATTACTTATTTCTCTCAGTCTTCATGCAAAATGCCCACATTTCTCAGCTGAGCAGCCTGATATTCCTAGTGCAGAGTGATTATAACTGTGGCTCCAGCAACCCTGATATATCTGACAAATAGGCAATGTCAAGATAGACAGTGAAAGAATAATTTAGATAATTCTTAGGTTCATTTCTCTCTCTGTATGTCATATTTTTCTATTTAAAATTAATTTCTGTAACATGTAAAATAGGAAGGTGATCATTAGAGTACTGAGCAGTTGCAAATGAATTTGACTGAGGCAGATTTCATCTCTGTGTGAACCTTGTTGCAAAAAAATGGCACTTCATTTATGGTCTTTAAAGACCAGCTCCAGTGCCTCACCACGCTCATAGAAAAGAATTTCCTCCTTATATCTAATATAAACCTATGCTCTTTTAATGTATTCAAAGTCCTGAGTCCAGTTCTGGGACAGAGTCCTAAATCCAGGTCAGAGGTCCCCAACAAAAGAAGGATGTGGAGCTCTTAGAGCAGGTCCAGAGGAGGGCCACAAAGATGATCAGAGGGCTGCAGTACCTCTCCTATGAAGAAAGGCTGATAGAGTTGGGGTTGTTCAGCCTGGAGAAGAGAAGGCTCACAGGAGATCTCATTGTGGCCTTTCAGTACATAAAGGGGGCTTATAAAAAAGATGGAGAACTACTTTTTACTTGGGCAGATAATGATAGGACAAGGGGGAATGGTTTAAAACTCATAGAGGAGAGATTTGCATTAGATGTTAGGGGGAAATTCTTCACTCAGAGGGTGGTGAGGCACTGGCACAGGTTGCCCAGAGAAACTGTGGAGGCCCCATCCCTGGAGGTGTTTAAGGTCAGCCAGGATGGGGCTTTGAGCAACCTTGTCTGGTGGGAGGAGTCCCTGCCCATGGCAGGGGGGTTGGAACAAGATCTCTTCCAACCCAAACTATTTATGATTCTATGAAGGTTTTGTCTTTTTTTATTACTATTATTATTTTTTTTTTAATTTTTTTATTATTTTCCTAAGTCCTTTGGTCATTCAGATTTGTCAGCAGCTGACGAAATGCCACTGGCGAGTGAAGATAATTCTTAATATTTACCAATTATTCACCGCATTTATCAATGTGAGGACTTTTGTGCTTTTGGGGCCAATAAAGTCTGGATTGGTCACATTCATACTACAGAATGCCTTTTATAACAGTAAAAATGAAACGAAATGACAGTACAGAGAGAGAAGGCCCCTTCCATCAGGATAACTGCGTTCTGAAGTTACCACCTGGGTAACTGATACTGAAGTGGGCTCCAGCTTCGAACAGCATTAGCAGTTAAGTATGTAAGGCACATAGTAATATACCTTCCTCATTTTCCATGTCCTAAGGACAAATTGTGGTGGGATTTACTTGGCAAATTAAGCTAGGAATGTCAAAGGTCTAACCCCCTCCCTGTTCATGTGCCCTGTGAGGTGCTGCATTCCCAGCTTAGACTGAGGTTAAAAAATATGCATATTGCTGCTCAGAAGCACAGTGATTAGCTTTGGCTCTGATAAGGATGGCCAGCTTCCCTGATTCCAAGCAGCCTTGTATGACAATCTGTGTCAGGGAAAGAGTCATCAGGTCTCTCCTTTGATTCCAAATGTCATCTCCAAGGGGAGAAAAAGACTTTGAGATGACAAGCAGAGATGAGAGTAGCTCCTCAGGAGTCCCGCTGCTCTGTTCTCAGGTGAGGACGAGCAGGGTCTGTAGATGGGTTCTGGAGTTTTATCAGCCTCCCCACAGGCACATTGCACTATTTCCCATCACAACATCTCTCACACCAGCACAACTCCACCACTTGTCATGTGGTGTTAGGATTGCAGATGTTAGGATTTGGAATACATAACAGAGACACTGTTTTCTGTTTATTTTCAGCATGGTATTTGTTGCTTGAGTCTATACTATAGTGACCCATTTGGGAAGACTAAACATGTGCATACCAAATTTCTAGCACACAGCAAGGTGCTTTGAAAGTTCTCCATGGTTAATGGTCAAGTTCCCTCCCTTATACCCTAATAAGGCACTCATTTACAGTACCCCGTGGTCCAGTCCCAATGATACAAACTGGAGTCTCTCACTCCAGAATATATACCAAAATTGCTGCTGCCACTAAAATCAAGCAAAGAGAATAAAATTATTCAGCAGTACTTATTATTTTTATTTATTTATTTATTTATTTTTGGCCACATGAAATTAAAGGGCAGTGTAGCTCAGTACTGTGTCATTTATATGTTGTAGGTTTCATGTGTAATTACTAGGAGACTTTCCAGATCAATATGTTCAGCACTGTAAATTCTAGATACTAATTAAAACATTTTTTCTGTTCCCATTGATTTCCTTTTTTTTTTTTTTTCCTTTTTCCATCACAGTCAAGAGGAACACTGTCATATACTGTCTGTGGGAAAAATATAGTTGAGAGCAGTTTGCCACATTTGAAAGAGTGGTAGCTAGAAAAAATACAAAAAAAAAAAAACAAAAACAAAAACAAAACAAAACAAAAAAACCCCACAGCTAAGACTCTCTTTTGATGCACTGTAAAAGAATTTCAGGGTAAAATCAGTTCTGAACATGTAAAAAATGGTCAGCTGCTTCAGCTTCCTCCTGTTAGAGCCACAAATACATAGATTCACAGAAGAGAGGTTTTTCTAGGTGAAATCACTCAAAAGTTCAACAATTATCTCTTGTATCCTGTCAGTTAAGAAAATTGCACTGAAAAGCTTTGATTACAGTGTGGAAAAAAGAGAAAAGGATGAAAGATTAAAGGCACTGAAATGCAGGTTATTCCACACGGAGGAAGAAACAGCTGTGTCTGATCTGTGGCTTGGGAGTTCCCAGTTTGCAGCTCACTCCCAGGCAGGGCCATAGGGATTCAGGGGCACTTCAAAGGAGTTGGAGAAATTATGTTCCTACCTGCCATGCAGCTTCTGGCTGTTCATAGTTGCATTGTGATTCTGTTGGCTTTATCCTGCCTTGTCCCAATGATTTACTCCAGAAGCTCAAACATGCGAGCCCCAGAAGAGCATTGTGCAAAGCCATGGGAGATCAACAGCAGCCACCTAGTGCCTCATTGGAGAAAGATTAATTGTATCCAAACCACCTTTGTACAACTCCTGAAAATAACCCAAGAAGAAACCTTCCCATCTCCCAGAGCCTGTACTGCTTTATTGCTCTAAAAAAAAAATTCAAGTTGCAGTTGAACCCCACTAGCTTTTATTCTACCCAGCAAGATTGTTACTTTGTGCCACAGCCTTTTACATATAAGGGTTTTCCCAGTGTATTGTTCTCAGTATTTTTCCTTCTTTCTTCATACTTTTTCAGGACAACAGTACTGAAAAGAAATACTGCCAGTGTCAAGGATGCATAAGCTGACAGATAACAGAAAATAATGTAATAGATAGACGAGGAGAGGGCTGAAACTGTATGAACAGTGAAAGCACCACAGGAATTGTCTTTAAAAGAAGGTGCTGAAACCCAGGAAAGGGATGTTTTCAACATTTTGATATTGTTTTGAAATGGAGTCAACAGGTAGGCTGAATAATGTGATTTTTCCCTCAATATCCTTAACGATTCCCCTAGAACATCCATCAGGAACAGGGATGTTGACCTTGCAGGCCGTGAGCACCCACTGAGCTGTAAAGGTATTGGGCCAGTATAACATGGAAAATAATTACAGTGTGCAAAGAAATGGGTTTTACTTTGGAATACTAAATTACAAATTGTTATATGGTACCTAAGCCATTGAGTCATGTGTAAACCTAGGTTTAACAGTCAAACCCCAAAGAGTCTGAACCTATTTAATCACATATTTTTTATACATATTGTGATAGAGTATACAAAAGGATGTAGGCATCAATAGATTAATATCTCTCCATACTACTGCCAATATAAACTGAGCAATGCATAAATAACTTCACTATTTCAGTATAAACAAGATCATAAAAAGTCATGAGACATTCAAAGTTGCTAGTTAAGCTGTGTGAGAATTTCTGAATATGCTTTATATAGGACCAAACCAAAAATAACTCATGAAAACTTATTTTCAGTGGTATTTTAAGCAACTCTAAGATCAGCAACTAAGATTTGAAGCCTGTTGCTGTTTGGCCCTAGATTTACACAGACAGCTTACATGGAAGTATGCTGATAGTGTTTACAACCTTTGCATCAGTAACTGGGAATGAATGTAGAAAATCCAAATTGGCAGGGAACTGCAATCCTTCTTTGCTAGTTGTGCACAGCTGCATTTATATTTCAAAGGACAGAGCTATCCCAGTGATGATTTATATAACTTCTCCTTTCTAACTAAAGAAAGCAAATAATTGAACTCTACACAGTTACATAAATAATTCCATTTAAATATCTGTGAACTGGTCAAGAGAAGTACTTAAGTTTGTGCAATTTAATAAAGTCATACTTAATACAAGATGTATAAGATGATAGAGTTTATTGGATTTTATGGGTTACTGCTATTAGAATATTGAATTTCTTCTGTTTGAAGTCTTTTAGGGCACATAAGATCATTTTCTTTCTCTCTCTTTTTCCTATAAATATATATAATAAATATATATGTATTACAAAACTTGGCATATGAAAGTTATATATATAGTTATTTTCCTGGTGCGCATATGATTTCCATGTTTCTAGGAACGGCTCTGGTAACTGAATGAATTTATTACCATGACAGGCCATTTTTGTACATATTCTCTGTTTCGAATAAAAATATCTCCGAACTTGTAAACTATTTTGCAAATTAATCACATAGCTGCAATATTAACCCTAAAGCAAGACTTTTCTTGAGTCTGAGATGCACATTTCTCTGTGCATATTATTTGAATATATTGTAGAAGAAACATCTGAAAGTAGCAATTATCCTAAAATAACTACTAAAAAAATATCCCAAACCTTAGTCCCTGATTATCACTGTAACTACAAAAGGCTTTTAAAATTGATGAGCATTCTGCATACTATACTGAATGCATACAAGGAAAAACTGCCTGATAACTAGCTGTCTCATATGTTTTGCCCTCTTTTTTTTTTTTTTTTTTTTTTTTTTGTTTTTTGTTTTTTTGTTTTTGGTGGAATATATCATCTGATGCAGAGCCATTAGTCACCACAGTGACAGAACTGTATTTGATCCACCAAATAAAAGTAATGTTGAAACAAACTGGTGTATAACAGCACTGTCATTGTCAGTGGACTATCACACCTGAAGATCAGCAAACTTTTGACCATTACACATCAGTCTTTTTTCAAGATGTGATTTTTCCTCAAGGTAGAAATGTTTGTGGGAGCTTTTGCTATGTGTTAAGTTGAATGTGCTGAGGATGCACCTCAGGTCAGAGGGTCAGCTGGCAGAGCCTGCCTGGTCACTGCTTGGCATTTGCCTGTTATTTCTGTTTCTCACATTCCCTTCACAGCTTGTCTTTTGTCTGGGAAGCTGTTGGAAACATATGCAAAAATGCAGTGATGTGGAGTGGTGCTGCTTCTTCTCCTGATAGGATCTCCACAGCCTCAAAGCTGTGGTACAGGTGTGGCTGGCTCATTCCAGTGCAGAGAAGAGGGACTCTTCCAGCCTTATCTCTTTCTTGGCCCTTTACAACTTTTGCTCCTATGCTGCTTCATCCTTGTTCTGTTATAGGTAAATTCAGCTGACAAAAATATAGACTGTGACAGGGGTTGTGAGGATGTTATATGAGGAGGAATTAGATAAATAAAATACAAGGCTACTTCTTGGTTTTGTAATGCAAGAGAATCTGATCTTAAATACAAAACAGTACAGGCCATAGTACAGATTAAGCATTTATCATGTATCATTTTAGTAAGTTTTAAAGTTTTAGCCTTTAAGGAAATACTAAACAGAGGAGTGACTCTGCTGCTGGCAGTGACAATATGTCACTCAATCTGACCCAACCCGTTGCAAGGAGGGCGCACTGTTTGAGTTGGATATGTAGGTCAGAGAAATATTACAGATAGATGCCTGGGGCAAATCCACTCATTGCACTAATTTCTACAGAACAGTTTTGCAAATCATGAAGCAAATTGCAGAGCTGGTTTTAATTTCACTCTTCTTAAGGAATGATTAGCTGCAAATAAACCACAGGGCCACAGGACGGAGAGAGTGGCAACATCTGCAGTATCTGCTGTTGGCTGGACAAGAAGCCGGTCCTGCAAATTTTTTACCTTCTAACTAGCCCTCATCTACGTTGGCAATCAATCACTTGTGCACCTCTGTGAGCATTTATTCAGTTCTGCATAAAGGTTTTGAGTGAAATCCTGACATGCAATGGAAACAAAGGGTAAAATGTCAATTGACATTGTTTAGGAAAATGTCCAGTTTTCCCCAGTATGTATTTCAGAACCCATCTAAAATATTTAAAGGTAAAACCTCTCCAAGACCTATAGTCCACAGCTCCAGAGTTGTATTGGTTTTATTTGTCTATTTTGTCATTTATTTGTTTTGATCATGAAGGAGGAGGAAGCTAAAAGTCACGTCATTTTAAATGTGGGGCTGGAAAAAAAAAAAAAAAAGTGTAGGTCTGATGGTGCTGTTCATGGTAAAATTGAGCAGAAGTGGCTGTAAAATAGGAGTCCGTGATCTAGTATTGGATCAGTACAGAAGAAAGCATTGTCAACATCTCCTGTGTACAGTTTTGGGCACCACAACATAAAAAAGACATAAAACCTTATTGCTCTCTACAGCTACCAAGGAGGTTGTGGGGAGCTGGGGGTTGTCCTCTTCACAGATAACTAATGATAGGACTAGAGGGAATGGAGTGAAGTTGTTCCAGGAGAGGAACCTTGTTCCAGGTTGGAAATTAGGAGACATTTCTTTTCAGAAAGAGTAGTCAGGCAATGGAACGGGTTGCCCAGGGAGGTGGTGGAGTCACCGTCCCTGGGGGTGTTTAAGGACAGGTTGGATGTCGTGCTTAGGGACATGGTTTACTGGTGACATTGATGGTAGGTGGATGGTTGGACCAGATGATCTTGGAGGTCTTTTCCAACCTTAATGATTCTGTGATTGGAGATCATCCAATGGAAGGCTAAAAACATGGTGAAGGGTTGAGAGGGGAATCACAGAATTGTCTAGGTTGGAGGAGACCTCAGAATCATCGAGTCCAACCTCTGACCTAACACTAACAAGTCCTCCACTAAACCATATCACTAAGCTCTACATCTAAACGTCTTTTAAAGACCTCCAGGGATGGTGACTCCACCACTTCCCTGGGCAGCCCATTCCAACGCCTATCAACCCTCTCTGTAAAGAAGTTCTTCCTAATATCCAACCTAAAACACCCCTGGCACAACTTTAGTCCATTCCCCCTCATCCTGTCACCAGGCACATGGGAGAATAGACCAACCCCCACCTCGCTACAGCCTCCTTTAAGGTAACTATAGAGAGCAATAAGGTCGCCTCTGAGCCTGCTCTTCTCCAGGCTGAACAAGTCCAGCTCCCTCAGCCACTCCTCGTAAGACTTGTTCTCCAGACCCCTCACCGGCTTCGTCGCCCTTCTCTGGATGACCTATGAGGAGCAGCTGAGGTCCTTTGGTTTGTTCAGCCCAGAGCAGAGCAGGCTGAGGGCAGGCCTCATGGTGGCCTGCAGCTCCCTCATGTGGGGTGCAGAGGGGCAGGCGCTGAGCTCTGCTCTCTGGGAACAGCGACAGGACCCGAGGGAATGGCATGGAGCTGGGACAGGGGAGGGTTTGGCTGGGTGTCAGGAAAAGGTTCTTCACTCTGGGTGGTCAGGCACTGGGACAGGCTCCCCAGGGCAGTGGTCATGGCACTGAGCCTGCTGCAGTTCAAGAAGAATTTGGACAATGCTCTCAAACATAAGGGTCAGATTTTTGGGTGGTACTGTGTGGAGCCAGGAGTTGAACTTGATGATCCTAATGGGTCTTTCCAACTCAGGAAATTTTACAATTCTAGCATTCTGTGATCTTTCATAAAAAAAAAAAAAAAAAAAAAAAAAAAATCTTTGCCTTCAAAATCATATTTTTAAAGTAGTTCCGAGTAACTTAATGACAGTGAAAGCTGTATGATGTGTTACAATTTTCTGTCACTTCTAAATTTGAAAAAAAATTGTCTTAGAACTGTGAACAATTTTGCTTTCCAGAGTGATCATCTCTTCATCACCTTCTACATCCCACGTGTCAACATCACCCACTTCATTTGGACTTCATTTCCTCAGCCCATTAGTTTGTACCACAAGGCTCACCCCTTTTAGCAATATAGTTTGAAAACATCTAAAAGATGACTTATTAACTTTTTAAAATTTTAAATAATCCAACCCAGCTGTCACAGAAAATACACAAACTTGCCAGACATGTTGATTCTCTTCCTCCTATTGCTCTATTGTTCCATTTTTATTCTGTCTTACTAACACCCATTTCTAAACCTTATTAGCCAATGTGAATGATCAAAAGAGGCTGAAACTTGTACTATATAACAACTTTGCAAAACTGAGTTAATAAAATTCAGTAAAGCTTCTAAAAAGAGCAAAGGAAGTTCAGCACAGTTTCCCAATGATCATCACTAGGCATAACGTTCCAATTTATGTCTGAAAAGCTCCCTTGTATGGAGAAAACTTAGGGCTTTTGGTACTTTTTCTGGAAGTCTGTGAGTCTGATTTTTCTTTATTTTTATTTTTTTTCTCCTAGTAGTGGTGGGATTTCCCCAATTCTACTGTATTTTAGGTCAGTTGATAGTTCTCACTGCAACCTCTAAAATTATGATAGCATGACTGAACAATGATCCCAACAGAGCATTGTATTGACTATGTAAATTATCTGTATATCACAAAAGAAGGTGAAATAATGATGTAATGGCCAATTATAGACTACCTAGCTTCTTAGAGTAATTTTATATCTCCTATTAGCTGTAGCCTTTTGCTTTTTTATTTCTCTTGCTTAATTTAAATTGGAATGTTACCATACATTTAAATATCTAATCCTAAAACATTAATTAATTCTAATTTCTGCAAATGAATTCTACAGTTTTAGTTATGCTTTTTAAAAACTTTCCATTATTTTCCAATTTATTTTTCATTGCTCACTGAATAGGTCCTGAACCATGTACTGTAAAAACAAGCAATCTGTCTTGCATTGTTTCCCTCAGATGTTTCATCTTCTTAACCTTTTTAACTTTCATTTTCCATTAGAAAACATGCAGTAATTATCACCTGCCTCCTCCAATGCCCCTTTTAGAAGAAAGGGACCAGACCTGTAATATTACTTTTTTGTGTGTGTGATTTCTTGTTGCTATTTCTTTGCCCCTTTGTTTTCTTTGATTACTGGTGCAAACTGAGCAGCAGTTTCACCATCAGCTCAGAGTGATACCTGAGACTCCTTTCTATATCTTTTATATAAATTCACTAGATACTGGAAGAATATATTTGGCTTAGCCCAGACTGTGAACATGTGAATACATCTTAGTGCTTGAGAAATTTGGATACAAATCCATTCTGCAGTTGCATAAAGAGAGTTTAAATGTTTTCCTTTGATACCTTAAAAGAAAACTCACTACATACTATTAAGGATAACTTTTCTGTTAATAAATTAATCTTGAAGCATATTTGACAAAAGAAAATTGGTTCTCTTACTACATGTTAGAAATTATTTGAGCGTCAAACTCTTTGAACTCATCTTTGCAAGTGTCAGCCTCTAAGGAAAGTTGTATTTATAATTTTTATAATCTTTGTCATGCTTGTTTTTCCTAAGAAAATATTTCTTTCTTGTTTTCAAATATGAACTGTAAAAATATTTATATAATTGAGTGGAAAAAATCAGAAACAAAAGGTGGAACAAATTTAAAGAGGTGAGCATTGCATCTAGCTTGGCTGATTCTTTAACTGAGAAAACCAGGAGAATATAAAACAAAAATCAATGCCTTTGTATGGCAGGTTACAGAACAGCAGACAAATTCTCTCTTACTCTTACAAGGTCATGCTCTTATAATGTACTGTGTTTCAGGGGGCCTGATATATATATTTATATATATATATATAAAACTATGTTTTATATATATTTATGTTTACATATATGCATATATATAAAATTTTGAAAATAACCTTAAGACAACCACAAACTCCAGCAACCTCATGCTTTCCACTGTTCCTTACTATACTAACTAGATTACTCAAGCTCCCACTTAAAAGAAAAAACACACATGAAAAACAACAACAACACTACACAAACTCAGAAAAACATCAGATTGATGTTTTTACAGTGTTTGAATAATTATGGTATTTTTTCCTAGATTGAAAAAACAAGCCATCAGTTTACCATCTAAAGAAAACAAAAATCTGTAAGGTTTCCTAAGCTTTTTTTTTTTTGTACATCATGGCTTGCTTTGGTGCATTTGTACAGATGAAGCCACTCAAGGAGACTTCTGTGGACTTCATTAATCACTGGATAAAAGCCTCTTGGAAGCTTTTCTTGTATGCTTTAAAAAAAAAAAAAAAAAAACAGTTTAAAAAATGGATGGTTTTAAAAAAAAAATCCAGTTTAAAAAATCCATGGTTTTAAAAAATCCATGGTTTAAAAGCATTTTAAAGTGAAGCTGTTTCTACTGTTTTAGTAGAAACATCTCAACAAGGAGCTTGATCATTGAGTCCCTGTATTTCTCTTAGGCTACAGCAAATGTGAGGTTAATGTAGTTTAGCTTATAAGGAAGAGAGTTGTAGTGACTTGGGTTATGCATGATTGCTTAGTGAACTGTGATAACTCGATTACAAGCACAAGCATAAGCCTTTGCCATGAAAATCACCTCTTCAAAGGGTTCACTCTGAAATATCACTCATAGAGAGCACAGAAATTGACTCGTTAACAACTGGAATATTTTCATTTGCAAACCTGCATCACCATTTAGGTTTATATATTTAAGGTTTTTACATTGCATCTAAACTGCATTTTCTGGAGTCAGACTGAAAGAAAAACATGGCAGGCATCTCCTAAACATGCTTTACTCTGTTTTGTTCTTCTGGCCACAAGAGGTGATGGGAACTGTAATACAACTATTATTACACATTACTATTATATGGTGATCTCTGTAAGGCAAAGCACATAAAAACAGTCAAAAGAAATAAAATTTCAAAGTTGTTTTTTTTTTTTTTTTTTACTTTGGATATGAAAATTGTCCCATATGGCTGAGATACTCACATCTTCCTCCACTAGAAAGCAGATCCTTGTGGAATCCAAATTGGCTTCAGAATCTGAAGTATGAAATTCAATTTTTATACATATTTCAGATCTTGAGTTTTGCATATCTTTGTAGCAGAAATTCACATTTGACTGAATTTCACATCAGAAAGTAGAGCTTTAGCAACTCAAAGTCACCCATAGCAAATGGCAACTTTCTGTAAAAAAGGCCCACTGGATCCAAAAATTCTTATACACAGTTATTACTACCCCTAGCCAGTTTTAATAATTTAATTCTCACTCATGACTTAATTTTTATTTCCACAGACTATTAAAAATATATGAAAGAATGAATCATGGAATCTAATTTGAGAAGCAAAATATAAATAATACTCCACCAAACATACAGTTTCAGAGCTGTTTTTCTTCCCCATAACTCCCAACTAGCCAATGGAAGAGTCCAAAATGAGTTGGGTCATCCAAATGAATGTACAGCCTTGTATTGGGACATATGGAAAGCCCAGGGAGCTGTACAGTGAAACATGGACAGCTATAGGGATTCAGGTTTACCCAGAAGAAAACCTCCATCACTTGTTTAATTCCAAAGGTTTATTTTGCAGTCATTGTGTGTGAACACAATTGATCAAACACACACAAGTCACTCACGGTACTCATACAAAGAAACACCATCTAGCAGTATCTCATTCAAAAGTGAACATGACACCACACAGCACTCACTGACAAATACATGGGCTGCAGACAATTTGACACATTCAACAAGAAAACCCAACAATACGTTAATGATATTGTCCATTTTGCCCTCTCATTGCTGGAGAAGCCATAGCAGCATAACAATGGAGAGAAAAAAAGAAAAAAAAAAATTACTGAACAATTTCAAGAACAATACAAAACTCTCATTAGGGTCACAGATGAGAAGCTATGCAGTACCTGCACATCTGCAGCTTCCTCAGAAACTTCCCCAACCCAAGGCAAAGGAGACTGAAGCTACCTTCCCTAAGCAGCGAACAAAGCATCTGCACAAAGACACATTTGGAGACTGGAATTGTTTTTAACCTGAACTATGGGCTGGAGCAAATGGCAGAAGAGATGTGCAGCCACAGTCCATGGTGCTCTCGGTCTGCAGCTGCACAGAAAGTGCTTATCTGGAGTGTGCCTGTCTCTGGTATGGCAAGAGATGCACAAATGGGGCACAGCCCCCTGCTGTTAATACTGTACAAGCCCCTGAGCAGCAATAGGAAATTCTACAGAACCATCCCTTTACCAACACATTTAGAGCTGGGCTCCAAACGCAACTGGAAGCAATTGTAAGATAATTTTATCTTCCGGAAGTCCAATTGAAATACTGTATGATATTTTATCAAAGTTACTTGGTATCAACATTATCAACAAGTAATGCCTGTAATGTACATCAATGAACATCACTAATGCTAAATTTTCCTAATTATAACGGATTCCAATCCTGCCACCTTGACTCAATCAGATCACAATATATTATGTTGGTAGCCCTAGTTGCAAAGTAATTTTCATGAGAGAATCTAAATGAATGAGAGTCTGAATGAGAGAGTCTGAACTTGCCAGTCTTGCCCTACAGGCAGAAGAGGAAGAATTTATTCTTGAAATGGTCTGGAGGGGTGGTATTCAAGCTCTTTTTTTACACAGCCACCCACTTAACAAGCTCATGTAACACATGGACTAAGCAACTAAAGCCACTGAAAGATGACATGTCCATTTGCTACATATACAATTTTGGAAGTGGTTATTGAAGACAATTATCTTCAGTTTTCTTCCATAGTATTTGATTAGTTTCTATATCTGATTATCAGTTGGTATCATCTTGATTTACTGTTTCTTAAGAATAGCACCAGTATCATAAATCTGAATCTTCATTCGTAATTCTTTTCCTTGTATGTATCTTTCATTTCATCTTACTTGTTTATGTACTTCTGTCACAGTAAAATAGCAGAAATCCACGCATAAAGTCTCAGATCAATTTTTCTTCTATTACCTGGTAGTGAAATTGCCCTATCATGTAATCTGTGTTGTCAGCTTACAATGTGTGTAGTAAATAAGCCACAAATAAATAAATCACAGTATAACCTATACAACATTTACTAGTGATAGCCGAACATCAGGACCTCTGATTTTAATTTACAGTATAAAACAAAACATTAAGCAGCTTGTCAGTCGGGGAAATCTGAGCAAAACAAGTACTGGAAAATATTGTTCCACATTTATATATGTGAATATATGTATAGTCATATATACATTTATATTTTGAATATATATGAGTATATATATGAATATATATATATATTTAAAAAATCACAAATTTCTGCATTACTAAATATTACTTCTGGAAGCAGCTGATTCCACCTAAATGCAGCACTTGCTTCTTTGCCTTACTCCTTACTGACAGCAGCTGTAAGACTTACTGACTTTTCATACAAAACAAGTTATCTATTGAATTTAAAAGTGCTTATTACCCCCCTCAGCATCCAGGTACCTAGAAGAGTCAAGAAAAAACATTATCATAATTGCAAACTGGAAAGATGATATTCATTAAAAATATCACAAATGTAAGGGAACGGATCACCTAACACCAGGCAGCCCGCTGAGTCTTGCTATCATGAAATTAAGCAGACCTTGGGGACAGTTTTACAATGCATTAAATAGCTTAGAAACTTATAAACATGAACAAGGTCCAAAGCTTCAGAATCTAATGCCCAAATGAAAATTAATGTTAAAATAAGAAATAGGTATCCAAGTTCCTTTGGAAATCTGATTTTTAAGAAACTACATTTATGGGGCCTCAGGGAAATTTTGGCTCCTAGGGGTTGTTTTAAAAGGAGCTCAAAAAGAAAAGCCAAACTAAAAAAAAATAAAATAAAATAGAAAAGAAACAAACAAAAACCCTTGGGAAACATGGTGTTTGATTTTTTTTTACTGATACACCCTATACATCAGTGTTCTTTCACTTGACCGTGAGGTTTAGCTTTTCTTTCATATTAAAGATTCTACAGCTATTCTTTTATATATATAAATAATTTCCACAGAAATGCAGTGCCAGCAAATTCCAAAACTACAGGCAATTCTATTACTAGTTGATCAGGATTTGTGAGAGAGATGAGAAAACTGATCAGTACCTGCAGCTCTCCATTTATGTGAAGCTGGGAGGCTTTTGGATGAAGCAATGGAAAGCCAAAATAACTGGAGATGGACTCAGAGGTCAGGGTCAGGGGAGCGTCACCAGTCTTCTTTGAAGCACTCAATCTCACGTGCAACTTTAATGACACATTGGAAAACGTGGAGAAATGCAAGCTGGTCCCATTTCAGGTTTGCTTGCATTGATTCCCAGCAGCCTGATCCCAGCAGGGATCTTTTCCCTTTCATCTCCTGCCAAGTGCACACACACCCCACCATTACCACACAGCTGTGTTCTGCCAAATTCTGCTCCCCAAGGCCAATTTTCTTCTTCAAGTCTATATTGCCCACCCCTGTTGCCATACCACCTATTTTGCAGGTGCCCAAGAAAACTTTGGCTCTTAGTTATTTAAACAGCTGCTGCTCCTCCCGCCTCCCACTTCCTCTACACTCACCCTAGCTGTTAACGAATTCACCAGTACTCACTTAAAAATGTATTCAAGGAGGAAGCAGTTCATGCTGTCACATTAAAAATACAAGTTGTACACCGCTATAAACATACTGAATGAAAAGAACATGTTTTCCCCCAGTCCCCCCGAAAGAACATCCTTGTTTTTACACAATTCCTTTTTTGGTTTCCCCATTGTCCACCGAAGAAGTGAAGTTTGATTCTTGCTCTGCACTTGATTTCCTCTCTCCTGAGTAGTGGTTCATTTCTTGCATTTCTAAAGAGACCTTATTCCTTTTTGCAAATGCTTGGCTGATCTCATTGAGTGTCTTGTTTTTTGTTTCAGGCAGGACAAAAAACAGGTAGGTGGCTCCTGCGAAGCAGATGGCAGCAAACACTAGGAAGCAGTAGGTCTGTAAACCACTCTGTGAACAGAAAACAAAGGAGATACGGTCATTGCATATGCTAAGGGGACAAAACTCAGAAGAAAATCAACATCAGGAATGACTTGAACGAAAAAGTGAGTGGCATGGCATAATTTTTAAGCAAGTACAGTAAGTGCTGGCATTCATTGCAAGTCACAGTGCCTTAGAAGTTCATAAAAATGCATGAATCTTCAGTTCTTCCAACACTACCAGTGGCCCATAGACAGAGAAGCAGGCTCCTGGCAGATGGGTGCAGATCTGCAATCTGGGCAGCACTGGGAGACACCAGACTGGGTCCAGGCGTGAAGGGTGCAGGTGGAAGCAGGCTGCTTCTTTCTGCCTGCACAGCCTAACCGAGCCTTGCTCGCGTGTGGTATTGCTGGAGATGAGGCAGGTTTTTCACCAGGTTGTTCTGAATACTGCCTCTCCATTTCTAGGTACAAAAAAAGAGGCATGCTTTTGCAATATCATGTGCCTGTACGTGACACATGAGAAACCTGTCATAGCCAGGAGCATCCGTATCACAGTTGTTACAAGCTTTGAGATTTGCAAAATAAATGAGGGAAAACAAACAAATGGCAGACATTGGTGTACTTTTGAAGGTTACAGGAACTTATAGCAGGAAAAAAAACAACCAACCAACCAAAAAAAAAAACAAAAAAAAAACAAACAAACAAAAAAACCCACCACAGAATGTATTTCTTTCCTGCTAGAGACTAGTGTAAGAATTACTTACCCCAGCTTTTGAGGAAAGTCAAAGTGTCCAGGATACCCATAAGATTTTTTGACCTTCCACCTTCCTCTATTGATTTACCTCACTATGTGTTCTTAAAACCAGTAAACATTTTTGACTTGCTTTTACTAACAAGACTAAAGTTAGTGAAAAGTAGCACCTCTATCTCCACAAATAAGACAATCTTTCTGTGGTGCCATGTGTGAGGTCATGAATACAAGGAGAAATGGATGTCTCAGATGTAAAATTATATTTTCCAAGGCAGGGGCTACCCTAGGAATATCACCCATGAAGGAGGAAGCAGAAGACTGCTAAGGAGTGCCAGGGCACTAGAAACTAGATAAGTGAACTACTTCTCCAGCCACTTCCACAGAGAGCTGTCCCTTGCCACAAGCACCAGCCGCCGCCCCACCTTGCTCCTCCATCCTCCACGTGGAGCTGAAGCAAACCCAAAATCACCATGAGAAACCACAGCTCCTATTCAACATTTTTTAAAGCTTCCTTTGGCTGTGAGTTCCTTGGAGACACAGCTTCCTATACACACATATTTACAGTATAAAGGCATATTTACATATGCCTTTAAATGCGTGCATCTGAAACAATCCAGACAGGGCTAGAAAATGAAATAACACCAATTTTTCACATTTTTTCTAATATACTCCAATCACTGTCAGTTATCTCAGCTCTATAGTGTAGGCTGGGTAAGGTCCCTGCTTGGGGGCTAAGGGTTTATAAAATTCTTATGACTACTTTTATGTGTCACTTGCTCAATATATGCAAGTGAAACATAGAAATATATACATCATATCTGGCATAGAAAAAGAAAATGAAAGAAAACAACAACAACAAAAATTTCTGCCACAGCTTTTTTATACTATGGCTGATATCCAGCCTGCCTGGCCACAAAGTTTTCCATGGATAATTCATCACCTAGTTCAGCCCTTCAATTCCTGTCTGTAATAGGAAAAGCTGGAAAGTGCATCTTCTGAAATACTGCCTATGGACTCTTGAAATTATCAATACTTTTTTTTTTTTTTTTTGTTAAATCCTAGAAGCATGAATTCCTGAACAACCTGACAATCACAAAACAATGAGCATGGGTGATGAGGGGGAAAATATTCTGGGAAGGGAACTGATATGACTTTCAAGTTTATACAGAGGCAGAATCAAATGGATTTAGTAGACAGGAGAAAACAACTTCACAGTGCCTCATAAATCATTCTGTCATGTTAAGAATACAAGTTTTTCATTGGGGTTTTCTGCATGTGAAATTGTTCAGTGGAATGATAAGGCTCCAATATGTAATCGCATTTTTCCTTTTCTAAAATCTTTATTGAACAAAACTTTCTCCTTGATGAAAATGAACCATTAATGCCTTGTTTGACTAAGCTTTGACATCTGTGTATCTTGGTGGTACAGCCACAAGCTTTTTCCCTCCTTTCTCACTCATGTTTATTTCTTTGCAGTCCATTATCTGAATTAGTGTTTATCTTCTTTGATCTGTTTCCTTAAACCTTTCATAATTGAACTGAGTTTATAGCTTATTTTCAATTATTTTACATCATGTATTTACATGGATCGGTAATTTACATTTACATCGTGTATTTACATTTATTGGTAATAAACTTGATATCTTTAATTTCTGCAGATCCCTTTAGACATAGCCCTCCAAGGGCCTCCAGATGAAGTTCCACAGAGAATAAGCTAAAAATTATATTTTCTTATAAATTCTACAAATGAGCTCTGCGGTAAAAGACCAAGACTTTGTAGTCCTTGTATTCAGCAGGATTCGCACAATGGAGCCCTAATTCCTGGACTGCAGAGCAATCACAAAATGCCTTTTTCTCACCAGCTAGTCTTCAGTCATAATATTTCTTTAAAGCTGGTTATCATTTTACACACCCGGAAAAGAGAAACACTTATATTCATAAGCCTTTTGTAACTCAGAATTCGGCTAATATCACCTGAACCTGTATTCAGCACAGAAGAATGTGAATTAAATTACTCATTATAAGCATGAAATCTTACATCTATACTGCACACTGATAAAGGATGTAGAACAGAAGTACAAGAAAAAGCAGAAGGAAAATGTCAAATCCTGCATCCTAACTCAAAAGAAACCCTTAATGGGGCATGGGTGGGATGCAGCTCAGACTAGATTTTTAATTCACTTTTATCAGTTTCTGACATATTCTGAATTGATTGGTGCCAGAGTGGGGGGATCAATAAACGGATTGGCCACAGGATATCTGATGTGTCCATCAAATGATGCTGAAGATAGCATAATGAGCTGGGAAAAGGGTGAGTTACTGAATGATGGGTACTACAAAAAAGGTACAGATAGATAGATCTGGCTGGAAAATGGATCTATGTTTTTGTTCCATGAAAATTCTGAACTTTCTCTTAATTGCATTATGTAAAGTATGTACTATTCATATTACTCCAATGAAACCTGTATCCATCATTTCTTCAGTGTGCCATCCTACATGAACAACTGAAATTTAAAGCTGCCAAATGTTTTAGGTGGTTTCCTGAATAACCAGGGCTCCACCTCGTGATAGGCTTGCAGATATTCATTCAGAGTCAATACCAGATACACACAGGAATGTCCTTAAAGGACCAGGCTGTCCACAGGTTCCTGAAGGTCACCTGCCCTCCCAGGTTCCTGGCGTAGAGTTCGAGGAGAGTGAACATGCTTATAGCTGCAGTCTCTCCAGGAAAGCACCTGTTACATACAGCCTGTTTCTGATTAGTCAGCAGGCTACTAAATCCTCTCCAAGGCAGGATTTACACTGCATTTTTAAAGTACAGTAAGGGTAACTGGCACGCAGGATATTTGAAAGTTAACCATAAACTTTTAAAGTCATCACCTTCTATTTTTGTATTAGTTTTTTAAGGAAGGTGTTTAAAACATAATGTTTCTATAAACGTGCTGCCTTGAATTACTCATTTTTATCCTCCCTGAATTTCCACAGCTGGTCAAGGCTCTGAATTTGCCGAAAAGTGGAAAACCAGGAAACAATTCACTTAATGCATGCATTTGATTACCACAAAAAGGAATCAAAGTCAAAGCACTTAGGTAATTCTTCCAAATCAGATAATGAAAATGGGAAAATAGATATTCTAGGCTGCCCTAGAGTCTTACACTAGGACTTGCTGCTGTTACCTTTGTTTTCTTATTTCCTTTTGTATTTCACAATAAGGAAGTCAATGATATAATCATTTTGGATTTCTTCTCTAAAAGTTCCATGGGAAGGGAAAACAAAAAAACAAAAAACAAAACACAAAACCAAACAGACAAACAAACAAAAAACACACACAAAAAAAAAAAAAAAAACAACCAAACAAAAAAACAAACAAACAAACAAAAAAAAAACCAGGAGATTCCTGCAATACAGCTTTATGCAGATGACAGATGAATCCCTTTACCTTCTCCGCCTCTAAATTTTCCCCTTGCAATGTCACAGCCCCTTTGGCACTGGCAATGGATGCCTGCATTTGGAGGTTACCATGAAGTTTAGAGTCATTAGATAAGGGCCAAATTGGATTTTTGAAGTGATGATGTCAAATAATGAGGGTTAGATGTCTTACTAAAAAGATCAGCAGCAGAACAGTTATTCATGTAGACATTTGACTTTATTTGCTTTGCTTCAAATTTGTGTAACCCACTGAAACAAATGGATGAGAGAATACATGTCCTTTACCCTTTGCCCTTCTTCAGATCCAGACATAATTTAAGGTTCTACTGAAGGTGCAGGACAATGAACAAGGACAAAGCACTAAAATATAGTATACTAAATGTATTTCTTAAGTAAAAAATAGAGCAATTCTCAAAGGCATGAACTACAACTTCAACCCCAACCCTCACATTTTTATTACCTCCTCAAAAAGTTAACTTCTCTATATTTTACACTTGAAGGTGATTGCTACTAATTATGAGCTTTTTTTTTTTAAAAAAATTTAACATTCTGATAGCCCACATTTCATTTCATTTCATTTCATTTCATCTTTGAGGGAACTTTAGCCAATTCCCTAAGTACAGATACACTTTAAATATCAGTTACTTTAAATATCAGATGTATATACGAAAACTTAAATTAGCTTGATTGAGGGAATCCACATATAAACTTCTGTGCATACCTTTGCTAATGAAATTTTTGCATAATAGAAAAAGTCATCAAGTAGTATTATGCATTAATGAAATAATGAAAACCCAAAGAAAATCGTGCTGGGTAAATGAATTTCAATGTACAAGAGGAAAAATCTCAAGTGTAAAAATAAGGAAGAAAAAGAGCAAATGTGCAAGAGAGCCTCTGGTAAAATGTATAGCAACTCAGAAGTACTACCTCACAGGGCAAAATAAATTAGTTTCTGAAAAGGGCAAAATAAACACACATGCAGGTCTTTCCATTACACTAGTAAGCAATTTAAACTAAGGCTACAAGCCATGTGGCACCCGTATCTCATGTTATACTGAGCTCCATCTGGATCACAGATCCAAGCATGTTATTTTTTCAAAACACCTAATTCAGTTTAAAAATAAAAGAAAATCAATGCTTACTCAATTTCCAACTAGTGATAATTTGTATTCTACTTCTTTCATATGCCTTCTACTCTAATGTAAATAGAAAGGTTCTAAGAAGATTCAAACAGTATTGTCTTTGAATCCTTCACTGAAAAAGCCAGCTAGTAAAAACATCCACTATCTGGGGGACGTGACCTTCCACCCAGCTATTTGTTTTACTCTCTTGTCATCTCAGTAGCTGCCTCTGCCTCTCAGCATCAGCATTTGGCAACCAGAGTGCCAACCCTGACCTCCTACACCAGGGCACCAGAATTAGATCTCTACCCACCAGCTCAGCAACTGGGCACATCTGACTGTGACAGGCTGCAGTACGCTGCACATCTACAGCCATGCCCTAATTTTATTGCCCTTTTGCAGAAAGGTTAGGCAAACAGAAGCACTCAATGACAAGGATTTCTTCACTGAAAAGGTGTTTTCCAGCTACAGCTACAAAAGATACAGGCAGCTCTTCATAATAAATATTTAAAACGATCCTTTTGTTATACATTCTCTATTTATTATGCAATCTCCTTAATAACCTTCTCTGTTCATTGCTTTACTTTTCTGAGAGCAAAGGCATTAAAAATGTTTGTTGCTTATTAGAAAGCTTTTTCTAATGTTTTCTATGGGACATTGATGGGGTGGAATAGGACAGCCCCAAACATCCCATCAGTTTGTCAGGTATTATTGAAGCCGGCATCAGATCTATCCATAGTAAAAAGCACATTGTTTTCCATTGCCTTTCTGAACCAGAAAGGAATTACAGAGGTCATTTATGTCGGTTGCTTGGTTCCCCAGCCTGAAGAGCCAGGCACCTATCTATAACGTAAGCATTTTATGCAGGTCCTTAATATAAAGTTAGAATGTTCATCTCTGGGATCTATAGCACAATATATACCTACTTTTTGAACAGGACCCTGTTTCCATTTACAGGGAAGCAGCACAGAAAAGATGACAGCAGATACATGTAACTATTACGACTTCATAAAATCAATGTTTTTTTATAACCAGAACAACCATTCAAACTACACAGTGATTTTTATTAGTCCCTGCAAAAATGAGATATTCTGTGCTATTGCTCTGCCAGAGCTGCAAACCATCATGCAGTTTATTATGATTGTTGCCTCAGCCTTGCTGCAAAAATGCTGCAAGAAAATGATGCCTGTCTCCTGTTTTGGGATAACACAGGCTTCTCCTGTGGCAGATGTAAGAGAAGAGGAAAAATCACTGCACTCCTCAAGGACTATATGCAGGCCTGGAAGATGGAGAATTCCCATTTCTAAATGTGCTCCATTCAAGTCCTCTTTCTTTTTCTTATGAAATAGCAGCAACAATTAAGTTATTCTTTGTCATTTAGACAGGGATCTACATCATTTTCTAGTACATCCATGCAGAGAGATTTGAAAACCTCCACCAACCGCTTTGCCAACACTTCTATTGAATTCAGACTCTTTCTTTCCTTGCTGTTGGCATGCAGCCCCACAGTGCCTCACTTAAAAGTCAAACTCCACCTAGTAGAATCAGTTTTCCACTTAGGAAGCCTGTAATCATAGCTGGATCTGCTCTGTCATCCCTGGAAACATTTGTATTAGAAGGAAAGCCTGAAGATGAGTTGTTCTGGAAAATTTCTGCTGGGATAGAGAGAAATCCAGAGCAGCAGCTGGTTTCTGCAGGGCAGGGAGGGAAAAGGAGAGCTCCTGGCAGCCACTGGACAGAGGTATTCCCCCAGCTTAAGCATGCTCAGAAGACTGAAAGCTTACATGAAGATGGCAATGGGGCTAGTAAAGAAAGGTACAAAGGGGAGGCAAAAAAAAGCTCAGCCAGCTATCACCATAACCCAGGGAGAGGGGGGATACACATGGGGCAGTGGGGTGAACAGCAGGCAACGGCTGGGAAAAGCACATGTTATGGGGATGTGGTCAGTACCAAAATGTATCGTTGTGCCTCTTCCTCCATCTCTTTATCCCCCCCTTTATCTCTTTAACCTCTCTTCCTCCATCTCTTTATTCCTTAAACATACTTATTATGAAACAGGTAATGAGAGGTATTTAAAGAACCAATACAAACCCCCAATTACATTCAAGGCGGTCAAAAATGAGTGATATCCCTCCATCCTCTCTGGCTTGCATCTGTTTCCAGTGTGTCACTAGGAAAGCTGTTATTCTACTACGTAGCTTAATGTATCCATGGAAAGATTCTAATTTCAATAAAAAACATAGTGATCTTTTGGTGAGTGCTTTTTGAATATGCAGTGAATATACACCATAACCTTAACACCTAAAAACAGATTCTGCACAGTCTTTTGGAAAGTGAAATTATTATGACAGAAAACTTCTGGAAGAATCTGCTAAGTTGTCCTGCAGCACACTACTACTTTACCATGTAGTCTTTAAGTACCCCAGAACAGTCTAATAAAACAAACCGAAATAAGAAATAAGAATGCATCAGCATGTAGCGAAAATAACATATTCACTTGTCATGTCCTGATATTAATTGCTAATTATTAATGCTTAGTAATTCTTTGCATTTTCTTTGCATTTTCACAATGTATTACATTCTTTGCATTTTCACAATGTATTACAAAAATAAACAGCACCTGTTCCCAGATAACATGGAACATGTAACCCCCATCTGGTTACAGAAGTCTGTCCTGCAAGCTTTATTGAAGAGTAACAGCTGAACACTTGCTGAACACTATTGTACCAGGGGTTTTCAAGCATTTTTCTACTGCTGTAGTTTGTTGTCCCATCTTTTTGCTTCAGCTCATTACACCTGTTCACACATATATTAATACTTGAATTTCTCATTTACTACGTCCCTGCCCTCCACAATCCAGCACCTCCTGAGCATAAACATTCCTACCACTCACTACTGAGCATAACCATTCCTATCACTCACTCTTTAAAACAGATTCTTGAACCACAAGCTCCAGAAAAGTCAGGCAAGGCCCCAGATTTTCTTTCCAGCAACATAAAATTGATCCACAAATAATAAAATTGAGTCTGGCTAAATTAATAAGGGTATGCCTGAATTCCCTGGTGTACGTGTTCATTTACCAGATTTGTTCATCTGAATGTTTGGGAAATAGTTTCTTTTTATAGATGTGCCTGTGAGAAAGAGAAAGCAGAAGGCTTATAGACAAGCAGACAAGTTTGTTTTATATGTTCTTTAGCCATTCATATGCTTTATATGTTCTTTAGCTGGAATAAATGTCATGTAGAATGATAAGCTCCTTATGGTTTGTGAGTGACTTACATAAATGCCACTGCTTGAAATATATTCACCTGAGCTCTTCAGCCAATAATTAAAAATGCATCAAAACCTCCACTCTGTTCTGTTCAACAGGATATTAAGCAAACAACAATTTGCACCAAATAAAGTAACTGATGGGTGAAGGCTGAAGTCGATTAAAGTTAATACAGAAATAGATGCAATTTTTAATTCATCACTGAATACTTTATCGAGAAATATGAAAGCTACTGCAAACCTTCAGTGCTAGTTTAGTGTTGTAAAAGTGAAATACACTCTAGTGCAATTAGCAAATAGAGATGCTGATGTCAGTCAGTCATATTTGATGCTGCCTTTACCTTAAAATTGACAAGAATTCAAGGGTTCCTTTGGTCAGTTTCTTTTTTTTTTTTTTTCCTTCCTTTTTGGTCAATGAATCACTACTGCCAAAGGGAAAATGATCTGTTTCCTCTTGTTATCCATAAAAAAGAGAATATATTAAGCAGTAATAAGCTCACAAAAGTATGACTAATATAACCTTGAAGGACTTCAGGTTAGAAATTCCTCACATTTCCTTGGATTCTTGATTCTTGCTCAAGTTGTTCTGAAATTCACGACATTTTCTCTGATGTGCCAGAGGAGCTTAACATTCAAATCCTTTTGAACTGGAGAAAATAAGTGAACTTTTCTCTGTCCTCAGTTGTTCAGTTAGCCTTCCCTATCTCACATTTTTTTTTTTTTTTCCAGATGGAATATATTTAGCTTTGCTTTCTTTTACTCCATCACCATTTTTGCTTTCTCCTATAATTTCTCAGCATTTTACATTATTCCCACTTTGCCCTTCTGAATTCCAAGAAAGGAGTGAGTGCAGTTGTCATCTCACTGTTTTGGATTTGGCATTCTGCCACCACAACCTGAAACAGCCCTTCTTGCAGGGATTACTGATGTACCACAGTGACACACACACACACACACACACAAAAAAAGCTTAAAGGAGCCTAGTGAGCCGCATGTGTGTACAGTTAGTGCGTACACTTAATGAGACACTTCCTGTTCTGAAGGTTCAAAATGTCAATAAAATTAAAGGAAACCACCAATGCAGATGCCAGCCAGTCCATTCCCATTAGTAAAGTAGTCTCAGTTCCTGATGGACATCTGTCTGCCTGTCTTTTATAGGTCTACAGTGATGGGCAAGCTACACACAGCATTACAGTTACACTATTCTCATGGTTAAAAACTTTGTGTGACTTCCTTCTTGATGCAGCTACCTTAAAATATAATATGAATTAGCTCTGCTTCATCACCTTACTTCCAAGTGGCAATAATGACCAGAACAGATCTGGACCCAGGTAAACAGAGGATGGATAAGCAACTGGAAGTGGGTCAGGTATGTCTGGAAACCTAAATTGGGTATCAAAGCACCTCCCTGCTCAAGCTGTTGGCTGAACTAACCCCTTTGTAATGCTTGGCTGATTAAGAGGACTTCGTGCTGTACCTCATTAAATGTGAGCTTCACATTCACTGTAGCAATCAATAAAATAATCCATTTTGTTGCAATGGAGTTTGATAAAAAGGCTTTAATATTCTTCATGAGTGTTTCAGAAACCTGGAAAACAAGGCTCAGTTCAGATCTGACAGAGGCAGCAGAAGCCTCCTGGGATGGAACCACATGCAGCTGAGGAGTTGGGTCTTCTCACTGCTATTAGGATTCAGCTCTGACCAAACAGGCAGGCTGCGGTATATGGTGTAGGCAGCAAGAAAATAGCATCCTCTTTTGAAAGTACATACTAGAATCTTTCAAGTTCTTTATTCTTTCTACCATTGAGTACTTTATGCTCAGTCTTGCAGATTAAATGATATCAGCATCTGGCAGCTCTGCCCTTAGTGACATTAAAAAAATTCCTAAGGGCATCTTCCTGCAGCAGTAAACACTACCACCTGTACAGCTGGGTCCAAGAGCCCCACTCGAAGTTAAACACGCTGCTTCTAAATAAGCAGGGATGTAAATCCCAAAGTTTCTCACATTTCAGGACTGTCTTTTGAGAAGCATTGAGAAGTTCAGGTGCAAATGCAACCCAAAGCTGATTTGGGGTGGGGAGAAGTGGGCAGAAATACAGCATCTGTACTGGAGAGTGTACAGTGCTAGTATAGAAAGAGAACTGAAGGCACTAACATTGTTCCTAATATAACCATATTTAGTATTCAAATAGCTCTCTGCAGGAAATAGCTTTGTGTATTTTCCAGGTTAACACCCTTCCCACAAGTGATGAGGATGCTCTTAACTGACTTTGAGCTTAAAGAATATTTATTCCAATATCTACTACACAAACATCCACACAATCCCAGTGTGGAGTCAGGCTCTAGGAATGAAAGATAAGATTTGATATCTAGCAGGCTCTACATGTTGAACAACAGTCAGCAAACTTAAGCCATACAATGCACTATCTTGGGAAGAAAAAACAAAAGCTGCATAACCACTGCTGTAATTACTCTATTTCTAAAAGGCTTGCAACTACAAGTCTATATTTAAAAAGCACATTGCTAGAAAGAAAGTACACACAATACAAAGAACAGACCTTCAAAATTCTTCTTTATGCTGTCTAAAGACAGGTATGCTTTTGCTCCCTCTGTGTCAGCCTCACTGTTTTTCATTAATCCTCTTTGTGTATTCTAGTCAAAGATTAATTGAAGCCATATACTAAACTTTTTAGCAACATAGAGGATTTATAAAACACTTACAACCATAGAACTATAGATATGTTTGAGTTGGAGGGATCTTGATGTATCACCTTGTTCCAATCCCCCTGCCATTATTGAAAAGAATGTTTCAGCCCAACCACCCAGATGAACATATTACAAATGTGGAAATACCTGGAATTACTCACTAAAACTTATGCACTCACCAAAACCAAACCAATATATTAAGAATATATTTGTTCTTCCCCTTAGCAGTTCCATTAGCTAAAAAAAAAAATTACAGAGCTAAGTGCTAATTATTCTACTAGTGCTATTCATTTCAGTCAGTGTACTTAAACTGAAAATCTGACAGATGGAGGTATATTATCTTGAGCTGTGATTTAGTTGTATATCAACACTAATGAGATTAGAACAGAGATGGAACTGAGGCACTTGTGATGAGGGAGACCTCTACACCCAAGTACATCTCAGCTATGGTGGGCTTCCTGCTCTCTTAGTATAGGACAGTGAAAGTTTTACCCTTAGCATGAAAAGACTTTCACAGTGGCTTGCTCCTACAAGAAATAATAGTAGCATCATTGATACTCATGTGTTCTCATCAAAGCAGCCTTTGTCATTTTCTCAAGGAGAAATTGGTTGCCTCACATTGACTTCTGCAGACCATTAATATCACTGATCCACAAAGTGTAAAGCAAGAAATATCCCCGAAACCACAGACCTGTGCATCAGGAAGCAACATTTGGCTGCTTCTTTCTTATCCTGGAACATGGGGGAGCTTGAAGGCAAACTTCTATACTTCACTTTTACAAATATTTTTCAGTCTATGTCACATGTGCAAAGTTCACAAAATTCACATTATACAGGAACATAAAATGGTCCTATTAGTATTTCTTTTTGATGCTATATATCTAACAGTACAATATCCCTTTTTCTCAAGATAAACAAAAACCCTCTGTCCCATGGACTATTCCTGATTAATTTTCTAAAGTTAGTTTTACAGAAGGAAAGTAGAACACACACACCTTTTGACACCCATCAAATATTCAAATACAAAGTGATTCTCATAAAATAATAAACCCAATAACCGTCTTTTTCATTTACTTATTTTTTAGTGAGTTTTATTCCAACTCAGGATTGATAGTGAATAATATTGAATTTTTAAAACTGAGATAAACTCTATTCTCAGAAATGACCAAACCCTGGTTACATTTTATCTATTGCCAGTTGTGATTAACGAGTCCTCAAAATTTTAAAACTAACAGAGATGTACCCAATCTTGGAGGTTTTCAAGACACAACTAGACAAGGACTTCAGAAATTTGATTTGATCTCACAGCTGGCCATCTCTGAGCAAGAGGTTCAACCAAAACTTCCTGGGCTCCCTTCTAGCTGGGACAATTCTATAATTATATCCATAATTGCTCACATCTTCGTTAGTTTGCTATGCATGCTCACTTGAGGCACAGAGTATTATACCCAGATGATACGAATAAATGATGGAATGATATGTTGCGGATGACTACAAGTGCTCATTTTCAATATGCTTTCTGCATATGAAAAAATAAAGCTAAGCTGATTACTCACATGTTTGCATACTGAGCATAAACTCTCTTCAAATATGAGCAAATACTTGAAGTCTGTGTTACAATATTCCATTTGCTCCAGGTGTTACAGTTAGCTTAGCATTTACTTAGAAAGAAACCACAATGAGAATCTGTTTTATATTCCCAGAAGCTAAAACATTTGGAAACAGAAATTATACTAGGAACACCAGGAGAAGAAAATTAATGCTCTGAGTTTAATATGTTGCATTCAAACATTTGTTATACTGAGTTACCCTGGGTCATGTCAACATCATAAAGAAGCTAGAAACCCATTTTCATCAACAGTATTTCAAAATGCTGAAGTGAATATTATACATAGGGACAATACACAGCACATGAGGATACGGCCTCAAGTTGCACCAGCAGTTGTTTAGAACAGTCTGCCAAGAGAAGTGGTGGATTCACCATCCCTGGAGGTATTTAAGAGATGGTGGACATGGTTTAACAATGGAGTTGTAGTGTTAGGTTGATGGTTGGACCTAAGATCCCTTAATGATCTTAAATCTTTCCAAACTAAATGATTCTATGATCCATTCTCAAGTGAAGGCAATGGAGGAGATACAGTGTTGAGTACCACTCAAGGTGATGTTTGACATTTCTCAAGATCAAGATTTATGTTGAACACAAGTCTAAAATGCCTCTGGACTTAAAACCAGACCTTTTACAATTTCTCTTTATGTTATAATATCCTATGCAATAGTGGTTCTGAAATTATTTTACTTTATACTAAAAAAAATATGTAAGAAAGTGCATGATTTTGAGACCCATTATCAAAAACCTTCTAGTAATCACACAATATCAAATGTAGTTGTAAATTCATTACAGTATCTGTTGTCATTTTAACCTCAGTTATGATTCCTTGCACAAACTAATGTCTCAAACTGGCAGTGATGAGATCGGGAACATAACAACAATTTAAATTAGTTGTAATTTGTCAAAATTGATTTGTATGCTACATTTTCAATCTCATCCATAGATTTTAATGGAGGATTTAAATTACACAAGCCAGTGTTTTATTCTATTACATATTACTACAGATGGTTGAGGGGAGAAAATCTAGACATTCACACTAATTAATTGGTGACATTTGGAAAACTAACTACTGCTTGATTTTTTTGAATAACTCTAATGTTAATATATTTTTTCCAAGAAGTTTGGGATAATTTTATAGAAGCATAGCAATGATCAAAAAAGTGGTTGCTGTCTCTCAAACAATCAGATTAGCATTTAAATACACAGAAGGGATTATTCACTCATTCTGTGGAGACATTGTAAAGCTTTTTTTTTTTTTTTTTTTTTTTTTTCTGTTTTAGAATTACAAAAATGAGCTAAGGAGAGGCAACTGCCAATCTGTAAAGAAACACAAGCTGAATTTTGAGAATAAGGTTGAATGAAATAGGAAAAAATGGAAAGTTAGGGAATGAGGAGATCTTATAGATTGATCTTGTGAAAAAGCTTTAAAAAATCAGTCCGAGTAACACTGCTTTCATCTTCAGGTGCAAACTGTAAGCTTTCTTTCTCTATTATTTTTTTAAAGAAGAGAAAACCCAAACCCTTGTAATATGGAAATATAATTTCCTTCATTAAAACTAAACTGGTAATCTTGTAACCACTCAAAGAGAAATTTTTATGACACTAAATGATAAATTTCCCAAGGCAACAGCAAACTTCATATTCATGAATATTAAAACACTCAAAAAGCTTTAATATGCATGTGAAAGAAACAGAAAATGTAGTTTGCCTTTTTACTTGAATTTACTGAGAGCCTTTTTTAAACAATTCCCAACAGGTGACCTACTAGGGGGGATTAGGAGAACAAGAGAGAAGGTTACACTAATGAAAGAGTCCTGAATTGGGTAAATTCAGATCCAACTGACAGCTGGAGCTCAGGTAACTCCTTGGTTTTGAGCAGGAGGTAGAAACTGCAATTTTGGAGAAAAATAATTATTCATTAAGTGTTTCTATATTATTTAAAAATACACAAATAAAATTATTTTGATTATACTGCCCCAGATTTGTGACTTTGTTCCCTGCTGACATCCCAGCCACCATGGAGGCAAGCATAGGGACCATTGGTACCCAGCCATCTGGAGCAGGAGGCATTCTCCTGTGCTGCTTCAAAGGTCAGTCCCTGTCTTTTTGGAGTAAAAGCTAATAAACTACACAGAAGCATCCACATGCTGGATAAGCAGGCTGATGCTGATGACTAAGGTCAGGTTTTCAAAAACACAGAGGATTTGTCTAATTGTTTATCTGCTGAATTTGGATCTAATGACCTCAGTGGGAAAAGAATTATGTCAGCTCTACTTGATTTTGGAAATCTCACCTTTTGAAAGTCAGACTTTTAAGTCTAAGCTTGCAAGTCCTTACTCTGAGCTATAAAACTGGTGAAAAAGCAGCTGATTTCACTAAGCATTAAAATAAACCCTTAACTCTTATAGCTCTGAGCAGTCTAATTGAAGCTAATGTTAGTAGTAGTACAGAGTTTGGAAGGATGACAGCCTTTATAATCATGTTAACTTTTGAAGGTGATCCAAGTAATCACAATAACTGGAGACATTTTCCTTTTAAAGAAATATGAAATGGTGTCAAACTTAGATCAAGGGTCAGACTTTATAATGCCTTCAAGTTCTCCCATATATTATCTCTAACAGATACTACTTTCAAACACTGCTACTTAGAAAAAGCAGTTCCACTCTCAAGTGAAAATTAATATATAAAGGCTTAGAGTAAGACATGTTGTATGGTATTGCATATGATAATATATCATACAATTTTCAGTTTTAAGAAGGCACAAACAGCAGGATCACCTCCCTGCCTGTTTTTCAAATCTCATTACTCATCAATGATCTGAAGTGTAATGTTCCAAAATCTCTCTGGAGACAGTCTGGAGGACTCATTCCTTTCTACGGTCTTCTTCTGCCTCTTGTATTTTCCTCCATGCATTTTAAGCAACCAGTTAGGAATTCTGTACTTTCTCTCGTAGTTTTGAGTTTCACACAAAATGTTAACAGTGAAGCTGGATGGCTCTTTTTAAAACGTTAAAAAGTTTTTCATGGGACTGATCACCTGCCTTTCAGCTCCTGAGACAGAAAAGCTGCTCCCACCTGAGCCTGGGAGAAGTGCATGATCAGGAAAAGGCCCTCAGTGTGGTTTTGAATGAGAAGCTGCTAGATGCCTCCTTTGCCAATTGCACATCAACCAAGATGAGGTATTTATAGGAATCAGAGGGGGAAAATGCTGCTCTGTGTAAAGGTTTGAATTTTATTTTATTCATTTTTATTTTTTAGACAATAAACTTATGCTGTTAAAATACAAACACTAGTTGTCAGACAGGTCTCAAGGAAACTGTCCTCAATCCTCCGCTTGTTCAGCCAAGGAAATAAAGAAGCAATCCACTAGAAGTGAAGCTTATGGGAGCCTGGGGAAGGCGGGACAGGAGAAAATTCATCCATGCAGAAACTAGGCTGCAGCTAGAAGGAACCAGCTAAAGAAGCCTGTCAGCAGAGACTGAAAAGAAGAGAGCCATGAAGAAAAGTGGGAGGAGCAGAGAACATTTATACCCCAATGAACTAACGAGAATTCTCAAAGCATAGGATAAGCCAGAAGATGGGTGGTCTAAAGGCTGAAGAAGAAGGCAGGGATAATCATCATCATTGACCGTGACTTCCGGACATAGCCATCAAACTACATTGCTATAGCATTCCCACGAGGAATTTGCCATACAGGGTTGTCCACTGATACAATATAGAGATTTACTGTTTTTTTTTCAGGACAGTTTTCTCTAAGACGTTCAAACAATGAGATACATGGGTAGTACAATTGAAATGCATCACAAAGATGGTGGGAATTTCATTCACTTCAATGAAAAGACTTTTATTATTACCTAAAAATTACTATTCAAACATCATATGCCACAGTATATCAACCGTATCACAGCATATCAGAGATCAAAAATGCTGAGTACCTGAATGAAAGGGAAGAGCAGTCCGACTGCGAAGTTGGAGAGCCAGTTGACTGTCCCAGCTATCATGAAAGCGGCTGGCCTCTGAGACTGCTGGAAAAACTCTCCCGTGAGGACAAATGGAATCCCACCTGAAACAGGGTTCAAGAAGGTGGTGATTTTAGTAAACTTCCTCTGCCTATAGCTGCTTCAATAATAGAGACAAACACGCTCCGTGTTACAAAACTCAGTGACTAGCACTGCTCTACAGTTCTCTTTTCAAGTGTACACAGAGGCTTCTGAGCCACTAAAATGTGATTAGTCAAAACTGTGCTTTAGAGGAATGTGACATTTTGCTCTTTCACACCACTGTTTTACATCCTTTCAGTGACAGCAACCAGGTAAGAGTATGGAGAATTCATACAACTTCGAGAATACCACATGAGAAGCTGTTTATTAAAAATAAAAATTACATTTTCTAATAAAAGTTCAAAATTCTGAAAACTAAGAAATATTCCAAAATACTTTTAGACATTAACAATTGGAAAGACAGGACCAAAGAGATTAAGCAAATTTTTTAATAGCTGTTGCCCACTTTATTTTAGCAATAAGAAGGCAAAACATTTGCCTCTCTATAGGCATACTTTTCATTGGTGTTTATTTAACAAATTCCCTTACTAGTTGACACTTTTGGCAAGGTCTATTTCTCCCATCAGCCAAGGACTCTGACCTTCATAATAACAAGCTCAACAGAATACTACATTTGTCACTCATGTTTCCTTCCACTTAAACAGTGGACTATTTTGTACAGCACTGGCATATTGCTGGCCTCACAGTAACCCCCAGGGTGTAGCTGTCTAGTATCTGAAAGTCTCAATTTATCTTTGGCTTCCTTCCTTTTAATAGGATATTTCTATAGAAATATTTCTGTTTCCATAGAATAAAGCATTTGCTGATTGTATACTTATTTTAGTTAATATTGCACATCAGACACACATATGATTGCAGAATTTTTTCACAGCAGTTTGGAAAAATATAAACCTCATGACCTCAGTCAGGTTTTCAGTATTCTGGTGCTACCAATTTCTACCTCAAGAACTTCATATCTGCCTTTATTATTATGCCTTATTTTCTGCATTACCACTTAGCTCTGTAGGCAAGATTGATGTACACATCTATTATCTCAATCCTTTCTCTGGTTTAGGCGCTTTAGTAATCAAAAACATGTAAATAGATACACCTTCTCTCAAAAGTCTCTGTAACAATCCTGCTTCCAAAATACACATAAATTAAGATAAAAACAACACTGAAGACTCGCCCATCCATTGGGTCTTCATGTAGCCCCTTGTGCTCAGTGGCATTGCACTTAAACACATGCATCAGAAGCTGTTCTATCAGCAGTATGAGATAGTAATTTGCAAACATCTAACAGGACATGCAAATGACACACAGTGTCAGATATTCCTCTATTTCATATCTTTCAAATGCAGGGACTGTGAATACGAGTGTAAAAGAAAGGCAATGTGATGCAGCCAAAGGCTAGATTATACATTAATAGGCATCACTCTCCTTTATCAACTAATGTGACTTCTTCTGAGAATATATCTACAACTGTAACAAACCCAGCTTTCTGTCCTAAAGACAGTCAGTATAAATTACACTTTAAAAAGTATACAGCAAATAAATATTTCCTCCTATTTCATACATAGAAAACAGAAACATGGGGAGATGAGGCCATCCATGCCTCTGTTTAATGTGTTTCTGCAAGCCACATGTAGAACCTAATTCTTAACCAACAAATGTGACCTCTGCCAACAGCGCTTTGACAATGCAGAATGAATAGCAGAAGAGGTATAACTATTGAAATTCTAGCAACATATGTTCTATCAATCTTTGGTGGCTTCCAGTACCCATTTTGTCATACATTTGGTATTTGGGTTCGAATCCTAAGCTATGGCAGGCAAAACAACGATCACATCTGTTCTGTCAGTATCTGTTTTAGGTCACAAGTGCCATACAAGGCAGTGGTTTGCCAGAGCACTTGCTCCTTAGAGAGAAGTGAAGGACTGGAAACATAGAAACCATGTAAGATGATTTATTTATGGTAATTTATTCTGTCATGCCTTTGCTGTAGGACAATCTACAGAGGTGTTGCTGTTCTTGTCAATATAATAAAAAATGCTGTTCTGGATCCATTTAGAACAATACACATTGTACAAGAGAGGAAAAAAGCCAGAGGCAAGCAAGAGAAATAACAATAAAAAAAAAAAAAAAAAAAAAAAAAGAAGGACAGAAACATCAGAAAGCATAAATGTTATGAAAACAAAAATGCATGGGCACTATTTGTAAAAACCAAGAAAAAAAAGAAAAAAAAAATTGAAATTCAGATGTAAATTCTAGATACATATTAGGCATGACTAATAAAAAGTTTTAGTGATGATTATCACAAAAGCTCTTCAATCTAATTGCAAAAATAATCAATTAAAAATAGTAAAATAAAATAGTATTTTGCAAAATCTAAAAAGAAAAAAGAAATTAGCAGCTCCTCTGAGCTTTAAATGTTTTGTAAATCAGGAATTGGGAAAGGTGGCACAGACAGACCTCCAGATTTTCTCATGGCATAGAAATGAATTTCTATAACATTGCACAACAGAGAAAGTCAATCTCTGTAGAGGAATGACTTAAGAGGAATTGTATGGAAGAATCAAGGAGCCTGAAAAATAATTGGCAGTTTAGCTGAAACACAGACCAGGCCTAGAAACAAATGACTGAATGAAGCCAGGTCATTGCTGTATAGTGCTATATGCCTGGAAGAGCAGAGATCTTAGTAAGAGTCAGAGCAGGGGTTGCATATACCTGCCAAGAGCCACATCATTGAGAAGAACACACTCCTCAGCTGAATGAAATGAAATAGAACTTAGGGCAAGTAGAAAGAAAAATGTAAATCCTTTAGACAAACAGCAAAGGTACATGAAATCAGCTAAGCTCATAGCCCCAGGGATCCTCCCATCCCCAGTCATTTCAAGGTGCAGAGGTGTACTCAAGGATCCCTTCTTAACTTGGTTTCTTTGAGAAAGAAATCTGGGTGCATGGGATTGGAGGAAGCTGCAATATGCTTTGAGTAGGTCAGCCCAGGTTGTAGAGTATGCTATTACAGTCTGCAGCTACAGGCTTGATCCTCCCTCACTGACCCTACAAAATCTCAAGATTTTCCACCTTGCTTTTTGAGTAGTAGGGTCATCACAATGATATGGCATCTCACCAAACATTCCTTATAGCCAGTCTCATTGCAAGCTCTCCTATGAATTAATTATCTATATATTTCTGTTCAATAGATGCTTGGGAACTACAGCTAAAAACAATCCAATAAATCTACTGTGCTTTTTTGAAACAGTCTTTAAAAATTTTGTCATGAATTTTGCAACCATAATACGTGTTTGAACATGGTTGAAATGGTTTCATCAAAAAGCCAACTGATATCCTTTCTCATGGGGAATGAACCTGGCATTAATACTTCCACTGAAATACTTTCCATGCATTTTTCAGTGAAACAGCTTTATTTTAGCTCTAATCATAAATTAAAATGTATAATACGATTTCCTGTAGGAGTTTTTCAGCAAGGTAGCTTCTGAACATTAATTTAAACAGGCAATGCATTGACTGCAATGCTTATAGTGATTCATTTCTTTTTTATTATATTATATAATTCTTTGTTATTTTCAGCATTGCAGTGAATATAATGGAAGAAGCTCTTAACAGACTGCAGTGGCACTAAAGAAAGACTGTTATATCTGTTATAATGCTACCTCCACTGAAAATTGCAAATCTCTTATTATAGGCCTTGTATATCAATGGCCTGCTTAATTAAACTAGACTATGCCTACACAACACAATTTGACATGCAACAAAACCTCTATATCTCTGTATTTTAGTCATTTCCTTCCATAATTTGTCCAGTTACACTTAGAATCAATGTCACTTGCTGGTAAACATCCAGAATCTGAACCCAACAGTCTTTTATACATGAAATTGGAATGATATAACTGAAATACTATTCTTGCTATACATGCTATGCTATTCTATTCTATTCTATTCTTTCTTTTTTTTTTTTTTCAAATATATATTTAGATTTGAACAAGTAGCATATTTTCCTTTGAAAAAATAAGTGCATATAGTTACTGTTTTGATCAGTGAGCAGTTACAAATACTGCTTAGCAGAAGTTACTTGGTTCATTACAAAAATATGAATACAAAAAACATGAAAAATGAAGGAAAATGCTGAGATCCTCATTCTGTTTCTATCCATTACCTATCCAGGAGTTAACGTCATAGATGATTTATGCAATGAAACTTAAGAGAATAAATGCCTCATATAAATGAGGGAGATTTATTATATTAATCAACTGCCTCTAAAGTCAATAGAGTCTTTGCATCCTAAGAACTAATGATGAGAAAGGAACACCCTGAGCCCCCTGCTCATCTTTCAACACAGGCTCAGGACACAGCTCCATGTATTCAGGCAGTATTTGGCATCTTGTGAGCCCTAGGCTTTGTAGCCCTGCAGCTCGAAATGCAGCCAAGTACCTTTCTAACAGGAGGGCCTGGAAATCCTAAAAACTGTGAGCTCCCAGACTTTTCTGCCCCGTTCTCTGAAAGAAAAAAATCTTCAAAATGAAATGCTTTGACAAATCAGGCAAGTACTTTTCAACAATGTTCTGTTTTGCTAAAAAATGTCTGCCAGCTCTACACAAGATCAAGTTGACTGCAAGGCAAGGTATGTAGGTGGAGAAGACTGATACATCCTAATAGGGTTGGGAAATAGAGTACCATCTCAGTGAAAGATTTCAGTATGTGCAATTCAAGTGCAAGAAGACAACTCTAGAGGACAGCTATGGTGGGGAGGAATGAAAGTCAGACAAAGTTCCTGCAAGAAAGCAAGCTGGCAGAGCAACCTAGTATTCTTCACTGAGACCTCAAAAGTCTGTTTGTGTTCAGACCTTAGCTACCAAAACACAAAAATGCAAACAAACAAATGAAAATGCTGGAAAGTACGTACTGTAGAACTGCTAGTGAGGCACCCAATATGAACTGTGAATGTTTTCCATGTCTATAGGTCAACAGATAGAACAAGAATTTTCTAAAATATATTGATCTTTAAAGAGATGCTGTGTAATCTTGTACATTCTATGTGGTGGAATAATACCCCACAAAATAACAGTGTTATGTATTCAGATGGGACAACTGTATTGCCTAGCTAATCCCGTTAAGAGAATTGGGAGCAGAATGTGTGATATGTGTGTACTGAGTCATAGCTTCATGCTGCAGACTCTCTTGTCTGTCTGCAGCTCTCCGCAGAACTGTTGATCTCATGTACTACTGAATTAAGCAAAGCAGGCACTTGGCTTGTATAAAACAATATAGTTAGTTAACCACATTAATTTGTACCATCTGAAGAGCTTGGTCTCTTCTGCCTTAGATTAAGGACCACTTGAACATAGGACATTTAAAGCTAAGTCAGCCTATGGCAAACCAGAAGCGTACATTATAGAACCAAATTAGAAAACAAAAAATACAGAACCTGGCAAAACCTGATAATATAGTAACTAATACATTATAGGTATTAACATTATAGTTTTAATACAATATTGTGTGGAAAAGGCTTTTGCATTTAATAAGTGGCCTTTGGTTTAGCCAACATCACTTTAGAGTAAATAAATTAACCAAACAATGGTGTACAACAGAAGTACCTCATATCCTCTGCAGTAACGTCATTAGTTAATATGTTAATTCTCAATTCTCAGTAATTCACATTAAAGTGGTTCACATAGCAAGGCTATCAGCTAATAAAGAAACTACAGAATATTCTTTCTACAGTTGCCTAGGTAATTACATTAAAAGTAGATATTCCACATAATTTTGTAATGTAAAAGACATAAGAATACCCGTATCTGAACCATCTGATCACTTCTTGTTCAGTGAAATTCTCCTTCTCTTGAACAATAATTAATGCATTTTCTTATAATTTTTGGTTCCATAAAGCAGTATTCTCAAGGACAATTTTATGAGCACTCATTTACTGACTGAACCATTTTTCTCTGCAAAATTGTTTAATGAAGGCAAAATACTTATTACATAATTGAGTACCCCAGTAAGTTCAGTACTGTCAAGATATCATCCTTTACAGGAGGTATGATACTTCCTTTTAAATACAGCTGTTTTCTTGGAAGCCTGAGTAATATTTTCAGTTTTTCATAATTTTTCCTTTTCCCCTTACCACAAATCCCCACACATCCCCTGAACTCAGTCAGCTTTGACAGCATAATCTTTTTCACTGCAACCTAGAACTGAAAGCCAAGAGCAGAATACAGTTTTCACTCTAATCTCTGCATCATTTATGCTCTGCATTCACCTCTGAATTGTGCTTGGTCTTCCAGTGCAAAATGTCCACTATCTGTTAGTTCATCCATAAATGTTTTAACTATATGCAAATTATTATCTCACCCTGCTTAAATTATCCTTATTTCCTTCTATCTGGTGTGCTTTACCACTACATTCTACTTCATGAGTTCAAATACCAGTTCTTTGATCATCTTCCTTGTCAGTTACTCAATTTTATCATCTCTTTTTACTTCATTCCACCAACTCCATAACATCAAAGTAAAATCTAACAGCATCTAAAATTTTTTCCATCTTGCATTAAAATTCTTTTGCAGTCCTGCTCATCCTCATCTATACCATTTTATACTCATCTCTTATCCACATTGTTTCTGAAAATTGTTCAGTCTTAAATGAAGTCTCAAGTCTGCAAAGGTAGTAGAAAATAGGTAGTAGAAAGGTAGTAGAAATAGGTAGAAAAAAACTGTATGTAAAAGTGATGCACTTCTTGAAATACCATTCAGTACAAGGATCTGTTGAAAATTAAAGGAAAGCAATCTGTAAGTAATGTAGTCTGGAACTGTACAAGACCAATCAAGTACTAAAAAAAAATGGTTTTTTCATGCTAGATTGTCCTGGTTTCATCTAGGACGGAGTTAATTTCCCTCCTAGTAGCTGGTAGGGTGCTATGTTTTGGATTAGGATGAGAATTAACTCTGTTCTAACTGAAACCAGGACATAGGGGCAGTTACCAAAATGAATCAACTGGACTACTTGGTGTTACAGTTTATTAGATTCATATATTCCCAATACAAAGCTACCTAAATATGCTCAATACGAGGTACACTTCACTGCACCGTCCCCAAATATGAATATTATTGCACCATGGTGACAAGGACTTTAAAATATATCAATATTTCTTCATCAGTAAGGAGATCCTAACTAGTTTGTATAGGCCCAAGTCAACCTCATTTTCAGCATTTGAGTAGAGTATCTTTACCTTTTTTATTTTTACTGTTTCCTTCTCTCTCTCTTCTGTGGGTTTATGTTTTAGTATTAACTGAAGACATCTCTTTCTTATCAATTAGTTGCTGCTAATTGGATCTTGAACATTTTTATCAAATTGATTTTCCTGTTCTACAGCACACATTTCTAGAGTTTTTAGAGACTGAATGAAATGCAGTGGCTGTTAATACACATGAAAGCAGGCTAGATGATCAAATTGTCTTAGTCTCAATTTCTATTAAGCAGTAGGTTTTTTTGTAGAACCAGTATTTGATTTTTAATTCTAATAGAATCAGCAGCCCAGAAACAGGCCATTCTGCTAATTGATTTACAAATTCAATTAGTACATAATCTTTTTGGTGTTTTGGAAACACTTTCGGTTTGGTGGAGTTATTTTTTTGATCTGTGCATGTGTTTTTCTTTCCTTTTTTTTTTTTTTTTTTTTTTCCTTTTTCTTTTCCTTTTTTTTTTTTCTTCTTTTTGTGGTGGATAGCCCAGACCAGAGCTAGGTGCAGTAGTTATCATGAAACATCTGAAAACTGAACATCAATATTACATTTCTACTGTAGCACTAGCAATATTTTTTTTTCACTTCACCATTATTATTCTGTGTAGCTACTAAAGAACAAAATACAATTCAAAAATACACTCAACCTTTAACTACATGTGAATAGTCTTTTAAACATCTGCTATATTTCCAGACTCACTTTATCATATCAGAACCTTAATTATAGCCTGGCTTTCTATTCTGTTTGAAAGTGAAGAAAAAATTTCTTTATTTAGCTATGACTAAGAGACTTTATGAAATAATTCATTTTATAATTATTCTCAGTATCATTATAATAATCAGATGGTGATTAAAAATTACTTCTGTTAATATCAACTTATTAAAAACAATGATCTTTAAAAAGGGAGTTCCTACTTTAATAGAAGCAGAGAAATGCCCCTTACATTTTCATCCACTATACAGATGGCAATATCATGGAAATACCTGAAATAAAGACTCACAAGTGATCAGTCTTAGGTAAGTGAAATGTTCAGGCATTCATAACACTATGAAAGGACTAAAAACAGAAAAAAAAAAGAAAAAAAAAATCCCTATCTAGTTGAGGCTGATTACTTCTATAGTAATCTACTTAAAAAAAATACAGAGACACCAGGCATGATTTCCCTGTCATGAATTCAAGATGACAACACATTAGCACAAAATGCTGCTGGTTGTGAAACTATGCAAGCTAAAACAGTCTTGAAAACTCAGTGTGGCATGTCAGGCTTTCCTCATGAAATCTTTTAACAAACAAATTAATCATAGTAGCCATGCACAATTATGTCATTGTATAGCTGCATTCATCTTGAAGGTTCCCAAGAGTAAGAATATTGGACCAAATTTTCGGAGAAACTTGGACAGAAGAGTGTCTCTTTCTTTTCCCCCCCTTGTTTAAGATGGGAAACAGACTAAGTCTTCACTGTTTATGATTTCTGGAAACTATTGAAGTTTTTAGGACACTGGGTCTCAAATGACAGTGATTAAAGAATTTGGCTGCAGCTCCAGAATGCAGAGTATTACAAACACAGATATTTTGGCTGAATAGCCAAAACAGATATAGCAAATCACAGTACCTGATTGTTACCAAACAGAAAAAGAAAACAAATAGCCTGAAGATGACCTTTCACTATGAGTAACAACTTGACAGAAGACAGTCAATTGCTGGCACCCAAATATGGTGGTCCACATTCAACCTCTGCCCCAAGAACTCCATAACCAGCAGAATGACATGACAGAAGCTGCATTGGATGTACTCTGGAGGAAGACATACCCTGTTCACAGGTTTCCCTCGAAACATCCGCTACTAGCACCGCATGACAGCAATCCAAACAAAGTTGTAGTCTAACACTTTATAGCGGTTTATGTGTTTTTGTGACCTCAAAAGTTTAACTGCGTTAGAGTTATGATTTATTTTTTCAACTGAGTGGAAGAACATCAATGGCACAGGAGAACTAAAAGCTTCCTCTCATTAAAGCCTTCCTCTAGGTAGACATTACAGAGGATACAAGAAGATGAGTAATACAGTATAATTTAATAGTAATTTTGAAAAATACTTAGCAGCTACTTTGATGACTGGACAGGAAACACCTCCCAGTCAAAAAAGCCAGCTGTTTTCAGAAAAATTGAATGTTTCTCAAAAAAGTGAATTTTCTAGAGTAGGACAAATAACATCTGGAGATCCAAAGGAATCAGCTGCTAACTGGCAAACACAAACCATCAAACTACTTTTGATATAATTCTTGTATATGGATTTGTACTTCTGACCTATTTTTACTTTCCCCTGAAAGTTACCTAGTGCTGTTTATTTAGCCTTCTACCTTCAGTATTTTTTACTAGGCTTTCTGTATCTACTCCACATTACTCTGAATAATGTGCCTACATCATTTACACAACATTTGAATAAATCAGTCTTTTAATTGAGCTCTAAACCACATGGATGCAATTTTTTCAGCAGCAAATTTCTTAAGTCTTTGAGTTGTGAGCCATCAGCAAGTAATTAACTATCACTCAGGAAAACACACTAGTTCAGGTAAGAGGAGTGCTCTCAAGTGTCAAAATGTTCACTTTTTGAAAGCTTCAATTAAGAAAATTTGTAAAATCTATTGTTAAAGGGAGGAAGTTTGTTAAGTTTTCCTGCTGCTAAGAACTCCAAATGTCATCTCCAGCAGTTCCTTTATCCAACAGTTACCTTAAGAATACGAGAGGATCATTTTTCTTTACAGCTTCCATTAATTATAAAGAATGAAAATCACTTCTGTAACAGAACTGTTAAAAGCTACATTTATTCTATGCTGCACTTTAAAGAGAGGAGCATTTGAACAAAACATAAAACAGGTATTAATCCCAAATGCGTTGAATTATACTTTCATTACTATAATCAAGGGACATGTTTATTACCCTGCAAAAAATTTAGTGAAAGTGCACCCAGATAATTTTTTTTCCTTAACTCCAAAATTCAGTTTGTTCACTGAAAGGCAACCAAAAGAGAAATTCTCACGTGAAACCCTTAAACTTCCCATTCTTTAACCTCCTTGATTTAGTAGCAGTAGTTGAAATTACTCCTTTCTCAAGTGTAGGGAGTAGCTTTTTCCATCACTAAATAGAAAAGGAATGGTAAATCAGAACTCCTGCTGCTTGGTTCACAGCCCACATAAATTAAAGAAATGGCACTCCTCATTAATATGGCAAGCTCTGATTGCTGGCAGCTGGGAGGCTGAGATGCTACCCATAGGGCTACTTGTGTTGGATGGATGGTTTTCCACAGAAATGGAGCGGCACAACAGGGCAAAGGATGGGGCCAGAGATGCCTCAGAAAATCTTCAGCTGAGACAAATTTATGCTACTTATTACATAATAAATATATCTCCAGGTTAGTATGAGTTATCCCTGATCAGAATTGTAACTCATGTTTGGAATATTTAGCCACTCTTAGGGCAGCAGATTTAAATCTACTGTTGTTCCCCCAAAGCCTTACAGCTTTTAAACCAAGCCTTTTATTACATACTGAGGAAAACTAAAGGTTATTTCTGTGCAAGTACCCTTTGTTTCTAATGCAGGAACTATTTGGCAATATCAAAAGATGCTTACCTGCTGGAATGACTGTAAAGGCTTCTAGTTTATAGAATAAAAGATCCTTTGAAAATTAAACTTTGAAATCTACTACTTATTAAATTACATATTCAGCAACATGGGTTTATTGGTTTCTTTTTAACATGATAAATTTTTCTAGTATAAAGAGATTTTTTTTTCCACACAAGCAAGCTCCAAACACTTTCTCAAACTGTACTAAAAGAATGTCTCTGTGGCAAGCCATGAGCATTAGAAATTCTTACATCCCCCCTCTAAGTGGAGAAGTTAAAGCATCACACAAAGCTTCTATAAATGCATATTTCATTTGATAATACTGACACTGCCTTTCATTTCAGTACTTTTATGTCTACATGTGTGCTATCACACCTTTGTTTGTGTTTCACATCCAAGATAAGATTTTTTTTTCTTCTCTGATGACATTTCAGATTGAACAAACCTCATGGCTTTCAAGGTGACCCTTTTATCACAGCCGCTCTGCTGTCAATACAGCTATACACTGGCATTCAGAATAAGAGCACTGACTGATTTAAACTTTAAATACCAAAATATGTTTGATACACCTCAGGGCACAGAAATGATTTCTTCTGAGTTTTCTTTTGTTTATTTTATAATGTCAATTTAACACATGCTGAATATACCATTATCACGTTTCCACTGTGTCTATATTGAGCTGTACTAGGAAAAACTTCACTCACGTTCAATAAACTATGACAAGTATGTATTATAAAACTCAGTTACAAGACAAAACAGTGACAAAAACCAAGTGAAATATTTTTCTGAAATGGTCTGGTCTGTTAATGTTTCTTAGCTGTGCATGAAAGTGCAATCAGTATTAAAAGCAAGAGGTTGGAAAACAAAGATCCTGCAAGCATAAAATTACTATTATTTTTTTTTTTTCAAATTCCATCAAAGAATGAATTTTAGTGATTTCACTTTTCTGTGATGAGATCATGTCTCTCATCATGTTTCTCTGGAAACCTACTACTCATCTGATTTTGCCATCCTGATGCATACTGAACAGGAACTTATTTTATAAGAAGGAGCTGAAAGAAAATCACAATGATTCACTTCTGATACTATTCACACTGAATTCAACTTCACACAAACACCACTGAAGCCAGTATTTCTTCTGAAGGGGAGTGTTACTCACCCACAGAAATGCCCATGGGATTTTGGGCTAGAATAACCACTTTGAAAATGTTACACAACATAAGACAGTAAAGTCAGATGCTCTGAAAATACTGTGTAAGGACTAAATACATACTCTTGCTCTCTTCTCACTGAAGCTCCACTGAATTAAAAACAAACAAACAAACAAACAAAAAATAAACAGACACTGATGTAAGTCATTGGCTACGTGCTCTACATAATGACCAGGTAGAAAATCCTCTCTAAGAACATCTTTGTAGGCACAATGGCTTTTTGACAAATGGAAGCGAAGACAGATTTTATACAGAGGATCTACTTGGAGGTAGAGTAAGAATGTAGGACTTGGAGATAAAGGAACACACAATCAGATTAAATCTGTGTCAAATCCCATCCTCAGTGGTTTCAGGCAGTATTTCATATAGTTGCTTTATAAATTTATAAAGCTTGTTTGTTTAGTTTCTCCTTTCGCTATTTAGTTTACCCTTTTTCTGTTTCCACTGTGCTGCTGAAACAGAACTCAGCTCTTTCAGTGGTTAGGAGTTTTCTTCCAATTTCTCCCTGCATTTTTTTCATGGCTAGCTTAGCACCTAGATTTGGGATTTGTTGTTATTTTCTGCAGTAACATTTGCCTTCAGCTTATTCTCCCTACTCAGTGTTGTTCTCTCTTTTGCTCATGTATTTAGAAACAGAAAACGTACTCTCAATCTTCTGTTTTGTTGAACACTATGAAGTTATTCTGTATCTTTTCATATAGAACTTACTTCACCTTCACAGAAGCCTTTCTTTGCAGCCTTCCTGTGCAAACTGCTCCATGAGCACTTCTTTGCTCTAACAATCAACTCTAAGTCTTCATCACAGAAATGATGATGTGGCACATGACAATATAATGCATATTTTTCACATTAGAATACAGAGAGATGATACATGGCAATATGATGTGTTAGGACTCTAAGATAAGATGTAAAATAATGTGTATATAGTGTGGTAACATAAAACTGGCTTTGAAATGACTTATAGATAAAATGGAAATAGTTATAGGTAAGCTTTCCATGTGATACTTATAGATATCATTCTTATATTCTCACTTAACTAACATTTTCAAATATTCTTAAATCCTCACTCTGCTCCTTTTTTTCTAAGTCTCTTTTACATTCCAGCTGCCTGAACATATACATCACCTATTACAAGAAATGAGAATGATAAAGTGACTCTTTAGTCACTTTAGACTAGTTTAGATCAGTAAATTTGGATCACTAATCTCAGACTTGAAGTGCTACCAAAATAACACAAGTTTCCCCCACAAAGATGGCTTGACTTATCAGGCAATAGATATAAAAGCAACTTTTCAGATTTCTAAAACTTTCCCCACTGGTCAAAGGAAGGGCAACGCAGACACCTTCTACAAGTCTCGCTACAACAATAAGGTCTTGGGTAATTTGTACTTATTGCCAATGGTAAAATATGTCCAGTACTCAAGTTTACTGTTTTCAGTGTCACTGAATTTGCAAAGGCTTGATTTGAAAGACATAATACTTCTTCAGTTTCTGAAAGAAGGTGGTAAAGGAAGGCCTACATTAAAGTTAGGAATATTCTTAGAACAGTCCACATCCTACCCTTCATTAAATTGTTTCAAAGACAGAACTCATAAATAACCTCCCCAGCTGCAACACTGCTTCCTCCATTTATCAAAACTGGATAGAAGGATGTAAACATGTAAACATAATGGTCTTCTGAAGAAGAAATATTAATAAAGCTCTTCGTACAAAGACAACACATCGAATTGCTTTAGGCCAAGTTCCCAAAGATTCAAGGTCTTGCTGTATTTTTTGTCATGCTTATTTCCATTGGGAAAGTTATCTGTAAGTCCATGCCAAAACTGCTGTAACCACTTACAGTTGGTTTTCTTTTTCCCCACGTCCTACCATCTCGGGTGAATCTCTTGACACATGGCAGAAGAGTCATTTTCTAGTTCAGAGAATGAATATTTGTGTGTTTTAAAGAAATTGGAACAGCTTCAAAAACAGTGAAAATCCCTTATCCAACATATAATACAGCCTCCCTGACTGTTGGTGTTATACCTCTGCAGAAAACTGTCTCTGGATGGATTGGACACATCTTGGGTCATCTGGTTTATTGTTGTTTATTTGTCGTTTTTTTCTTTTTTCTTTCTTTCTTTTTTTTTTTTTTTTTTTTGTGTGTGTGTGTGTGTTTGTTTGTTTTTTAACTGTCTAGTAGATAAAAGGACTCAATTTCCATAAGCTTTGTAAAACTACCTCAAATTCCCCAATACACACACATACATATAGATATTTTTCAATTTACCCAGCAAAATAAAAAATCAATTGCTTGCACAGCAACTGCTGCAAAGGCACAATGAGTAGACAGGGAATTCAAGTAAACAAATAGAAATAAGCTTCACTTTTCCTGTTTAAGTCTGATTTTATTGTGGTTTTCCTGAAACAGGCATAGATTCTGTAGCCATAGCTCAACATGGTAGTATTCTGTGTCCATGATGAAGCAACTATATGGATTTAATTGAGAAAGTGGGAATAACTATAGCTGGATTTAGCATTTTTTCATCTTTAAAAAATATTACTCTAAGACAAGGTCAAAGAAGGAAGATGTTTTGCATGTACCTAAGCCCATCTATCACTAACTAAATTTCCAATGAGTTGCACAGTGTTTGCTCACTCAGTCAAAGCATTCCAAATCAATACATTCGCTCTGAAAAACAGCACAAATGCTTTGTGGAGGTATTGAAACTGTTCTCTTATTACATTTTTTTTTCTCTTTCTCTCTCTCTTTTTTTTTTTTTTTTTTTTTTTTTTTTTTGAGAAAGAAACTCATCAGTCCTTTCTGTTTACTCTATATTGGATGACACTTCCTCAGTAGAAACATACTATATATTTTTTTTCAGGTCAAATGTGTGACCATGAAATACATTTCCATGCAGCTTTCACATTTTGAGGTGAAAACTGTAAAAATATTTAGTAACTTGCTAACTTGTTCACATCACCAAAATAACACTGGAAAGCATTGTCTATTCTGAACATAAGGTCCCCTTTATTTTTTTGGTAAATACATGAAAGATTTCTTTCTGCTCTTTTGTCCTTTGATAAAAACAATGAAGTACCAAATCACTCGCATGCATGAACATACCTGTTGTTAACATTATTGTTTCAGTGTTTAGCAATGTGTCTGAAAAGCATCTGCAGGCTGAAAATCTGAGTTCAGAAAAATGAAACAAATAGAAAAAATATATATATAGTAACAGCTGATTCTAGCTGTAAAAAGCAGATGGTACTCATCCATACGCTATTCTGAAAGTGGGAGGCCACACAATATATAAGCTATCAAGCAAGTATCAGACGGTCTAGCAAGAGAGCAAATACTGTATTTATTATCTAGAAAGTTCTAGGAGTATTTTATGAGCTCAATTGTCCACATTATTTACTATTCTCAGATAGGATAATTCTTCCAAGTACCAATAGCTCAATGAATGCAAAGTGAATTCATCCTAGATGAAGATCTGTATCTGCGAAATCATGACAAACCATGTAGGATTTACTCCAAAGAATGCTGAAAAGCTCTAAATAAGAGCATAAAGAGCATGCTTCTTCTACAGAAGAATTTCATAAGATAGTAAGCATGAGCAGTACTATGACAATAGCACCTGGTTAAACAATATAAGCAAATGATGCTCAGCCTTCTATAGAAAGGCAAAAATATTAAAAAGTTGCAACTTGACAATAATGAAAAAATACATTAATTTTCTGGTGTAAAAAGACTTTTACTGACTGGAAAGATGGGACATTTATTTCTAAGCCTCAGTCTTATCTCATTAAAACAGCAGAGTGTTAAAAAAGAATACCAGATATTTAAGTGTGAAACTTTCCTGCTAAAGGGGTGTCATAAAATATCTCTGAGAGAGAAGGAATAAGAAATAGCCATTCAGTCTGGAAAAGGTGATGAGTCTACAGGATCACAAGAAACCTGCAGAGGGAGGAAGGGAATCAACTATTACATTTCTTCCAATGGAAGACAGAAGGCATCACAAAGACAAAGGATGCAGTTATACACATGGCAGGTGGTAGACATGCAAATTTTTTTTGCCAAAGGATGTTGCAGATGCTAAAATTTTGCAGTTTCAGACAGAAAACGAACTAATTCATGCAAGACTATGACAATTTTAGAAACTATTCTCAGGAATACACTAAGCTGAAAAAATTTCCTTCTGGAAAAGTGTCTTACATGCTTGCCTTGTTCGTACTTTTCTTTGGACATTCTCTAACAGCCACTGCATTGGAGATCTGTTCAGAAATAGGTTCTTGTTTACTTACTTGCTCTTACTAAAACCCCAACAGTAGAAGGAACTGAAAGTTAAGGTTAATTTTCATTAGTGACTTTCCCATTATAATAAATGGTATTTTTATTTACCATGACACTCCAATGGTATTGCACACTTCCCTGTAACTTTTTTCCTTAGTACATGTATCTAGTTTTTGTATCTTTTTTCCCTAGTACATGTATGAACATGTACTTTTTTCCTTAGTACGTGTATGAACATCATTTCTGCCATATATAGGGTGTGTATATATATATATATTAGTATAATAACTGTCACAGTATATTTTTGAACAAAACAAAGTCAAGATTTTAAGTTATCTGATAATGGCTAGTGAGTCTTATTTGCCCTATCTAGGAATATCCAGAAATACAGATTTCCCATTGGACTGCAGAGTTCTGGAATAAAAGAACAGAAGTACACACTATTCAGTATTGATCTTTGTGTAGTAATTTAGGACTCAGAATCATTACTCATGAGTCATTTTTGTTCAGACAGAATTTGTTCCACAGAAGCCAACACTAATAGTTTTATTCCATAAATAAGAGATGCATGATTCAACCCTTACTTAAATTTTACAAAGTTTGAAACTAAGATCACAGAAAGAGTTCCAGTGAACTCATTAGGCATGCTGTCAAAATGTTTCAAAACAGCATTACAGATTGTCACTAATGCTCAAGTTTCTGAAACCTGGCTGAAATGATCTTATCTTTGTTACACAAAATGATGAGGTTCATTCCTCTGTCTTTCCAAATGAATTAATTAGTATATGGCTTGTGGGTAATGATCTTCTTCTTTCTATAAGCTCACCTCTACTCATCTAGCAGAGATCTTTCAGAAAGAGAAGATTTAACCCAGGCAATTCATTGTTTTCTTTGTTCTACCATGAATTAATTACATCCTCTCCTTTTATGCAAAATGAACAAATGAAACATGGTATGTAACTGTATGTGAGTTAACTAATATACTGAATATTTAGTTAACTAAATAACTGAAAAATATTACAATGTCTTGCACACTGGGACATACATAAATACATGCAGCAGGTCACTGATGAGAAAGTACTATCTGTGCAGACTACAATGGTAGAAGGTATAATGATAATGATGATAACGCAGCTGCAGGACCAGCTGCAAAGTGACATCCTTGAAACTGGAAAAAAAAAAAAAAGTGGAAATCTATTGGAATTGAAACTTTCTTATGTTGGAATCTCAGAAAAATCTTTTCATTTTTGTATTTATTTTACTCAAAAAATTACTGTTTTGACTGTATTGCCGTACTTGACTTGCTTGAGGAAAACACTGAACATTATCTCAGTTATGGAATAAGTCTGATCTATCTTGAAATGTTCAGTGTGTTGTATTTTACTTATTTAAGGAAACATAAGGATAAGTAATTCCACAGAATTCATCTCTTATTCCTCACACACAGTTGCAATCTTACATCTGCAGCATTTTTATTTTTTTTGTCTTTTTTTTTTTTTAATTACTAAGTTTTATAATTGTTTGATTAGTTATTCAACTAAATTTTAGTTCATAGAATAGAAATACAAAGTAATATTTCACACTAAGAAACCCAGCAAATCCTGAGATTTGCCAAGTAACATAAATCTTCCATTAAGATATTCTAAGGTCAAAGTCCTCTTGTAGCCACTACTACTAAATTGGCACAGTTTCTCTCAAGTGTTCTTTGCTCCAGAAATTCTGGCAGCTGGGGTTGGCCCATTAGTACAATAGCTTGGTTCCGATTTTGGAACCCAAGTATCACTGCTTGCACAAAAAGAAGTGCAGCTGCCCTACTTGGCCTTCTTTTCTTCTGCACTGATAGACTCTTGTATGATTAAACAGCATCAAGAGACTCATTCATCCATTTTAACACATGGCCAATAATTGAAATTGCTTTCATATTCTGAAAGAGAAATGAGAGGTAGGAAAGTAGTTCAGAGCTCTTAAGTCCCACTAAACAAAACAGAGATAATCCACCTCAGAGAAGTTTCACTGAAGATAAATCTGGCCCCATTAAAAGTCAACTAAAAATCTGTTGTTGAATTGCAGAGGAGACAAGATACGATTCTTCGTAATTTCTTCTTCACCACTGAAGTGTCAATTACCAAATTTTTCATAAAAAGCAAAGCAAAGCAATGTTCAATACTATAAAAATATTCCTACTACTGTCAGGTATAAAGAAGAGGTAGAGAAGCCAACTAGGTAGCTACTGGTACATTACAATGTTCTTTGGCTTTGAAAACAATAAGTACAGTGAAAAACACATGAGAAGATATAATTTCTAAAAAATTTTGGAGAAAACAATTAATATATTTAAAAAAAAAAAAAAAGCTGTCGGTTTTGCATACACCTACAGACACTTTGTTCCAAAGACAATGGAAAGTAAACCAGGAAATTCTGAATAGTCTCAGCAAGGGTCTATGTAAAGCTAAGTGAAGGAAAATGGAATATATTCGGATGAATATTGAGGTTACAGAGAAATGTAAAGAATTAATTTTAAGATGCTGAAAATACAATGCAAGAGAACATATTTATCTGCAGGTTCGAAAAATTGGTGGAAAGTATTTGCAATATAGAACAAATTAGAACTCTCTTCAACAGATTTTTATGGAAGAAACAAAGAAAGATGCTATAAGTAGCTGCACTTAAATTATTTAAGCTACTTAAAACAATTGAAGGAAAATTCTTGAGAACTTTCAAGTCAACATTTAACTGTCATTAGGTATTGAAACAGCAAGAACATCTCTATTCTACAAACCCTTTTAAAAATCTTCAGTCTAAAAAAAAGATTTACCAGTAATACTAGAGACTTAGTTGAACCTGAGATTTGTCCTTACAGATGGACAAGGGGATTGCAAGATTCAGTTGCCCCACTCCTCTCCCTCCACTGGTCTCCCAGTGTACTACTGGCATTAATCTGTTAACATAAGCATTGATAAATGAATATCTAGATACTAGACTCTCTCTATATATATTTAAAAAAACAGAAGCAATCCTACAATAGTTGCCAACATTATAATTTGGTACTCATTGCAGTTTAGGCACTAGTTCTGGAATGTGTGTGTACTTGAGTTTTTATTATGTATGTGGCTATCACTGTGTGCTGCTATTACCTTTCCTTGTCTTACACCCCTTGAGGTCTTAGACAAGGATTAAGTGATATTACTAACAAGCAATTTGTAAACATTGCTGCCAGTGCAAGAATAGCTGGGATTTAATGTACAAAGAAACATGAAAAATAGACATACCTGGTCCAATGCAGAATGATGCAATGATTGCAAGAATGCAAAATATACTGAGGTAAGGAAGCCAATGCACATTATTCTGGGTAGAAAAAAGACATTCACATTAATTGTATTGTACTTATCTCCAGTATTAAAAAATCAGAAATAATAGTTTTTTTCCACAATTCATTCTCTATTTCAGAATTTAGTCTAGGACTAATTTAGAAAACCACATTTCTGTAGAATTTTATTAGATTATTTGCATAGAAGGTCTTGCTCTCTGTGGTATCCATGTAGAGAAATACTAGCCAGTCTCCTGCACCACAGAAGTCACAACTCTAAAGGTCTACTACTTCTTGTGCTAAAGTTCAAGCCAATCTGGAAAAGAGTTTTTCTTTCTATTGTACAGATTCTGCACCTCTGTCCTCCTCAGATATTTCAAGCACGTTTAAAGAGCAGCTATGATGATCCAAAGAGCTTCTAATTTCTCCAGTTAAAGGCTGGGCAGAAGTCCAGATATGGAAGGCTGCCTTTGGATCGGACAGCTGTATCTGAAACTTCACATAGCACATGAAAGCCACATTCGAGGCATTTTAGCCATAACTTTATTTTGCAGACAAGAAAGGTTATGCGTGCACGCAACAACTACTGGGAAAAGCGAACACAATGTAAGTGGTTCTTTAGTGGACTTGTAAATGTTCACTAAAGGAATCACCTGTTTTCCTCACAAGGCAATCTTTTTATTTTACTCCAAAGTAGATTTCTCTCAATTCATACCTCTAAATGATAGGAACATGAAATACTCTGCATGATTTCTACTGAGTTTTCAGGACACTCTTTCTTAACTATCTACATTAATTCTTGATAAGAACACTATTAGATAAGGAAAAACTCAGGGATTCCCTTTTCTTTCTGTCTCTCCATTTATTTATTTTTCCATCAGCAAAGTTTTTATTAGAATTTTACTGTTTTTGCAAATTTGATCAAGATACATATCTATCATACAAGATACATATATGTGCCCTAAGTGGCACTGTAAAATGCACTTGCTAAAACATGTAAATATTTATTTCAGTGCTAAATAATGACCCCCATTTTCTGATGGCTTTCTCTTATAGTCTGTCTATTATGCAGTGTGTCTATTAGGCTCAGTATTTAGATTGTTTTAATGATTATCCTTTGACCATTTGAAAGAGTTGGAGAACCAACTGCTAATAACATCTGAAAACTTAAGAGCAGATGTTCTGCAAAGGCCGTCTTTATAATTTTAATAAAAATATGTGACTTGATAGAAGAGTAAACATGGATACTTATCCAAGCCTAAGTATAATGATGAAATAGTATGAAAGAAGACTGCTTTACAAGCAAGGATAAAAACATAGAATATAACATTTCCCACCTATGGGTAAACCTGTCTTCATGATAGTTCATGATATGCCTGAGTCTTTCATTTGATGAGAGATGAATGTTCAAGGCCCCTATGGTTTCTTAATGCAAAACCTACTACAGCTAACTACAGTGCTTTGAAAACACCAGATTTATAAAAAAGCAAAACACCAGATTTATAAAAAAGCAAAAGACAGACCTTTGAATCCTTACATCAAACCAATTAAAAGGATTGGCTTATAGAGGAACACTAAGGCAAACAGGTATCAAGTAACTGGTGTTTAGAATAGACAAAAGAGAGAACAAAAATATCTAATGACTGTATTGTTACCTGTAAAGTCAGAGACACGGTAAGAATTGCAAAGAAGACAATCATCAACCCAAAACCTCCAATGAGAAGAGGCCTGCGTCCGAGCCGCTCAATAACTAAGCCCTGGAAAACAAAAATTGGCATCAGACAATGTAATACGCTCTTTTGGTCTGAATGTAATGCCATGTAATACGCTCTTTTGGTATGAAGACCAAAATAAATATAATTGAATTGATTTTGTACTACATATCAGGTATGCTATGTTTATAATTGTCCTCACAATTATGTTTACACAATTCTACGTTGATTTAACTGCTTACAAATTTTCACTAAATTCTTATAATATACAATTAAATAATATAGAAATATACAATTTTTAAATGTCAGTATTTTGAAAGAAATTACTTCCTTGCTTTTGCATTTCAACTATTTCTTAATTTCAACAGCTCATTCAACATCTCTTTCAACATAAACTTGAAAGGTTTAAGATTTAAGCAAAAAAAAAAAAAAAAGCTTAGGTTAAGTAATTTTTATTAATCTACAATTTGTTTTTAATTTCTAGTTCACCTGAATTCAGAAAACAAAAACAAAACAAAAAAACAGATTTAATAATCATCTAGATTTAATTTGAGTAGCCATATAAAAGAAATCCATCCATCAGAAAACCTCACTAGGACAAGGGATTATTGAACAGATACCTGTGCATTCATGAACAATTTGAATTTATATTTAACACCTTAAGATAACACAACATTGTTAACAGTCAGAAAATTTGAATACTTTTCTGTTAGAAAAGAACACAGTGAAAAGATTTCTGAAAAGCTGCAATATGAAACTGAATTTTCTTTGCGAGTCAGATTAATTAAAATAGGCTAATACCTATTTTAGATCACAATATTTTCTAATACACTATTCTCATTGACAACTACCATAATTATCTATTACAATTGGTGTTGTTATGAGAAGGATAAAACAATTTTATGAAGCCCAAAATGTATCATTTTGAATATCTTAAAGTCAGAATCACGTGACTGTTTGTCACACAGTTATTTGGTAGAGACTGAAATCCGTCTTTCAGACATCCATTGAGCAAAAGATTAAATGAGCAAATAAAATGAAATCTGGAGCAATACCCTTAATTTTTGGAGACAACATAGACTTCCACTATGAGCATCTAAAAGAAATGTGTTACAGGAAAGCACACAGTTGTTCAAGGAGGAAATGCCTCGTGTGTAAGCACTTCTCCCACAATGTCAGTTTTACCAGCAGTTTTTAGAAGAGGTTTCAAAACGTGCCATCCCCATCACCCTGAAGAGGTGGACTTCCACACCAGAGAGTACCATGACATGGCAGAACACAGCTAGCAGCTCTGCAGATAGATTTATCATTCCTTATTTCTTTAAATGAGGAAGTATACTCATTTTGACAGTTACCACAGATTCCATAATATAATTTATTTCAGAGCAGTGTTTAAAATAGACCTGATGTTATTAAGGTTTCACATTGCACTCGTGGAGTCCAAATGTTCTAAAACTGCAGCTGTTATGCTGTCAAAACCCTACAAGATGCCAAATATTTTGAACGTTGATTAATGAATCCATCTTGCAAATACATGTGGCCACACATAAACTTAACCAAGAGACATTTTTTATAACTATGAAGGATGTAAATTTATCCAGTGGGTCCATTAGAAGATGGAGACTTCTGCAGTGTGTTCAGCAATGGATGCTACAACCATAATTTGACATACCAGTGACTTTCCCTTAGTTTTTCAATTACAGATTGGTGGTTGTGATTAAACAATCTTAGTGTTACACCTGCTGATGGGTTTTGTATTAAAAAGGCATGAAGGATGAATGTTTCCCTCTGAGGAAAAATGGTTCACATACAGAGCAAAATGTGGAAAAAAGTGCTATACAGTTTCTGGCTCTCAACCTCTAGGTAAAGCAAATGCCAGTAAGAGAGGACTCCAAGGAGATATGTACATACACCTGTACCCACATACATTGAGAATAAGTAGTCCGGACATATTTGGAAATCTAGGTGGGTTGGTGAGGAACTCCCAGTTTTAATTGAGAGCAGCAAAGCACAGGCACAGATACAGCAGATCTGCAAGCTCCATATGTTTTTTAAAGAAGAGAATAATAGTTTCTAATATATATAAATTTTATCTTATCCAGAGATGAATGGGGAAGACAACAGAACAATTCCACGTGAAACAGTTCTTTTCTGTGAGCTGATGCCAGGTTTCCCAATCTTTCATCATCTTACAGAGTCATTGTTATTTATTTAATACAGCAGCACTGAGGAACTTGAATGCTTCAACTTATGGGTGCTTCCTGCAGTTTCTGCCCCAAAAAATTTGCAACTATAATTCCTGGTGGCAGTTCCTGTTATTTATAGAACGGACCAACTTTGTTCACTGGAGAAAGTAAACAGCAATTTTGTACTTATTCACACAGATACTGTGATGTACCCAAATTGCTGGAAATTTTATAATCATTTTCAAAGTTAATCCTAAGTAAATCACACAAACAACTCAACAAAATCTACAGAATACTAAGAAGGTGAAGGCTTCTCCATTAGACATGATTAACTTTCCCAGTTATAGGGAGAAACAACCTATTTCCAGTTTAAAGCTAAGGACACCTCTAATTTGTTCAAATGCATGGCCCACCTCTTGCATCACCAATTCAAACCAAACAAAACACCCAGACATCTGCCTATGGCACAGATTCAAATGAGTCTCTGCTGAAATGGGATTCTACATTGAGTCAAGCTCAGGATAAGCCAAGTGCAACAACCAAACCCATGCTCCCTGCCTGGCCATGAATTACAAGGTTGTGCTACAGTGAAAAGCTACGCTTGCATTTGGAAAGCCATGGCTCCGTGCCTTTGCTACTGGCCTGTGCAGGGATGCAGGCAGTGAGGAGGCAAAGCAGAAGCATCCAGGGAGTATGAATAGGTCAAAGCTGTTCAAATGGGAGCCAGTCCACACCAGAAAAGCCTCTCAGAAGGCCCCATCTTTCATCAGGGCTAAAAGGATTTTTTGATTTAAGTACACAGATGCTTCAGCAGCCGTTCCATGAAGTTGTGCAGGTTAACAGTATTTCTAACTAAAATTTAGTTCCCAAATTAATTTATTTTTGAGGATTTCTTAAGAAAACCTATGACAATGCATCAATATTTCAAATTTCTGTTCCCCTTTTCTTGATGGAAACAAATGCTCAGATAAACCCTGAAGATTCCCTGTTGTTTTTTGTTTGTTTGTTTGTTTGTTTGTTTTAAAAAGTATATAAGGTTGTAAACAGATGACAAGTTCAGTTTTGGTTTTAATTATACAAATCCAAATCTTGTTATCTTGCAAAACCCACTAAGATGCCTATGACTCATAGGAAGTAGAAAATGATTCACCGGTTTTCAAGTATTTATAGTTCTGAATGCTCCACTGGTTAGCACTGGCAACACTTACTTATTAAAGACCTGCAACAAGTCAAAATATACTATGTGTTAGAGTAAATGAAACAAAAAGAAATTCAGCATATGCTCAAGTATAGCCATAAAAAGAATCTTACAACTGTTTTCTGTGATAGTGCACTGAATTATTTGCCAAATTGTGGATGCTGATACTTATGTGTGATCACAAACATGCATTTGTAGAAACCTATACCCAGAGTCATGGTAATTAACACAGCAGAATTTATTGAAAATGTGTAAAAAAATATTGCAATCAAAATGTCTCAACACAAACGTTTGCTGATAAGGCAACCAATATGCAAACTAAGTTAACAGTTAACATAACTTTCTTTTGTCTGGCAGGAACCACTTGTGAATAAAGTTTAAAAAGCAAATGTCAATCTTTTCACTTGAGTCAGCTGCTGATACTGGGGCTGACATAATGAAAACAGAGTGCATTAAAAAAGATCAGACGAGCTGGGGAAAAAATGAATATGTAAGCGAGTTCTACAGCCCAAATGGGAGATCTATTCCTTACTTATTTCCTGGCCCCAAATCATACTAACAAAACCCTATTAGATTTTCTTCATTTCTCAGCTCTATACAGAAATTGGATCTATACGTTAACATAAAGAGTAGCCATACTTTTTCTCATGTATTTTGGATATAGATCCAAGCAAGACTGTATGTCTAAATTCAGACAATGCAACGAGCCAACTCTGTGTTATTTCCATTTTTAAATAGCTGTGCTGAAACGAATAGTCACATTTACATTGCTGTCATGTCTATTTATGACACGGTGCATAGTTTCTTGCATCCAGGAGAAGAAGAGTAACAAAAGACCACGGGTTACAAATGGGGTTTGATTCCTATTTCTCTGTATATGTTTTTGCTGTATGACTTGCAAATTCAATTGCAAAACAAGGAAACAGGGTGTTTTATTTAAGCCCCTAAATTGCTCTGTAGTGGCCTAGCTCTGCATTTCACCAAATAAGTACAAACCTTAAATCAGTCTGTGCCTTCCTTGCCACTCATATCACTACCTGTATCTATGTTAATGCCACAACGGGATGATACCTCACACCTTCTGTAGGTACCATTGTAGGGATCACTATTAAGCAAAGGATTTTCTAATTTTTTTTTTAGAACTTTGTAAGTTTCTATTTTGCAGTAAAGTATCCTTAATCTACTTGACGTGATGGTGGATTTTTCCATTCACAGAGCACAGGGTCTCCATATGCAACTGCTGTTGAACCATTATGACACCAAGATGCAGCCCGTGTAGGGATTTGCTCTAGCCTGCTGCCTTTGCCTTAGTAGTGCCTGGGAACAGCTCTTAGGCAGCACACACACACACACACAAAAAAAAAAAAACAACAAACAAACACTAATTCCTATTGTGTCCCTTCAACAAAATGAAGGTATTCCTGAAGTAAAGTTCCTTCTGTTTATGATTTATTTGTTAAAAATGCCAGGTTTTGTCTTGTGCTGGGTACACATTTCTAAAAGATAGACTAGGTCCATGATAGATTACCATAGCTGGTGCTTTATTTTCTAATGATGGTATTTGAATGCCCTGACATAGATCAGTTTGAACAGACTGAAAAAAAAAAAGAAAAAAAAAAAAAAAAAGAAAACCAACTAAACAAAAAAAAAATCAATGCTTAAAATAAGATGTCTCTATAATTTTCAATTTCTGAATAAAAGAAGAAATATTTGTACCAAAGAAATGCAGTCTCTAACTCACCATCCCTCAGGTCTTAGGAGTGGTATTGTAGGTAGATTTCCATAAGGAACCTTTTTTTTTTTCCTGGAAGCCATTACACCATCCCTTCCTTACCTGCAATTTTGCAATTTTGCCTATCCAGAAGTACACAGCTGTAATAAAATCATTTAGAACACTAATTTCCTTATCTAAAAATGATTATGTTGACCATTTCTGGATTGAAGTTGTATGCATTAATAGGATCACAATCTGTGATTCACCCTGCAGTAAATATGCGGCTACCTGCACTCCTGCTGTCTGCAAATACCATGGTCTGGGAAGTTTCTTGGTCAGTATCTCTTTTCTACTAATTCTTTATGGTTACTTTTATCCAATATAATGGCATAAATCCAAGCATTTTTCCACTCACAAATTTGCTCCATAAAGATTCCACACGTTTACATTTGAAGCTGTGAAATGAGGATGAATTTGCAACTAGGGAGTAATTAATGACTCCCTGCATATAAAATAATTCAGTATTTTATATTCTAAATGAATTGTTGAGTTGGTTTTTTTTTTTTTTTTTTTTTTTTCCCATGTTATTTATTAGACGTACTCACTAATGCTTTTGTGGTTCTGAATAAAGTAAATCATTTAAATTTTCACAAAATTTAAATATGACATAGGCAACACAGATTAGTGTGATAGGCAATTTTGGAAGCCAACTATTTGTTCATGGAGGCAACTATTTATGGTATCTTAAAATTATAGATGATAAGCTGCATAAATATTTCTCTTGGATAACATTAACAGTCTTCAGTGCCAGGTCACTTTTCCCACCAAATCAGCCTTTACTACCTCAAAATTTATTAGTAAAAATGAGGTTTTCATAATCAGTGAAAATCCCAGAAATCTTGTGAGTCAGTGGCAATGTTTGAGAGCACTGGGTTTGGGCAAACAGAGAACCTACCTTCTATTACATGGGGAGAAGGAAGTCAGAGTCTGACTCTTGCCCTCTCCCAAGTACTAGGATAAATTATTAACCAATCAAACAGTCTGACAGCAGCTAGAAGATACTAAGGTGATCAGAACAATCAAAACAGATTTGTTCAGTGCAGATCAGTGTGACTTCTTTCACTGTCAGGGAGAAAGCTGAGTGGATGAAAAGAAAATGAAAAACATGATAGATTTTGACTTCAGCAAGCCTTTTGACACAGCTCCACATGACATTTTGTTTTTGTGCATATGATTTTTTTCTTTCTCAAAGTACAGCACTGTGTACCTTTCATTGCTGAATTTCATCTCACCAATTTCAGGCCACAAACCCTGTTTTTTAGACCTTCTATAGTTATTGCAAACATTTTTGAGTTTTTCAACTTTGGTGAGCTTGGATGAAGCAGGTGATTATAAAAGGCTGTCTATTACCTCACCCATCTTACTAATGAGGTTTAGGACTAATTGACCCAGGACAGCTCTCACTAGATATTTCTTTGTATGACAGTGAAGTGTTGATAGCTACCTCTCTAAAGATAGTTTTGCAGTTAACCAAGTATCCAAACTACTATGATTTCATACAGTCCACACCTACTGTACCTGATATTCTCTGATCTCAACATGAGGGACTTTTTCATAAAATATGTAGTTACACTGGGAAATTCACTGCCTTAGGATGCCATGGGTTCTAAAAGTTGAAAAGTAACTAGACACATACAAAGAAAAAAATCCATCAAGATTATTAAAGACTGAGATATTATCTCCTAATTCTAATTCTGGTACTCCTTGTGCAGCAGATTGTCAGGGTCAGGAGAGGCCAGGGGAGCAAAGGGGGAAATGCCAAGTTTGCCCCATTCCTGCATTGTCCTCTACTTACCCACTATTGGGGATTATGGGTAGATGAAGGCTGATTCTGATCTAGTGCAATAAAGTCACACAGGACTGCATAACAATTCTCACTAAAAATCACATTATGACAAGGCTTCCTAAGAACCCTCAAGATGAAACTATTCACAACTTCTTTTTTTTTTTTTTTTTTTTTTTTTTTTTTTTTTTTTCACTTACCACAAACTGACTGTTACTGGAAGGTATTTCTTCCTATACTGACACCAGTGTAGCAACAGTTTCAGTGGAGACAAATTGCATTACCTTTTGCATGGAGGAAATCTGTTGGGGATGAGGACACTTACTGATGTGTCTGGGATACCCTTGTCTTAAGATGTGTTATTTTCTGAGCAAGAAATTCCTTCTTGTATGTTAAGATCTATTAACATTAAAGGAAACTGAGAAAAGGTTGAATGCCCCTTTCTCTTGACATCGCAGAGTAGAATAACATTATCTCCCTCAATTCAGGGAGTTGTCTTGACCTCTCTGTGATATGGCAAAGAATTTCCTATGTTCTTCTGTGTTCTACTACTGAATTATGTTTTAACTCATTCCAGGCTTTGCGCGGCTTGTCTCCATCAGAGGCTTTGGAAGGCACATTAGTAAAAACTTATGCAACACCTTATGGGAAATGCTTAAGGCATAATCTTCTCTACGTAGTCATAGCTAGTCTCTTTCTATGACCATTACATAAAGACCAAATGTGGTACCACAGATGGCAAAAATGGGAACAGGATGCTTAATCTGAGTAAGATTCCTTTTATTTTATGGTGGTTTAGGGAATCTTCTCACAAATTTTGTTCTATCTCTATCAGCCTATTACCACATGGAAGAAAGACTGGCAAATTGTTATTTCTGTCCATTAGGAATAGGACAACAAAGTTAAACTAACCTCAGTTACTGACAAATACAAAAAGAGGCACAGTAACCACTCTTACCAAAGTTTAGCTAAGTTTGTAGAATTTAAAAAACAGACTTCTAATAAGCAAGTATTTACCAGGGAATGTTTTAGTTGTATTGTATCCTGCTTCAAAGCATGATGTCAAGCTAGATGTCTTCCCTCTGTGACATGTGTCCCAGTTGGAAGTCTATTCAATATTTCACTCCATCTATTTCTTTAGCATTTACTCAGGGCTCATCAATGGATGAACCCCAATTATTCCACTAAAGTTTAGAGTTTTTACACATGACCATCTAACGTACCAAAAAAAATAATTAAATATTACCATTACTGATAGAAGGAGTATTTACTGAAACCCTGGCAAGCACAATAAAAATATACAAGTAATATTAACGTCTCCTCACTTTCTTCTACTTCTTTCATTTTTCCCTCTGAGCAATGTCGATCAGACATACACATCTGACTCTATATTTAACACTGTTATATATATATATATAAATATATATATATATTTATATATATATATAACATATATATATATATAAATATATATATATATTTAAACAGCAAAAATTGCAGCTGAGAAATTGGAAGTGGAAAGAAATTTCCCATCCTTAGTTCTAGGCATGGAAGAAGTTTAGAGGAACTTATAGAAATATGAAGCTGTAAAACTTTCAGTTGAAAAAATGAATTCATAATATTGTTCCTTTAACCAGCAGCAATGAAACATCTATGAAGATTACTGAAATAAAATTAAGGCTTTTCTCTTGAACTGAAAGAGCAAATTTGAAGGGGTGGGGTATTAGTACATCAGCATTTCCAGTGGCACAGAAAGCAGGCTGAACAGAAAAAAATAAATATTCTCATGCATAAAAAGGTTACCACACATACCAAGGAACCACACAACCATATAGCCACCTCATTATGTATGAACAGAGTGCTCTGAATAAGCTCCACGAAGTGATAGCACAGAAGGAACTGAAGACAACAGACCCTATTTATATATCATGGAATTATCATGGCTTTAATATCATGGAATCACGTCTGTGTAATTTTCATCTGTTTCCACAAAAGAGGTGTATTCTTCACTTAAATTGCTGTAAGAAGTGTTTCTGGATTATGCAAAGAAGACATTGTAAGAGGTAGGGCTTTCCATATTTAACTATTTCCCCAAATTAAAAAGAAAATAAAAAAGTAAAAAGTAGATGGTTTATCCAAAAACAGATTGCTGGAAATTTACAAAGATCAGAATAAAAAGATATTTGTGACCTTTTAGGTTTCTTATGTCCCAGACTATAAGAAAATGAATTTGATAGTTGGACTTAGTTTAACATTTTACAGGTCATAAGCAGCTGCTCTACCACTGAAAAGTATTTTTGCTGAAGCCATTCTTCTGACATTTAAAAATGCTTGTTTGCTGTGTCCAGTATTTTGCAAATACACTTGGTGTAGAATATATGAAGATACGAAAAAAGTTCTAGCAAGGAATTAAAAAAGTATTTGCTTATTTGAAACTTTCTATTACAAAGACCTGTTCATTGTTTCTTATATATTGCAGTGCAAAGAGAAATGAATTTTCTTTAGCAATCAGTGGTGTAGTCACCAACTAAAACTTCCAGTTTTAAATTGTTTGTTTAACCTATACTTTATCCTAATCAACTTCTACATGAGAAAGAAAAAAAAAAAAAAAAAAGAATGTGAATGAATACTTTTTTGTACCTTTTGTAACATCCTCTTCTATGTTCAGCACATAGTAAATGTACATTACCTACAGAGTTCATGTATTATGAAAGGATGCCTGCTTGCCCTCAGTGAATGAGACAGCAGAATGTAACACAAGGGACAATTTTGTTGTAGTGTGATGGCTTTTCCAATGAGCCAGGTGACAAACATTTACTCCCATGTTTTAAATGGCTGAAGAATTTCCCACACTGTTCATAAATTGTTATAGAATAAGCATCATTAGAACATGTTGAACAGACATCTGTTTTTGCAGTCCACACTCAATGCCCCCTCTTGTACTATGCCCAAACCTTCACCAGCAACACTGCCTCCTTCCCAGAAAGTACATGGGAAGACTCTAAGATAAACTGCTACAATAGCCACTCTAGCAGGTAATTTATGAGTTATCACCTATGGTTCTTTGGGCCTTGCTTTTACAGCCTTCCTCCTCTTTACTCTTACAAAGCACAACTGGGTTTAGGGTTAACCCAAGAAATAATATATATTTTCAGTTACTACACTAAAACTTCAAAATACCACTTTGTTTATTTTCAACCTGTATAAGGAAATAAAATCAGTCATTTAAATATTAAGCACATTAATTGACTTCTATAACTGCACTTACAGAAAAAACAGCAGCCAAAGTCTCAACAGCACCAGTGCTTAGAGTAACATATGGAATTGTTTCAGGATTGATCCCAGCTTCACTGAAGATGTTGTTTGTGTAGTACCAGATCTATATCAGAGAGAAGAGAAAGAGATATTAATCACTGTGGCTTGAACTACAAGCTATTAGCATTCAGTTCAAGCATCTCTTCTGCCGGAGACCAGACTTGTTAAAATACAGAGCACTACTGAATGATTGAGGGCTGGCCAGGATGACAAATGAAAGGAAAGTGCAAATTTCAGGTGGATTAGTCACAACACTGTTACACTTCTGCTTGGAGACTCAGACAGAATTACAAGTAGATTTAACTCAATTTGCCTTAATTCACTTCAGGAGTAAATCAAAGAAACTCAGTTTAACTCACTTTGAACAATAGGATACAAAAAGGTTTCATGTGGCTGAGCCACACCACCTAAAAAATAAATTTGGGTGGCATTACAGAACTCTTTATTGGCATGCAACAATGGAGGCCAGAACAGAAAACAAAACAAAACAAAACAAAAAAAAAAAAGAAAAAAGAGAGAGAGAGAGAGAGAGAGAGTGAGGGGCACCACATAAACCTGCTTTCTGGACAGAAGGTGTGAAATTTATCTTTAATTTCACTGCAACATGGACATCTGCAGTTAAGTAATCACCATAATCTTTCTTTATTATCAACAGAGAGGAAAGATACCTTTAGACTGAGAGTCATTTGGTGAACAGTAAACAACAGCTTTTAGGATGAAATGAACCACAGGCTAGAAGGACTCGTCATTAATAGACAGAAACACAAGCATGCCAACTTAAAGGAGGACTTTCATGTTTGGTCAATAAAACCATATCCAGTGACAATATCCAGAGAGAATATATATCTAGTGGTAATACTTCAAAATAAAAAGTCTGGTAAGTATCACAGACCCATTCACATCAAAAAATGTTCAAACCATATAATATTTATGCTGGGTTTGATGTTACAACAAAGAACTAGCCAAAAAATGTGGCTGCCAAATCCATGCAAGCAAGGAGAGACTGACTTGGAGAGAGAAAAGATAACAGATTCACTGGAGGGGATGAAGAACAATTGAAGCAATTGATTGTCAGGAAAAAAAAAAAAAAAAACCTGAAATTGTAACACATAGCTGATTATCTGTGATAACAAAATTGAAAGCCAGAGCTAATGTGTGGCAGATATAGTAATGACACTAAGCATAAAAACAGCAGTGATATTTTTTCCATATGCTGTCCACGTGACAAGACTTAACAGGGCAAGCACTGCTAAAGAAAAGGCTTTTCTGATGAATGAAAGTGTTTTTATCACAAGAGGAAAACCCTGCTGTCTGCCAGCATATTATGCACATGCTACATCTGTTCATCAAAGTGCGAACTTGGTAGCTTTGTTAAAAAATCAGTAATTCTAAATTCCCAACTAATCCTACAGCGAAGCTGTTTTTCCTGGGCCAAAGGAAAAAATCCATTTTATCTTACATTAAACAAAAGCAAAATAAAATACCAAGGACTGAAAACTCACTTATACCACCTTTCAGATAAAGGGAAGCTGACTTAAGAATGTTATGCCCACTGCTGCTACATCAGCTGGCACCAAAACAGATGCTTCACCAGTGATAGCAGCAAGTTTTGCTATATGAAGTAGTCTGCCTTCCATGTCACCTGTGCTGGTGTTAATTGCACATTTCTTTGGCTTGCTGAAACAGAGTGCAGACTGAAACAAAACAAAGTATCAGCTCCAATTCCCTCTGAAGTGTTTGTGACCTCTAACAAAAAATTTGGGACCCCTTACTCTGACATCCTTTTCACCTCTCCTCATCTGCCTATCCAGTGATTACAAGGAAAACAAGGTAGCACAAAAATGACATTTTTTCCACATACTACAAGAGTACAAGTTAGCAATATTGTTAAATTAAAAATAAAAAAAAATAATAGAAATTATGTAAGACATTTGGTTCTCGTTATCAGTTTTGCATAGTAGGTAGAACTTCTAGAAAATGGCAATATTGCAGGTATACAGATCTTGAAAAAGAACAAGGAAAAAAAAAAAGATGATAAAGAGTTACTTAATCACGCAACTACAGAATTAATTTGCCAAAAGATAACAACTAGAACTCAAAAAGTTTCACAAGTGGCTTTATAGAGGAAAATGACTGATCATTGATCTTAAGAGTAGTAGTAAAACAGGTAGATTAAAAAAACTGTCACAGTGAAGACAGGATGAGGTTCTGAGTTGCATTTATTAGCATCTGTAACAGCACAAAAACAAATCAGAGTAAAATTTAACAAGATGTATGTGTTTAAAAACAATAAAAGTGAATGTTTTTCAGCCTGTGTATCATTAAACAGGGAAATACATTGCTCTAGGACATTACTGAGACAAATTTACTAGACTAACGATGACTACTTTACTTTCACTTAGTTGTTTTTTAACATGGCTTTTGTTAATGAATTGTTTGGGCTAAATATTTTGGAATGAAAGAGCTGTTGAAAATGGGGCAGAAGGTACCAAACCCCAGAAACGACTGCTGTCTAGTCCAAATCAATACAGGAACATCTGACTTCTTATGATGGGTTTCTGTTGCTTCACAGGCTGAAGCAACACTTCACCATAGCAGCCAGCTAAATGCCATGAGGAAACAGCTACATCTCTGCAGTCTGAATTCTATGAGTTTGGAGACATTTCAGCATTCCTGTAGCTGTATGAAAGTTGTCTTTGCTTACCATAAGCTTTTACTCCTATAACCTCTTAGCTTAAAGTGGCATGTGTTATACCACCATCAGTGGTGGTCCCAAACTTCTTCACACCAGAGACCTCTCTAGCACTCACTCCATTTTCCAGTCTTTATTTCTCATCCAGCTCCCTACATACATTCCTTCCTGAGGACTTCAGCTCTTCCCTTCAAAAAGGGAAAAGAAAGCACTGAAAAAAAGATGGGCAACAAAACATGCATATGATGTTGCATGCTGTATGCATACTGCATACTGATCCCATTCTACAACTACTTGATGCCAGGTCTTCTCTAAAGCAAGCTTGAATAACACACTATGGTGTTTTTTTTTTGCATACAAAAATACACATTTCTTAATGAACCCCCATCCCCAGCATGATTTCTTGCCACTGGAAATACAGAACCTTGGCTAAAGAAGCTACGTACCACAAATAAACTTTATCAGATGAAAATAGACTGATACGGATTCATTTACTTTTTTCAATTTAGGTCAGACTGTCTGGTATTCCATTATAATTGAATAGATTAATATGATCAGGGCTTCACCTTTATTTCTGTTCCATGTAGAAACTGATGAATGTACTCTTTTTAAACAAAACAATTTTTTTCATTACAAACTAAAACCTTAAAATGAAAGCAAGTGTTCTCAGATATCAGCAGGATGATTACAGAAGTCTGCCATTTGGTAATTTCCCTTGAGAGTGACCTGAGACTCTCCCCTGAAAGAGGTCCAACTTTCCCATATGCCCTACCCAGATGGCAGTTGTTGAAAAGACCAGACTGACTAACCGGGCACTATAGACAAAGAGAAGGATGAGAGCTATGATTTAAGAGATGCTTCTACAGCCAGTTAAACCTTGCTGACAGTGACTCACACCCAGCAGAAGACTTAGACACAGCCAGACAAACTGAGAACTGGGTTCAGCAGTTAACTGTCACATCTGTACCTGTCCTTTAATTTCTGAGCCTGAGGTGACTTATCAAGGTCAGCCTCAACAGCCAAGCAGAAGAGTCAAGGAACTGAAACCTGAACTTGAACTCTTAACTGAGTAGCACAACTACTTCTCTTTGATTGCATTATTTGCTTTTTTTTTTTTCCTCTGGATAAACAAGTTAAACAATCCATTTCAGAATGTGAATTTTGTGTGGATATATATATTTTTTAAGTTTAGTGGCATTATACAGTTGGACAAACAAAGTAAAAATAATAACAATAAAAAGATAAGGCTTGAAATAACCAACTTGACATCCAGGTTTCCTGACAGTTTTTCTGAGGGTTGATCTCAGAAAACAACCCCCTAATGATGCTTTAAAACAACTTCCGCATTCATTTCGGTCTGTACATGTCTTACCCCCTCACATACACACTCACTCAATCTATGAGAGTGTGGTGTGTGGTTCTGCTCTGCCAAAGAATACCAGACAATTTCTGTCATTTATTAAATATTATCAAAGCCACAAAACTCCTCTCTCCCCTTAAGATTTAGCTGTTGCCTTTTTTATTTTTTTTTTTCCTTTAGGAAATGTGCTTCATTGTTTGAACAGTTTGTTTCTTACTGTAAGTGTCATTTCATTTCACTTATACACTGATAAACCTTAGAAAGAGTAGATGACAGATAATTACAGTTCTCTTCTCCAAAAGTATCCACAATGAGCAATAAAATAGCTTGTCATTAGCACTGAAATTCATGGTTAAAAAAAATCTATATACATGTTTTTACAGTTCATCTCACAGAGTGGAAAATCTTCTTCCTCCTAGTACTTTTTAAAATATCTTTTTGATACTGGAGTTCTAATCATTCTAGTCCTTCTAATGGTCTTGAAGAAAATATTTTGTATTAAGAGTTTTAAAGCTATACAGACACCTGAGATAATTCTGAACTAGTTAGCTTAGAGATCAGAGGCATTTACACTTATTATCAATGATTATCCCTGTGGGGAAAAATATACATATATATATATATATATATATATATATACAAATATGCTAGCTGAATATATGCTAGCTGAAGCATGCTGTAATGCACAAAACCACAGTGCGAAGTTACATTTACAGAGCTCCTTTCAGCAGTGATAATATTGCCTAATATTGCCCAATAAGCAATTAATACCCTTCAACTATGATGAAAAACCTTTTCACTTTGAGATGCTTCATGAGAACATTCACATCATAAAATGTAAAGTATTTAACTCTGATGTCACAAGCTGCAGCAAGGAAAATTCTGCCTCGATATAAAGAAAACACTTTTCACAATGGAAGTGGTGAAAACACCTAGAACAGGTTGTCCAGGGAGGTTGTACTCTCCATCTTTGGAGATCCATAAAACCTCAACTGTACAAAGCCCTCGGTAGCCCGAGCTACATCTGCAGTTAGTCCTGCTTTGGTTGGGGGGTTGGACCAGATGGGCACCAAAGGTCCCATCCAATCTAAACTAGCCCATGGCCCTGTCCTAGAGGATGCTATAGGCTCAAACATCTGAAAATAAGACATTGATATCCATTAGCCTCAGCCACATTAACAGTCAGTTGGATTTATCTCTATTGACTATTATATGTCTGTTCTCTTTTTTTCCTTTCTAAGAAAGGAGATTGTAATGCAGCTTATTCAACGACAAAATCAACCAGCCAGTGCAACTTCTTGAAACTGTTAACGGACATTTTTTCTGAGTTTGTAAGTTCAGAACTGAATTATTCCAAGTAGAAATATCTACCAAAAGGACAAACTTTCCCTACCATGAACAAAAAAATATCGGAAACAGAAGCTGCAGCTGCATACCTTTTTTTTTTTTTTCTAATCCACACTATCTTTTTCATCAACTTTGATGCAACAATGCCTTTTTTTTCTTAATTAAAGAAACAAACAAACTCGATACTTCATTCTGCAGGCCTTCCCACATGCTGCTGTAACAAAACCATACTAATAAGGAATGACCAAAAATGGAAAGATATAGAGGTTGCTTTATGGTATAGTATAATCATTGTATTAAAAAGAAAGAAAGAAACACCCCAGAAGATGCCATGTGGCCTGAAGAAGGACACTTACAGCATTTAGCCCACAGAGCTGGTAGCAGCCCATGGTGACAACCACAGTAATGACCTGCCATCGCACAGAACGGGTTTTCAGGAGCTGTAGTACCGACACCAATTTGGTGTTTCTTTGGACTCGACTCTCTGCCAAAACTTCTTCTACTTCATGAGACACGTCATCTTTCCCAAGAAAGGTCTGAAATGCTACAAACAGAGAATGTACTTTAGGCCAGACATTCAGTGCTTATAACAGAATAGTTTCAAAAAAACTGAAGTGCATGAGACAAACAGGAGACATACATGGGATCCAACTTAATTATTCTTCTGCCAAAAATATGACTCCATTTTGGGTATGATTTGGTTCATCTGAAGCTGCAAGAATATACATTTTTTTGGCACCCTACTAGACCTCTCCTTATATTATTTTTTATATATATATATACACACACATATATATATATTACAGTGTAAGGTCCAGCACAGAGTCAAAGCCTTGTGTAAACAGGAAAAAAAAAAGCATTTAATAGCAAAACAATTCTTAACATTATTTGACATGGCTACTTTTGCAAACCAAACTATAGAGCAGATTTTATTGCTGAAGATAGACTGGATAGAGTAGTAATAATATGTAAGAATCTGGCATGTCTGTTAAAACAAAAAATAACAAACAGAAAAAAAAAAAAAAAGTAGGCATTTGAAAAGAATAGCTACAAACCTTCATATTATCTCATTTTTAAAAGTACATAGACAAGAATTAACTTCTTCAATGTATTTAGTATTAGAAAGATTTATCCAAAGCAGCTCAAGACTTTCTATTTGACAACAATAGAGACATGGGAGTGAATTTACCTGGTAAACATAACCAAACAACCCTGTCTTTCCATCTCACACCTTCTCCAAAAGGTGCTGCAAGTGAATACCTCCTAATGGAGGTGGTGTTTCTCCATCAATCCTGTTTTACTGACAAAGTATAAATCAATGATATTTTCATCACAGTTTTATGAACGTACCTCAGGGGCTGGCTTTTTAAGTGATATTTAAAATGCTCATCATCTTAAACTGACTGCAGAGAAACAATTACATTAAATAAACACTTGCAACAAGCCTTTGTGACCCAGTAGGACGCTAAGTCAAAAAACAATCCTTTACACAGCAGGTCACTTAGAGATGTTTCTTCTAAAGGAAATAATGAGCTATTTTTATTAAGTGAATAAATTGACTTATTTATCATAACACCCAAATCCATTTCTGTCTTATCCACTGCTTTGCACATAAATAAATAATCTTCATATTTTTCATTAAGTTTCCGTTCTTTTGGATCACAAAAAGGATGTGGATAGTCAAGGAAGCCAAATACACTTACTAGTCAAGACTAAAACACCTGGATTCAGGCTTTGAAGGTTTTTTGGTTTTGTTTTTTTTTGCCCAGCATGGCAAAAGGCCAAGCAGTGTTGTTTTGATGTTGTGAAGTATAGGCCACATAACGAGCTGATGCTCAACCCAGAGCAGCTTGCTCCATCCCTTTGGTGAATGCACCATGCTGAACACTGCCTGGCTCCCACTTGGGCTGTAAGGGGAACTCAAACTCTGGGCCAAGACTTTCATATGTGGTTAACTTTTCTACTGCATTTTAATAGGCATTATGTGACTCTGGTTAACAAGAGGCATCGTTTTTTAAGGGACGAATATTCACCACCTCCAGGTGCTGAGTCATTTCATAACATTCATTTATTCTGATATTCGTTTCTCTCCTGGGAAAGTAGAGGTCAGAATTTTTAAAATCCCTGAGACAGCATGAGAGCCATCTTTTCACCTAGGCCTTATAATCAGAAATGAGATAACAAATTCAGGCCTCAAAACCAAGAATTTAAGCTGCTGAGTTTTGTACTTGTGTCACTGCCCACTTATTAAATGACATTTCAAAGCACTTGTTAAAATGAGTGTTATGTATTTAAAGGCTATGACAGGAAATGTAAAATTAGAACAATGTATGCCTCCAGTATGTTACAGTTAATGTTTTATGTTTAAATTACACATTTTTCAGTATTATTAGAGCACTAATAAATAAAAAAATAATCAGATAAAGATGAAAATAACAAGGCATATACCACAGTTATCTTCTTTGAAATTATTCTCATAGATTTTTAAGCATCTGTTTTATCGGTGTAAATTAGGTCAGTGCACAATTTTCTTTATTTTTCCTGTCCTTAGAATCCTCTGCATTCCTGTAGGGCACACAAGTCAAAAATGTAGGTGCAGTCAAGTAAAAAGGAAGCAATCTGTCTTTTCTGCACAAGGGAGCCTGCTGTATTTCTAGAGGGACCAGGAAGTTAAAAAACAAACAAACAAAAACAATTACGAAAAATTACCGAGTGAAAGGCAAGAAATATATAGACACCTGCTTTTTTTCCTCTCTTCCGGTGTTAAGACCTGCTTTCTTTTCCTACTTCATGGTGTTAGCACCAGAAATGTAAATGCCAACTGGAAACTTTGACAGATACTTAAAATTAACAAGTCAAGAAATGCTAAGAAAATGTTATGCTACTCATGCATAGTTTTCAGTAGACAACACTAAAACTTGGAAACCTGTTTTCCAGCTAAGCACTACATTCAAGTTTATTTCATTAATGCTTTTTCATTATAGTAAGAATCACACTTTTATACATAATTAATATGGAAATGAATTCTGCACTAGCAGGGAGATGGGAAAACTCAAAGGTCTTTTAATTTGTGAAGTTCAATTCTATTTATTTCACATTTTAAACCAATGCATTATTGGCACTGAGAATCACAGTTGCTGTTACTATCCCCACTGCAGTAACTCATTTCCCTCCATTATTGTCTGCTTCCTTCTTTAAGGATGTCTTGTTATCATGTCTGTATCCTCCTCATGCATACAACCATCTAAGGAGTTATAGTTCTAACAACTTTAACAAGTTTTCCAGATTTCTTTTTAATTCTCTCGGACCAGAAGGTCCTAGATACTCAGCTGTCAAAGGCTGGTACACTGTCTTTATAAATAGAAAAAGAAGTGGATGGTTCCAGTCAAGGAGAAAGGAGATAGGAAAGCTTTCCATTTACATCCCTAGTTTTTATTCATCTCAGCTAAGATGAAACATTTGGAGGTGGTTCAAAAGTCTGGACAAAATAAATCTGTACCATCTTTAAAACCAACCAGGCCTTTAAATTAACTGAAGCTGGGTATTGAAGAACTCTGCCACACATGGAATTACTAATTTATTTTTTTTTTCCTACTGTAGTACTTCCATGAGTGTGCAAAGGAAGCAGTTGTTAGAATTAGTATGCAGACTTTAAGAAGACATTTAAAAGAATCAAAATTCTATTTTGTGGTTTACAGAATAGAGCCAACCTCATGTATAATAAAGCAGAAGCAAAGATAAGTGGTCACAGGTACTAGGTAGGGTAATAACTCATGCTGTTAAAAAAAAAAAGTTTTTTTTAAAAAAAAAAACAAAACATAAATATTGTATGAATATTATTGTCATCTGTTTCCCATGCATGTTCACTTCACTGACTATGAAGTACCTTAAAACCCAGTGTCTTTAAAATTCTTCTCTGAGTGGTGGAGGACATACAGGGAGTCTCACTGTCTGCCTCAGCATTTGCAGAAAGATAACTTCAGTACTTCTGAATCAGATAAGTAGCAATTTGCTGGTAGTAACTTTACATCATAAAAATATTTGGCAAAATGAAAAAGGACTGTTTTCACATACCACTGATTTTATTACAGTACTGTATAGCCAGAAGAATAATTTGGATGTACCTTGCTAGAAGAGATTTAAACAGCTATTTAAATGTAGCAAAATATTAACTAACTACTAACTAACTACTACTAACATGTAACATAGACAAGTTTAAGAATAAATCTCTATTTTGCTATTCCAATTAAGTAAATATAACTGTAAGCAAAAGGTTTTAGGCTTTTCCCATGTGCCACTTCATTCTTGTAAGTAAAAAAAGTCAGAGATCTGTATGTTAGCATCTTGTTTGGGATTACATCTTTACCTGTTCTTACACCTGGTTGCACAGACTATCATAGGCCTATTCAGGTCCACTTGAAACTAGCCAAGGTATACAGATAAAACCAAATAACAATATGCTACCCACAAATAACACAGGAACTGGTAAACTGGGTTGTACCATAGGTCCAGTAAACCAAGAAATGTTTATGAAAGACAGGAGATTTAGGAACAGCTTACAAACAAGGCAGACACACTGTGATCACTCCAGCTTTTGGCAGTCACCAACCATCTGACATGGAGCCAGCAAGTTTAGAAGTCATGATTGTCTCTTTCTTTCCAATAAGCATAGCTTATAATGCTTAGAGTCATATAAAAAGCACACATAAACAGAAATGAATCATACATGAACTTTCTGTCAGTATTAACAACTTCACTTAAAGCACTGCATTTACAACAACATTTTCCTGTAGTAACTTTGGTTTCAGTATGGCTCCTATACATGTGGGCCCTGTGAAGGTCTTTGTAAAAAAATTAACTATTTTCTTTTATAAATCAGAAACAGCTTTGTTCTTCTGTTGCATCAAAAGATATCAACGCTAATACGTCTCTATGAATATTTAAATCACACTTTGTGTTATACCTGGTGCAATGTTTTTTTCATAACTATGGGAGTTTAAATGTATGGCTGAACATACCAAATGAACAGATTTTGTACGTCATCAACAGATGTTGCTGTGATAGTATATCCAAGTTATTTGACTGTTAAGATATAACATTGTTATGGTGCTCTGGCAAGCTAGGATGCCAACTGATTTCTGTTATTGGTTTACATGACACGTTACTCTAGCTGTATTGAAAATACAGATTTCCTCTTTGCAGTAGTAGTCTTCAAAGGAAATACATCAGGTGTCCAAATGAAGCTACCTATAAACAATGCTGTTAGTCAGAAAGCTGTTCCCTTTTATTGCAATACTACTAGTGGTTTTATTTGTATTGCATCTTACCTGGTAGCCACAGACACAGACCAGGTATCCATTTGGCGTGCAACAAATAATCAACTAATATCAAATTCCTGTCTCGCTCTCCTAGAGTTTGGATGGTAAACTGCCTGATGTAATCACAGCCACGGATTTCTTTTTCTTCCTGTTTCTGTCCTGTTGCCTTTTATTCCTACTGCTCCCTAGCAATCTAATAACAATTTCCTTCCAGATTTGTCTTCCTCATTTGAGTATCTGTTTCTCCTCCACTGCCTGGTGAGCATTATGAAGAAGGACCACATAAGTTAAACGTCAGGCATTTTTTTCTCCCTTCTTTTCTTCTCAAGAGAGGGGAGCTGGGAGGGTAGATGGAATGGCTCTTCCCTCTCTCCATTACCAGACTTATTGAACAAAGAAGGTGTATAAATTTTGCTGTGGGTCTATTCAGTCATTCTGTCTCACATAGATAAATCAGTTCTCCCACGTTCAGCAGTCAATCACAAACATGGGATATAGTTCAGTTCGTGTTGGTCTCAGGAAGCCATCATAGGATGGTGACTCCAGAAAGACAAGCAGTGCTTGGCTGTTAGCAGTGCTTTCAGCAGCAAACAACTGCAAGTCAGCCAGTGTCCATATGGCTAATCAGTCAGGCAAGACTTCAGTTCAGCTACCCACATAGTTTACATGGTTAGAAAGGAGAAAGTAGGGAACTGGGTACCTAGCTGGTATTGCTCAGGAGATATCACTCATCTGGAGACTCCTTACTCCTGAGCTTGTGGAATAGCTTGTCTCATGGTGGTGTGGTCTATGTTCACACACAGCACCAGCCTGTTCTAAACCCATCTCCTCTTTTTCATCACTTTGGTCCTTCTCCCTATTTCAGGCTCTTATTTGCCACTTAAAAGCACTGTGCTCTTTTACATTGCTGCCAAAATAGAGAATGAGGTCACTTGTGTTTTGGTAGCTATAGTCTGGTTATCTCCTGAGGGCAGAAAAAAAGGAAGGGACAAAAACAGGCGCAGAACTCAGTGGAAACTCAATGACCTATATTATCCCATTGGATTTTTATTACTCTAAAATAATTAGGAAGATTAATGTTGTCATCTCTATTTTAGAAGCATTTACTTTTTTTTTTTTTTTTAACTTTTAATAGAGTATTTTATAAAAAGACTAATATAGTCATCTGCCTTAAATACGGTAGACCTTTTACAAATAATAGTTTTATATTTATCCAACAAGATATAATCCAGAGTGCAATGTATGATATTTGCATGAGTAGCCTTGATCCATTGTGGAAAATAAAAAGGATTTAGTCAGAAGAAAGACCTGCACATTTCTCATATTAATATGCAGATCTAACCTAAGAGGCAAATAATTCAAGAGCATTACTGTAGTCATCATTATAATGGACAATACTGCATGGTCATTAATGGTTTACAAGCAGTAGGTTTTTTAATAATCCACAAACTCCTCTGGTCTCCTTAATACTCAGGCTTTTCCTCCCCCATTTCCAGAGATAATGCTAACATGCAGATGATTTTTCTTGACTGTCTATTCACAGTTATTCATCACAAAGTCCCCCCGTCCTGCCCCCCCCTTGCTTTCATTATTCTACTGCATTACTCCAGATACTCAGCTCAGGCTCAGTTTATGCCTAATCTGAAGTTCTCTGCATGTACTGGGGTGGGGAAACGATTTCATTTCAACAACCAATCACTGGCAATAAGGTATGGGTAACAGCTGTCCTGATGTTTTCTACTCCAAGAATCTATTTCCATTGCTTCTAGAGTAGTTTTTAAATCATTCTCAGAATGTGTATGCTGAAAACATAGCAGACTGCAGTTGGCCCATTACAAGTGACAGTAAGTGGTGTGAATTTCCAAGCAGGTGGAGTTATTTTCATGACATTTTTTTACACTTTTTAATCTCTACCTACAAGAGGCCCAGATTCACCTTCAGTGGTGAGGTTTCCAAGCACTGCGACAGTACTCTGAATAGATCCCTAAAGCAAGTCTGACATTATGCAATATCTTCACATATGCAGGCTTATTGCCAGACATAGCTTAAGAAATACATCTACAGTTTTATCAGGTAGAACTGAGCCAGTTTAAATCTGGCGCCCAAAGGCATTTCTTCTAAGCCCAGGCGAAGCTACTCAACAGTCTGCCCCAAGCTCTCTGCCATGGTTTCCCTGCAGGATGGTCTGCCATGGCTGGCAAGCAAACCCTTTCCTTCATGGCCCCTGGAAAACTTCTTTTCTGCCTCATCAAAACTCTGTTGTCCCTGCAAATCCTTGTTGTTTTTGCTTTTTTTTTTTTTTTTTTAAACAAAACAAACAAACAAAAAAAAAACATGGAGTGATATCTTTAAATGTCTGAGGCTCTATTACAAAGTTCTTCAACACCAAACTGAGACAACATGGGAGACTTTCATTAGTGTGTCATTTTCATTTCAGAGTGCTGGTCAAAACAAAATGGTCGTTTTTTCATTTTACAGTAGAAGAAAGAGGACAGAGTGAGTTACATAAATGTAATAATCTTGTAGCATGAAATTAAAGTTTCAGAGGCTAATTCACACTTTGCAAGTAATTTCCTAAACAGATAGTTAGGGAATGAAAATGCTAAAGGTTATATTTAAGTTTTCAGGAATAATTTTTAATACACAGTAATGTTCCACAAATATTTTGGTATTACAAACAGCTTCCCTTCTTCTTTGTTTACTCCTCTTTTAAAAGTATTGCTATAAAAAGTAAAAACAGACTTACAACATTCTCTCAACAATAGCATCATGATACATTGGAAGCTATAACTGACCATAGTAATTTTACTGGGGCAGAGTATACAACAGCTGTGATCACAAAAGTAATTTTTTATTTTGTTTTATGCATTGCTAAGTAAGAGCAAAATATTCTGGTCTGTGTCTGTGAAACTGAAGTAAGCAATATAGGAGTACTGCATATTTTCAGTTAAATAGGTGTATGAGGTCTTTATTAGATCTACAACGGTTATGGAGTTGCAGAACACATGGTTAACACAGTGACTATGGAACAAAACCCAGAAAGAGAATCAGTGTTTTTGTTAGCCGAACAGCAAAGACTCTATATAAATAGACACTCATGAAGACCAGAATCACCTCTACCCTCCCTAGTGAACACTGCATGTAGTGGCTGATACACAGCAGCAGGATGAGTTGGGTAAGTTTGTATCATCATGCATAATACTACAGTCAGGTTGCCGGAGAAATTCGTTAAAAAAAAAAAAAAAAAAAAAAAAAGCAAACAGTTATTTTTACAGACATATAAAGACAAATAGAGAAAGCAAGGGAAAAATAATTGTCAAGAGAATATTTGTTAAAATATTCTGCTTACACTGTGATATTGAAATTTCTTTCCAGCCTGCATCCCTACAATAAAAGTGCTTTCTTACAAGAAACCAAGTATTAATTCATACCTTTTTCTGCCTTGCTGGTATTATGTTTTTCAAGTAGGAGGTAACGAGGACTTTCAGGAAGAAAAGGCAGAATCACAACTTGTACCAATGAAGGAACAATGATCACTCCAAATAAGTAAGGCCACCGAGATTCCTGTAAACAGGAACAAAGATGGTAGTCATTAATATTCTCCTGTATTGACACTAGGAACACAAATAGCTACAATGGAAATGCCGTAACTTTTCATCATTTGACATAGCGTGCCAATGAGCAGAGTAATGTCTTCTTCCTGAGATCAGTAAGCAGTCTGAACACTTTTCCCTCAGATCCCCTTACTCAAGGGCCGAGGAAGTCAGAATTTAATTCCTCAACTTATAGAAACAGAAAAAGAGAAAGGGGACCTGGAAAACATACTTTTCCTTTCCTTCAGCATCAAAAACCATACACACAAAAATCTTGATATATACTCAAATATATATTCTACAAGTCATCCTCATTCACAATAATATCCCGAATTTTCTTAAATGAATGGTACAGAAGTATCTTCATATAGTTACAAATAGCTGTCTCTTACTCTAATCTGTTTGTTAAAAAAAATAAAAAGGAAAAAAATTAAAAAGAAAAAAAGGGGCATTATTCTATTTGAAATCAAATGAAATAAAGTTGTTAGCAACCTCAAATGTACTAATTATTTAAAACTAGCTTTAGAGGGCCATCTGTGGAAAACCATTTCAGTAAAAGGCTGGGAAATGCTTTAAAGAGAGCATATCTAGCTCTCTGGGTTTACTCCAAAAAGAAAATACTAACAAGTAGCTGGAAAAGAAAGGTGCCTGTAGTATTATTTTCTCAACAATATGGTCCTTTATCTGTCCATGTTCTTAAGATACCTTCTGTTTCAATTGTCTAATGCCAAGACTCATTTTCTATAGTAGTTTTCTCATTAAAGGTCATCATTCATTTATTTAATTCAATTTTTTTCTAATTTGAGACTTGGTTTTTAATTGAAAAGCCTGGTGAGACTTCAGTGGGCCCACTGCTCAGCCATAATGTCTAGCACATTTTCAAAAACTTGGCTAGATCAAAAGCAGCTTGCAGTGCATCCTGTCTGATTGAACTTTGAAAGGCACTAGAGCTTTGGATCCAGTTTCTCCCTCAGAATGAATCTATCCATCCAGAGCCCACATTCCCCTATAGAGAACTCAATAAATTTTATTTCAACATAATTTTCCACAGTCATATCAAAGTTCAAAAGGCCCCTAAACTGTTGACAGCTTTTGTTTTATGTTCTCTCACTTCAGTGATCCAACTGCACTGCATGCTAGAGGATGTAAACTGTGCTCAGATTCTGAACTGGGACATGAGCTCATTTAATAACTCCCAGGCAGAGTAAGAGGGGAGTTTTTTGTGTTTTTGTTGTTGTTGTTGTTGTTGTTGTTGTTTTTAAGAAAAACAAAACAAAACAAAAAAAAATCCAGAGATAGCAAAACAGTTTGAGAATGGGATTTTTCAAAAAATTCAAATCTCAATGTTATCAGTCTTCCTCAGAGCCTCTGTTACCATGAGGACTTCAAGAACCTCTTCCTTAACTTCCTTCATTTTTTTTTATTTTTTTTTTATTCAGGTAATTGAAGAAATTTACCTAGTATAGGAGCATTAAGACTGGTTAATAGTCTGTTTATGAATGAACAATCACCAGTCTTATTTTAAAAAATTGAAATATAAACTTAGGTTAAGACTTTAAGAATAACTAATAAATTGCATATACAAAACAGGAACCTGATTGTAAAGAAACTTAAGAAAACAGGCAGTCTGATCAGTTGTATTCTGTATCTGCCTGGAAGCATTTATTTTATACAAAACAATGGATTTTCTTTTATAACTTTATGTAATCTCTCATGATTACTTCCTATAATAGAAATACTCTTTCTACATATCATACAAAAAGTTTACAAGGCGTAATAAAGTTTAGAAGGCTTTTACAGTACTTCTAGAAAAAAAAAAATACAGGAAATATGATGTGCTGATTGAGTAGTTTTTGTCCACAATGCCAAGGATTCTTTAAGTTAAAACAAACAAACAAACAAACAAACCCTCTACTGTATATTGCTATGATTAAAATTCTGTCATCCTTTTGGGACTTAATTTGGATTTATCTTTCAAACTTTTTACAGTCTCACATAGTGCATGCTTTTTCAGTTCAGTTTTCTCTCAAGTAACACTTCGGAAAATGTTATTTTGAAAAAGTTATGAATGAAACTAAACTTCTGAACTTATCATTCACAATAACTAAGAACTTGACAGAATAATAAGGCATTTATTTTCACTACATAAAACACTGAGCTTCCTTTATTTCCTCTATGAAAGATTTTATATTTACTTTTTATTATGCTAACTCATAAAAAAAATTAAGGTAAAGCAATCAGAAATATACTTCTACACTTCTAAACATTCTACAAGGAAATTCGAGCATTTCTGAACTTGTAATTGAATCAAATTCATACATTTGTGATAAAACTGCTGTTTTGCCCTTTAGATAAGGGGCAAACATTTCATTTTGATAGGAAGGTTAAGAAATTTATTTCATTTTTAACGGTGTGCATATTACAGAAACAACAACAACAAACATTGGTAAATCACTGAGTTTAGTGGAAATGTTTCCATCCATTTGGAATGGGTTCTACTTGCTTTTCTCTTAATTAACATTATCCATATTCAGATTCTTCATCCCTATACAGAAAAGAAATATCAGGACTAAACTGAGTTTAAAAAGATACATAAAAGAGCTACACTTGTTGGTCTGAAAGTATAAAGTACACATTGCTGAAGATCAAGCAGAATTAGACCCTATAAAAAGAATTAAAGGAAGCAGAGAAAAGTAGGGTACCCTAACCTTTTTAAGGATTAATAGAATCTGAACAAACAGGGACAATGTTCAGAAAAAGTAATAAGGTGAAAAGACATTTTAGGCGTCACTTAGAAAACACTGTAACATTTTGCCTCAGCTGTCAGTAAGGACAATAACACAGAAATTACTGAGAGAAATGAAAACAACACATTTTATCTCAGGAAAAACTGAGAAAAGCAATAAATATTTTAATTACAGAGGACTTGACTCATCACCTGCTTAGAACTTGTACAAATAACTTGTCAAGATTGTAAGATTTTAAACTGTCACATTGTGAATATTTGCTTAGGCTGGAGCACAAAAAACCGAGCTTTGATCTATTTACAAAAGACAGCTAAATAATAGAGCAAGTTTGACATCCACAGACTCATTCACAGTTTGATATAATAAAGTGCAAAGCTGTAGAAACACATGGTGGGAAAAAAAATAGATAAAAACATGACACAGGTTTATCAATTAGACAAGATTAACTTTTATCAGAATACAGTAAAGCAAATGTTATTGTCAGAAAATTACTAATTAAAAAGTAGAAAATTAAACATATTGTAACAATTAAAACGTGGAAAATAAACTGGCATGGGGAAAATAACGATGGTTACTGCTGACAGATGGACTAGTGAACTATATGGACTTCAATGACCTATTTAAGCTCTGGCTACATTTAAATTTTTTGTTGATTAGGAAGATTTTATTGATAAAATTTGAAGACACTTTCCACACAGGAAAGGCTAAGAATATACATATACATATAAAATTAAAAAAGATGTTGTCAGGGTCATAAAACAGAGGTGAGAAGAAGTGCTGTACTGGCCCACACATGGATACTCATTTTTAGAAAAAAATGATTAGGCCAAATAAGTCTACTAGACAAGATGTGTAATAAGAGCAAAAAGACTGAGTTAGGAAACACATGACTGCCACAGACTCTACTCTTTGTGTATATATACATATGTATATGTATATATATATACACACACATATATATATGTGTGTGTATTATGTGTGTATATATATACACATAATTTCTTGAAAGCATACCTTTAAAAGAATAACAGCCATGCCACCTCATGGAAATATCAGGGGCTCATTTAGCTTACTGCTTGAAACTTTTGGATTAAATTAAAACAATATGTTTAATATAGAAGCATAAATAGTCACTACCCCTTTTTCTCATTCAATGCACAGCATGAAATATGATTTGTCCATGAGAAGGTATTCAATGTCCATTTACCAGTCACTATTCACAACTCCTCTGAATATTTATTCTAGAATTAACTCCTTTGGGAGTGGGGAATGGGTTATGACGGGTTTACAAAAACAGTTAACACTAGCAGCAATAATGATTTTTTGCATAATTCTTTTCTTATGAAAAATGACACATTTTCCCCATTTTGTATGTGGAGAACAGCACCTAATACAAGATGGATTTATCTGCTTTTTCATATTCCTAAAAGAATTGGGAACATGTTCACAACTTTATTTTGGCATAATATAATCACACACATACACACACACATACAAAGAATTACATCTACTGTAATTTCTAGATGCCCTGAAGCATCTTGCCTCACCTCCTTCTGTAGCCCTAGAATAATGCAGGTCTCTTGGGTTTTGTGTGTTACATCTGCCAGTCCCATGCGGACTTCTAAGGTGTGCTAGGGCATCAAAATAATACCGTATAGCGATGTGTTCAAGTAATTGAATCTTATCCTCTTTAATAGAGACTCAGTATGAAAACTTCATATTATACCACAAATATTCTGTTTGTCACACAGAAAAATCACATCCCTGCTCCAAACGGGCTGAGTAGACTTACTTGCATGTGCAAAACTGAAAATCTTGCACAAGTCTTGCATTTCTTTGTTCATCCATTACTGTTCCACAGAACATACTCCTGATGGTAAAGGACAACCTTACTGGCTTGGGGCCAAGGACTGAAAAAGCATCAAGGTGGAACTAATTTCTTAGCATTAAAATTGTCTTTTCTGCAAGTCAAGGGTATGATGAACATGAGGCAGTTAAGACCAGCTACTTGTGTAATGTGCAAGACAACTAACTGCCTTCCTCTTATTTTCCTGGTGCCATTCCAAGTCTTGTCTCTACAGCCTCCTCTGCCTGCAGAGGTAGCTAACTTCATCAATCAACACTTGCATCCCTGCTGCATACAACTTGTAACCCCCATTTGTCATAATAAGTTTTAATGACAGAGTTATGAATTGCTTACTTTCTTGTTTAAAACATAGGTAACCCAAATAGTACACATCTTTCCCCTCAATTCTGCACCCATGTGGATGTTTATTTCTATGTCACTACTATAGATATAGCTTGACAACACTACTACTCAAGTCTCAGCATCTTTCCAGGTATTATACACTATATAAAGTTACCAGACTTATGGCTGTACAATCCTAATCTAAAATTCAAAGCAGTCAGTGGGAGGTTTTTGTTACAGATTGAATCACCTTTGGATCAGGACTTAGAACAGTCTTGAAAATGGTTGGTGTCCAAATTCTGTGACCTCATGTTCATTAAATTGCTTGTTAGATCATGTTGTCCATATTGAGACAGAAAATTAAGAGTTACCATAATGCCTATTTGTTCAACTTTTTAATGGAGTCAACAATTGCTAATTTTATTTATTTATTTATTTATTTTTTACCTAACACTTAAATGGCATAATTGCTGCCTACTTTGTTTATTCATTTCTGAAAAATAGCAATAGGAAATAGCAAGCTTTCAGATGGGATTATTTTCAGCAGTGAGCATAACTTGAGTATATTTAGAAATAAACATAAAAAGTATATTGCAGCTACACAGAATTTCTGACAGACTTCATTGCAGAAAAGCATGTGGGATCAGGTTAACTTCCATAATACAGTATAATAATAATACATAATAATACAGTATAAAATAGTAAATTAAAGTAATTGAAGAGGATAACATCCAGTTGTTTGAGCATAGTGTATGTATCGTTTTGATGCTGTAGTATACCTTATATATCTGCATAGGACTGGCAGATGTGACACACAAAACTCAAGAGACCTGTATCATTCTGGGGCTGCAGCAGGAGGTGAGGCAGGATGCTTCAGGACATCTAGAAATTACAGTGTATGTCATTTTTTGTGTGCATGTGTGGTTGTATTTTGCCAAACTAAAGTTATAAATGTTAGAATAAGGTATATAAAAGTTAAGAAAAATATATAAATAATTTAAAACAAACAGGCAGCAATTGCTGTTTTAAGATCAACTGAAATAGCTGAACATTTTATCTTGACACATTTTTAAAAGCAATAATCTTGTTTAGATTAAAAAAAAAATCATTTTAATTTGACATTTATTTTAAATAATAATAAAAAAAACCTCAAAGGTGCAATACCAATCCAGTATATATCTCCTGATTTTATTTGTTGTCAATGGTTCCAAAAGCAAACTAAGAAATGCAAGTCTACAAAATACTACTCAACTCTAATGACTGCATGCTACCCTATGATGCTTGACCAATTTAACCACAGTATTAATATCCAATTTGTAAAGGACAAATTTACATATTAGGACATGAATTTGCAGTAATGGGTGATTTTATAAAGGACAATGGGAATTATAACTGAAATTTTAATCATCCAGAACCTTCAAAAAGGTTTAAGTGGTCATTATCTTCCCAGACTGTGAAGCACACTGGGAAGGAAGCCACAGGTCAAGTCATTTCAGATTTATTCCTTAATAACAGATTTGTAAATATTATCAGATACCAGATATTATCAGATATTCAGACACTAAGGAGACATCATCTAAATATTTGTCTATACCTACTCATAAACTAATGAAGTGGAGTCCAACTACTACCAGATAAGATGAGGTTCGTAAACACGCTTTTTAGTAAGTCAACCACAATAGGTGGAAAAAGGTTTTTGTTTGTTTAGTGTTTTTTGTTTGTTTGTTTGTTTTTGTTTGATAGTTTTTTGGTTCTAAATCTGACAAAAGCAAAAAGTCAAACCTTAAATATAAGTGGAAAACAATTACTCTGTGTTTAGTTCAACGTGCTAACTATTATTTTGGTGGATCAAGAGAAAGCTGTCTGACAAACTATGAATAACTACCCTCAACTTTCATGGTATTTTGAAATCTTTCTTTACTTCAAACCTGTTGAAGGCCTTCTTTCCAATAAGGCTTATCCACTGTTTTTTCATCTGATCTAGTTAAATAAAGTACACCTACATATAAACCTCATCATCTCAAGTGTTAGGTGGGCACTGTTTCAACTGTCTATGAGAAAATCCTCAAAGATGAGAAACTATCATCCAAATGTTAGATGCGCTGGCATTGTCTGCTGTTCAGCAATAAGTCTAAAAATAAATAAATACATATATTATTTTTTTTCTTCTATAACCACACTCAGACAAATCCTCTCCTACAGGACGTTCCCCTACCCAATGCAAAATTGGAACATTTGGATATTACACAATGCCAATCAGCCACGTGTTATTCCTAAAACTGCAGGAATTTAAGCCTCACAGCACAACTTTAATGGAATGAAACTCATTTGCATTTACAAAGACTCACAGCTGTTTTCCCATGCATTACTTAATGAGTTCTGTACAGAAAAAGAACAAATAAATACCTTTGTGTCTGTCTGGGGGAACCAATAAAATGTTGATTTATGATCCCTAGTAAATACATAACCTCAGCTGGTCCACAGTAGATATAAGCAAAATACCTCACTTAATGTCTCCATTATAAATATACCAACAATACCCACCACATCCTACCAACAGGGCTGGTGTAACAGAACAGACCTTCTCATCCCATGGTTATTATTGATCTAGTATTGAAAATTGTCCTGTGAATATGCAATAGCCCAAAGGGCCCTGGCAGCATATCTGTATCCTTGTCAGTGTGACCAAGGCCATGCTTTTCTATCCTGGTGACTACACAGCAAATTCCCTTCAACTTTTGGGTAAGGTGACCTCCAAGCCCTTGTTCAGCAACTCATAGCTTGCAGTTAAGAGCAAATATTTTGATACAGGACATGGAAATTGCTTCAGCAATAGGTAACTCTGTGTCTTATGTGTTACTCTGAAAAGATGAAAGAAATTTCCCATTTCTTAAAAGAAGGGACTAAGAGAATACTTTAAAAAGGATTGTCATCTTAAAAATCTCTATCTCAAGTAATTCTTAATTGACATGTCTGGTACCAGTTTACAGAAGTGCAGGCTCAGAAAAGCACCTGCTGAAATCTGTGATTATCTAAATAAGCACTGAAAGTTCTTTTTGTTTGTTTGTTTTTTTCCTTAAGATTGTATTTAGAAATTTGTATCTTTGTACAGCTGCTTTTGTGAGCTACAATTAGGAGATACCATCCCCTTATGGATTTGAGCAGCCATTTACAAGTACCAATATGTCTGCTGTATCCTTAAGATACATTTTAAAACATTCTTCTGGGGAATGCTCTAGTCTTTAGGTCAGAGTTTTGCATTTTACTAGAAGAATATGAAGAGGCTTTGCTTGTCTGCTTCTAAGAAACTTTGTGCAAGCTCAGCTGTTCAGAGGAATGATAAGGACCAGGGTAGACTGGACTGACCTTTTGTAAGTCTGTCTCAATGGCATTGCATTTACACAGGAATTTGAAAACTCCTCCTCAATATTTAATGAAGCTTACTCCAAACTTAGGCAACTCCTAAACAAAAAAAAAAAAAAAAAAATTGGGGGACCAGCACTGATGAACCTAGTTCCTAGTTTATTTTTCCCATAGAATCACAGAATGGTTTGGGTTGGAAGGGACCTTTAAAGATCATATAGTTCCAACCCTCCTGCATGATGGACACCTTCCACTAGACCAGGTTGCTCAAAGCCCCATCCAACCTGGCCTTGAGCACCTCCAGGAATGGGGTATCCACAGCTTCTCTGAGCAACCTATTCCAGTGCCTCATTGCCCTCATATTAAAGAATTTCTTCCTAATATCTAACCTAATTCTACCTTCTTTTAGTTTAAAACCATTACCCTTTGTACTGTCATTATCTTCCTGACCAAAAAGTTGGTTTCCAACCTTTTTATAAGCCACTTCAAGTACAGAAAGACCACAATGAGGTGTCCCCAGAGCCTTCCCTTCTCCAGGCTGAACCACCCCAGCTCTCTCAGACTCTCTTCATAGGAGAGGTGCTCCAGCCCTCTGATCATCTTGGTGGCCCCCCTCTGGACTTGCTCTAACAGGTCAACATCCTTCTTTTGCTGGGAGCCCCAACCTGGATGCAGCACTCGAGTTCCTTCCTCATCTTCATCTCCCCTCACTGGCTCACTGGTATCTCTACAGTACATTTATGTCTCTCTTGTACTGGGGAGCCCAGAACTGGACACAGTGCTCCAGGTTATGCCTCACCTGTGCTGAGAAGAAGGAAAGGATCACCTCTCTTGACCTGCTGCCAACATTCCTCTTAATGCAGGTCAATCTGCCATTAGCCTTCTTTTTGACAATGTCACATTGCTGGCTCATGTTCAACTTGGTGCCCACCAGGTCCTTCTCTGCCAAGCTGCTCTCCAGCTGGGTGACCCCCAGCATGTACTGGTTGTTCCTTCCCAGGTGCAAGACTTTGCACTTCCCCTTGTTGAACTTCAATGAAGTTCCTCTCTGTCCATTTCTCCAGCCTGTTCATGTCTCTCTGGATAGAAGGAAAACCAATGGGCAATAACATCTATTACTCCCAGTTTTGTGTCATCAACAACCCTGCTAAGGGTGCATTCTTCCTCATCATCCAGATCAATAATGAACATGTTAGTCAGGTTGATCCCTGGGGTACACTTAATGGCCTCCAACTAGCCTGTGTTCCACTTTGTTGGAACCCCTTGCTACAAGAAGGACATTGAGGTGCTCAAGTGAGTCCAAAGAAGGGCGATGAAGCTGGTGAGGGGTCTGGAGAACAAGTCCTACAAGGAGTGGCTGAGGGAGCTGGGTTTGTTCAGCCTGGGGAAAAGGAGGCTCAGGGGCAACCTTATCGCTCTCTATAAGTACATTAAAGGAGGCTGTAGTGAGGTGAGGGTTGGTCTATTCTCCCATGTGCCTGGTGACAGGACAGGGGGGAATGGGCTAAAGTTGTGTCAGAGGTGTTTTAAGTTGGATATTAGGAAGAACTTCTCTACCAAGAGGGTTGTGAGGCATTGGAATGGGCTGCCCAGGGAAGTGGTGGAGTCACCATCCCTGGAGGTCTTTAAAAGATGTTTAGATGTAGAGCTTAGGGATATGGTTTAGTGGAGGACTTGTTAGTGTTAGGTCAGAGGTTGGACTCGATGATCTTGAGGTCTCTTCCAATCTAGACAATTCTGTGATTCTGTTGTATTTCTGGAATATGACTAGACATAATGAAGGTGTTATACTTCTCTGTTCTAAACAGAGAGATATTTGTATTCATTACAAATATGACATTCTGGGAAATAGAGTGATTCTGGGAAACTAGTGTATGTCCTACTCTAATGGAAGCAACAAAATCTTGTTCTCGTGTTATGTAAACAGCATTTAGCTTTCATTTCCAAGATGCTTCACACAGTGGCTAGTGTTCACCTGTGTAAGTTCTCCTCTATCTCTTTCTTCCACAAGAGCTCTTGGGTCTATATTCTGATATAAATTCTCAGTTATACATTGAAAGATAAATACCTTTAGCCATAGTCGCTCTCGTGGTTCAAGGGGAAAATAGATGTATAGAACAAAAGAGGTCACAGAAAAATATGAGGAGGACTGATTGATTCTTATTTTGTATTATAATGCTAGTGAGTAAGATTCATTTAAAGAGCATCTCAGGCAGACATTTGGTCATTGGTGTCCCTCTACAGTCTGTGTGTGGAGGAATGGTTAAGTGAAATAGGACACGTGGATGTTGGGCAGTTAGGAGGCAATGGGCTAGTGAAGTACCGTACTCAACTCACATGAGTCTGGCACGTACGCAGCTGGCTGAGAGCCAATCAGGATCAAGGACACGATGCCCTTGAGCGATTGGGAAAGTCCCTAAGGCGGGACGGTGGCTAAAAGAAGGAGGAACAAACTGAAAAGAGCGGGAAATGTTAGCCAATGCTGAGCTTAGTTTTTGCAATATGTATGAGTTGATTATGTTCGAACTAGATAAAAGGCGACTGAGTTATCCATGAAAGTTGAAGTTCACTGTTCACTCATATTGAGCGTCTGTGTCTTCCTCCCGTCGACAACATCTGTGGGTCCCCAGAGCAATTCTGAATTGCTTTTTCTCAGTTGTAATATGCAGACAGTTTTTAAGGAGTCCTTGGATGTCAGTCAAGAGTCAAGAAGAAGGATCAGTTAAAAAGAAAAAGAAAAACAAGGAAAAAAAAAAAAACACTAAAAATGAAGCTTTGACAAGTAAAGTCAAAGCTTAGTTTTTGGAACAGACTTCAACTAAACAGTCTATAAAACTGCCTATTTCATCACTGTCTATTTTAGTGCAAGTGAAGAAATATTTTTGAAAGAACTTAGTAAAGCATTATGAAAGATTTCTATATAAACTTTCCTAAGTACACAACAATCTATCACTTCAAATATGCCATTTTCAAGAGTCTTTGTAAAGAAAATTATAGTTTGACAAGTTTGACAATCTGCAGAAGTTCTTACAGTTCGATTTAAAAATAAATAAATAAATCACTATTCTATTTGAAAGAAGAACTAACTTGAAAGGGGTTCATCACAGTTATATTTTCTTACTAGCCTTACTAGCATAAAGTACAGCTACAGTATAGATTAAGTTCATTAGTCCTTTACCAAATTTAGTTCTTTTTGCCATAAAAATTGATATTTACATCAACAACATTTATTTTTTTTCTGCTATTACAAAAAAAAAAAGATCTGTGGGAGGATTTTGCCTAGTATCATCATATGTTACAGACTTATTTCCAATTCCTTTTGTATAAACAGGTAATTGCTAGACAGCATTAAAGCTGTTCAAATTCCTCAAAAAGTAGAATATAAACTACAATTCATGTTGTTTCAATGACAAAAGACAACATCTAACTAATAAAGAGTTAGTAAATTGTAGCAATAGCAAATTCTGAATGTATTTAGAAGAGGCAGAGAAAAATCTAAAAAAAAAAAATGCAGTGTATCACTTCAAGATGTATTCAGAAGAAAAGTTTTGGGTCTTCTCTCAGATACTTTTTTTTCTTCCTTTTAAATCTGTTTACTCCACATGGGGTTACACATAAAAGCCATCAAACCTTAAACAAGTCTTTTCTCTTCAGGAAGCCCTTCCTGCCTCTGATCACTGCTGCTCTGTCCTGTACCTTGTATTGTTCTTGTTAAAATAGAGTGACTAAAACTACCTGTATCATTCAAGAGATGGACACATCATGAATTTTACCACACTTTCAGCAGTTTTTCCATTTGCTTTATTTTCGTGGTGTTTTTTTTTTTTTGGTTTCCCCCTCCCCCCCCGGATACACCTACAGCAGCAATAGGTATTGTTCAGAAAGTGTTGCCCTAATAGGCCTTTGGAGATAAGCACAGCAAGGCTTCTAGGATGACATGCTACTCACCATGACACAGTGCAATCTAGCTAGACAAGTATGACATAAAAAGACTTGAAGTATAGAAAATAAGACTCCTGAAGTAAACAAGATCTATTTTTCCATTGGCCTACCCATGGCAGACAGACATTCTGGTCTAAACAGCAGCCAGAGCCAGGCAGCCACTAGAGGAAATTGCTGGAGAAACAACTATACCTTAGCAAAACATTACACACCACAGGAAATAGGGCTCTGAAAGGCAAAGTCTGAGGAAAAAATGACAACATGCAGCAGTTTCAGTTTTACCTGTCCTGAATACACACACACTGAAATATTTTTACCCTTTCTCATTTCTGTACAAAAATGGAAAAGATACTGAGGGTCAATGCATAACAAATATGAAATGAGTTACTACAGCAAATATATTCATAAACTATATCTTCCATCATTAAAGGAAAGATTAAAGCCCACCTTCATTAAAGAAGCTGAAGCAATAGACAAAAATCAGCTTGGTAGTCTAAAACATTTTAAAAATGTTACCAACCTAAGAAAAACCTTTGGAGTGGGACACAAGCTTACATGCAAGAAGAAACAGATGAGTTGCTTACAGAGAGATACCATTTGAGAATACCCAGAATACGCCAGAATTAAGGCCATGGAATATTCCCCTGAGACCGTAAAAGTAAATTTGAACTTTCAGAACTAAAGTTGACAATGCACTGGCAAAGGATCTGTAGGGAACAATCCGTCAGAAAAAATGCTCTGGCTTATTTAGTTGCAGAATCACATAAAGAAAGAGAAAGCGAAAACACCTGAAGGGCAGTGTTTTTATAAAGTGACAGGTCTGAAATACTTTTTCTTTATCATAAATATCTGTTTTCTCCTTCAGTTAAATATGTAGAAAGCTGCACATGCTATACAACCAAAAATGCCCCAAATGAAATAATCTTGTAGCCAGCAGCAGTAATTCAGTGCCCACCTTATGGCAGATAACATGATTCAATTCCTGAGGGACAGAATCAAGTTGTCATCTACAGTTGCCAGGGCTTCCTGAAGAATAAATGGCTGTGGACTAGAGAAGGCTAGAACAAGATACTAGCAAATGAAAACAAACTGCTATTCACAGCAGTCAGGATTGTGGAGAGAAGCAGGTCACCAGCATATAAAGTAGCTGTGCTCTGTGTTCTGATCACCAGCCAGATTTAACATAACATAATTCCTCGACCCTCAACAGAAACATAGTAGATATGGATTCCCGTAGGTTAGGATGTGTCAGAATCAGAACCTTTAATGAAAAGAGTTGTTGGGATTTGGGTGAATGTGAGGGAATTAAGATAGGGGAAATAATATCAAAGCACAGCAGCAGAGGACCAGTGTCATGATTGCAGCTTTTCTGCTTTGGAATAATCACTCTTAGTAAACATTGCACACTAGGAACACATTCTTCAGACTCAGTACTCTAAAATTAGTACCTTTGGAGACAAATAGAATAAAAGCCTATATATTCAGAAACCAAAAGAATGTCTGTATTCAAGTTTTAGAATCATTATTATATTTCTTGCATCTGTTCTTTTATACTATAATTTAAAAATTGGATGTAGTAGTGTTTACCAAGTTCTTGTCCATATGGTATGATGTGGAAAAATATGTATATCTAGAATATTTCAACCAAAACATTTCCAGAAGAATCAGGAAATAAGGAATATTTAGATTAATAAAAAAAAAAAAAAAAAGTGTAATTTCATCTCATCTGAGTTATCTCTGTAACTGTTTGCTTGCGTTTAAATTTAAAACCAGAATCAATATAGAGGAAGACACCTAGGATAAGAAGGAGATTACAGAGACTGTTTTACTAGAAGATATGATCTAACCTGAAACTAACCTTAAGGACATAAAACTATTAGAGAGTGTGCAAAGGAGGGCTACAAAGATGGTGAAGGGTACAAAGGGGAAGATCTATGAGGAGTGGCTGATATCCCTTGGTTTGTTCAGCCCAGAACAGAGCAGGCTGAGGGGAGGCCTCATGGCGGTCTGCAGTTCCCTCACGAGGGGAGCGGGGAGCAGAGGAACAGGTACTGAGCTCTGCTCTCTGGGGACAGCAACAGGACCTGAGGGCACAGCATGGAGCTGGGACAGGGGAGGGTCAGGCTGGGGGTTAGGGAAAGGTTCTGCAGCCAGAGGGTGGTTGGACACTGGAACAGGCTCCCCAGGGCAGTGGTCATGGCACAGAGCCTGCCACAGCTCAAGAAGTGTTTGGACAATGCTGTCAGACACAGGGTATGATTCTGGGGTGGTCCTGCACAGAGCCAGGAGCTGGGCTTGTTGATCCTTGTGGGTCACTTCCAACTCAGGATATTCTATGAACACAAAAATCACAAGTAATGTGATGAGGATAAAGTGAGCACACTTCAGTAGGTGGGGAAAAAGTCAGAGTGACCAAAAGACCAAAAGAAAATGAGGATAAATTGACAGAATTAGCCACAAAAAGATAAAAGAATTAAATTAGATTCTCAACCATCAACACTTCCAGTAGAAAGCTTGGGAAGGCTGTAATGATAGAAAACAAGCAACCACCTTTAAGACAAACATTGGTAATTTTTCTGAAGGAGAAATTATGACATAATTAGTCTAGGAAGTAGGGAACTGGATTCGGGGTTGGGGGGGAGGAGGAGCGCTTGCTCTCCTACTCTTTCACTTCAGTGCTTCACATATTTTCTGCATGAGCTCTGAAACTGTCAGGTTTGCATTCATGCAGTGCAGTAACATAGCCAAAGAACTGAAACCTGACCATTGCCCCCCAGCCTCAAATCTTGGTCTGTGCACATGCCTCCTGCTTCACCTGTGTGAGGCTTTATAAATAAAAGACTACTAAAAATCACTTTGGGGCTGCTTAACCTACTTGACACAAAAAGAAGTAAGCATGTTCTGAATTGCCTCAAGTAATACTCAGAGCTTCAGAGCTAGTTTTAATCACATTTCCACATTTAAAGGAACACTGTTGCATTTGACAAATGAGGAAGTTACCAAACAGGTTGTTAATAAAGGCTTGTAAGGCTATGCCCCAAAGTCTATGTAAATGCTTTCCTTTTCTGTAGAAAGACTTCTACAGAACCACTGAAGGCAACAACCTCATATAATCCAGATAAATGCATCAAGTTCCAATTTAAAAGTTAAATTTTCTGCTCAAGCTACTTCAGCCAGAAGTCTGTTCCAAACATCACTGCTGAATTTCAGCATGCAATTATTCACAGAGCATTTATAAACAGTTCTTCTTGTAGCAATACTGTCCTTCAGATTAAGCAGCTCTTCCCTCGTTAGTTCTTCCTTCTGCATTAACAAGGTGCAGTCAAATCTTCTCCCTTCCCTCTATTTCCTCAGCCAAGCAAGCAATGTTCTTGTCATCTCCTCTTATAAAAAGCCATGCTTGCAGCTCTCCCCATGTCCCTTCCTGTTCCAAACAGTCTCTTCCAGCAAGATGCCCAACTTGGTCTTTGTTCCTCCTTTCTTCAAAAGTATCACAGCTTAAATACTATGATTAATAACCTTTCAATTAGCTTAAGTTACAAGTAATACATGACAGACCTCAGGAGAAAATTTTCATGAAATCATGATGGAAGACGAATATTTGCAACTTATTTACATTATTCACATTACCATTATTTACAACCAACTCTGAAAGAAAAAAGCGACCAACCACAGAACAATGAAAACTATTCCATGTGAGGCTTTAAGCCATGATAATTAAAATTTGGTCATTGCTAGATGGACTTATCAAAAGTGTTTTTTTCCAAATACTAGTGCAATCAGTGGCACAGAATGCTGATCACTGGTGACAAGCTCCCACAGATTGGAGCTTACCATTCAAATGTAGAATTATATCACAGAACATCATATTACAGCCTTGGCTTAAGTTGTAATGGAAACTGCCTCAGAATTCTGAGGAAAGGAAGTGCTTGCTTTACAGTTACAAGTGAAATCATTAAGAAGATACCATGAATGTGAAACCATCTCTGAAATATGGTGGCTGTGGATCTGGAATACTATCCTCACTTCAAGTGCATCAAAGGTTTCTCCAACAGAAGAAAAAGGAGAACAAAATAGGTATTCTGGGAGCAATTTGATAAGCTTTCACATCATTATAGAAGCCACAACATTAATCAGTGAGAAGCTGACATCTAGAAGGTAGTCAGCAAATGTCTTGAATGTACTTTCAAACATGATCAAACACAGTAACTGAAATTTCACAGAATCACGGCAAGATGTTTGCTGAGAAGGGGAGGAGGAGAGTCTTGCAAGAACCAAAGAACTCAAAGAAGACACCATCTTTGGTTCTTTCCAATTTCAACAGAAGTGAACTCCTCAGATGTACCCTCTGCAGCAATTTCCTCTGGCAACGGTTTGTTCCTTGTGCAAAACTCCCACTGATATCATGGGGAACACCACACAAAGCTATGGAAAAAAATCCTGGCTTGACTGAAACCAAAAGAAATCTTGATAAAGCTTTCAAAGAGGGCTAAGACTGCACTAGGGAATAACATTTCAAACAGCCTGAGGTTTTCCCTTGGTGCTAAATTTTATTAATGCATTAGAAGGAAAATACACCCACATACCCAACTGGAAAAATCAGGCCAACTCCAATAATTTCATTGGAACTATGCTAATTCACGCCAGCCAAAATTGTGCTCCTTTTACATACTGATATTACTCATCTTGAAAATGATGAATTCCACAGATAAAGTATATTTCTTCTTATATAATGTCTAACTTTAATGGTGTAGTATTTACTAACAGAATACTAAAGCAGTTTGTAGAAGCAGAATTGTAATCTGCGTGATTTGGGAGTGACAAAAATTAAGACAGAGGGAAGGGGAGAACAGAAACAAAAAGAGCAAGAGTAATATGAAATTAAGGAATAAGTATATCCTTTTCAAAATAACCCAGAGACCTGGCAGGAAAATAAGAATTTTCACATGACACCTCAACTTTAAAAGCATGTGCATGCTTAGAAAAAAAAATATCTACTGTTTAAGAGATGACATATATTCTAAGCACTCTTTTGTAATGCACTAGCTTTCAGAGCAAGAGAAGGGACATTACAGAAGCCATTACAGAAAGCCATTTTAAGTTTTTACCTAAGATCGGCTGCCTTAAAAGGGGAGAGAGGGAAGTAATCTGTTCTTCAATTAAAGGGTAAGTTGAACCAAAACATTTGCCTTCAGGAGAGTTTAACAAGATCATAGAATCATAGAACGTTAGGTAAGTAAGTCCAAGGATAAAAAGATAGAAAAAGAGAGCTGGTCATACAAAAATAAAGGTGTCAGGGAAGATGCTATCATGTATTTACAAGGAGTTGAATTTAGATGGACATGGGAAGACAAGCTCTCCTCACTTTTCAGCTGTTTACTACTTTTGCTGGCTGTCAGAAGGGATTCCTAGTACAAGTTTCACTGCAAGAGGATTGCTGCAGACACTTCCTCCGCACTGCCTTGAAGACTCATCTCTGGTTGAAAAGTATTTCCAAGTGCTAGCCTGAATAAACCTTGACTTCATTTGTTCAGAGTAATGATGACATCCAGTGGCCACCAAGTTAATCTCAGCCTATGGGAGCAAGATAACCTCCTACAGATATCCTTAAACAGATATTCTCTTTACATAAAGGTATACACTAACTCTGCTCTTGCACCTGCGAGTGCATGACAAAAAGCGCTATAATTATTGGGCAAGAGTCAGCTTCTTGTACAAACTCAAAACAAGACTTTTTCTATTCTATCTCACTTTGAAAACTTATAAATAAAATACACAAAAACTCCTAAGCATTTCCATGGCAATCAAAGAAACAGGAAAACAGCATGAATAAATGTATATTAAGAAAGGGGATGGGATGGGAAAACATGCATATGCACACACAATCCGCTCAAGATGTTAAAACTGGTTGCAACATCTACCAAACTCACACACACTCTTTTAAATGATATGGAAGAAAACATTTTTAAGTGCTTCAAAACAAAAAAGCAATGGTTCTGTTCCCCATTTTCATAAGGAATTCTGTCAAAATACCAAAATACTGCTCTTTAAACATGCTTGTGTTCTTTCACGGAAAATGTCTGTTGCGTACTTACTTTCCCAAATATCTCTGGCAGCCCCAAAACTTGCCCAGTGAAAACACCAACACAGATGAAAATTGCTGTGACCTGACCCAATGAACCACGGATTTCCTTAGGAGATATTTCACTCAAATACATGGGAAGGGCACTCAGAGATATGCCTACAAAAGAAAGGTGGAAAAAACAAACAAAAAAACCCATAAACTAAGGCATAATACCTTCTGCTTACACCAAGTACAAAATGAACAACTATTGAAAGGAGTCTGAGTATTAATCTGCTCACACAAGTGGCATAAAAATTTTCAAATAACAGAATTACCTCCACAGATAATATGAATTACCTTGTCTGCATCCCTAATTACTTTTGCACTATTTAACTCCCATGGGATTGATTATCTCTGTTACACATCTACAGTGATGTGTGTTGGCTGCTATCTGAAGAGAAGCAGCAAAGGTTACTGAGAGATGAGAATCACCAAGAGAATAGAGTTTTTGTTGTTGTTTTTAATTTGTTCACCCCAAAGGAAGCAAAATGAAGTTTGCACTGGTGCAGGTAAGGAAGAAAAAACAACATATCAGACACAGAGAGCAGACAGTGCCAAATGAAACATTTTCACTGTGAAAAGTATTAGCAGATTTTCCTCCAAATACAGGCTTATAAGTGCAGCAAACTTTTGACAGCAGGCATAAAATAGGGGCAAGAATGCTGCTCAAAATCAGGAATAAACAAATTCATGACCATGGTTAGCTCACTGACCATACTGATAAAGCTCCAAACATTTGATCATCTGCTGATGGTCTGAGACAAAAATTGGCAGCTAGCACCAAAATTCCCCATAAACTGCATATTGCAAGTGAAATACGCATCTACTTTCAAAGAACTGTAGTTTGTACTTATAGACAAGATAGACAAAGTTTGCCAGAAATGCTCAGTGTTGCAAAAGCCAAAACACTTTCCATTGCTTAACTTCATGTAACTATACAGAGAGGATAAAACCATCTTATTCCATCAAGTCTGTCTCCATATTAGGTTAGTACTTCTAACCATTTAGAAATCTGTAAAGCTGCAGAGAACTTTACTACCAGGTGCAAGACTACTCTGGTACAGAGGTGCTTCCATGATTTACTTTTAAATTGGGAAGACAATGTTGCTAGGAGTGAATGATGATGTTCCAAATGTCCTATTTAATCCTACCACTATTAGCATTGGATTAAACAACTTCCAAACGCACAAGAGCAAGAAGCTTTAATAAATAGGCTACATCCTCCTAATCAATGAAATGATTTTCATTGCATATTCTATAGGAGCTGATAAAGTAAAGGGGAAAGAATTAGGGTGGACACCAGAGGCTGGGGGAGAGAAGGGTTATGTGTAATGCAAGTATTACAGATATGTACAGCATGATAATAGCTTACCTGCATCAACACCCATTATAATGCGGCCCAGTATGAGCATTTCAAACGATCCCGCCAACAAAGAGAGTGACATCAGCAATGCAGCTGTCACTGCAAATACATTATTGAGCAGCAGTGTACACTTCCTAAAAGGAGAAGATACTTTATGTAGGTACCAGCACCATAACAGATAAATCTCATCATATTCCAAGCACATTAGGCTATTATTCTTACGTATTCATAAATAAACTCCAAAAGTGCTTAACAAACTGTGCCTTGTAAATGTTGTATAGCGTTCCAAAGCATAGCACAATGCTATACCTAAATGGATACAGTTCCAAACCTATACCACGGCTTTAAAATAAAAAATATCATAGTCAACAAAAGAGCTGTACTTTGAAGGCATGGCAACTAGCAATCCTACACATCCTAAGAACCTGAGAGCCATGCCTGAGACTCTCTATATGATTAGAAACAAACATATTCTGAGTAAATGAATGTATGTAGGAACCAGCAAATGCACTTCAAATAGTAATAAGCTAACATAACTATAGCCATTTTTATTCCACATATTGTTTTTACCATTTTGAGAACTTCCAAGCACTGACATTATTTATGTCATTATAATCCAGCCATAACATCCATAAGCCCAAAACCCATGACATTAAATAGATACATGGAAGAAAATTACTACTTGTAATTTTAAGAAAACACACTTGAAGTGGGGGTGGGGGAAGGGGACACATGGCAATAAAAATCAACCTCTTTCCAAAAATGTTGAAATTAACCAAAATATTGATTTATAATTTCAACTTTTTCCAATTTTTGAATTGTTTCATTGTATGAGTCAATTTGATTTTTTTTTCAAAGCTCTTTTTTTATGAAAAAAATATTACTTTGTTAAAGAAAAAAAAAAACACATACACAGAAAGAGAAGAAAATATATTTTTTAAATTTCAGAACATCTCCATTTCCCATTCATATTATGCCAACAGCAGTATATCTTACAGTTTTCATCTTACAGAACCTTCTGCTCAAATTTGAGTACTCATTAATTCAACAGTGACTCATAAGTCTCATAACTTCTCCAGAAGGAAATACTTTATAAAAGAAATAATATGTATGATTTCATGGTCCTTTGACTGTCAAATTCAAACACAGACATACTATTTCTCTGAACTTATGCAAGAAGCCTGGGTAAAGATATAAGATCAATAGCTCTGATGCAACTATCTTCCATTGAAAGATTAAATAGAAAACCCACCTAAAACTCAGAAAATCACTGCTACCTTATACACATCTTGTTCTCTCCCCACAAGTGGCTTTTTGCTAAATTACCGCCTGTAAGTGAATGGCTGGAGAACCATTAACTTCAGGTTCAGCCCTACAAGTGACTGAAAAAACTTCTTGAAATTCCCAGGCAGAATCACAGCCATCGCTTGCAATGTCTAATGAAGATGTGGTGGCCTCTCTACACTACATCACATTAGCATTGCTTATGATATAACACAGGACAAAACATAATTGTTTTCACAATAACGTGGCAAGAAAATGATCTATCCTTATATTTTCCATCTATTAGTCACCTCACTCAGCTATATGTGGTAAAGCAACAGAGCTTTGTATTTACCAGGTTTTCAGTCACTTAATTAAGAACAGTTTTGATTTTGCTCTTGAATTACAACTCAATGCTGAAGCATCAAGCGCCATTCAAACAACATATGAAGGAAACAACTGATTTGATAACAAAATGTACCGGCAGACAAACATCACTGATTATGTTAATTATGAGGAATCCATTAACTTTGACAGTAAATTATGTAGGCTGACAACACACCAATTTTATTAAAGAACTAAAGTGGTATTAAATTTTTAAGTATTTTCAATGGATTTTCACCTTCTCTATGTTGCCACTTCCATGTAAAATAACAGGAATGATCAGAAGGGCTGTCTACCACCGCCCCCCCTTTTTTTTTCCAGAATGAGTAACAAACCAACACAGTGGTCCATGTTGCACATTCTTCTTCAGTTCAACACATAGCCACCAAATGGAAATATTCCAGCCATTGAACAAATGATCCAACTAGTTACAACAATTAATATATTTTTAATAGTAAGTATATTGAATATTTATGTTTTAACTTTCCTTTTTTTTTTTTTTTTAATTAAAAAACTGCTTGAACACTGTTTGAATGAGATTGCTTGAGACCAGACAAAGAAAGAGATACAGCACATTTAAAGTACATGTTTGTATAACATAGCTGTCAAGAGAAAAGTGCTGATTTTGCTATTTGAAATAGGCTTTTCAAATGGATATAGGGCTAAATGGATAGAGGGCTAAAGATAATAAATAATGTCAAAAAATGGAAACAAGTCAGGTCAAACAAGTGCTATACATTCATCTGGAGTTGTTACTTTCTTCTTTTACAACTTAAAAAAAATATCGGAAAAATATAACATCCTTTTAGAAAAGGTTGGCAGCAACCACTTATTCTATGAAGCATGCTGGAGAATAGGAAAAAAGCAATGATGGGCAGAGGGAAGCTGCTATGCACTGACCCTGACCCCTTTTACCACCTGGCCCCTCACCAAAGCAACTCAGTATAACCTATGGTTATTAAGGAGTCAGTAGAGGAGTCTGGAGTAGGAGGAAAGGTGTTTCAATATTCACCTTCTTTCTTTCCTAATACCTGATCAGTAATTAAATGTTTATACTAACTGGCAATAATTTAAGTTAAATTCCCCAAGCTGAGTCTGTTTCAACCATGACAGTAATTTGTAAGCGATTTCTCTTTCTTTTTTTTTTTTTGACTCATGAGTTTTCTTGCTCCTGCTGTTCCTCCTGTTTCTCTCTGACAACCTGTCTAGCTTGCAGAGTGGGGAGTGAAGAACAGCTGGGTGGGGTGCTCAGCTGTCAGCTGGGACCAGCCCAGCACATCTATGAACAGAAATAACCACTTCTCATAAATCACCACTTCTCAAAAAACAAACAAACAAGAAAACCCTTCAGATTCCACATGCTACCTTGCTTTACTTCCAATCAGGTCATGTTGTATTCAGAATTGCTACAATCATAAATTAACCATGCTTTCCTGGTCACATAGGCCAGGAATGTATTAAACTAGACACAGGGCATAGGAAAAAGAAAAATGAAACAAAAAAATAAACAAAAAAAAACCTTGTATATCCTGCTTGCATAACTCCAATACAAATGATGTAATGATACCACACTTCATAGAGTACTGTAGCAGACACTTTCCCTTGGGAAACTCCAACCAATATCATCATATAACTGCTTACCACGCTTACAGAGTGTAAGCATACAAACTTCAAAACTAACCTACCAGAAGAAAAGTCACATACTGGTGCATTGGTCAGCCTAATCATTTTCACAAATTGATTGACCAAGCAATTGTCAAATGGCACAAGAAACCCACTGAAACATAAATATCACACCTAGCTCTCACATAGCACATTTCATTTCAGTCTTGCTGAAGGTTATAGAGCACATCAGTAACCCTATTTTTGTAAACAGGTGAATAGGGAGTGAAGTCGACTTAACCTAAAGCTAAATTTCAAAACAGTGTCAGAGCTAGGAAAGGGAACCTGAATTCAAGTATGAGGACACCCCCCCCCCCACATACTGCACTTACAGGCATGCAGACAGTCACTGTTTTGTGTGAAGAGCCCTGGGTTGTTTCAGCTGAGAGCAAAAGGAAATATGTTTGGGGAAGGGGGAGGAGGGGACGGGGAATTATATTTCTATTAATCATATAGTTCATGGCAAACTGCCTCTGCTGCGTCTATCACACTAAAAATCCTAGACTAGAGTTCATTTAAATTCAAAGATCTCTGTTCCTTCTTCTGCTCAAATTCAGGATTTTCTCTAGCCCAGAGAAATAAAGCATTTATGCATTCCAAAAGGAAGATGCAATCAAAAAACTTTTGATTGTTTGAGCACAGAGCAGTTTTTCACAAGCAGCTATATCCTAAGCCAAACAATAAGCATGGCAACTTATTACCAAAAATTGGTTGTCTCTTAAGGTTGGCTATTTGTTCTGCTGCAGGACTGTAATTTCCACTTCTGTGCTCAATTGGAAATAGTTGTAAGAGATGAGCAATTTGCTCAGTAGAAATCACAGTTTCTATAAGCATCCCAGTTGAGCTGGACAATTTACGCATCAACTTGACACAAACAGAGCTAAGCTTTAAATAATTTTCCCTTTTCTTTTTTATAGATATTTTTTACAAAAAAAAAAAAAAAAGATTTTTTTTACAGATATTTTTGAGTATCTTGAGCATCTCCTCCTTAGAACTGTTCTTCTTTTTTTTTTTTTTTTTTTTTTCCAAAATCACGTCTATCTTGTGATTTCAACGTTGTCATTTGCTCTTATGATACTGTATAGTTCCACAAAGGCCAGAACAGAATCCTACTGACTCTATGACCTCCACAGCTGCAATAATTTCAGTTTTAATTAGGGATTTGAATTAATGATCTGTTTGCATAAAACTCAAAACCAGGAAAATGATAGAATTTTTAAGTTTCATCAAAAAAATATTATTTCCTCAAAATATAATAAAGACTCAGTATAATAAAGACTCTAGAAGCTCACCTTAGGAAGCAAATATGATACCTTATACAAAAAGTATAGTAAGGAAGCTAGGTTTTTAAATAATGAACTGTCAAGTCCAGTAACAGAAAAATACTAATCACTATTTTAACTACGGCAGATAACTTGAGAATAAAAGAAATGGTAGCATTACTAAAATAATCCAGATAAATTTCTTTAATTGCGTCAGACTCAAAACAATTCACTGGGCTAGAAGTGAAGAGGCCTTACACCTCTTTTGCAATTCCTCCCCAGCAGTGGCTCAAGCAATTCACTGAATGTATCTCTCAGGATGTTTAGGATGTGCAACAGCAGCTACTCTTCAGTAGAAGACGAGAATTTAAATTATAAAGTGTCAAAACCACATCTGAACATGGGACTTCTGCTTATGTGGATGAAGGCCCTCTTTGAAAATTTTGCCCCGAACCTCTCTTGAAATAAGTAGTGCCTAACAATCTGGTAATCTGAAAATTGTGTTATTAATCTTACAGCAATACGAATCAAGAGTGCTCTTTTTAAAGTCATACATTATTTCCAACTAATATTTTTGATCCCCATTAGTACACTATTCTGTGTCAGTATAAATGGAGCACATCTTCATCATACACACAGCTCTCTAACTTACACTTAAACAATTTAACAGCATATTTCATTGTTCTGTCAACATTTCATAATGTGATCTACAGTTACTGTAGTGATATGTCAGTCTGGTTTCCCAGACCAGACAAACACACTGCAACGTGAACAGCAAAACCAAGAGCCACATTTGATGAGCAGCCTTTATCCAGTGTCTCTGAGAGATGTCATTCCTTCCTATCTCTAATCAAGTACTCTTATACCATATCTATGAGAAAGCTGTTTTCATGGTTTGACAGGGATAAACATAATAAACAGGGACAGAGCCTCCAAGCTGTAAAGCTCTGCCCTGGAAATACAATCTACTCCCATCAAAGCAGTATTCTTAATATAGTATTCAACTGACATCAATCACCACTTTAACAAACTTTCACACAAAACCATTCTACTCTTCACCAAAAATCAGTCTTCTTTGAACTTTTTTTTTACTACATTAATTTAAAAAAGAGCAGACTTAGTGACAATTCCAGGAATTAAACAGTCTGACTAAGGGAGTTTCATATATTTAATAAGTATGTAAAAGCCAAATTGATGAATAGAAAAAAGAAATTGCAAACAAACAAACAAAAAAAGTGACTACGAAAAACATTTATGAATTAAAATTAAAATGGTGATTTGATGAATGGTGAATTGATGGAATAGAATACATTAATAAAATTGGATAATAGATTTACAAAGTAGAGAGCAGTGACTTGCAGTAAGTGCAAAATGGAAGAATGTGTAACTATTGTTTGAGGTGTAAAATGGGATGTGGAAGAGTTGGGATAAAATATAGTGACAATTAAGAAAAAAAAATCTAAGGAGAGGGGTTGAGAGAGATGACAAACAGACTTGGGAGAGCACAATGTAAAGTGCATGATTGAAATAGTCAAACGTAGAATACAAAAAAATGAATATAATGGAGAGGACTGCTTATGTTTGAGACTCTATGATGACTTTCTTTGGTGATTTAATCAAGCAGAAATTATCAAATGATATAGAATTTATAATTAAGAAAAAGCCATATGAACAGTTAATATGCATATTATAGTGGCTTTTTATCTAGCCCCTTCCAAACAGGGAAATTAAAAATCACTTTTAAAAGTCTTTGGAAGAAGGTATGAAACTGAAATTTGACAGAAGTATCTAGTTGCTACCTACTGCAAAAATGCAGACAAACCAGTAAAAACATTTCTAAAATACTGGTATTTGTTATAGTCAAGATTTGGTCAAATGCTGCATTGCATAGAATAAGGAAGGTGACAACAAGCATGTGGAAAAATAAACATGAACTTCACCCTAGTCTATTTCTTCAAACTACATTTTAAGTTGACAATAAGGATAAAAAAAAAAAAAAAAAAAAAAAAAAAAAAAGATTTGTATTACTGCAAGACAACAAATCTGGTTGAGAAGCAAATGAGACAAATTAATAGTTTTATTTGTGTAGGGTAAGATACCCAGCAAACTTGCAGAACAAGAAGGTGCCAACCCTTTCTGAAATCCTTCCTTTTATATGGTATTTTCCTTTTGCACTCTTGTCTATTCAACTTCCTTGACATCTGAACCCACTGTCAGTTCAGAGTAGATGGTTTCTGTGATTCAAATAATGCACAGTAAGGCCAGAGAAAAGCTTTTATAAGCTTTTATAATTTGAAGATGTTTTAATTTGCATTCTGCTAAAGGTAAAAAGAGTTAAAAAAAAAAATAAAATACAAGTAAAGCTTTCTAGAGAAGTTAGGTTGGCAACTGCTTTAGAAACCAGAAGGTTTCCAATACACTTACCGTCCAAAGAACTTCACGATTGGGGTAACAATAATAGCACCTACAAGGCCACCAATGGCAAAAATAGATACAGTTATAGACCAGAGGAGAGTCAGGGTGCTTTCATCCACTGAGAAGCCATATCTTCTTTCCCAAGTTTCATTGTAAAACTTCTTGATGTACTGAAAGAAAATACATAACAGTAATACATGTAAAAACCACCCTTTAAGAACACTACTTACAGAAATTGAATTAACAACAGTAGTTTGTTTGCAAGGACCACCTTTGCATTTCTATCGCCCTCCTCTAAAAAAAGGATACTCAACTCTAGATGTAACTGTACTACAGACTAACTGAACCAGTCACAGCATACAATGACATGCCAGTTAAAACAAGGTGGAAACACCAGTAGACATGAACATAGAAGAAGCTTATAAAAGAGAAACTTCTTTAAAGAAAGGATGTTACAATTTAGGTTGCCAGTACAACATGAGCAACAGTTTGTGTTAGCCTTACTGGGATAAGGGCTCAGGCACATAATCATACCACCCACACATAGCATGGTGCTGCACATCACCTGAGCTCCGCTGGCTGCTCATATACATACCCTTAACCCCAGGTAAACAAGGTATTACATCGCAACCTAGCATAACATTTTTTTGGACAAGCTAAACAAAACTGCACTCTAGCACACATCATGACATATATATATATATATATATATATATATATATATATATATATATAAATGCTTAAATGCTAAGTACTGCTGGTGAATCAACAAGAATTGTACTGCTTTTTCATGGATCTGTAATGATAATAACTTTGGGGAGGGGGGAAATGGAAGGAAGGACAGAAGGGAGGAAGGGAGGAAGGAAAAGAGCCACATTTGTGTGTGGAGTGGGAGGAATTAAGACTATCCACTCATTTCTACACACGTAACACAATGGAGGTAGTATCTTACAGTAGTTTTCCCATTTATTGACCCTTTTTTTGCCTTGCTGCCATTGTGCTTCTTTCAGAAATCTGTGCAAACACACATACATGGAAAATACTCCAGGTGTTAAGCTACCACAGAGAATCACAGTCTTTCATGGAGGATTTCAAAATCTGTTGTATACTTGTTCAAAGATACAGAAGATAAGTTATTCACAGGTTCAAAATGGTGATACTCTAAGGGTATCAGACAGTTTTGGGTAGTGAAGTAGTGGGTCCAGTGTGCCCATGTCATCACTACCCATGATGAATGGTCTGACCAAAAGCCATCCTCTTGGGGCTGCCAAATGGCCAAAAGTCAGCAGATCTCCACCTCTGGCATTAGGACCTTGTCCCAGACCATACTTCAAACGCAGAACTACAGTGACAGGGAGAGGAATATAGATAATAAGACAGACGTTTGGCTCAGCTGAGTAGGCAGCTATACGGTATTTATGAGCACCTGGGAAAACAACTTAAACTTTCTGACTTTAGCAACAAATTCTAAATCCCCAGTGAGTATAACACATGAAATCTGCTTTCTGTCTTCACACCAAAAAGAAATTTGTCTGTTATATTGCATGAAAGTCACATTAAAATTAAGTTATAAAATAAAACCAGGAATGGAGACCAGTTATGAAGCAATTTATCTCCTGGAATTTGTACTACTTCGGTGGCCTGTTCTGATTCATATTTAGCTTATGAAACTCCCTGGAAAATTTTTAATGATACTTTAGAAGCTATATAAGTAGGAATCCTTTTGGTCTGCACTGTGCTCACCATGAAACAACATTTGTCATCTCTGTTTTGTATCTCAGTCCTAAATTACAGAGCTTGGATCTGCTCAAAATGAAGTGCATTTTACTTTTTTTTTTTTTTTTTTTTTTTTTTTTTTTCCATAGGGGCAGTATTGTAAAAATGAGTGATGCTATAGCAAAATTTTTAGCATAGGTTTAGGAAAAAAAAATAGAGTGAACTAAAAAAATGGGGTTTTATGGATTGTGATAAGAAGGGAAGCTGCATCCACTTTTATGTCTTAATTGTGATAGTGTAGCACCTGGAAGCCATAAAAAATCAGGGACCTATTAAGTCAAGCAATAAAAAAATAACACTCTTCTCCCCCCAAAAAATCACAGCCAAGACAAATAACTGTTAGAAGAGAGAGGCAAGAGCTGACAGCTGTTGGTTTCATACTAATGGGAAAAAAAAAAAAAAGCCTATAGTATCAAAAAGAGATAGTTTTGTTTGAACTGTTAAGAATCACAAATCACTTCTATAAATAAGTTATAGCTTCTCCCCTTCACATTTACATAAACTGCTTTTTGAATGAAGTACAGGCTGCTAAACAAAATAAGCAATTTCTTTTCAGTAATGAAAGATGTATCAAACATGAAATCAGACACCTATGATCCAGATATAAATCTATGTGCCAGACAAGTGGTTTCTCATAAAAAAAAATGAAAACCTGATATCTGGGTTCTCCTATCTTCAGCTAAGTAGGAATAGAGAAGACAAACAGTTTTCTCCCATGGTAACTTAATTTTAAAAGGAGGAAAGGGATATTTTATTTCTTCCATCTTATTTTATATGCTTCTATACAAACAGACATCAAAAAAAAAAAAAAAAAAAAAACTTGAGAGAAAAAAAAAAGTCAAACTGGTTCTTGATCCATTTCACAATGAACAGAATTTCACAGTGAAATACCAAATAAATCTGCCCCTAAATCAAGTAATAAATCCTCTCTCTAATACCTGTACTCAGATTATATTTAGATTCTGATATCTTCTTGTTTATTTGAAATTTGTACTTGATAGTAATGAATACTAACACAAAACATTTTTAGAACACTATTAACATTTCTTGCTAATGCTAATGACTAAAAATAGTATGCAAATTATTTTCCTCTTGTGTTATAACTAATTTTCTAAGCACAGCTTTGTTATTTATAACGACACATGAAATAACTGAAAATATTCATGAAAAGAAAGCACAAGCTACAACATTCAAGTATAACAGACAAAGGTGCCAACATGTACATCGCCTTTGTCTAGATTTCCCCTGCCAACAAATGGGAAACTATTAACACATAGAAGTTTGAGGTATTGCACATGAAAATGAAAACCTAAAGCACAAAACAAATCAGATCCAACAAATCTTCTGAGTTCTGTGGAAAGGCTCCTTTTGATTTCAATCAGTTTTCTGAATAATGCTAACTCTGTATATAAATTTTCTAGGTCCTAACCAAAGCCTGCAAGGAATGGTAGCATTCCAACAACATTCCAACAAGTGATTGTTATCAGCTACTCTGGAAGGATCAATGCCATGACCACTGCCCTGGGAAGCCTGTTCCATACCCATCTACCCTCTCAGTGGGTAAAGACACTTTTCCTAACACCCAGCCTGACCCTCCCCTGTCACAGCTCCGTGCCATTCCCTTGGGTCCTGTTGCTAGTCACCAGAGAGAAGAAAAGGGAAGAGGTTGTGACACCAAGCCTTCCATAGTTCAAGAAGTGTTTGGACAACTCTCTCAGACACATGGTCTGATTTTGGATGGTCCTCTGTGGGGCCAGGAGTTACACTCAGTGACCCTTATGGGTCCCTTCCAACTCAGGATATTCTATGATTCTACGAGCTCAGCGCCTGCCCCTTCACTCCACTTGTGAGGGAGCTGCAGGCCACTATGATGCCTCCCCTCAGTTTGCTCTGCTCTGGACTGAACAAGCCACGGGGCTTCACCAGCCCAAAATTTCACTCAGTACTCAAGGTGAGGCATCACCGGTGCTGAGGGGAGAGAAAGAGAAAGAGAAAGACAGGCAGTATATATAGAGTGATTTTTCTTATCTCTTTAACTCTTTAACTGTAAATACTTAGAGCAAGGGAAGTGAAAAGACAGCCTTAAGAGAATTAAAAATGATTTGCCAATAGTTACAAGGGCTACTCACAGTTAGTGACAGTTATCCAATGGCTGTCACAGTCAGCTATATATTTTTGTAATAGTCTCACTTTCTCAGTATCAGCTCTAAAAGGAATGCAGAAACACAGCTTCCAGCAGGAAGAAGGCAAGAAGGGTGTTGCTGCCAGCATGAGATTTCACGTCCTGCTCAGAGCACAAAGCACATCATTGTTCTGAAGACCTTGCTCACAAGTGGTCTGTGGAATGCATTTTAAAAATGCCACTTGGAAAAAAGCAGCTTCAACATTTAGACAATTAAAATCTTAGTTTTCCTACTGCTGAATGTTTCCACGTTTTAATAAATTCTGATAGCTCTTCATAGAAGTCAGTGCAGACTTCTAATGCTGGGTTTCTCACATGGTCAAACACCACGTGCAGGGAAAAATGCACCTGTGACTGGCCATTGCACTTTCCCATAGAAATGTGGGGGACTGAGTGGAAACTGATCTTTTCCCATCTCTGCACTAGTCAGTACAGACAACTCTGCTCTGAGCAGATCTGGTGCATTACATCTCCGCCTTGCAACAAAAAGGAAGTTGGACCAAGCATACCTTACAAGATGATTTGTGGAAAAGTTTCCATCTGAGAACTGCAGGGGTATTCCCCTGTGGTTTGATGAGCTGGCACAACTTCAGCACAGAAAGGTAATGTACACAAGGATTTACAAATACAGTTCATATCTTCAGCCTTAAATGAACTTCCCCTACACAGTTCAGCAATCATGCTGACATGTTCAGATCCGGTTTCCTGGAAACATCCCATATTTTAGTCAACAGTCGTGATCAAGCACTTTCTAAAAACCTCCAGAAGCATCATACGGTGCCTTCTCTAAGACTGAGGGACTTTAGCCATTGAAAGGAATTGTACTGAAGCAAATAGAGGCAAAAGATATCCAACATCCTACACAGAGATGTTCACTACAATGCAAGCTATAAGCTGCATATGACCAGAACAAGTTATTTGACCTACCAAGTTTAAAAATCAAAGCTTACAACTTTTAGGAGATACTGGACCCAAATATAGCCTCTTTTAAGAGTACTGCTTATCTACAGGTAAAAGCTGTTTCCCTTATATTTTCCTCAATTAGCACACATCAGTGTTCCTAAAGGATCACCTCATAGCAGACTGATTTGGTGATGCATGGCCACACAAGGGGAAAACAGATAGGGCAAAGGTTCCTTTTCTTGTGCTGCAGGAAGCACAGCACTAGTACAGCTCATTCCTCCTCACCATGGCTAAAAACAGAGCACAGACTCTCCTCTTCACCCTGGACAATGTGTGACAAAGATGGGGAGGTGTCCTGTCCTAGGAAAATAGATGACAGAGCCTGATTCTGGGGCTAGAGAGAGGATCATCTAGTTCTCTGGTATTTTGCCACACTGGTATTTTGCTCTTGAACCACACAGCCACGTATGTATTTTCAGTAGGGTGTATAACTAGGACTACTCTTTAGACCTACATGATATATGGCTTAGCATGAGTAAGGAGGACACTATGTTCTCAACCGAACACAGCAATACGACACTGGAAAAGGGCCGACTTCATACATAACTGTCAACACTACATCATACCTGTCAACAAGAGCCATCAACATGGTGCCAACTTTCTGTCCAAAAGCCACAGTAAAGATTTCAAGCAAAAATAGACAAACCTGACGGTGCTACTAACCACGATGCCTGGAATTTAGCATTCTTCATGGTATGATTGCAACTTCAACCTTCCCACCTCTACTCTTGTCTGGTGACCACTACAATCTATTACATGGTTCTAATCTAACCCTCTGAGTGTTGCCAGACAGCACTTATGATTGCCCTTTCTTTCTTTTACTTCTGCAGAAAGTGATAGAAGAGCTCTGATTACCAAGATGGTCCATTTTGTAAAGGGCACTTAAAAGTTCTGAAGTCAGATAATTCACACTGCTCCTTTGACAGTACTGACTCAGTGCAGGAGAGATGTCTATCGTCAGTACAATCAATACCATTGTTCACAGCATTTCAGCTCCCCACCGATTCTGTTAAGTCATGTTTATTTTCTGAAGATTGCAAGCTGAAGGGATGCACAGACGTGCCATGCTAGAATAAACATCCAATCTGTCTAAACCTGTGTTATCAGTACAGAAGGTACCAGGAACTTCTAGAAAATTCCCAGAAGCTACCAGGGACAATTAAAACAAGGTGAGTCTGTTTCTAATCCTTTGGGTTATCAGTTTATCAAAGACAATGCAAATACGAACTGCAAACTAAAAAAAAAAAAAAAAAAAAAAGGACTTCTGACAGCTGAAAAATTTTACTATGTATTTTTTTTGTGTGCGTGTTGCTTACAACTGCACTGAATTGGTTATTTCCATGTTTGATTGAATTAAAAGGCGCTGTAGACCACCAATACACCAATATAAAACCAAAACATTCATATTTCCATTTGTGATTGCTGATATTTTAATGAAATCCCTCAGATACTGTACACTGATTTTACAATGCTCTTTTCATCAGACACATTCCACATGTTGCAGTCAACAGATGGTCAACACAGCAGATCCAAAATCAGAAACAAACAAGGCATTACCACAAAATGCAGAAGAGGCCCATTATTTAAGAGGCATCCAGAGACATTATTTACATTATCTGTACTGTGGTAATGAAATGCCATGTCAACCTCCAGAACTGAATAATGTGAACAGGATTTGTTGAATGTGCACCTGTAACTACCAAATAGTCACTAGCCAGAAAGACAGGCTGTTAAAAATACCTTATAACACAAAAGTGTGGAAAAAGATTTAGCATTATTCTGGCTTTGGGAGAATGAAAAAGAAATGTTGTGCACCCACTCATCTCAACAGGAGCACTTAGTTTCCTGACAGCTACTGAACCTAGTTGGAAACTTCACACATAGCAGAAAACTTTTCAAGCAAAGTTCTCTCTCTTCTAACACACTGGTTGGATTACAAAAGCAAGATGTTAAAGAGCACACACTAGATGGACAAGGCTGCCCTCTACTGATAGTAAATGCCGGTTTTGTCAGTCACTTACCACTGCAGGAGCATTCACGACAGAGAGATTGTAACCGTAAAGAAAAGATGATCCAAAAGCACCAGTTAAAGAGGCTACAATCAGACTTCCAGACCAATTCTGAAAAACAATGAAAAAACGTAGCCATTGTTAGTATACATGAAATAGCTCAGGTTTTAAACATTCCCCACTCTGCCTTGCATAGCTCCTGCAGGCACATCTCCTTGCTACAGAATAATGATCTGAAACACTTTCTATTTCTGCAATCCTAGAAGCAGTAAATGTGAAGTGACAGCATCTCAGTTAACATTTACCAAGGCATAAGTGAACATTTAAACTTCTTTCAACCCCATGGATTTTGCTTCAAGCATCCCATCCGTCCCCAACACCAAAAAAGCTAAATGTTACAGAGGCATATGCTCAGCAAAGGAAACTCTTTGGCAACATACAATTAAAACAATGAAACGTGGTAGCATACATTTGATGCAACAGGGCTTTAGGTAGAGCCAACTTAGGAGCAATGTCCACCCGCTCCTGTGAACAGAAGGATTGGTGAAAATTTGACCAAAAAATTGAAATGATGCCTACAAACTAAATTTTATAACCCAAATGTAAGTTTCCAGCAGCAACTTGCTGCTACACAAAAATGCTGGCAGAGATGCCATCTGCTGTCTTCCTCCAGAAACTCTCCCTTTCTGACTTCCCTTTCTGACTTTCCTCCTTCCACCCCTGCCATCCCAACTGTTGGTTTTTTTGGTTGTTTGTTTTGTTTTGTTTTAAGAACTCCACTAAGAATCCATATTTTCAGGTATCATTGACTATTGTTTTATGTCCAGTCTGATTGCTTGCTGAAGTCTGAATCTTTTCAAAAGGAGAAACACCTGATTAAGCAGGCCTAATAAACACAGCTTCCCCTACATTCCTTCAAGTGGACACAACAGCTTAATGAATCTATAAATTTTTGTCAACTGGACAAAGACTCGTGTTTGCTTTGGAAAATGAAGATCTGAAGCACGAGCTACTTTTGTGTAGGTAGCACATAGCATAACAGTGGTGATGATACACAGGAATGAGCTCTACCAGCCCCAGGACAAACATGGTAAGGAAAGTGAATGCAGCTTGGCAGCTGGCACGTGCCAGAGCTTGCAATGTCACCATGTCACTGCATTCTCACTTTGGTTCATGGAGAAATGATGAGATATCCACACATCAGGAGCAGAGACTGAGTGTCCAGCTTGGCAGCTTGGCGTGCATGGGGTCTGTCATGCTACACAGCTGCACTTCCCAAGGGCTTAAAATGTGCCCTGTGGGACAGCTTAGATGTTTTAACTTCTTCCACATGATGTGGTAAGTTTTTAAGAGATTACACAGTTCATTGACTGCCCTATTTTCAGTCAGGTCAGGAGAAAGTATATGGGGGGAAGAAAGCCTTGTGTAAGGAATATATCCTGTTGAGATTGTTAAATAAGCCAAATACAATTTCTTATTATTAGCCAGCTGCTTAAAATGAACCTGCCACACACACACAAAGCTTTGTACTATCACTTTGATAAGAAAAAAGTAGAAACATTGGCATAAAGCTTTATTTAGGTGTTCATAACACCTCATCTTAGGTGCCTGTTATTTCTCTACTATGAACAACCATTCCTGTGCTTATAGGAATCACTACTACCCTGAACTAATGGCACTGAATAGAATATTCCTGAAGAGCTACCAGATTGCTCCCAAAGGGGTCACAAATGATAAGTGCACATTCATGTGTGCTGTATGGTAATCTTGATGTAATATTGCTAAGGGCATCTGCTTCAGTAGCATTAAAACCCTGGGAAAAGCCCTGCAGACAAGATGATTTGGACCTTATATCCTAGTGTTTATTAAAAAGTCCAGTGAATGTTTGAAACTTTCAGCACAGGCAAATTATATGTACATAGGGTTAAGTGGAAAATAATAGAGTACAAATCACAAAAGTGCTGCCAAATTAGAAAACCTCACATCCACTTTATTTTCAAGTGTTGTGAATAGCAGCGTTTAGAGCCTACTTCTGTACCAAGAATTTTTCAAGTATGTAGTCTACTGCAGAAAGCACACAAAGCCTCAGATTTCCTGTGAAGTTTTACCGTTCTTGGAACGTGCACTTCAACTTCTCCATGACCTGTCTTCTCACACGCTATTTTAAATATTTGCTCAAGTTTCAGCAACACCAGATAAGAGATGAAAGCGTAATGAAGCAAGAAGGGGAGGAGAAAAAAAATAAATGGTTGCTCAGAAAAATATTAACCCTGTGGAAACATTAAAAAAAAAAAAAAAAAAAAAAAAAAAAGCAACAAACTCAGCAACCTGTTTTACAATGACTGTGAAACAAGACTGCGACCACACCTCCTCAGAGGTAGTCCTTTAACACCGTGAGTGCACTCATCTGTTGCTGCTGTCACCAGAGCAATAAACGTGCAGTGCGGAAAGCTGTCTGTCAGATCCCAGCAAAGACATCCAGCCTCTTGTTAGCTGCTTGTTTGTGAAAGTCCTTTTGTTGCTCTTACCAGGGCACAGTGTTCTGAGAGGTTCCAAAATGCTTTTACCAACACACCTCTTTTGTCCAGCATGCAGGGTAATATTTGCATTCTGTGCACCTTAGGTTGCCTTTGTTTTAAACGCACATTGGTTTGCATTTCAGTTTTCAAAGCACAATTCGGGCTATTGTATTCTGGTTAGTTGGCTATAGATTAATCATGGTTGTAAACTGGAAACTACAAACGTCCAGAAGAAAGTTTTAGGATTCTGCAACAGGTACTGCTCCGACTGTCTGCTGAATTTAGAAACCAGGACTTCTGCGCACCTTTCGCGTAGGCTTCCCGAGAGGCAGTTTTAGGGAAGCGCCGAGCACCGGAGCGGTCCTGGAGGCTGAGAGCAGCCGTGCCCAGCCGGGTGGCTGCTGGCAGGTGCGTGCTGGCACCGCACCGCGCTCCACGGCTTGCGATACCTTCCTGCGCCGCCGGGCAGGAGGGGGAACCCCCGGGCTTCCCTCCTCGCCTTTCTCCTTGCCCTTAGGACTTGCTGATTCGGGGAGGGGGAGGGGGGGGGTTAGCCCGTGAACTCGCCTTGCTGGTGGGAAAACAGCCCCCGGCACCTGCCGCTCGCCCACCCGTGGTGTGTCCCCTGCCCGTGGTGTGTCCCCTGCGGCCCCAGCCGCTGCCCTCCTCCCGTCCTCCGCGTCCCGGCCGGGGCAGCCGCATTATATTTTTAGCTCAGCCTAACCCCGCCGGCCTCTCCTCTACACCAGCAGCAACTTTCCGAGCGGGGAAAAAGCCTCGGGCTCTGCAACCTGAGCCCTTCCTCCCTTCTGGGGGAAGCAACGCGGAGTGACGCCGGATCCCCAGCGGCCGCGCACCGGCTCCGCTTTCTCCTTCGCTCCACCTGCAAAGCTGCGGGACACCCGCGAGCCCTCCGCGCCTCTCCGCGCTACTTACGCCCTTCCCTGCCCGGCGGGGACCCTTCCCCGCTGCCGGGGCCACCAGCGTGTCCTCCTCGGGCGCCGCCGCTGGGTCCATGCCGTAGGCGCGCAACGGCCGCGCATCTCCGCCGGGCAGCGCGCAGCGGGGGCGCGGCCGCAGCCGCGCAGAGCCGGAGGAGGGACCCTAGGGGGGAGAACCCGGGGGGCCGAGCCTGGAGCTCCGGGGACCGCCGGGGGTCAGAGCTGCTCTGCCCGCAGTGCGCGGCTGAGGGGCTGGAGCTGCCCGAGCCCGTTTATAAGCAGGAACGTCCATAACTTAAGCAAATTAAACCCGGCGTGGGGTCTGCCCGGTGCCATCTGGGCTGCCCTGCTGTATACACGGCGCTGGAGAAAGGAGGGGAAGAGCTTCCCTTCGTCACCGAAGCTGGAAAGTGAAGCTACCGCAAGCCTTGTAACTAATTAAGATGTAAAACCACACGGCACAGGGACGTTCACACAGCTTTAGGAGGTTCAGATCTGACACACGGCACTGCTGCTGTGCAGCAGGTGGTGATTAGACGTGTTGCCCGAGGAAGATAAAAGCTTCCAGCTATTAGTTTTGAAGGTGCCTATTTGTAAAGCCTGAGGATTTTGAACTGCTAAGAGTTAAACTGCACCTTCCAGTTGGCAATGGATGTGTCTCAGATGAGTACTAAGTGCATCTGGGAACTATTCCCAGACGTCTGCAGTTCATATTGGTGTAAATCTCTGCTGCTTCCACTTCTGACATGCTACATACCTCACCACTACCTTAGAGTCCTCAAAGACACATAAGTAATGCCATAAAGCACTGCAGGTTTGAAAGCAGTTCATGATGCAGAAACTTTGAAGTGTCCTTGGCACACATCAAGCTAAGCAACCTTTGAATAGAAATCCAGATGCTACTCGTTAACATGTAAAATTACTGTTCAGATTGAGAAACATCAGCATAGATAGATGATCCAGACATCATTTATAATCTCCTTGAATGGTCACAAGCACTTAAAGAGACAGGTTAGGAGAATCAAGCCTCTAAAATATGTGGAGTGCATTTGAGAAGAATCGGACACCTGTGTTTTATTTAATTTCATTTAAAATAATACAATGCAAGTAGTTCACAGCAGTTGACACTCAAATACAAATAATATGGCTGCATGTGCTTAATACAGACATAGTTTCTCACTTTAACATGCTTATGTTTTTTGACATTTTACAATCACCATTAATAAGAGTTACAGAAACTAAAGATGCTACTCTCTGCACCCCTTAAATTTTAGTCCTGGCAGCTTTCCTTCAAATTTCCATATTCCCATGGAGACAAGTGTCAGTTTGCTCACCTCTTACAAGTTAGAGCGGAGAGGGAAAAGGGGGAAGAACACACAGATGCAAGGGTTCTTGTGTCAGAGAAAAAAACAAAGCTCTTTTTCTGCAGAATACATCCTTCCAGACTTTTTGTGCGAAGGCACACAAACACTTCTAGAGTGTTACCATTGCCCTCAATGACCAAGTCCCTCCCAGAAAAGAAAGTTTTCAACCTATTCAAAAGTCACTTAATTCTGGAATGGTTCGCCTAAACAGTTTATTGGCTCATTCAAAACTAGACATTCATATAAGGAGAAGCATGGGAAAAAATTGGAGGCCTGCGGTGCAGATGCACAGTGAGACTATTAGCCGTTCCAGTACCAAAGGGAGAAGGGAAAGAGCAACGTTCCTGTGTATATGAAACTGAGCCTGTGCCTGCAAGTATTCACATAGGTTTCACATGTTTATTTTCTGTCTGCACTCCCCAAATGACAAACACATTGGCAGAAGATTTGAGGAATTCACTTACCAATTTTTTCTTCAGCACTTTTTCTTTCATCTCACCGTTGCTTTGTTGCTTGTTCTCCATCCTGTCACCTTTTTAGTTAATAGCTGAGGAGGAAAAGAGGGAAAGTTGTGGCAGCATTCAGCTGAGACTATTATTTATTTATTTGTTTATTTTTAATATAATCAGAAATCTGACCCATGAAGGACTTTAAAAGCCTGTAAGTCTAGCTACTCAATTCAAAAATCTAACCTTTGTTCATGAAGGCACAGCTGCACCAAATTGAATGCAATAAAAAGCAACTAAAAATACATGTTAACTATGCATAAGCCATCTACTCAGAGGGCTACATGAACTTTGCAGCAGTTCCTTCCACAACTAAAGCATAAAAGGAAAAAAAAATGGTATCAGGCTCTTCTCAGAGAAGAAGGCTCTTCTCTTCTCATTTTCAGAGAGAATGTCCTCTCTCTGTTAGCATGTGAGCAACAGACCCACTGGAACTGCAATTTAGAATTTAGATAGTCAGCTGGAACTACATTACTGTGTCTGGGTTGCAGCCAGGACATTTGGTTTAATTTATGTGATTTTAATGATTATGTTGCCCCCTTACATTAGCTGGGCCATTGCATGAACACATTTGCAAAGAAAGGGTTCACTTATTTACTGCTCTTGCAAGAAAATTCCTGCCTGATTGTCAAGATGCGTACTTTAATAGTGTTAAAAGACTTTTTAATTATCACTTCTTAAGAAACTAAACTGGTTTCTGGAGTTTCAGGGAGGGTGGATTAACTGTTATTTATACTGTGCTTCATTGTATGATCTTGGGCAGTTTTTCAAGCTGTTCAGTTCATCTGGAATATGGATTACTGGGTTCTTCTGTGTCAACATCTTGAGGACAGCACATTTCAAGATATTTGCTTGCTTTGCTTAAGGTAAAATGATAATATAAATGGTAATGATAGATCTAGTCTTGAATGCAAGGCGTCTTTTAGATTCCTGTCTAAAGTGAGCTATGATACACAGGGACTAACAGTCAATTTAGTGAAACAGCAGGTTGGAGCAGAATTGTGCTCAAGCCTTCACACGTACAAGATATTTTCTAAGAAGAAATCATGTCTGATAGAAGAAATACCATTGACAGTACTGAGGCCATTATTTCAGATGGTTACAAGAAATCAGGCTGAGCCCTAAAGGAAGAGGACCTAGAAAAGTGATGGGATCTTATAATCATTAAACCCACAAAAATTACCATCTTCCCTCTCCATCTCCTAGAGCAGACAGCACTGAAAACTTGAACACAACATTTTTCCTTTCACTGCAAAAGGTCTTCATCAATCCCTGGTAAATTACTCTTAAAAAAAAAAAAAAAAAAAAAAAAAAAGCGATTTCAAGGCAAATGCTTTTCACTTTATAAGAGATACACTTAGTCTCACTATCAGACATTTCACCTGTCCCATGCCACATTTAACAAGCATACCAAAAATAATCTGTCAGAATTCCTTACTACAGCACCCATACACCATGCATTTTTTCATACTTAAGGCAGATAATTAAATTAATGAAATATAGGTGATGCACTTCTGACAGCACCAACAGAGCATCATCAAACTGGAATTTAAGAGCTTACAGGATGAAGAGTATATGGGGCATAGCACTGAAACAGAAACAGCACAAACTCAGACACAAACTATCAGTTTCACAAGTGTCTAAAGAGAAATCACTCAACCTCACAGCTACGCCACTAGCAAGGACAGATAACTTATGTCTCCTTTTCATCACCACATTTTTTTTATATGGCTGAATCTTCTTGTTCTTTGGGCAGTCTCTGAAACACTTTAATAATACTTCTGGCTTGTCTGGAAAGCCAACAGTACCAATGGTGCACCATCTGTGGAAGAGTTCAGATCAAACAATCCTTCCTGTATTTTAGGTAACTCTAGTTTCACTACTTTTTAAACAGATCCAATTGACTGTATAAAAAGGAATGTTACCCTATCTGTGACAGACATTCAATGTGGCACAGAAAGTAAGAAATCTAGACTGGAAGGAGAGTATAAATCATGGAAATCCTTCATGGGTTTGCCAGTATTGCTTCTGGATTCTCATTGACTTGCGTGCAGGGAAGAGACATGGGATCCAAGCAAGTAGAAACAAGATCTGACTTTAGTGTCTTACAAAATCTATTGAACATTAAGCAAGAAATTAAGCAACATTTTGCTTGAGAAAATGAAAGTCTGGGGTTTGACCTGCTGCTGTCAGTGGCCATTCAGTGAAATGTTTTAACAGAGGGGGGAAAGGTGTATTCTGTCATTCTATTCATATTGCTTGTGACAGAGAAGTTACTTAAGATTTGGATCCAGAAATATTCACTCATTTTTAATTCTCTGTCATGGAAAATTAGATCTGTCTGCTCCCCAACTTGTACAGTTAGTCAGGAGGTGACTGAAAAATCAGGAAAAGTTCATTTATGTCAGGCCTTGAAACATCTTCTGTTTCAGCATTACAGAACTACAGTTTGCTTACCTAAGTGTCCAGCAGTTTATTTAGCAAAGTATAGGTTGAGTTCATTAGCAGGATATTTAATCCAACCAACTCCTATAATTTGTTAGCCTTGGCAAAGATGGCTTAACAGTTCACAAAAAAGGAGCAATTATGGCTGGCATGGCAAACTGAACTCAGAGGTGTGAATAAACTCCCTCTAATCTAGGTTTCATTTTGAGTTTGAATTGAACATTTGACATTTGTTGACTAACTGCAAGTCAGGAAAAACAAAAGCTATCAGAAAGCTGTCCTGTTCAAAAAGAGCAAATATGCAAAGGGAGTAGCACAGATAAACTCTGATTGAAGGGTCTGTGTTTGATATGTTACATGACAGAATTGCTAAGGAGATGAAGACCTCAGAAAAGCTGAGTTTAATCCAAAAATATTAAGACATCCCCACCTGCCCCCCAACTAAGAAGGGTAAAGGACCATGAATAGAGCAGCTGTTGTTCAGTTTTCAGAGTTTTTGAGTATGTTTGGGCTGGTGGCCAGTTGGGGCCTGTTTACCATCTTGTTCAGATGGCTCTGGACTAACAGCAAGACACCAAGCACCCTGTTCAAGAACACCAGGCACAACACAAGAAAGCTTCAAAGCTTCAAGCAATTCAAACATCTGCAATTTACAAGGTTCTGGTGACACAGATTCCTCTTGATGGGCATACGCCACTTCCACATCTGTCTCACAAGCACAAAATATATTACCTCTATTAAAAGATTATGTCCGTGTCAACACTGTAGTAACATTCACAGAGAAAATATGGAAATCAGAAAAGCAGCTTAGAGAAGAAAAAATTTACTGTAATTATAAACCATAACAGCCTCTCAGGGACCAAAGGGGACAGATTTGCACTCAGAGTAAGTCTCTTTCAGGTGTAGCACAGATAGTTTAATTTCTTTTACAAATGGGAAAAAGAAGCACTCAGAGAGACAACACTGAAATAGAGTGTGGATTGCAAAGCTTTGGAAAGCATGTTGGTGTAAAAATAACCCAAATATGTTCAGTAAGTCCCATTGTATCATGGTAGAATGATGTCTAATTATTAGATATCAGTTTGCAAACATCCATTTTTAGAGAGTGTCCTTTTTCCTCCTTTCCTCATCTCTTATTTGGGAAGGCAAAATTGTTGTCCTAGTTTCAGCTGGGATAGAGTTAATTTTCTTCATAGTTGCTCACCTGTCCAACTTGAGTACTTTGGTTCCCTATCGATTTTATTGGAAATAGGTGGGTGATTCAGAAGACTATTTTAATTCAACCCTAAAATGCTAGTAAAAGAAAATTGAGGAGCAAAGTTTGAATATCACTCCTTCCTCTAGCTTGTGTGCTTTAGAATTACTGCAGCTACCTTTTTCCATGCAACTTACAGCCAAAATTTTCTACAGCTGAACACTTGCACCTTGCAGAAAAAAGGAGTCATCCTTGCAAGGGAAAGGACTTAAGCTGAGGAATTCCCTGTTCTTCCAGTTGGGTGCTTCCGTCACTAGTCTAGAGCATGTACTTCAATGAAGTGTGTTCCTCTGATACTATAAATTGTGCATACATACTCATACAAAATAAACCCACAACTGATTATTGAAAAGATTGATTAATTACAACATCCAATGTAAAGATCAAATATAAAGCTTAGTTTTTGTGTTACCCAAATCAGGAATAATTTATGTATTAGATTTTTGTAAGTGACAACTATCTGATTAAAAAAGGTGTTAAGGAATTTCATTAATAACAGAAGGTATTATTTACCCTGCAAATAGTGTTGTTAAAATAGATCTATTCCTGTGCAAATGAGACCATGCAAGTCAATGCTTCTCATATTATTTGTGTAAAATATCAAATAGTTCCAATATTAATGTGCCATTGCTGGAGTCAGGTACGGTATGACTTCAATACATCACAGAGCATTCCTATGGTACCAAACTATTTAGTTAGAGCTCTCCTCCAGCACAGATACTGTAGACACCTCAGCTTCCAGAAATACCTGTTCTCTTAAGTAATGAATTGGTACAGTGTTACAAAATTTATAATTTGTCTTTCTTTTTTTTTTTTTTTTTTTTTTTAACAATACCTGCAGTGCTAGTACTAGAGTGTTTACAAGGTGATGTATTTCTCTATCTGGATTTCAGTATTTCACAGAATTTACAATCTTATTTCCTCTACTGAGTATTTGACAAACACAGGAAAATATTTGTTGACAAATTTCAAAAAATTGTTTTTTATCAGGTTTAAACTATCCCTCCTTCCCTGAGTCAAACCCTAATGTGTCTAAATTTGAGAATTTGCTCCAAACTATCAACTCCAGGCATTACTTACCACTTCTCCAAAGTATTCTTCACTCTCAATGCTTTCTGAAATTCAGTCAGTTCAGAAGCAACTTTTGGATTGCTAGAGCAGTTCTCTTCTCTGAAATAGGAACAGCTGAATTACTGAACTAAGCATAGTGCCAGCTTTAACTTTTTTATAGCTTTTCAGAACTAATAAATAATTAACAATAATAATAATAATAATTTAAAAAAGTAAGACACTGGCTGGAATTCATGCAATAAATCTTTTTTTTATCCAATAGAAAATGAACTGCCTTGTATGGCTGCAATACTATACAAGAGGTCTTTGTTTCCATTGCCACATGGTGTGAAAAAGCTTTACTTCCTACATTTGAACCAATAGGCATTTGAAATGTAAATGCCTAAGGCTAGAACCTGCATTCATGTACTCTTACTTGTTTACAAATGACCTGATTCAGGAACACCCACAGCATTCCATGTGCATAAATGACATTTAATAGTGATGTGTTGGGGCAGTACTTGTGTGTAAGAATGCATAGTACTTAATGGTCAGGAGTCACCCCTTTACAAGGCTTTGAAACATTGAGACAAGACATACTGTACAGTAACAAAAAGCACGGTAGCTTATAAAAAGATTTAGCCTGTCTCTTGTTATGACTTTGTGCCATAGAAAGGAACTTCATATCAGTGTTGGTTTAAATACTAAACAAAACACGGGTCAGGACAAGGCTGTAACAGTTCTGACTACTTGTGTTGTCAGTTCCGCATATCATAAAGCTAAGTGGAGATAAGAACAATCTTAGGTATGAGAAAGTGTGCTCCATGTTGCCTTCTCCCTGCATATTGCTTACTCTGAAAAGCCATTGCATGTTAAGTTAGGCTCATCAGCATTTCTTCAAGGACACTGATAGCTAATGTAATTGTATTATCTATATTCTTGCAAGTTCTTAGCTATCCAAGATGCACTAGGTAGAGAGGCAGCTGTACAGATATCAGTTGGCTGAAATTCCAAATTCTAGATGAGATTTGAAGTAACTTTGTTCAAGTTGACATTATTGATCATGTGGTGCTTGGTTTGTCTTTCAGGTTATGACCTGGCAGCTCCTATGGATCATTTTTGACACTGTTGCATAAATGTCAATGAAGGTAAAAAAGGGATTGAGTCCTCAAAAGATATTACCATCAAATTTGCTTCAGCTTAACATGGGCATCCTTCTTCAGTTACAAGGAGACTATTATGAAAGTATCGCTTTTGAGGGACAGGAAAGAAGTTCTGTATAACATTCTCTAGCGTGTTTATCTAAAAATATCCTTAAACTTGGCACCCGATATCTTATAATTAAGAGCAGCCTGCTCTGTGCTAGAACTAATCCTTTCAGACTAAACAAAACTACTTCTTTGATCTAAGCTTTCCCTAGTTTTAGATTGGTTTATGAAGTTTGTATCAGTTTGAGCAAGAATACAAAGAAACCATCTCAAGGGCAATTTACATAGTCATGATCAAGAAATAGGACAAACAAATCAAGAATTACTGTGTTAGATAACACACAAAAAAGAATCAAAGATTTTTTTTTAATTGAAGTTATAAATTGAAGAGAAAAAAGAGAGACGATATTTACAAGCAAGCCTAAGTTGAAAGGTCACCAAGTGACTATTCAGAGAAAAGTCAGTGAAATTTTAATTTCATGTTCAAGAAGAATTTTTTCATTGTTATGAAGTTAGAAACAGAAATGCCAGAATAAATATGATAACCAGAGTTGTAACAACCATAAATAAACTTGATAGCCAGTGTTTGCAGCTATATGTGAATGCTTGTTTACACTTGTGAACAATGTGGTTGGTTTCTATGCAAGCAAGCCCCATGCACAAATTCAGTCTCAAATTGGTAAACCAAATTTATGCTCAGATTTCAGTTCTGCAAAAACTTCCTACTCTGGCAAAGCAGTAGAATATAGGTTAGTTTTAAACCCAGTTCTATAGGACAATTAGGCATGTACATACTTCACTAGCAAAAGAGAATTACTCACTTCTCACTGAGTCAAAACCCCAAAACTGTGATTTCATATCTTTCATGGCTGCATGTCCTTCATAGAAACATAACATCTTCCTGTGCTGCTAAAACCACAAGTCTGCAAAAATAGCCAGTACACTGATCTTTTTTATTTAATAGCTTTTTCAGCTTAAAAGTGTCAACGTCCCCAGTATATAGGCTTCAGTACAAGCAAGAGCTTTCCTTTTCAGTCATTTATAACATACACAGTATGTTCCTGCATTCATTATAAAAGATCTAACAGATCAAGGGGAAAAACAGAATAGGAATATTATATATTTTAAAAGAGGTTTTTACTAGTTATTAGATAACACTGCCTTGGATCAGCTATAGCAGAATATTTTCCAGTTCTTTGTAGGAAAAAGTGGTTAATAATCACCTTTCACTGTGTTGGTCATTAGTGTTGTTTTAACCATTTTCTCTCATTTACACATGCAAGTTTGGTATGTCATCAGTTAGGAAAAATCCCATGAAGCATGAGTTTAATGTTATTGTTACATTAGGGTTACTTCCAGTATTACCTTCCATGTAAATTAAAGCTAGTTTAATCTTTGCCAGGTTATTTCCAGTGAGGTCAGCCTGGCATCCATCTGCCATTTAGTAAATGTTGAATTAAATATTGACAAGCAGAAGCTTTTATATTGTAAGGTCATGCCCTGAGTTAAGATCAGAGCTACTCCTGGGTGTACATTCTTTCCAGGTGGAAAAGAAATACCCTCAAAGTAACTTTTGTTAGAAAGCAGGATTATGCCCCAAAATAATGCCTTTCTAGGGTGGAAATTTGGATAAGCTCAGGATTAAAGAATTTATTTTCTGATGTTTAGAAAATAATTTCAGGATTTCCAAGACTGAAATACTTGAGCAGATTATATTGTCTTTATTGATGTTGTAAGCAAGGAAACTTCTGCTCACTGCGCTACAAGCGTGAGCCTCCCTCCTGTCCCTGTGTAGTAGTAGCACCTGCTTCCAACAGATTGGTATGCCCTGACAGATGAAGTCTCTATAAATCTTTGATTATGGTCTCATTATAGGCACCAAGGACAGGCAGATGACTTCTAGAGAAACAGTTTTTTCAACAAGGAGTGTAACAATTCTGGTTACATTTAGGAACTGTTTCTTACTCCTCTCAAAGCCTTCAGAGAACCACTGATCTGTTTTGAAAGATCACTCAAACTGATACCATATCATGCTCAAATACAAGGCCCTTGCAGATGAAGCTCCATGTTCTGATGTACAAAAGGGATCATCGTTGTTGGTATAATTACTCCTCTCAGCCTTAGACATCACTCTTGACTTCTGTGGGGGGGTAAATAAAACAAAATCTTTGCATGCATTGCATCCTCCGCCAGTCTCCAGCTTTCTCAAAACTTGAGTTGCAGTGCTTGAACTTCAGCCCTCTGGGAGCCACAGGCAGTTGTTGAAGCCCAGAGTCCAAGCATTCCTTGCACTGTTGAATGTGCCTAAAAAGGAGGCAGAGCAAGCTCAGAGTAGAAATATCTACTCATGTTGCCTTTGTGTGAAAGTCAGTCCTGGAAATCAGGCTACGAAAGTAAGCTTTGCCAGACTTCACCCTGTCCAACCCACCCAGTTATTTTAAAGTCACAAATCCCAGCTTCACTTCAAGTTGCCAGACCCTTTTAGCTTGTCTAGCTGTAGTTTAGGTCTGATATCTAGTTTTTCCTAATCTAAAGACTAAAAATAACACAGGGATATTTGTGTAACATATTAGTGTCTCTGCAGATTCATGAAGCCTGGCAAGCAGCAGCTCAACATTTATTCTCATGTGAAATTACCAAAATATTGCCTTCTAAAAGTAGGGTAAGATAATGTGTTATAGGAATTGGCTTCAAAGAGTCATTACCTTCTTCTGTGTAAGCAAAGCTTCATATGTAAATATGATATACTTCAGTATGTTATAAACATATGTGTTTTCATCCCATTGTGAGCAATGCGAGAGTGGAAGAACTAGTGAGGTGGACCCACACACACCTTTGACTATGATTTCCAGGGACATTTAAATGTCTTTTGATGTAACTTTAAATAATATTACAAAAAAATCTTTTGTCATACTTAGTAGGTTTCAATTACATGAACGTAAGAATGTGAAACTCCCTTATATTTCCATAGGTTATGAAATACTAGAAAGACTGAGGGGAGAAGTGCCTGCTTTGCATTTCAAAAGCTATTGAGGTCAAAGTCTCTTAGTTATTACCATTTCCAGCCATTCTTGATGTCATGACCCTGGGCTCAGGGCCAACATAGTTGATAGGTGCAGGCACCTGGCCATGAGGAGCTGCTTTGAGATGATTTGTGGTGAAGCCACAGCGGGGACTCTCCCTCCACCTTCATTCTGGATGGCATGGTGATATTCTCAGATGTTGTCCTTAGTCCAGCATGAGCTGACCCAGACCTTTACCCTCACCAGCAGGCCTGACTTTGCAGATGAAATTCAGGCCTGCCTCCTCACCATGGACTCATCTGTAGGCCACTGGGCTGTGCTTGACCCTCAGTGCTGGGGTCAGGGGCTTGTTGCTGACATCAGTTCCCATCTTAACCTCAGACCTGCCTCATCACTCAGGGGCATCTGTGGCTCAGGGCTGTTGGCTGAACCTGGCCACTGCCACCAGATGACTTCTGCTCTCTGTGCTCCTGGCTCCCCTTCCAGCTGCAAGTTGTGGTTGCTGTGCCCTGATATATGGGACCTCCTGACTTCCCTTCTGCCCCTCTCTACCACCCTGACTGATGCCTGCCTCCATAGTTCCTTCCTCATTTCCAGCAGACCCAACTGACAACAGATCTGTCATAGATCATAGAAGAGTTTGGGTTGGAAGGGACCTTAAAGATCACCTGGTTCCAACCCCCCTGACATAGGCAGGAACACCTCCCACTAAATCAGGTTGCTCAAAGCCCCATCCAACCTGGCCTTGAGCACCTCCAGGAATGGGGTATCCACAGCTTCTCTGAGCAACCTATTCCAGTGCCTCATTGTCCTCATATTAAAGAATTTCTTCCTAATATCTAATCTAAGTCTACAATCTTTGTTTAAAACCATTCCCCCTTGTCCTATCACTACACTTACTGATAGAGTTCCTCTCCAGCTTTCTTGCAAGCCCTCTTCAGGTACTGGGAGGCTGCTATAACATCTCCCTGTCTCAGTTAGCATCTGCTAACTGTGAACATAAGCTGCAAGAACACAAAATTGGTTTTAGGGATAAAAATGAGAACAGAGATATAGTATGCAACGTACATCAAAGACACCATATATAGTAAATTCAGATGTCATGTGCAGCTGCAGACTAATGAAGAAAGAACAATGGACTGGATGTGCAGATGACTTGTCACCACCACTACCACCCTCTAGGGGGGAACGACCAACCTTGGGACTTAGAGAAGGGAAAAGGTGGACATAATGCCAGGGGTTGGGGCAGAAGCTGGGGAGGGTGCCTATAATACTTTTCACTGTATTGTTAGTCTCTCTGTTTCTGGAATAGATACAGACTGATAATGATGAGACTCTTAAAACTCCAATTATACTTACAGTAAGCCCACAATTAATCATAAATCTTTCAGTAATAAATTCCTGTTATATCTAAGGTGTGCCTTTTCTTTGCCCATAAGCAGTATCTTGAGCATAACAGTGTTTCCAGTGCATGTTTTTTCTGTTCTGGAAACCAGAGTCACTTTAACTGTGATCTTTTTAACTGAAATCTCTAGAAAACTAGAAAAGGAAGTGGATGACACTGTGGAAGTTTAATATAGTATATTTATTTGTCAGTAGCGGGACTCTATTGACTGGTTAACTTTAATATCAGCAGAAGGCATGCTCCATAAAAAGACTGTTCCAATTGCAAGCAAGTTGTAAAACATTTCTTCTACATTAAACTGAAATGTCAGTCTTTAATCAAAATGGTAATACTTCTCAACAATTTATTTTATACAAATAAATATTTGAACAGGACACCATATTCCAGGAAGACATTTGAAATGAAATTAATTTCACTGTGTTTTCAAGTAAATAAGACATATTTTTATTCATTAACAAAAGACCATTATTTTGAATCCAAACTTTTCTTTCATAGAGGACGTATAATTTGTGAATAGGTCTTTGCACAAGGTTTAGTATACTTAAAACCCATTTCTACAAGGAGCTGAGCATATCTCTAGCATGGGACTGAAGTCTGAGGATGACTTTTCATGAAAAACTGCTCATCAGTTCTAATTCTCAACATTATACTGTGAAATAGTCCCATAAATATTATTTCTTTTGTTTTCTGTGGTTCTGATTGTACTGTAGTGGATAGATCACAAATTTGTTGTTATGGGGAGAAAGAAAAAAGACCTACCCAAGCACCATTGCAGTGTTCCACACTGCACTGTTGCAAGCACTAATTATTGATGCTGAAAAAAAGTACCCCAAGCCTTCAAAAAATATATCAAAAACGCACAGGAAGTAATCATGCATTTGGTGAATAGCTCTTAGCAAGAGATCTTTTCCAGAAAAAGGATTGCCTGCCCTTTAACCACACAAACCTCCAGACACATGTATGTACAACTTTCAGGTAACATAAAAGCATCAAGTTATACATTTGCAGAACACCCTGTGATAGCTTCATATCTTCCTTTTGGCTTGATGCTGACAGCTACTATATAAACTTTCTCTTATCTGTTCTGCTTCACCCATGCTCAACCGTTTTCTCTCATAGCAACCTTTTGGTCTGTTGATGTTGAGGACTGGCTCTTAAATTCAGTTAGAGTTGATCTCTGCCCACTCTTGCTACTGAAGATTTGTAATTTGAACAAGCTACAATAATTTTATGATGCAATCTAATATGAAAGGAAGAACATTGAAATATGGCAAGTCATTAACTGTAAGATTGTCACTAGATTGTTGGAAGAACCTAGGTCATTTCACAAGACTCAAGTTTTATTGCCAAGTACACCAACACAATGTGATCATGACTAAATTATAACTGAATGCATGACTAATGCAATATATTTTGAAAATCCCAGAAGAATACTAACATACTGCATTTTGCTTTGCTGTTGGTTCAAGGGGCATTACTTTCATGATAAGACTTACATTGTTAATTGATAAAACAAACCTGCAAACAGAAGCAGGAATTTACAGATAATAGACAATAGTCAATAGAGAAGAATGTATGCAGACATGGGCTTATTTCCCAAGTAAGTATTGAAATAACTTAATTGTATAGCATAATTTGAGGTATAGATCTCCACACCTCCTGTTTATGACTGTAATGAAAATCAAGGTTCTGAGTACTTTGCGTGACCAGATCTGTGAAGGGTAATTTGATGTTCCAGACCAATAACAGAATGCAAGAACATGCATGCATTCAAGTTATACAAGTGCTAAAACTCCATGCTAAATTGGATATTGGTCACTGCTGACTTTAGCTACTTCTGCATAAAGTTATTTCCATCAAATAGTAAAGCAATGCACAATACCACCAATATCTGGGACTTGTATTACTCAATCATTGAGTTATTTTGAAAAGCAGGGCAGATGTTAGAAGAGCTTTTGCAAAACAGTACTCAGGACAGTCCTTGTGTTGCTACAGGTCCAAATTGTTACTAATAGTATTCTGCTATGGATATTTGCTCTTACAGAAGTACTAAGGAGCTAGACAAGATGCAGAAAAGTGCAGAAATGATGAATACTACTATGTGAGACTATGTATACTAAGAACTCTTTAGCTTAGGAAGATATGTCTTACATATCTTGGCTGATATGTCTTACAACATAAGAGTTAGGGAGCTTCCACAGATGTCATTAAAAAATAAGTTAAAATTAACAACCTCATGTATAATTGTGGTTACACATGGTACTGTGTAACTCAATTCCATAGCATGTTGGAATGACAAATATAAGTAATTGGAAGAAGTAAATTGGAAAGTAGGTCCAAATGCATACTGTAAATTAGGATATTCCTAAGAAACCTATAACCAGAAACAAGACAGCTGAGTTGGGGAAGGCTTTTCCTTTATTTGTTTGGTTTCTTATTGTTTCCTTAGACGTGTTTTACTAGCCATTGTGAGATGCTACTACAAGGCTGAACCAAACAAAACAATGGTTAGTTTCATTACACTGAGACTGTCTGCTTAGTTAACTGTCCCTTGCAAAGGTTCTCCAAGCAAAAGAACTCAAGAGAAAGGGCTGGTAAACAGAGCTGGATTACAAGCACATTTGTGCACAAATAGGATGTCTTGTGAAGTTAGAAAAGTGAAAACCAATTTTATGTCATTTATATGTAGCTTATGAAGCCAAACTACTTTATATGGTGTAACAGGAGTGTGACCAGGAAACAGAGTTGACACTGAAGACCTGGCATCTGCACAATGCAGAGCTTGGTGGTGGCTGGGGGATAGAGGAGAATAGGGAAAGAATAAATATTTATTTTGGATTAGTGGTAGCTGATCCTATGGGCTGAATTATTATCAGCAATTTGATGACCTCCTGGAATATATCTTTTGGTTTAACTTCATCTGAAAGGAAACAAGTTCACATGTTTCAAGACATCTCTGCCTCACAAGCTAGAGCATGTCTCGGCTAACCAAAATCCAAACAATAATAGTACTTTGGTTGCACCATAATCTTCCCCATATGCCCAAATAATTGCCCCTCATCTAGAAGTGTAACAGCCTCACCCTTAGGCTTCTCCCCTCCCAACACAGGTTTGGGGCCTTTATTTTAAAGAATCACTTCAGACACAGGAAGTATCTGTTTTGGTAAAGATTCTCCAGTTTTCCTGAGGTGCAGCAGCGCTGCCAGGAACTGTTGCAAGAGAGAACTTAGCACAGTGGTAAAACTAGTCTGGAGCCAGACCCCTCAGGTCACAGAGAAGTAGAACACCACAGCCCTCACTGCTTGCTAGGGAAGCCAGTAAAAGGCAACAATCAACACAATGGTGCACTGCAGCCTGCAGAAGCAGCTTATTGGAAATACAGCCCTACAAGTTAAATACCCTCTGTTAAAGCAAGAAGCTGAGAGTGGGATGCAAAGAGCAGAGTAAGTCAAACTCATTGTGAGAAGAACTGGACTTCTATGAGACTGTTCCAAGTTCTTAGTTTGCCTTAAATGCAATATTTACGGCATTTATTTCTCCTCACTTTTTCTCCATCCTCAAAAAATTACCAGAATCAAGATCCTTATTTAGTTATTTCCTTTTCAGAAGGGATTTAATTAAAGTTCTCACCTTCTCACTCCCATTGTATTTGATAATTGCTCATACTGTTCCTACTTCAGATGGGATACAGCAGATCATTACTGGCTATAGGTGGGGTTTGGCAGGTCCTGGCTATTTATATCTAAAGACCAGGAACAAGTACTATTGTAAACATGCAAAAGTCTCTACATATTCTTTTCTTTTTGTGGTAGAGGAATACCACACATCAGAGTGTTAAATATCATGTGTCTGTCTTGGCTGCTCAAACCCTCTTTGCAAGAAATGCATACACAGTAGGTTTTTAGAGCATTTTTTTATTGTTGTTGTTGTTGTTCACTGATGTTGGTCAACAAAGGTTTGGGCACATAAGGTGTCTAGTGTATGCTCCTGAGCCCCACAAACTGCTGCCATCCCTTTACTCTAAAGTCTCACTACAAAGAATAGAGGGGCACAAGGAACAGAGGCTTACTGGCAAACTCAACCTTTTTCCTTTCACTTATTTTCATAAAGTTATCATACATATATTATAAAATAGAGTAGATTCTCAGTTTATGAGAACAGGTCTGGTCTAAAAAGAAGGGCTCATCCAGGCATATAACTGTAAGCAGCAGAAATAGACATCATATAAGATCTTCTAGTAACAGTAAAACACTTCTCTGGTCTAATGCACATTTTCTCCTTCTCCTCTCCCACCCCACCGCCAGTTAAATTCTGAACACAAAACCAGCAAATTTGATATGCAGCATTAAGAGGTCGCCTCAATAGATGGTTTAGTGTAAAACTGCTCTTTGATCTTCCATAACATGTCATGTGTCAACTGGTGAGATGAAGACAAAGTATCATATTAATATCCTGTTACCAAAAGAGTCATCTGCATGGCACTTAGACTTCAGACCAAACAGTGTAAGGCATAACAGTGTTTCAAAGAAACACCAAGAGCAAATATCCTCCCCATAGTTTAATTACTGATTACCAAAAAATGGTATGATATTTAAACAGAACCAAAGACTGTTTTATCAGGTTCACCAGAACAAGATGATAATCTACAAGCAAACATGTTAATGCCACTCCATTTGAGGTGTTACACCTTTGTACTCAAGATCTTAATGGATGTAGAGTGAATAGCCACCACGGAGAAGTGAAACACTGCAAATTTGTTTAAACTAGTGAAACATTGTGAGTTTCAGCTAATATGGACTCTACTTGCTATCCCTCCATTTTACTCTAACCTGTATCAATTCTCAGACAGTTAATAACAGCTGGAAACTTGCCTGGTTGTTTCATTAGACTGCAAAAGCATAACCCAGGGAAGCCTGAACAGTAACAACAAAAACTAAGTTGTGCAATAATTACTGTTGCAAAAGACGTATGCAGCTTCTAGTCAGCCTGTAAGAAACAGCTATCTAATGTGACAGAATAAGGTGGGCAAACCTTTAGTGTGGCCATTGTTACACCTGTGTTTTTGTTGTTGTTATTGTTGTTGTTTGCTTTTTACTGTCTCAAAACAAACCTTCCATACCTTACTGTCATAACCTCTCTTATTACAACACCTGCCATCATAAATGTTGATGCATTAGGTTGGTACATATGTTGTGCTAAAGCCACATATGTAGAGTATTCCATACAAATGGCATATATGTGTAACTCCCTGAAATAGTTCATTGCTGGTGTCCACTTTAGTTGGATACACTCTCAACAATCCTCAAAACAGCAAGGTAACATAAATGTTAAATCCTGCAGATTCAAAAGACTTCTCACTTCTCTCAAAACAGCAATTTGGAAAGTGTTGATTTCCTCCATTCAGTCTCCTGCCACTGTTCTTCTGCTACTACCCTTCCCTACCCAGAGCACTTGATCTCAAGCCACAGAACTCATTTCTGGAGTTCCACAGGCTGCTGACCCTGTCTCATCTTTCCTCACATCTGTGCAGGACTGGGGCATGATGCTATCTGAGGCTCAGTTTTACCCTATTGGCTTCCACATCCTTCTGACTTGGTTTGTCATTTAATCATTTTGATTAATGCTTGTTTCCCTTCACATGCAAAGTACTACACTACATCATCCTGCTGTCTGCAACTGCCCCAGACTCAGTTTTGCTTGAAACCCTAGCTTTACCTCTTCAACTTCTTTCTCTGTGCATAAGTAATTTAGACCTAAATGTAGTAAAGAACACCGTGTACTGTTGTTCATCTCTTTCTAGGGACATTACTTTGTCCTCACACTTCACCCCAAAATGCGGAACAGGAAATACTAATGCTAAAGACTGTTTACCACACCAAACCCTATGGCATTCAAAACTCATTAAGTGACCTCTGTCCTGACCTACATTGATTGATTAAAGCCTAGCATCCTTTGTCAGGTAGGAGATACCAAGGACAAGATAATCTCTCGAACCTGAGGTTAGATTGCTGCAAATTTACATGAACATCTTTGCTGTGACTCACTTGTGCACACGGTTCCGCATGAGCCACAGCCCAATGCAAGACTTGTCTGTGTTACGCAAGTCTCTGATCATGTGTTTTAGAAACAGCAGATCATATATATTATTCCTCTGATCTAAACCTCTGTTGCAGTGTGTATGTAAAATTTTGGACAACTCCAACTGCATTTAGACACTAAACATCCCAACTTATCCTAATTCACCCTCACATCTAAGCTGATATTTTCTTAACTACCGATACAAGTTGTTTTTCCTATCTAGGTTGCTAAGAAAATGCTTGGAGATTAGAGTGAGGGACTTTGCAGATCTGGGTAGGAAAAGGGATGATGTGACAGCTTCAAATAACTACAGAATCTGAGAAAAGACCTCACAGCTTTTAATCACATGCTGCTTAATTTTTTTCCAAAACCCAGGGAGGGAGGAATCTGGCTGTGGCTTCCTTTTAAGCTGGCCTCTTCTCTGCATGCTCTCATGTTTGTAAGAATTACCTTGAAACACTGACAAATCAGCAGACAAAACATTTTTAACTGCAGTTGAGCCTCCTCAAGGTTATCCTTAGGTGTTTTTGCATGAAATTTAACCACTCAGTTTCTGTAAAAGTACAGGAAGACTCCAAACACTTTGTCTGACTGCAATAGTTGATACCAGTCTTTTCAAAGCATTCTGGTGATACACGCTCTAGTTGTGTTATGATCTTATTCTATCTGCTTCACTTGCTCAAGAGCTCCAGTAAGTTATTTCTTAATCCTTTTGAAAACCAGCTTGCTCTCCAAAGATATTTGTAGTGGAACAGCTTCCTATTATCGAACCTCAAGTTCTTTTTCATCTGAAAATACAGATATCTTCTAATATTACCTATTTATTCTTCCTTTCTTCCTTTAGGAGTAAACTGCTAACACACACACAAAAAAAAAAAAAAAAAAAAAAAAAAAAAAAAAAAAACACTTGACAAGTTGTAAGCTAAGAAGCAGTAATAAAGTAATAAATGTTTTTTCCTCACACTCCATGGCGCAACAAAAAATCCTTCTGCAATTATAGCTAGGTAATTTGACAACTCCCTAGTTAAACAAATCTTTACTGCTTTGCCTTCTTCCCATTGTCTGTGATGTTTGTTCATAAAGTTTCTTCTCAGTAAAAGTCTAGGATTAGTCAAAACCTTCATGGCCACATCCCCTTTAAAATCAGGGCTAGGAATGAGGAACAACCTTCTGGCTGCTAACACAAAGCCATGAGAAAGACCCCGCATTCCTTAGTAGGATTTGTCTACCTCAGTGCAATAAGGAAGAAACATACCCCCCCTTGATCCATTACTTGTCCACTTTCCCCTCTCTTGTTCATGGACTAGTTTAGTTTGAGTTGAAAGCCAACAGTAAAGATGTACTCCTTTCAAGCAGACTAGCACTAGGAATAAGGAGTTAATTTCTACTTTTCATCTTTCATTGTCTTTATTACAGAGAAGGATGGAATATTTATCTTCAGCAATTAGATTTACACTTTAAAAAACTGATAAGGTAATGTTTTATTACTGGGAAACATATACCCCTGAGGTACAGTGAGATAACCAGGTGGCTAAGATCTGACATAGGAAGGGGCTGACCACCCCATGCCTTTGCACGGTACTACTTGTGAGATTTTGTTTTTGAAAAAAACAAAACAAAACAAAACAAACAAACAAAACAAACAAACAAAAAAAAAGAAAAACAACAAAAAACAGAACTAAGCAGTAGATTTTTTTGTTCTTCAGTTTTCTCCTTAGAGCCACCTTTTCCTCCTCTTTTCCCCTTGCTACTATACTCCCAAGCAACATGGAGCAAATTTCATCCATAGGATGAGGACCAAAATTATTCCTCAGTATAGGGAGAAAATGGAGGGGACAAATAGGCAATACCAGAGACGGTGCTTACAAAGAGAGCTAATACTGGCTGGACAAGACCCCTGGGAAGTTGCTTGAGGAGCAAGCAGGGCTGCATGTATAAGCTCACAACATCTGGCTCCCCAGGTCCCTACCTCCTGGTCCCTACTAGTGGTGCAGAGGCAGGCTTATCATCTCACATCTGATACTAATGGAAACATTTGGATTTTATGCACATTTCTACTCATCCTCTTGTATTACTATTAAATACATTCACTGTGAGCAGTCTAAAAACATGAGTGAATTACTTACTGCCAAATTAAGGGTCTCTGCCAGCCTAGCTTCTAGTTTTGCAGTCTTAACAAGTTTTGTACTTTTTTGTACACAGCGCAACTGGACTTTTCTAGATATTCCAAGTCAAACATTTTGGTTACTGAGATGTTGTCCAGCACTTGAAAACACTGGAGACAGCAGATGAGTATTTTTGAACAAACATACAGAAACAAATATACAAAAAGTTTGAAGTCAGTCAGTAAGCAAGCCTACCACCTGCACTTCTTGTATCACCAGTTACTGCCTCCTAAAGATTGGTCTGAAGTGCCAAAAGGGCATTTGAGAAAGGGATTGTATAGGCCTTGGGGTATTGTTCATCTCAATGAAACATCATGAATCGAAAATTTACTCCAAATTACTTGACAAAAAAGTTATAATGGGTTTATTTTTCTGATTTCCTTGACGTACTTCATACAGTTTGATCATTGCTTGCTTTTCACACTACGTGCCTAGGCAAAGACAAAGCAAATTGCAGAAAGCAGCTCTTTCTTCTGTCTTATGACTCAAAAGATAATGAATAAGAAGAGAAGAGATACAGAAATCAGAGCCTCAACTTAAGCCTTCAGTAGTATTCTGTGTTTTTTAGGAGAACAGCATAAATCTTCATAAGAAAATCTTTTCTCCACGAATTGCCTCAACACGTGTAGTATATATAATACAGAATTAAGCCCCTTGACTGAGAAAGGAATGTCTTTATTGTTTTTAGAAGGATATATGCTGCAGAGATTTCTCAACCCTGCTGTCCTGCCTTCCAGTTAAGGAAAAAAAAAATTCAGTTTTTAAAATGTATGTAGATATAAACTATACCCCATAAGACCCAGTGTAGAGATTCCCATTAACTTGCACAAATATTTGATCATTTTTCTTACAAAGAAGGATTCAAGAGCTGCAACTATCTATTGCACATTTCTACATACGTTACTACATACGCTAAGAACCACCATATCAGCCCCTTTTTTTCTTTAGATCTTACTATTGTAAAAATTATTTCTTGTGTAATGGTTAGAATGTTTATGCCAAACCCCAAGTTTATAACTCAGAATTTGTGCCAAGGACCTGAAATTACCTATGATTTATTTTTTTTTTAAATATAATGAGTATTTTACTCTACTTGAAGACAGAAGCAATTTGCAATAAAGCTACTTGCCAAGTTAGCATATGATTAATCTACGCTTTCATCAATTAAAAAAGCATTAGAGTACCTCTGAGGAGCTCAGTGGTTACAGAGCAATGCCTTCAGAAGATAAAATTGTGGTATTACATGCATAGCCTTCTCTCAGAATCAGAAGATTTCCCTTAAAAACAAACCTTTGGTGAATCTAAACAGACGAGTGAGCGGTGGGCATCCTCTGCTGTGCTGGCATGCAAGAGAAGCAATGAGAAAGTGAAGAGCTTCTTCTCCTCCCAGTCAGCAGACAGGATACAAACAGTATTAGGAAGACAGCCAACCCCTGTGTTTGCAAGTTGGATTTCAATCACTGCACTGCTGATGGAGGTGGGGTAGGCGTGCCTGCCATCTCCACTGTCTAGAAGTTGCTAAGGCCTTACAAGTATAGCAGCCAAATACATAAATCACACCTCTCAGTTCACCAAGTCTTCCTCTGTCCAACGCATTCACTCCCCCATGGGGCTGATAGGTACGTAGCTATAAGTTTCTGAAAAGGAGGTAGGAGCTGAATGGTAACTAAGAAATAAAGTTAGCCAGCAGATGAAGAGAAACTTATAGCATCTAAGCTGATCTGTTGGCTTAATATTAAGCAATTAAGTGTACTAGAACAAATATGAGAGAACAAAGATCAGCGTAGTAAGACCTCAAAGAAAGCATACTTTTTTTGTTGTTGTTTCATTAGTTTTCCTGTCAATAGGTCAGTTTTACTGCATTGAAAGCCTTGTAAAGACAAGAGCACTCTGAAGATCTTAGGGCTAATAAAAAGAAAACAGTTTCTTATATTAGACGTTAAAACTTTGATACAGAATTGGTATTCATTGAAACTCATTGAAACATCCAGTTCTGTACTTGCTTTATTTTATTTTATTATTATTATTTTTTAATTAGGTCTTACCTTACAGACAGTTCTGACGAAGAAACAAGCTGAGTACCTAAAAAAATAAACACACCTAAGAAATCCTGCATTTTATACCTTCAGTCACATGTATGCTAATAAGTTATTTACATTTGGAATGTACTTCAGAATCCAGTTTTTTCTTTCAGAGTTCTTTTCAAATCACTTTGTCATTCCCTGCCTGAACTTTACTGGAACTCAGCCTTGGACTCACAACTGTCAGAGATTAACAATTTCCACTGGCTCGGTGATATCCAGCCAAAATGACCACACACTGCTTGAAGAGGTGCTGATAGAGAACACTGTTGTATTTACCTTAAGTGCCTCACTTAAGAGTTTAAGTGTGCTTCCTCTAACATCTGCCAGACCTTCTGGCTTCAGTCCAGGGAACTGTAATAGCAGTGCCAGTAACACTTATGGGCGATACAACCTTTTTCCCAAAGAGCCATTATCACTGACATTAAATATTTACATAGTAGTGACTACAAGCCCCAGGATTAGCATTCTATTTCACTATCCAGGAGATAAATAGTTCCTTAGCAGGGAGTTTAAGGTACTTTGAGTGAAGAACATAAGGTGAGAACAACAAACAAGAGAAAGGACAAGTCACAGATATTCAGGAGATACATTTAGAGCTCATCCTGCTGGAAGTTCCTGATCGGCATGCTGAAGGATTATTCTAAAATATAGACAATTTTTTCAGTAAGCACTGAACTATTATGATAAGTTTTCAGGACCGTGTCTGAGCCATGAGCAATTTGCCAGAGATTTTGTCTCAAGTTACTGCAGTTTTTTTAGAGAAAAGTGTATAACATGGACAGTGAGTCACAGAGCATGGCACTCAATTTGCCTCTTGTAATCAAGTAATTTGTATGGCTTTTGAGCTTTTGAAGCTCAAAAACTTTCTCTGAGCACAGTGGCAACAGCCATTCTTCATGTCTTTCTTCAACAGTATAGCACTACTGGAAAATCATTCCCTTTCCTCCAGTTCTTGCATAGATCAGGCTCAAACTAGGTGAGATACATGTAGATAGGAGGCCAGAGAAGATACTGCTCCATCCTGTCCTGATGATGCTACCTAGTGTGCAACAAGGAAGAGGAGGTTTACTAATCATAGCTAAGGGAAAGCTTGGGGCTGTGGCAGAAGTAGTTACAGCATTCTGGTACAGAGCCTAGGATACCCCCTTTTCAAATGATCACAAGAAATGCTGTTGTTGATGTAATCTTTTGCAGAGCAACACAGTCTTCAGCCCTCCAAGAGACACCTGTAGCCTGTGACTTTCAATGAGAGGTAGTTGGGGTGAGCAAGCCTTTGAAAATCACGGGAGTAAAGAGGGCATTGAAACTGTTCCTCCACTTTGAGTCCTCTTTTGGCCTATTTACATGGTATGGGCAGTTGTTCCTCCAGTTACATGTCTACAGCTGCCTCTTTTTGTCACTTCAGGACTTATCTGCTGTATTAAGGCATATGATAAGTATACCTGCCTTAGAGCCTCCCAGCGTGTTCAGAGGTGATTGCTGGTTGAGACTGAGAGCACTGTGGCTATTGCAGAACCAGCAGCCATCTAGAGAAAATTAACTATTGTGCTTAGGGCTATCAGGTTCACACAAGAGAGTTTAAAAATCAAAATTGGCTGAGCTTTCATAAGATCAATTTTGAATGTTCAAATTCCATCTAAATCCTGCAGTGAATTAAACCTAATATGCCAATTAAAACCCCATATAATCCTGTTAATTCACAGTCACCAACTGACCATTTTGCCAGCCCGGAGCCGGATTTACAGGAGATCAGGACAGAGAGCTCTCCAAACTGGCTCAGAGACAAGAGACAGTGTTAGGCACACCAGTCCACATCAGTCCAGTGGCCACAGAGCTGCAGGTGTGGACAGAGCTGGCACAGCACAGAGCCAGAGCTTGAGACCTTACCTTCCACTCGGCTGGGGGTTGTGCCAACTCACAGCACTGGTGTGGGAGTCTCAGCACTGTGCTCCTATGGACCCTGTAGAGGAAGGTGTAGATAGGAAAATATAGGCCATGCATAGACTGCACAACAATAAGACTTAGGGAGATTTTTCCTATGAACATTAACAAGATAACACACTGAAAATGTTGAGATAGCAGGGTAAGAATAAAGGGCTGTAAAACCCGCTTTGAATGGATCAAATTGAGCTGAAATAAAGACTGGCAAGACACAGCTGAAGACAGCATATAAATATTTGGCCCAGTGATTTACCTCTGACCACAAGAGAGAGCATGCTGGTGTTCACTGATGTCTCCTGTATCAGATTGCCTTCTCTGTGGAATTGTTGGAGAGTTAACAAGGCTTTATAAGAGCACAGTACCAACTCTACGCCATATCCCCTTGCCCAAAACAACAGCAGCCTTGTACATATATATAAAGCCACTCTACATTCAGATAAGTGAAACCCTAGAAGAGAAGTAAAAATCCAAACCTAGCTCTAGTGTGTAATATTTATATGTTGAACAGTTAAAAACCTGGCTATTAAAATCAGCTCAGTTTCTTTCTTAAGAACTATGTGAACTATGCACAAAGACTTAATTTAAATTGTAAAAAGCATGAGCCATATTTAGTATTTCATAATGTGACATATGTAACAGATACTTCTGCTCTTTTCTATTACTGTTTGCATTGTTTGTTTCTTTATTCTACTTCTTAAGAAAATTATCTGCATGTAAAACACAGTTTAGGCTTACATAAGAATTTCTTGCTCTAACACCCCTTTCTGACCCTAATAAATACATGCTAATGTGAGGATTTTTTAAACTAGACCAGATTATACTAATAAATATGCTCCATTATGCATAATGTGATGAATTAAGATTTTGTTGAATAAAAATACGCCTTTGGGATTTTATGGTAAACGATAAATTTTATTGAAGAATAAATTGTGGTTAATTATCTGTCTCAAAGGATGGGGCTTCTGGGGTTCTTATTGCTAATGCAAACAACCACAATATCAGCTATTAATCAACAGTAGCACTGAGAATGTTATCCAAAAAAAAAGACCCATCCTGGAATCTATGCAAGTACTGTTGGCTGGTCAAGGAACATATATATTTTAGAGTTTCAAGGTATATTATATATATATATTTAAAAGCATTTATCATTTCTTAGCTATATTTCTTATTCAATCTAGAAAATATATTCTGAGTAATTTTCACAGAATAAAGGATGATAGGATGTGTGCAGATGAACATATAAGCAGAAGAACAACCTGGAATCTGATGCAAATCAATGCATTAGCAATGTTTTAAAAATTCCTGTAAGTTAAACCCTTATCTAAAATAAAAGACAAATGTTTTGATAGTATCAGTCAGCATGTAAGGAGCATGGTCATGACTTTTACATACATGTAGATTGCAGCCTGTGCCATCATGCTAAATGTAAATAAAGTTAAAAACAGCACAAAATAACCATCCATCTCCCCTGTCCATACATACATGCTTAACATACTAGCTCAGTATGCCCCAATTCAATATCTCAGCTTATAAGTAAATATATAATAAGGCAGGAGAGAACTACCAACTATATTAGATACAGTCTTCTACTTACTATAGTTTTAATTCAGGCTGCCATCCTTTCTCTTACACACTCTTCCACTAAATAATCAGCCCTTCCTCTTAAGCAATGCTAACTCTCTTTTATAGTACTACTCCATCCTAAATTCAGATAAACTGACTAATTAAGCAAAGCAGTTTAACTGCATTCCCTCTGCTGAAGTGTTCCTGGAGGGGGAGGGACTTGACCTCAGTCTGAGAGGAAGTTTCACTCTTGGTGGCTCTTGGGGCAAATGGACCTGTTTCCTCAAGCATTTTTCTGTCGACACAGCTGTTGAAAATAATTTAAAATAGAATACAAAACACATTCAATTTATATCAAAGCTAACCAAAGAAAATAATTGTTGTTTATTTAGTATTTTTAAAACCTCTTGATTTCAAATGCAGTAAAATTAGGCCAAAATAAACATTAAAAAAAAAAAAAACAAAAACAAAACAAAAAAACAACAACAACAACAAAAGTGATTTCAGTAGATGAGCTAACCCTAAATTCTTTCAGAAGTACCTATCTTTTACATTTAAGCTCTGGTCCATGGAAGGGATTTAGCTACTCTGAGGTAAGGAAACAGATCTGTAAACACACAATTCCCAAAATAGATTCAAAAAGAAAACTTATGGCTTGAATATCTTGTCATTAATTGGTTAGTTAATTCTTTAGTATTCTCAGTGATCTCCATATGTCTTAAAATGTGATTACAGAAGAAAGACTAGTGGTAAACTGGGCTGTAAGGTTAAGAGAAGTGATAACGGATGATGATATTTTTTGTGATTATGCCTCTGTAGTGCCATATTAAGCTCTGGGTTCCCTGGCACATCAGAGTGATGTGCAAATGGATGGGAGCTCATCTGAGGATTGCAAAGGTGCTCCAAAGGTTGGAACATCTGGCATGAAAACAGAAGCTGAGGGAGTTCCAGGCTTGCTCAGTCTGGAAAAGAGGAAGCTTAGGGGTGAATTTAATTTCTGTCTTCCACTTCCTAGCAGGGGACAGACCTAGAGATGACATAGCTAAATTCTTCTTGGAGGCAATGATCAATGACCAAGTGCAGAAGGGAAAGTCTTAGTTGTATATACATTAAAAAAAAAAAAAATGGTTTACAATGATTGGTGAAGCTTTAGAAGAGGTATCTGGAGAAGTGCTGGCCTCTGAACAACCTAATTTAAGTATGACTTTTGCTTCACATCGCTAGTCCAGGAGTCTGGCCTATGTGGGCTCCAGAGGTCCGTTCCAAACAAAATTATTTTGTGATTGTATGGTAAGCATTTTTTAATAGGCATAATTATATATATATATATATATAATATTATGCCTATTATATAATAGGCATAAATATTTCTGATTAGTTCTAGGAATGAAATCAAGTCTTGAGAAAAACACATTAATACCCACAAAATATGGCAGGCTGTTCATAATTTTCCACTGGACTTTGAATTGTTGGGCTTTTAACTAATCTAAAGGAAGGCCTCATTGTAACAGACCCTTCCTACATTTACAAGGAACAGCTAATTTGTCATCTGTCCCTCCCTGTATTTCATTCTTCACCAAAATATTTCCCCAACACATTTTATTAGTAGTATTTTTTTATTTCTGTGATATCTGATATGCCTACAAGTGATCTGGAAGTCATATATATATATTTTTAATTTAATTTTATTTTATTTTAGCAATTCCAGAGCCATAGGAAAGATAGTAGTTTGGGAAGTTTATAAGTTTATTCCAGGAAACTAACAAAATCATTCTGTAATCAATTGATTTATTGATAGATCTAAATTAGCAAGCCCATTAAAGTGTAGGATGTTGAAAGATCAGGACATATTTGAGAACTCTGTGTGAAATAATAAATGTAGTGTGGACTCCATGACCTTAAGTAGTATTTTACTTCTGCTTCATTTTGTACCCTGGCTGCACTGCAGATAAAGCCAGTTATTGCTACAGTCTAAACACGGCTTGTGATAACTGTTTAGATGATGGTCTGAAATTTAGAGTTGAATAATAATTAAGAATTGTTTTCCTATTAGAGATTATTTTGACTATGCAGCTGATAAACTAGAGCAGTTCACAGAAAGAAAGTCAAGACCTGTTCCCACCCTAGCATTAACCTAATTCTGGTTTACTCCATTGCAATTATATAGGTTACTCAATTAGATTGTTATTTATCTTTATCTCTTTTTTCCTTCTATTTGTGTTTTTAGTTTTCTCTCTTTTTAGTCCAACTACATTCAGCATTGGTGTCATATCCTCTTCTTCATTCCCTATAGTTAGGCACCCACATATCACACATGCTCAGGAAGAGCCCTAGTCCACTGAAGTCCTCACCTTTCTTACACAGTGTCACCCAGCTGTCCTTTATCCTGGCACAACAGGCAAGAAGCTGGGATGACAGCCCTCCTGGCCACCCAATGCCCTCTTCTGACGAGAAGAGTCCTGGCTCTTTACTCATTCTTTCTTGGTTCTTAATTACCTGCCTTTACTTCTTTACTGCTTTACTTCTGCCTTTGGTAGTTGTTCGACCCCCAGCCAGCTTGCTGTCCTTCAGCTGTTCATCCCAGTCACAGAATGGCTGAGGCTGGCAGGGACCTCTGGAGGTCACCTGGTCCAACCCATGCTCAGGCAGAGCCACCCAGAGCAGCTTGACCAGCACCATGTCCAGACAACAGGTCTGTTTTCTGCTCCAGGGAGAGATCTCCCAGTATACTGTCCCTTCTCACAGAGCATGCAGAACAATTCAAGATGTTTGTTTTTCCCTTAAGAAGAGGAGTATGAAATCTGAAGAAGATGGTGCCAGAACACATCTGCTAGACTCCAACACCTTCAGTTCTGTTTTGAGGTGATGCAGGCTACATATCTGAGTAAATTGTGGCTGTCCTTTTTTTTTTTTTTTTTTTTTTTAACTTCATCTTTCTGTTTATAGGTGGATTTTCTTAATTGTTTAAATGCACTTCTCATTAGGGTAGCCTATTTTTTGCACTTACTTATTAGCCACAGTGGAGAGGTGATGTCTGTTTTTACTTTATCTGTATACATGATTCATTGAAAATTAGGGCACTCTGTAAGCACATCCATCTTGGTATTCACTTCCGACTGGAACTTGGACTAGTTAGTCAGACTTGGCATTTGTAAAGACATAAGGAAACATGTTTACTGGAAATGCAACTGTTCTTAATTGCTGGTGATTTTATTACGCAATTGCATATCATTCTCAGATTTGGCTGAGAAAATATAAACACAAGTTAATGTGGTTAGTAGGCTGGGAATACCTACAGCTTTCTAAAGCCCATATGTTATTGCAATGGGCTTTGCTTAGACTATTTGCTTTACTGAACTTGAAGCCGGCAGTATTAATGGTGTACTCACTTGCCCAAATGGCCAAAATATGTGGAAGTACAAGGACCCAAGGAAACCCACTCTGCCTCTTTTTCCTTCATTGGAAGATAAATGTGAGGATTTGAAAGAAATTGCCCACACTGAACACCCACTAATGTGGGATTAAAGAATGACCACCCTCTCCCTCGACTCACTTGTAACAGGCTTGCACAGTGAAATACTTGACTACTTAAAGACAGAAGTTAATGTTGAATGTACCACTTGCAGTCATCATTTTATATATATATATATTTTATGGTATAGTCTTCAACTATAAAATCATACACCTTTTTATAATTCTACAACACAGAGGCTCAGTCTCCCACTAGCCTTGTCCTTGTCCTAGTTGTCCTAACATATACTGGATCATAATGCCTTATAAATCCCTATTCTTTATAGCATACCACATTTGGTGAATGACAAATTTGAACAATAAAAGTACTTGTAAATAAAAAAATAATAAATAAAAATAAAAATAATAGAAGTACCAATACAATATACCAATCATATTGGTCAGGAACTTTCAAACAGATTTCAAAATGAACATCAGTTTTTTCTTGATCTTTTTTTTTTTTAAAAGGTCATTGTTGGGAATGTATGACTTTGGAATTAAAGTAATCATACAAGTGAAACACTAACTACTTGGAGCCAAGTCTTGCTTGCTGTTTTCTTATAATAAGCAAAAGACATGCCCATTTTGTATAAAGATTGACTTTTATTCTACCCATTGTTTTTCTGGCATGCTGGTAATGGCTTTCCAAACACATGGAAAATTCCAGATTGCAGGCTCGAATAGTAGGTATATGGTTAATTTTTTTCTTGATGGGAGATCAACAGATTTTGCCAAAAATAATAATAATAAAAAATAATAACAAATATCAAAAATACTTTATATTAGATATTTTCCAATAAAAAATTCATGTAACAGATCTCACAGAGAGAAAAACAAAAAGGGACAACATTTATACAATGAAACACAAACAAAAAGGTTTTTTTTAAATAGCTAGGCCACAGTTTATAGGCAATAAAATGATAAGCTTTGCACTCAGTGCCATGACTTTCTTTTATATGCAGTTCTTCCCTTTGACATCAATAACCACACACGTGAATTACACTTGAGCTTTTACTTTATAAAAAGTGATTTCTCATTTATACTTATCTTATGAGAATGACAGATGTAGATTGCATCTCACCTACATCTTTTACTTATAGGCTAAAAACAAATACTTTCTTTCAGCTTCAGTGGAAGACATGGGGACTATTGCTGAGAGTTTTTTGGGCCTAGGGCTCATCAATGATGCAGAGAGGATCTGCCTGTAAGGACAGAAGCTCCAAGGACTCACACCTTGGCTTCTTGTGTGGGAACATTTCAGTGCTGCTATTTTCAAACTACAGTGATGAAATATGAGCAGTTTCAAGCCCTACTCGTGCTGGTTTTAGGCCACAGTTATCACTGAGGAGTTGTCAGTTATCACTGAGCTTTTATCAAGTTCTGAAAAGATCAAAAGATCACTTTGTGGAGTAGTTTGCAGTTTATGGGTATGTGTTATGGGATTTCACATGTCAGGGTCTTTAGCTGGATAATCTATGGCTTTCTACATCAGCACATTTTGTATATAACGATAATTAATATGTATTAGGCATTTTAATATATAGTTGCAATTGTGTATTACAAGTAAATTCAATATTAAAATACATAATTCAGTATATTACAATACATAATGCATTTTTATATACGACATTATTCAAGTTTTCATCTGCAGGCTCAAGCTGTTTACTAAGGTTTATGATTTCCTGCCTGTTACCTCATGTTCATTCTCTTTCAAGAAGATCAAGACAAAAATTAAAAGGATTTAGGAGCAAAGTTAACTAACTTTGCAGTATTATGGTACAGAGAAGCATTTGTCCAAGTCATTGAAAATAATCCAAGGACATACTGTTAGGTCAGATCTCCATAATCTCAGTGAGATCTCCTTCTGAACACTGCCTGACAGGTTATAAACCACCACCATGAACTCCTCAGAGAGTTTCAAGCCCGTGAAGCCATGAATGCCTGTCTTATTGAACAGCTCTCTTGACTCCAGCTGCTACCTGAGAGACAAGACTTCTTAATCCAGTTACCTAGCACTGACTCTAATATTAATCCCTCAACCTGTCACAGACCCCTTTGAAGTCTGAACCTTCTGATTTACCAATGATTGATGGTTTATAGATGACAGATGCAAAGAAATGGATGCACAGAGACAATCTTCATATTTTTGTTTATTTATTTTTTAATTTTAATATTCTTTTTTTTTTGTTGTCAAGACAGGAACTAGACACTAAAGGTCATGTAGAAACCATCCCATTTTCACTTCTGATTCCTTTCTTGAGGCCCAGCAAAGCCAGGTACCCTCTCTTTTATCTGGCTGCTGTAAGTGTAGATGGTTCCTTTGCTAAACTTTTGTCTGGCTCAGGACCAAACCCTCTTTGTTATTTATTTATATTTTTAATCTCTTCTGCCAAGATCTTTCTGTGCACGTTGTACTCTTCTCTCTTCTAACACCTAGTCTCTTTGTTCAGATCCTCGAAATGTTCGAAGACATCTTCTGAGGGTTAAAATAATGTATTTTCTGATTTATGCCAACTCCTGACAATTCAAGTGCTTCACTAGTCACAGTAATTGTTAATAAATCTTTATTTTTTGTAACAGGAGCACTGTCCCACGGTGGCTGAGGAAGCACCCCTGAATGTGGCTGGTACAGGAGTTGTGTCCGATGGAGACCTCACAGGGTGGGGGAATACAAATGGAGAAAAGTAAACAGGCATTGCTATAAATCAAGTGGCATCCTCAGGCTGCTTAAGGAACAACTTGGAGGTAATCTGTGGCAGTCTTTGCCTCGCTTCGTATTCTTGGTTTTAGGAAGATTTTAGGAATCTTCTTTCCCAAGAGCCCCTGTTCTTTTCGCCATACTCTGGCTTTTGGGCATGGGAATGGAAAAATACTTGGATCAGTCAGTTTTCAGCTGCAGAGTGGGATTGTGAGAGTTGTCAAGAGCTAGCATAAACTGCAGCAGCCGTTTCACTCACCTTTTACCAGATTCAGCCCCATGAATTCTTAGATAAGATCTGTCATCATCTCAGATCACAGTCTTTTAAAATCAGATTCAGAAATGTGATACTTCAGCACTGTGCAGAGAATATAGTTAGGTCTAGGCTCTCCCACTCCACCTTAAAAAATCATGTGTAAAATCAGGTGCTTCTTAGTTGTAGAATAACTCCTTGTAAATGACAGGACTTGGCCACTGTTTCTAGGGCAGAAGCTACACTGTAAATAGTGAGAGAACTATTCACATTGCTGCTTGGTGAGCTTTAAATAGGTTTCAATGTTCAAATGAGAAGAGTGTACTCCTGAACACAGGTGACAATAAGCTACCTAATGAATGATTTAGGAAGAAGAATGCTTCCTTGCGCTTTGTCTCCATCTGCATTTAAAAAGCACTTTCAGAAACACTGCAGCCAACAAAAGGCCCATAGGTGCATACTTGGCAGGCCAGAGTAGGATCAAGATGTGAAAATGTCTATCTGCAGAAATAACAAAATTTTTCATCCTCCATTTCAGCTGCTGAGTCTATTACTCAAAATAATAACATCAGAAATGTTTTACTGCAAAACTGCTGGAAGAAATCCCCGGTTAAGAGATTAAAGCATTATACAAGCCTTAACCATAGTACTTCTCCTTGAAAACTATGTTAATATACCTTCTTGTCTCCTGCCTTTCTTATACTACCAAGAAACCACTCTAGAGCCTTCCTCCATCCTAAAGCATGCTCCAGTCACAGTGCTGTAGTCTGTCTTCCAGTGGAGAGTGTTGTCATCATCCTTCTCTACAGATTCTCAATGAAAATTTAGTCCAAAGCAACTTACTTTCAGAAATGGTCTCATTTTTACTTTAAAGGTAAACTATGAGAGTATTCTGATGAATCCTACTAGCAGATAAAATAATTCATAAAGTTAAAGTATGTCATATTTTAAGATGACTATGACATTGGTTTTTGAATCTAAATAAAAGAGTAACAGACCTAAGGTGAACAGGTAGAGCATGACTCAACTCTATCCCCATCTATGCTATTTTCCCAAGGGCATTTCCACCACCACATCTTGAATTTCTTTCCTCTTACACAGAGTAAATGACATAAAGAGCAAATACAAACGTCAAAGAAATAAATAACCACCCTTTTTTTTTTTTTTTACAGGATTAATATACAGACTACATATTAGTTTCAGGAAACAACTGCCTGGGGAAAATCTTTTTTTTCTACCTTGAACATCCCTGAGTCTCCTGCAGTTGCATATCCTGATGACGGCAAAACCTTATGACTGGCCTTGACCTGTGACTGGCTTTGACCTAGAAATCCTAATCCTACCAGTCTGCAGGTCTGTTCTGTTTCATTTCTTTTCCTTTTCTTCCAGGATATTGTTAATTAGTAAATGCTTTCAGAATTGTTAGCAATATGTATTTATCTCTCTTTATACACATATTTCAAAAGATAAACTGTGAGCAGGAAATGCAAAGTCCTTCTGATAAAGGAAGTGTGGAAAACAATAAGAAATAAAAAGAACAAGAAGATACAGCCCAGTTTATACAATGTTCATTAGTGACTGGAACTGTTTTTAACTGCCTTCTTTCCTGGTTCATTAATTGTCCTTTTTAAAACACCAAAATAGTTATTGTTTTAGTTAATGTTAACTTAGTTTAGTTTAGGTTTTCTTTTTTCTTTTTCTTTTTCTTTTTCTTTTTCTTTTTCTTTTTCTTTTTCTTTTTCTTTTTCTTTTTCTTTTTTTTTTCTTTTTTTTTCTCTTTTTCCTTTCTCTTTCCTCTTTTCTCTTTGTTTCATGTCTTTTGAAGTTTGAATGTTCCTTTGACAAAAAATGTTCTAAATGCTTTTGAAATGAGTCTTCAGGGAAGCAAAGGAGCTTCAATGCTATGTGTTGAGGGCTGAAGAAGGTCAAACATATACTGACCTTCTTTCTTGGACAATTCCATCGTGATCTTTGACAGGCAGAAAGCAGTAACGTCTTTCCATGTATTGACCTAAGTTTTTGCAAATGAGATGGGTTTCTACAGCACTTAAAGTGATACTTCAGTGTAAATAAGGTCTTTTGCATTCTATAAAAGGTAATCTAACATGTTATCTTTGTCATTAGCTCCTGAATGCAATAGCAGATATGAAAATTATCTGATAAAATCAGGAATGTTTAAATGTATTTTGTTACTTGTGATTATATATATACATATATATATATTTTTTTTGTTAATTATTAAATTTTTTAACTTGAAGGTCTCAGCACTCTGTAATGTCATCTTCCCCTTGTGGGACACACCCAACTGTGAAGGAACAACCATGCTCAAAGAACTCCTTTGTAAACGGCCCAGAAGAATCAGGACAGACTGTAATGAACTTTTTTACTTTTTTTTTTTCTTTTCCCAAAGCAGAGAAAATAAAGAATATGCTCAAAAGTTTTCTGTAAAAGCCAGAGGCAATGAACAAACACAGAATCTGTAAAGCAAGAAGATCAGCATCACCACTATATTGATTCATCTCTGTAGTGATTGATCTCTCTAATATATAAAAGGGCAGCACTGAGTAGGAGAAATTTGCTGATGCCGAACTGGCTATGACAGCCAAACGTACATTTCACAGGCTTTCCAGAGGCAGAAGTGGCAGGTGGCTTCCTGCCTAAATTAATTTTTTGTCTGCTTACTGGCTCAGATATATGTGATATACTCATGTTCCTTAGGGATCTGATACATCTCTTATCAACCTGATGAAATTTGCAATGTCCTGAACTTTCAGTATGGACTCCCTTCTTTTTTCTAACTTCAGAATATCTAAAAAAAAATAATCTAGAAAATGTCAGAAAACATTTAGAAATAAAATAAGATAGAGATGTTCTTTTAACCTGGTCTGATTCAGACTTTTCCTGCCACCTAATTGGGATGTGTCAACATCTACATCCTTTAAAGAAAAATATTTTTGTTAAAAGAGAAAAAAACAGACTTCAAATAAAAAGACTAGGATAAAGCATAAAATTAGATTATGTTGTGTGTGTGAACATGAAATACAAACCTTCTGTAAAGTTCCAGTCTTGCTGCTCAACAAGGAGAAATTTTCATGAGTTCACTTACAGTTGAAGTTCACTGGGTTCTAATTCATATTAAATGAAAATTGCACTTTAAATATTAAAAGAAATGGTAAAAGAAGACAAAAACTAGCATATTGACATGTCAGTATGGAGCTGTCCTTATCCTACATCAAGGAGATGTGCAATATTTTCTTCCCAATTGCACCAAATGAAGAGCATCACTTTCTGTCAATGGTGATCATTGCCCACTCAAGCAGATGTGCAATAATACAAATTGGCAATTTCCACACTATTGGCAGGCTAGATTCAGTCATAAGACCTCAAAATTGAGAGCTAGGAAGCATGGATAGTGAAGCCTGGAAAAAATTAATTCAATGTATCATATATGTACAGTCTTCTAGTGAAACCCCTGTTGATTCATTAGTAAAGATTAAATCTACCCTCACATCAAATACTATGTGACAGGGCATCCTTACTGTTTTCTTTGTGAAATACCCTAAAACTGAGCTTCTCAAGGAAATAATGTCTTCACATCTTTTGCAAGTTCAAAAGTCAAGCTTGGCTTTCTATTTTTATTTAATATGAACAATTTTTCCAGAAAATTAAGGCCTTTTCCATTCTTATGTTTCAAATTTACCCTTCAGAACCGTCTTCCTGTGGAGTATCTTGATGGAGCCATATATGAGAGAAGATGGCTGGACCAAAAGTTTTCCTGCTCTGTATCATACTGATGTCCCTCTGGGTTCTTCACTATACCCCAAAGCACACCAGGTAGCATATTTGCCAGCTTCCTGCACCTTAGGGGAGCACTGAACCTCATTTTCACAAGGTCAGTCATCTGTGTTTGGCACCACAGCACTCTGTGCAGAACTGATGTAAGATGCGAGGAGTGCAGCATTCTTCTCCTGTTACACACAGATTCCAAAATAACTGCGACTTTCATAACCCTAGGTTTTACCTCGAATGCACTTGTGGAACTTGTTAAATATAATCAGAGATTCCTAACAGTAAAGAATTTATGTGGGCCCAACTGTCATGCCTGTGAGTCATTCTACATTGAGTTCTTTTAAGTAGATTTGTGTTTCACATGTAATTATTAAGTGTGTTTCTGGAGAGAGAAAGACAGAGATTAGATCTTTCACAGTAATACAGCATCTAAAGCAACAGGACCTGAGGTTTATGATTCCATTATTTGCAATGGATGATGAAATACAAGTTAATGAAAATGAGACTACTTTATATGAATCCTTGGTCCATTGAATAAATGGAGATTTTGTTACTGGCATAAATTACACAATGACTTCTGTGTCTTTTCTTACATTTCAGTTAAAAAGCAGTCTTTCAGCTCAATTTGAAAAGCAGTGAGATAGGAGCTCCCTTAATAAATGGCAAGTTTGGAGCTTTCTTTACCTGCTTCTTTGTCTTTGTTATACTTAGTTCATTAGACAGCTTAAAATTCAGATTGCTGTTAACAAGGATGAAAACATAATAAAGTTATGAACCTGCTGGACATTTAATCTGATATGAATCAAATTTTCATTGAGATTTACAGCTGTCTAGCTATCATAGAAGCAGATATACATTTTAAAATATTACAAAGTATATTTGTGCATACACCTGGCTCTCTTCACAGGCTGTCAGAAGTATCTTGTCTCCCTCACCATCTCAGATGCAGAGAAAGAGGATTGGTTTCAGAATGTTCCTTGTTCACTCTTATAGGAATGGTTGTTTGCTTGGAGGAAAGAATGTGTCAGGTGTAGTGCTTTCACAAAAGATCCCTCCAAATATATTTTGGCCTCTTCTCCAGATATTTCTTTGGGTTCAGAGCCCCTTTGAAGAGCTTCTGGCCATTTCAATGTCAAAGGAAGGATGCCATCTGATTCCAGATGTGTTGCTGGGGAAGCTCAGCGCCTATGTTGACAAGTAGGAGAGAACCTGCAACTCACTAATTTTCCAATATTATCCCATACATTAGCAATGAGTGACATACAGAGATGCATCCAATCCATTACATAGTATAAAGTTTATATGATAACAAAGTATAATATTATGTGGTCTCACTCTCTCCTCTAGGATTTTAGGAATAATAGCACATTGTAAAAGTATTTACAAAGGCCAGCTGCAGCTGCATATATGCAATATCTAATATCAGTAGGATTCCTTGTTTAAGATTTGGCACGTAACTTCAAAATCCCTGACAGGGTTTTCACTTTTGTCTCAAAAAAACTTAAAATTTGTTCTGATTTGTGCTGATTTTTCTTTAAAAGGGAAAACAGAAAGTGGAAGAGGTGTTCCTCACTCGTATCTAGAATAAGGCCTCAGCAGTATTTAGAAAAAGCTTAATTGTTGAACCAAAATGCAATAATGCAATAACAGGTGTGATTTAATCGCACAAGTAATAAAGTAGTCTGTTTTCATCTTGTCATATAACTTACTTGGGACAGTCTTGGGCTGATCATGGCAACAAGGACAAATGCTATAACATTTTGATGTACTAAAAAAGTCATGAGACAAGAGTCATAATTCTTGTCTACTGATAAAGAAGTCCAAGTTTTTAAAATTGTAGCACTCACCCTCATGTCTTTTCATATAACTTTCGTTATTGTTATAAAAACCTTGCAGTTGAGGGTCATGATACTGGAATTGGGATTGGTTAAGGGTAGGAAGTACTCTCCTGACCTACATGCAAAGGGCATATTTTATTGCGAAATTAATGAGCCTTTTCAACCTGTAACCTGGTTTAGCATTGCCACCAAACCTTTCATCTTAATACTTGTCTTAATCTTGATACACTGTGGTCGCTCAAAGATGCCATAGCTTTCCCTTGCTTTGAATTTCTGTTGCTCCTTATTGATAAGGAAGACCTCACAGTTGTTTTCCAACTGTATATATTTGACACAGGTGGGAAAAAAACGCACAGACAAGTAACCTAGTTTTCCCTACAGAGGTATTGTTTCTTGCTATATCTAGGTAATTATTTATATCAAGTGCTGTACAAGCTGTGGTCTTAATACCAACAGTGGGACCTTGAACAGCTATTTAGAAATGTGTTAATCTACAAGATACCTGGACTCACCATGAGGACAGGCTCATTGCTTCTGTAATGAATAGAGAACCAGGTACCAGTGAACTGCCCTGGCTGGTTACCAAGCTACAAAGGGGAGATGACTCTACGATAATGATGAAAAAGAATTCCTATATTAACTCTTCTTCTGTTCAGAATTCAAGGTTCATGCTGAGAAATATTTCATAACCTAATACATGGCAAACTGGATGCAAAGCTGCTGGAAAACCCTTGAGAACATAAAAAAGCTAGGAAGGTGGAAATACGTAGCAGCATGTTTTTCAAAGGGAAATATCCCTCACCTTTTAATGAATAACTATGGCCAGAGGCAGCACTGCAGTTAGTTATGTAAAGATTACATTCTATTGACTTGCTGCATGTTCGTAGCTTTGATTTGGTCACACGTTTTTTGTTGAGTGGTTGACTTGAATCAAAATAGAGCTAAGTATGAATTGGGGAATATTGGCTCAGCAGGTCTTTAAAAATTATCAAAAAAGAAAGACCAAGCAGTATGGTAGACTGTATTGCTAACAGTCCCAAAAGACAGTTCTCTGTGTTTCAAGGAACTGGGGATTCTCCTGGGATTACAGCCAGTCCAGTTCTTTTATCTCTTCATGGTTTTGTGAGTCCAGAGTTAAAAAAAAAAAACAACATGCTGATCTTACTGGGTTTGGGACTCTTGGTCCCATTTACATGTTGGTCCTTAATCTGAGTTGGAATAACATTCTCCGTAAATCAGAACTTCTGCTTGGCACAGTTACAAGCTGTGGGAATGCTGCTAAATATCACAGGGGTAGGCTGCAACCTAAGGCACTGCAGTCATTGTCAGTACGTGGCATGGCCGCAGGGCCTCTCTGTCAGGCAGACAGCAGACTGGAAGGAGCATTCCCAATAGGCATTACGTACAAAAAAGTGCCAGGTCTGTCTTCTCCACTCTGCACAGTCCTTCAACATTATCCAAGCAGACTTTGCACCCTCGGGTGACTCCTGAAGGCACACAACACACCCAGGTCATGTCACGCAATCAAACTATGCCCCTGATGGGTTGCAACACAGCACTCGTATTATTTCAGACACTGTGAACTCAAACTCTTGTTTTAGGAGCCCTGAAACTAATGCTCAGGAGAGGTGCAAATCCAAGCACCACATTGCCCCTGACCAACCTGTTCCATGTGGCCCTGTTTTGTCTTGCAGTATGGAATTGGGCCTCCTTTACTTTGCTGTATGTATACAGCCATAGGATATTTTCCCTCTAGGCTTGCTGGGCTTGGTGAGAGCAAGAAGTAGTGTTTCTGCTGGGGGTAAAGGGAGGGGTCAGTCTTTTTTAAGCACCAGACAATAGTGTAGATTCATCACCTGAAAACTTAATATGTAACAAGCAAGACTTTGCCGGGTGACATTTAAATGCCTTTGATATACATCAGGCTAAATTTAATGATCTAGTTGTTCCTTCTGACCCTAATTTCAGTGAGATATGCCACCCAGAGAGCTGTCTCATCAGGGGTTACTGGGAAGCAAACGACAGCCCACAGAATTGTGGTCTGAATTGTTTCCTGTAACAATTTTTTTAGCATGACACATTACCGTCTTCTCAAGTAATAAATGACAGAGAGAGCCTTTTCTTTCCTAAGAGAAGAAATCATATAATTAATGATAAAAGAAGTACAAAGACATTGCTGTGACAAATATGGTAACATTAGTATAAAATCAAGTATGATTCTCCCATAACATCTACTGCCATGGAGCAAGGCTTTTAATGTAGGTGTTAGGTGTATCATGGTGGTGCTACAGATTGAAGAAGAGACATGGGAATGGAGTGATCATGTTGAGTAGCAAACAGGAAATTGTTCCACTTACAGCACTCTAAGAAAAAACCTCTCTTTCATAATATGATAAACCTGACTAAATCACCAGGATATCATCAGTTGTACTTGATGAATAGCTACTTGTACTACACAGAACACAGTTTTGGCAAAGCATAGTACTGGCAGAGTACCAGTCCTGCATGCTCATGAGACAGGCTTATGTGATTCAACAGCAAAGTACATTGGTGTAGAATAACTCTAGGCTTTTCTTGTACTGCAAGCTTTTGAAATCAGACCTCTTGCACTGTGGAGGGGAGGTGGGCACACCATCAGTGCATCTCTGGAAGGCAACCTCCAGAAATACTCATAACATGATTGCTAGTGTACCTTTTTCCTTAACAAAATGACAAGTATTCACAATGAATGAGATAGACAGTAGAGCAAAACAAGGAGTTAAACAGATGAATAAATAGTGCAAACCAGTTCTACTTTCTTTCAGAAATATATGTTGTACCAGCATCCTGCTGGTGATGGAAAGACGTCACCTGGGTATTTTTTAAGTCATGTGTCAGCCAATAATGGGCAAACCCATATAGAAATAGAGGAAGGGGATTTTTTGGTATGGAATTTAGAATTAACATCAAGTTCTGTTACAGTAGGCATACCAGTAAGTGCACTGTTGTTAATACAGGGCTTGCCTAGGTCATGGTAAAGAAGAAAGATTTTACAATCAAATAATTTCATCCTATTGACTTCCCCCTAAAAGAGTAGTCAAAATACAACTTAGTTTATCCCTTTAAGAGCCTAGTTTCTATGGAGAAATCAAATCACTGTGAGTTGAATTAGGACAATTGTGATTTATATATTAATTTCTCATAGAAGTATTCACATGCCATTTTTTGTGCTGCCATCATAATCTAATAATCTAAAGTATAATGATTTAATGAGAACTTTACAACCCGCTGCCAAAGCAAACAGGCATACTCATATTCAAGAAGAATGTCACTTATATTTATCAGAATCTGGCACCATTTAAAAAAACACTCCTAGGAAATGTTATTTTTGACACTCAGGATCCCATTGTCCAAATTTGCTTTTATTTTCCTTAAAAATATTGAAAGTTAAAAATACCTGGGAAAATTTAATTCATTTTGGTAAATGATTGGAATGTTATAGCCTAAAACCCAGTATTGCAGCATTATTGCTTAATGTATAATGCAGGTGTCCCAGAGGTTAATATTTATATTAGTTTAATGTTAAGGCAATACAGTGGCTTGAACAGAATGTTTCCTGGGAAAGCAAACTTGCCATTCTGTAAATAATCAATCAAAAACCAGTCTTATCATTCTGAACATTGTGGGGCATAAGGAAAAGAGGTTGAAAAAAGGGTTAACATAAATATATCTGTAAAAATGGTACAGCAATGTCATCTGGGTGCTGTGTTCCACTGGACTCTCCATGGATCTCAGGCGCACACAGCTGGGTGAGCACACAGCATGCTTTATCTCAAGCTGCTCATTCATGAACACAGCAGTAGTTCTTTAGCTTTGGAACAGAAATCATCCGATCTGTCCATCTGATACCTTATGGAAGAGAATATTTTGGTGAGGCCATTCAGGCACTATTCCAAGGGATCAAGAAGAGATATCATGGATTGAACAGTTTAAGTTAAGTAACTTCTTCCTCAGGATAGCATTTCCAAAGCTCTAGCAGAACCTTGTGATAACAGGCTAAAGCCCTCAGGAAACCAAAATAAACACACTAAAGCAAATGAGAACTGGCTGATGAGGTCTTGTCCTCCTGGTGGAGTACACAGAATGGGAAAACAACCACACATACACCCAGACATACCCTGATAGAAATAAGGGATAAAACAGGCATATAGTATGAATACTTCAGAAATAGGGGCCTGATTTCTCAGTCTGGAAAACTGATCTCAAGGAGGCCATCTATCTTTGAAGAAAAATACTACAATCAAAAGTCACGATGAGGTTGGGGCCTAGCAGAAGGTAGTAGATTCTAATCATTGCTGGCATCAGAAACACAATCAAAACAGAATCCAAGAACATCTTGGAGAAGCCAGAACATAGCCTAGAAGGAACTGAAAATGCCATTGTGAATTTCAGAATCTGGGACAGGACTAGGCTCATTTCCCAAGTCCAGCTGAGCTGTGGGTTTACTGTTACTTGCTATTAATGATTGCTACCTTTCATCCACTAATCCAACATGAGTTTGACATGTCTGTTCTCTGCAGGACCACTGCTGGGAAGAATTTGGTGAAAAAACCTTGAAGATGCCAAGAGCTGAGGTAGTGGGAACTGATGCTTGTTGGTGATACAGGCCTCACAAGTTCCCAATGACTTTTTTTTTTCTGGAAAAGCAGAAATGTTAGGTAAGAAGTGCAAAACTCAGATCATATAAAATCTGTACTCCTGTCCCAGTTGCAGTGACAGGAACGTGACTCAAAACTGTAAACGGGATTCTCCCTTCAAGTGTACACCACTGGTATGTGGAATGGGCTTTGACATGGCTACAATACAAATTAGGACTATGGAATTTCAGATAAAGAAAGGTTCACTTCTGCAGCACAACTGAGCCAGTCAGCTGCAGTAGACTCCCACAGATGTGAATGGCACCTGTCTGGCAGCACCATGGAGTGTAATACGGCCACCTTGAAAGACCTTTCCTTCATATCAGTCCTTTGTTGGCTCAGCTGGCCAACTCTTGCGCAGTCCAGCTGTGATGTTCTCTGGGCATTCACGGTTATCAGGGCAGGGTCAGCAACTCTCTCTGGCTCCAGCTGTTTGTACAATTGATTTTGCTACCTTGTTATATACTTCAGATTTTACCTCTACTCTCACTGATTCTCTTTTAACCTAGATATTAATAAATCAAGTTATGCTGACCACAATACTTAAGGAATTGATTTAACTCATTGTTTTGGTAAGTCATAAATGATATGGTCCCCTAATAAATAGACTTATTGGTTCATATTTTGTTTCAGCATCAAAGTGACTATACAAAGCACCACTGTTTTCAGCTTTGAGTTTCTCCTAACTGATCAGCCACCTCACTGACTCTCTTAGCACTGCTCAGCCCTTCCAGTAACCAGTGCCAAAGCTCCAGTGCATCCACCTTCTCCCACCATCTTCCCTGTTTGCTGCTCCCTCTCGCCTGCATTACAAAAGGAAAACTCATCTTCTCTTGGATTCAAATTTGGTCAGGCATCACTTTCTCTGCCCTCATAAGAAATGACTGTTACAGACTTATCATTAAACAAATAAATACTACATATAGTCAAAATTATAAGTACATATTTCTGATATTATTTACCTTTTTAGCTCTTTTTTTTTTTTTTTTTTTTTTTTTGCCTAAGTTACAGCCTCTTTAGTAATCCTTGTACTTTTCTATGTAGTATGTGACTGAAAGAGACTTCTTTCCTGAGATGGTAATTTGCTGATCTGATACAAAGCACTGACTCTCAGCTCCTTATCAAATAGACTTCTTCCCCATTAGATCACTGCCCTGCTATATGGTACTTTGCTCATTGATAGTGCTGTGCAAATGTGAATGTGCTGCAGCAGCAGAAAGCTGGGTAGAAGGCACACAAACATAACTGAGATGTAGGCTGTTTGGCCAGAGCTGTGAACTATCCCTGTTACTGTGCATGCTGCAGATTGAAATCACACACGGGAACAGGTAGGTAAGTAATTTCTGAAACAGAAATAATTTCGAAGTGTCAGTGGGGATATGGCAATCTGCTGGAAATAGGTGGAAAAGCAGAAGTGGGAGATGCAATTGCCAGTGCTACTCTGCCACCTGGTGCTAGAGCCGTGTCCTGGCAGGTCACAGCATCTGCCCTCCTGGCAGTTCGCTCCTTCCTGGGCTAGGGCTGGCACAGAGCAAGTGCCTCTCCTCGCAGTGCTGCCAGGATTAAATCTAGTAATTTAGGAAATGTATGCACCCCATTACCAAAGATAACTGTCAAGAAGTTATTTGACCTTTTATGACTTCTAATACAAGCAATTATCATTCTCCTTTGTGTAGAGCAGCTCTGGGGACTAAATAACACCCTATAACATAGGAATTATTACTTGCAAAGATGTAACTACTAACTAGTCCTTTTTATTTGGCACTTAAGATCATTGTCATTCTTAATGTCTAAATCTAAAAACCATCAAATACATGAATGATCTGATGAGGGGCCTTAACCCTTTCCTTACCCTGATGTTTCCATTTTACATTTTTCTATGATGCAGGTGTTGCTGTAAACTGAGGTATCACATAATCTGCTGTGCACATCAAATATATATTTTTTTCCTTTTTTTTTATTTATTTTTAAACAGCTTGGGATGGGATTCTCCATTAAGGTTATTAGCAAAACTCAGCAGGAAGGGTCTCTTTCCATTTCCGTATAGATGCTGTCAAGAAATCTGCAGGAATGTCTCTAAGTACCTCTCACCACCTTATTTGGCTGTAGCAACTTCTCCACGCTACCTCCCCATCCCACACCACTACTCCTGCCTCGTGGGGTTGTGGCCAGGTACAGTTACCACAACCACAGTTTCTGCACTGATAGTGATGCTGAGAACTTTACAGAGCAGCAGCAACCCAGCATTGCCCTGGCAGGTCAGCGTGCTGTGTGCTAGACCTCCAGAGGAAGCATGGTACAGCAGGTAGCAAGTTGCTGCATGGGCCATGCACAGGCTGCAGACTGCATAAAAACAAAAAGCTACAGAAAACACAGGTTGTATATGCCAACCCAAAAATCACTTCTGGCCTATGATCAGAGCCTGTGAATCACAGCACAAATGTCTGTTATTCACCCCTGGCTATGAGTGCTTCAGGGTACTGTTACTCCCAGGAAACCCCTCCCTTCCCATTTTAATGTTATGCAAGTGTTATGGAGCAAAGCAAATCCACTGTCAAGCACTGGGACCTGGCTGGCACATTGAGGAGCTCTCAGGTAGTCTGAGCCCCTGACATCTCAGCCTGACTGAGGTTGATAAGCCATGTTTTCAGGGGTTGCTAAATATGGATGACTCATTTGTTCATGTGGAACAGACTCACCGTAAATCATGCAGACCAGGCAATCTGGACTAACAAGCATTTCTGGGTATCCAAGAAGAAATTCCTCTTGGCATCAGAGATAAGCCGCACTTCACAACTTTTATCTTTCTCTAGGGGAAATTGGAACTAACCAGTCTGACTCACGGACATTTCAGGACTAACTGCCCACAGTGCATGCTGGCTGGTTTGAACCCACAGCAAATAACCCTACTGTAGATGTTCATGATTACATAGGACATACACTTAGTAGCCAGTTAACCTACAGAAGAGAACAGCTATTCTTGGCTTTTCTTTTGTAACTATCTCTCAGCCTAGTTTATATAGAGCTAGTGTGAACTGTGACCTAGACAGCTTGATGCAAGATCCTACAGCCACCTGCAAACCTCCCATCATCAAGCTGTAATTATTACAGCAGCTACACAATTAAATATTTCAGAAGTAAAGACTGTAAGTTCACAGTGAGTTTGAAAATGAGGCATACTCCTCAAACTTGATGCATTTCCTGCAAGCCTCAGAAAACTACGCCACAAAAACTAACAAAGCTTCTTCTGTCTTTGTTTTAAGAGAAATATGGGAATGCTTCAGATATGTATATAAACACACATGCCAATTTTATGGTTTAAGTATTTCAAGGAAATCTAGGAGGCTGTTTTTAAATGGGTAACGTAACCCAGCACTAGATGATGTATGAAAGGTTCAGGTATTCATGAGCTTTTTTGCCTTTGTTATTCAGACAGCCCTGCTCTCATACCAATGTGATTTGAAGAGGAGAGGGACAAACATTTGGAGAAAGCAACGTTAGGGAACACCTACAAATTGGATGCATTCAAGTCCATAGCATTGTGATGGGACTCACCCAAAGCTGTTGAGATAACTATCTTATAATCACACCAGCTAGCTATCTATCATCACTGAAAAAATCATGTTTACTATGGGAGGGACCTGATGACTGGATGATGTACCCAGCTGCAACCTTGAATAAAAGAAAGAGCCAGAGCACTAGTGGCTCCTTAGCTTTCACTACAGTCCCTGGGCAGCTGAAGGAGCACATCCCCTTGAAGTTCAATCTTAAATACTTACAGGACAAAGAATTAGTCTACCCTGACTTGCCATAGGGAAATAACACTTGACAACTAGGTGTTTCACCATCAGGACGCAAATACAGTACTTCTTTATTCATATACCTCCTCCCCCAGCAGTTTTACTTAAAAACTGAGGTATGTGGGCTGGGAGAATGGACTCTGGGCTCTGACCAGCAGTTAACAACTGAACATCCATCTGGTGGCCAGGAAGGAACAATAAATTAGTCTGGGGGGCAATAAGGCCATATTGTTCAGCCTATGCCTGATTACAGAACATGTAACAAGGGACAGTGACCATGTTGTAATTTGGGAATTTCAGGTTGCGCATTGGGAAAAACTTCACTGGAACAGATAACTCAAAGAGGTTGTGTGATCAAGTCATGTTTTCTATGCCTTGGCTAGGAGAACAAAACAAAACACACAACTGACCTAAGGTATTATTGCTCATAGCCTCACTTCCTCTAGGAAATTAGACCAGATGAAGGGGATCTTCAGTGTCCCTGTCACCAATACCTCTGTGCTATGAATAGGTGTAACTGATTTAATTCATCTCAGTAAAAAATTCAAATGAACTTTTTGTAGTATGCAGAAGACATGCATTTCACTAATTAGCTTCATGCCCAAGTCCCTCCAAGGAACTTTGCTCTCTTAGCCCACACAATGCCTGTATGCCTGAGAACCTGCCACTTGTTCTCAGTTCAGCCAGTTGAACTGTCATCCCACTCCTGGGGACACAGGGAAGGGACCTTTTTCTCCTCAGTACACATTCAAAGAGATAGCCATAGCTAAATTTATCACTGGGAAATGATTTGAGCAGCAAATCCTTTCTTGTGCCACAACCCTGAAACAGTATCTGCAGTGCGTATTAACATGGGCAGCAGGAGAAATTCTTGGATTCTCTGCTTAGAAACGTAGCTTCAAATATTCAGTTCCAGGATCCCATGGCTTTGGCTCTTTGCTTAAGAATAATAGCATGAACAAGATTTTCAGGCAGTTATCCTCACTCCAAAAAGATGCCCTAATGCTTAAAAGCAAACAAAAAAACACATTTAGTAGATCAGCCGTGCCACAACACATTGCAAGTCTATGCATAATTTTCACCATCATGTGTCTAACTTTCTATAAACACTTCCAAGCCCAAATGATTTATGATGTCCTTTACCTTTCTGTTTACCCATTGCCAATTAAAGATGTCATTTGGATTCCACAGAACAGCTGCTGCTAGTTTCTGGCTGAGAGCATAGACCAACTTCTTGGAAGGCCAATGTTCTGTACAAACACAGCAGAAATGGAAGAAGCAAACAGGATTAAATGGCAATGTTGAAGGGGGAGGGGAGAATCCATGCACTACAGCCTCATGAGGAACTGCTGGTCACGTTAGTTTTCTAAATCTAACCCTGGCCTAATTAAGCCACGTTTTCACTGTAAAGCAGGCAAGCTGCCAGTCGTGGTGAAGTGAAACCTGCTTTCAAGTAACTGTCAGCTAGAAATTAAAGCACATGCATGCTTGAAACAGAAACCTTTACTCTTCAATGGGCTTGAGAAGCCAGGTTTGGTCAGGGCTTCAACTAGCATAAAAAAAAAAACAAACAATTAGCCTTCTAATAGAGCAAGTGTTTTTTTTTTTTTTTCTTGTCATCGCATTCCTTCATAAAGTATCTCACCTATTTCCTTTCACAGTCACTACCACCCATACACTACTACTGAAGAAACTAATTGTCAGTTCATGGAAATCAGTCCACACCCAGTCTATTGTTTGGTTTTTTTTTTGTTTTTTTTTTTTTTTTTTAGAAGAGGTCAAGGGGTTGAGAACTTGCCTGTAGAGCATTTTGTCATGAGCTGTCACAGACAGAACAGGGGTGTAGGAGAAAGGGAACAAAAAAAATGGATGTATGATAGCTGAAATAATCGCTATTTGTCCAGCCAAGCCAGTGGCTTCTGTTACCACACATACGTTTTATAGTCAACCTAACAGCAAAGGCTCTGTTTTCACCTAGAACCCTATTTCCACATAGATAGCTCTAGAAAGGTCAGCAGTTTCTTTGGAAAAGGTGCTTTGCTTATGTAGCCAAATACACATCCACTATTTGTTCCCCCTTTAAAAAAAAAACACATAACATGATACATCTGACATTGTAAGTTATCAGTGAAAGGCCCAGTGGAAGAATTTTTATTTGCTGTACAATTAATCAATAGAAATATAACTAATAAGAAAAACAACATACAAATCCACACAGAAAGGAAAGCTTAGTAAAAACCAAACCAATAGTGGAGGGGTGACAGTGATAAAGACTTAGAGGAAAGTTTGGAAAAAAAAAAAAAGTATTCCAAGGTTGTGGACACCACCAACAACTTTTGGCCAATAGAGATGGTAACAAATCCTACTACATTGCACCAGTGCCCTCCTCCAGCCTGGCTGGACTGTTAGCATCAAATCACTTACATGTGCTGTAGAGTGCGAGAAGGGAACTACACACAAGAGCATGATCTGTTTGCATTAGATAACAGCTTACATGCAACTGTTCTGTACATGCGGATCCATAGAAGTTACTTAGCAAACATTATCTCCTCAAAAAGCACTTCGAGTCGTAACAATGCTTCACTTAGTTTAATTCCTGTACTTTCAAAAAAGGGTGGTAGAAGTACTGCATTTTTTGTGAACAATAACATGCTTCTCCTCCTTCAAACAGAAAATATCTTTAATCTTTGAAACAGATTTTTCTGACACTGAAATGACTAGACATTCTTATTCCATGAAAGTAACAAATGTGTTTTCGAAGCAAGAAGTTGCCACAACAATTATTTGTAAACATTATACCCACAACAGTAAGTACATCAAAACCCCACACTTCCATCCTAAAATAAACCACAAAGCTTTGACATGAAATACATAAAAAGTTTATTATGTATGTACCCCATTTTGTTATCTGGAGGAGAAAATCTGAGGCAACAGTTTGGTGCAGTACAGAGAAGCAAAGCAATATACAGTAGCTGCACACAGCTTGATTGGTTTCAGATCACAACTAAATATTCTTACTATGACCGTTAGTACAGAAATGTTCTGTAATTAGAAAAAATGAGAAGTATTACTCTCATGCTGTACAGTCTCATGTTTCTTGGTTAGAAAAGAACGAGTGATTGAGTTTGAATCTTTCACGCCTGAATCTTTCACGCCAACTTGCTAGGCTGTTGCCTCTGGAATGTTCAGCACAAAGGTTAAGCTCCAGACATAATTTAAGTGCTTTTCATGTGCAAACTGTTACTGGCTAAAGCTTTCAAAGTACATTTAATTACAGATATGAACACCCTGTAAAGATATGAGGATATGATAGCAGACCCAGAGGCCAATACAGATTCTTTAAGAGAAATGCTATGTTCCGCTGCAGTAGTTCTAGTCCCTGATTAGGTCCTTCCAAAGAGACGGCTTATTTCAATTGTAGGAGATAGACCACGCTTTGACAGAAGCATCATGGGATGTTGTTACCAGAGTATGTTCATCCAACCATGCCAAGCCACTTACATGATGTAGTCTGTGAGCATCTGTATGGCAGCGAGAAATAAGAAAATAATTAGGAAGGCCAGGCTGACAAAACTTCAGCACATATTCCAAAAGTGATTTTCAGCTGCATTAAATACTAGTACTGTATTTTGTTACTACATAATAAAAGAACATAACAGAACATATCTAAAACAGCCAGCTAAGCTATATGGAGGAGATTAACATGAAGGCTAAATTAGCTTGGGAACATACACAGCAATTTATCTGCTTACTGTACAGTTTTAGAAAACAAGCACCATGCAGGATTTTAAGACTAGCAACTTTTAGAAGTAAGATTTTGAAGCAAACATACCTGGTATTTTGACTCTGGTCTCTGGATCACCTACAGTCCAAACATATACCATCATATCCATGCCTCCAGAAGCAAAGTGTTCATTATCTGGTGACCAGGCAATACAAACAATTTTTGCATGGTGTCCATAGAAGACATTATGTTCCTATTTGAAAGATAACAGGGATACAGCATCATTTCATTAGTTCCAGCTACTGCAAGAAATCACTGGCTTTCAATGTATAGCATCACAGAAATAAACAATTATAATTTTAATGTGTATCTAAAGGTGCAGATGGATGCCCTAAGCCAAGTGCTGACTTCTTTTGATCAAACTTTAAATAAATGGCATAAAATGTATATAAAAATCCAGACCTTCTGTAAACAATTTGAAGACTTTCTACGAAACATGGATCTGTAAAGGGCACATACAGCAAGTTACTTTTTATTTAGAGGCCTTTAAAATAACCCTTCAGATGTTTCCAGAAAGAAAAACGCTTTTAATTTTTTACTTAGAAACTAAAGTGGTTTTTTTTGGAATGTCATACTGAATTTTCTATTTCAGTGTGGTTTCAGTAAAAACGACTTTAGAATGCCGATTCACATATTGGCTACTCAGCTGAGAAGCAGCAATTGCCTGTTACTTGGCTCTTGGTGAAAGGACAGATTTAAGGACAGAACAAGATTCCCTGCCCTACTATATATCCCTTTTGGTGTTTAGTTCTTACCACAAAGTTGTATGCCACGGCCAGCAAAGTTACATCGCTAAGTCTGCTTTATTCACTTCATTAAAATTTATTGCACTGCAGAATTCTCATCAAATTGGGCCTGCATTCTTATCTATTGTACAGAAATGCACACAATTTCTCTACTTGATATGCATGCAATCCATTGACTTTTGAAAAAAGGCAAGAGAACTCCATGCTACTGATTCAGCTGACCCAAATATGGAACCTGCATACTTTGTAATCTTTTGTATTTAATTACCCCTAGGCTGTGGAAACCTCACCCTTTTCCCTACTCCACCCTATTTGTTATTAGACTGAACTTGAGCATTTTCATAGTAACCAACTTATGCTGTACATTTCCTCACCTACTCTAACAATCTGATGGCTTCACATAAGCTGCTGTGAAAAGAAACACTATCCCAAGACATCAACTAAAGTCACAGGAACACCAAATACACATTTGCAATTTAACAATTATGTCCACTAGCTACACATTCCACAACAGATTTAGCTACAAGATGCCAGCGTTTGTTTTTAAACAAAAAAAAATGCAGCATTTCTTACCGCATAGCCATCAGTGACACTAAAGACAGTGACAACTTTGTTTGCATCACAGACTGCAAGAAAGGCACCATCGTGAGAATATGCCAGGTCAGTAACAGGACCTTTAGCTTCCAAAGACTTATCATCACTTTTTAAAGAGGTTCCTTGGATTGAATACAAACGGACATTCCCATCCTGCAAGTTAAAAGTGGAGAAGAGTGGAAGGTACAGAAATAATCACTGTACAGTAGAAACAGGAAGGCTCACCGAGCTTCTGGGCTGTTTTCATCAATTCCATCTGGTACTGCTTATATTGAGAAACAGTTTAAAGAACTGTCATTTATACTGGCTGCAGTCCAACAAGTCTAGAATACAGTACTGAAGAATTTGCCTACTTTAAGCTTGCAACTGAGTAAAAACATTTTATAGACACTGAAGACGAGATGGGAGAAATGAAATAAAATGTTGGTCACAGTGGTAGAAGAACCTAGGCTTTCATTCCCCAGGAATACCAATTATACATAGGTTACTTATTACAATACTGCTGTTGTTACAACCTGCTATCTACTACTCAACACAACAGACCTACTATTGTTAAAGGCTTCTGTTACTGGTGCAAGTATTCACAGAAGTACAATTTTAAGAAGTGCAACCTTACCGTTCCTCCCACTGCTACTGTACCTCCTCCAGGGTGAACAGCTACAGCTTCAGGCTCATAGCCAAGGTCATCAATTGCAAAACATTTTTTCTTATCTTTCATCAAGACAATCTGTAAATAAAAATCAGTTACTATTAAGATCATTCTTCCAAGCGCCCAATACACAACTATGACTAACCCACACTGCTTAGTCACAAATCCACTCTGACCACTCAGAAGTTTACTATATTCTGATCCTAAGGGAACTGATTCACTCCTTTAAAAATTAAAGAAGGCCTGTGTGGTGACTAAGTACTCTAGTACAGCAGATTAAGCATTCTACATTAGGTAGCACAGTGCATGCTCTACTGCATTCAGCTTTACCTCACTTGGTCAGAACAGAAAAGAAACATGGATAAAGTAGTATTTTTAGCAGTGCTCACTCCCTGCCCAGTTCACTATTAAAGGAAGGGATGCAAGACCAAATTAGCTGCACATTAATACTGCAGTATTACATTTTGAGGGCTATCTCCTATCTAGATTTATGTAACAGACAACTAGAATTATAACTCACATTGGAAACAGGTTTGGACAATATTAATGAAAAGCCTAAGCATAGAACAAGTATCCAAATAAGGAAAAAAAATATCAGAACTTCAGCAGGCTTTGATACAAGATTGCCTTGATGATACAAATCCTTCTGGAGTATTGTGATCTGAATACTGCTGACAAGCAAATTAGAGCTATCCACGCTGAACAGCATTTTTTCAATTGATTAGTTGCCAAAAAAAATGCAGCAGCAAGATGCAATTTTTCCTCCAGAACTGCCTCACTGAACAGCACACACAAGAGCATTACTTGGAAGTTAATATTCTTGCATAAACATAGTGCTTAATCCATATAATCTTTAGAAAAGAATCAACTAAGAAAATCACTCAAAAAAAAAAAAAAAAACATACACCAGAGAAGTCTTAAATACTACCAAAGATGTTCTTAAGGCCAGCATAGTACATAGAGGTAAGTGTGCTTACTCCAGCAGTTACATGATCAAGTTAATTTTATTGCCTTGCCCTTTTCTGCCCTCCCTCTCTTCTTTATCCTCTTCCCCAGAACTCCCCTTCTCTCTCCAAAAAGATAATGAGTATGGAGAATGGAATCGAGAATAATGAACTTGAATGAGACAGCAAATCAGAATCTCTCTTTAATCAGTACCTGAGAGGATTTATTTCAGACAGACTTATATCCAACAGTCAAGACGTGCCTATTTAGCTTCCAATTCAGCAGGTAAACAGGGCTCTTTTCTCCCTGTTTCAATTTAGACTTGGTGCAGCCTTCCAGCACAAAACTGTACTGATAATGAATTCAGATGTATGCACACAAGAGACTACATTAAGTTTAAATCCATACATAAGACCATTGAATTAGTAGAAGAAGAAAAGGCAAGGCTATCATAAGGGCTCATTTAATTATGTTCTCTGAAGTTCTTGCTAACAATCCCACACTAAACAAGTTAGAAGCCATCTTGTTACCATACACTGCATTATTAACAGAGCAGTTGTGTTGCAAGTCCAGAAGTGAATACTTACTTGTCCAATGCATAAAACTACAGTATAACCACCAGGACCCACAGCTAAACATTTTGGCTGAACATCCATTTTCACAGCATCCTGGCCACTGGAGGAAGGTGTAGTAGGGTAGAGAAGCAGGAAGGGCAAAACAGAAAAAAATATTCCAAACTTAATATTATTGAATAATCAGTTTTAAAATAATCACCTAATAATGATCTTCACTGATATGCATGAAAAGTTTTAAAATCTGCAAAGTTGCCTTACTGACATTCTAAAGAGTAAACATATCTTAATCATGTAGTATACTTTCTAAGTGAAAGTCAGTGTTACTACATTACTACACTAGAGTATGAATTTTGGATGTAACTAGGTGATCTTAATACAATTCTGTAAAGGTTTTTTTTTTCCTTCAGTTGCAGTTTTGATGAAGAAACAGCTGTATCCCAGCCCTCCTAAAAAGCTGCTTATTAACAGTATTCCTGTGTATTAATGAATCAGAGTAACTGACACCCTTCCCACCATCCCCTAAGCCACCTGATACAGGCAGATACCTATCTAACCTGAGGAAGGGATAAGACTAAGCAAAAAGTCTGGGATGCATTTCCCTTTGTCACAGAAAAAAGCAAGGTTGGTGCAGCAATCATTTCTACAGTTTCCATGGTAACTTTAAACCTGAATAAATTGCAGCATAAAATTATATACCCCATAAGTCAATAAAACGGTTGCTGTAAAATAAAAAAGACTTCAATATTACAATAAAAGATAAGTTTAACTAACCTGTAGTCCCTCTTGCTAAGGTTAGTATAGCGCACAGTATCATCCATACTGCAGGTGACCAGCTGATCCATTTCATCCACTGCCATTCTAGAAACCTGGTTTGTATGGCCCTTCCCAGAAAAGCCATCATTCTCTCCAGTGTCTGAATCCCAATAATGTACACACAGAATTAAGGAATATTTGAAGATGCCAATGCAGTCAGATATAGAACAACATCCCAATTAAAAAGTTAAATAGCTTATATAATAAGAAAAACTGAGGTCAGAAGTAGCCCCTAGAGACTGTTTAGTCCAAACTTTTGCTCAAGTCAGGTTCAGCTAAAGCAGATTGTACATTCAATTGGGTTTTGAGCATCTCCAATAATGGAGTCTCTACACTTTCTCCAGGAAACCGATGTCAGTGTTCAATATCCCTCACACTATTTATTAAATGAAATTCTGATGTTCTATAATAAGCTAAACAAGTTCTTACAATTGATAGTAAATACTGGAACAATTAGCATTAGGTCTGAGAACTCAAAGTACTTTTGAAAAGAATTACAGTTAGAAGTCCTGCAACATTGGCTTTTCCTCATAAGAAGTATTAACATCAGTTTGAACTATTATTTTGTACTAGAGATTTGCTGAGAGCTAAGTCCTTTATTTTGTGATGGTTTCTGCCAGTGTAATGCCATTTTAATGCATCATGGCAAGCTGGACTGCAGTTTTATTTATAATCTTCAGAATGTTGAAGAAAAGCCAACAGTCTTAGCTAAATACACCACAGCCTCACCCTTTACCCTTTAGGGATCACTCTGCATTCCCAACATTTTGCTTCAGAAAAAAAGCAGGACTGGAATCGAATCTTAAGAGAAGTACAAGTTCTCAAGTACTGAGAAAGCCTAGTGACATTTGGGATATCAAAGAACAGGATTGGTATGTCACAGAATATGTCACCTGAATACAGGTGGGAAGAACTACTGTAAGAAGTGCTTATTACTAGGTCAGAGGGAGATCGAACAAGAGTTTATCATCTTCCTTGGCCTGAACACCTAAAAAAACAAAACAGATGACTTCCAGCTCACGCTGGAACTTATTTACTGCATGTAACAGCAAGCAGCAGCAATACATATTTAGCATGTGTAATCAAGTATATACAGAAAGTTACAAGAGGCTAATTTGTATATTTATTTACTTCTCCATTCTAACAATCTACCTACCACAAAGTAGTGAGAATTGGCAATTAGGAATTGGCATGTATTTAGCAGGCAAATTTAAAGGCAAACAGTAAAATAAGATGGGGAAGACAAAGTAGACAAAGTAAGTTTCTTCAGCAGATATAAATTGTGTTCAATAAAGATAATTTTTGTCTTTGGTGAAGCATTTTTTTCCTAACAAGCTTTCTTGGACTATTAGGTTAAAACAAGTATCACGTTATTATTCAAAGGATATTAATATGACCATCATTACTGCCAGAGTAAATATAGGACTTTCCACCATTTTTATGCACTGTAAGACACTGAATTGATTTACTATGACCCTGTGAATAGGAGACAAATAATTATTGATGGGCAATTTTTCATTTTAACATCCATATATAAGTTCAAATCTATTTGAGAAGAATTAGAGGTTATTCAGAAAGTAACATTTATAAGCATTAAAGGTCGCCCAGAATACAAACCACTAATTAGTGAAGCCACTTTACTACTGCAGTATCGCTATTTACATGTACTACTCATTAAGGAGAAAAAAATAAGCACTGTGAATACCCCTATTACTTAAAGACTGCTAGCTAGGCCAAAATACTTTCACAGCCTTTTCATAGGCAAAGTTTACTTTTCAAGCACTTTACAATTCAGATGAAGATTAAATGTGGTTGTGCACCCACACCAGCTGCCAGAATTATAGTAGCAGTAGCAAGAATCTGGGACATCTGTTTCTAGTTCATGTAAAAATGTAAGTTCCCGTGAGAGTGCTGTGTCAGCGAACTCTATAATTCCTAAAATTAAAGCTCACTTGTATAGTAACCCTAGTCACCTTGTTCACAACACAGTGGCTCTGGTTGACTGAGACATCACTGGCAGTTTTCTATCTATGCTGTATTCTTCTCTCATCTGAAGAATGCTTAAAGCTACTACAAAAGAAAAATTTGATAACCTTAATCGAAATCAAATCAGTCTGTATATATTTGCACAATATCACTGCACATAACATTGTAGCTTTTTGATTTACATGACTTGGGATAGTCAGTCACATATAGCTTGTTTGGCAATGCTCATTTAACAAAGCCATCTGTCAGCGCTCAACTATTCCATCTAGACAACTTCAATCACCAAACCACTTATCAGAGAGACTCTGGTGTGACAATGTAAGTTTCACCTACCTTTATGACACGTAAAGGTTTATTTGGATTGTTCTTGTCCAGATAATTAATATAGCCAGAGAGGGAGATAGTCAGTAAGTGGTCTTTCTGCCACAAGCAACCCAGCTGCTGATCCAGCACGTTTGATCCCATGTTGAAAGTATTGACAACAGAATTAGCACCAACATCCCAGATTTTAGCAGTTTTATCTCCAGAAGCAGAAAGCAACTGGCTACTGTCAGGGCTCCAACTAATCTGTAAAAGCAAATGCCACCATAAGATAGTAAATGCATTTATTATTGCAAGACTTCACAGTCCATGAACTTTGGAATGAAACAGCACGGATCATTTGCACAAATGAAGTGATACTTACAGCATAAATACCTCCATCATGAGCTTTGCCTCCACCAAGAGCACACACTTTCTCTCCTGTCTTCCCATCATAGATGAAAATCTTAAAAGAGCACACATATCACAAATAGAAAATCAGTAACAGGAGAAAAAACACCGAAGAACTAGAACATTGGTACTTGCATTGCTCATGTTCTTTTGTTACAAAGCACACTTCCTGGCTTATTAAGTAGCAGATTTTTGAAGAGGCTCAAGTATTCCTGCATTGGATATTTAAGCCTGAATCAATAAGATGACAATTCTAAATAAGCACAGTAAGCCACCCTGTACGTTGGATCCTGACATTTGAAATTGTGGGACATGTAACATTTTTAACTCCCTCTGTGATGGCAGCTGCTTAGCACTGTTGTCAGGGGTAAAAATCACTACAGAAAGTTACTTGTGTTTTACCTGGCCATCTGCACTAGCTGTAGCAAATCTGTTCCCATCAGGAGAAAATCTCACACAGTTCACAAACCGCGTATGGTCCTGTAGAAAAGAGAACAACCAGTATACAAGATAAGAGACTAGTTTACATAGGAGATAATCCAGTAACAATGAAGTTCTTTTATATTCAAGCCATAAATTAGTTATGTAGGAGATGCCTGCTGTAGAGAATACTGCTATTCAGTTTCTCAAGAACAAACCAAGCCTCTATCTGAAGACCATGCGAATCAACAACAGCCCAGGGAAGAAACCATTGGATATTGATGTAGTTCACACCGCTTGCACAATACCAGGTGAATGAGTAACCTCTGTATCAGGGATATGTGGGGGGGGGGGAAAAACTCAGGTGCAGCCTATATGCAATCATAGGATTCCTGTCCTCAAGTCAATTCTTCTGCAGCATTCTCTAAAGTTTGACTTACTTCATTGTCCAATGGAATCTTGCACACAGAAAAGTATTTTATGCTTATTATTGTAAAAAAAAACAAAACAAAAAAAAAAAAAACAGAGCAGTGAAGAATAAATTGTTCACTGGAATTCCAATTCTGGGAGACTGCAGTCATACTAGCTCTGAAATAACCAGGTAAGACTGATGTATGCTCCGCAAATAGGCCATTTACAAATAGGAGACTATTCGAACGATGTTAACTAGAAAGCACACATTAAATAGGAAAGCACCGCAATGAGGCCAAAGCTCCCATGCAAAGAGATTTGGAAGACTATTTTTAGTATTATAAAAGGCAGGTTCTAACCTACTTTCTTTGATTAAATACATTTTTCACCCCCACAATACCTCAAGCTTCAATCTAAGCCATTTAACAGCCTGTACTTGAATCCCATACAGCAACTCAAATATCACTTTAAAAGGAAGGCTCCAGCGCATACCAGTCTGAGCAGCACTGGTAAGCAATTCAGACCTCACAGCTCCAGAAGAACCAGCTTAGCAAAATGTAAGTATCAACTTAAGTTCAGAAATATATTAGGCAACTACATCATTTCATTGGATTGCAGAGCTCAAAACAATTCCTTTTCTAGAACTGGAATGGAATCCTTACTAAAGTCAATGTATGAAGCTTACTCAAAGCACATACTTATGAAAATAAGTCCTACTACTGTCGTTTTTAAAAAAGAGCCAATAAGTATTTGGAATTTACTATTCCAATAAAATCCAGTATCTCTGCAATACTGTTTTTTTTTTTTTTTTTTTTTTTTTAAGACACGTTTTATGGCATCAGAAAAAGCTACACAAGTTCTTGGCTTTTTTTTTTTTTTTGCCTCAAGTAACAATGACTGTCTTAAATGTGGTATTTCCAGGCTTCATTTCAGTTATGAGATTTCAATTAGTACAATAAAAAAGTAAGAAAATGTAAAAACAGAAAATTGAGTTCTACGAGTATTGCGTATATATTTTCTGTGGCTAGTTACATTTCAAAACACCTCCTCTCACCCTTTCAAAGCTGCCTTGGGATTTAAGATTTAAGCATTCTTAAGCAGATTGGGAAATTCCACTCACACAACCACTTTTCTTGAATCAAGCACCTTGAAGTCTTAAGAAACACTACGCATTTCTCTGTCAGGAAGAAGAGCTCATGGAGCACCACAAGGGCAGATGAGAATTCCTACTGCTTATGCTATGAAAGAGGATGTAAGGCCAAAATTTAAAATGCTTCAGGTTTTCTTCTTAAGAAATTATCTTTTTTGGTTTTGTAGGCTTGAGCCAAGCCTTCAGTTATATACAAACATGGGTTTAAGACAGACACGTGACACCAACTATGGCTCAAAAGAGGGAATTAAGAACTTATTAAAACTAGTTGTGACAAAAACCACAAGCTTTTTGTAAAGCTTTTAGTTAATTTGGTACACAGTTTAATATAACCGTAACTAAGCTTAAAACTCACACTTAGTGTAAACTTGAATTTGAATGGAGGTCCCTCAAAGAAAGCAGCACAGTTGTCATCACTGCCAGTTGCTAGACGATAAGGTCTTGTTTGTTTTATGTCCACACTGTTGATCACTTTGTTGTGTCCAGTGATCTCACCAACAGACGAACCACTATCCCACAGGAACACTGCTCCAAATCTAGTTAGAGAAGTACACATTAAGTATAATTCATAAAAGTTACATTTAGATCAATTCCTTGATCATCTGCAAACAGCAGATTCGAGTGCACTCAAAGAAATTAGGTCATCTCATTAATCTCATGCAACCACATCACAGTTCCCTGAAGGATATTTAAGATCTTGCTGGAGATAGAACCTAGACTTTAATAGCAGACATTTGCTGAAAAGGTCAGACTAACTTTTTTTTTTTTTTTTTTAAATGTACGGAGCTTTTACAAATCAGAGATCCCGAAGATATTCTTCAGCAAGTCTACTGGTTTATAAGAGAAAGCACTAAGTTATGCCAACTACCTAGTCACTACACAGAACTCAGAGAGCTAGGATAACAATAGCATCAGATCAATTATCTGACAATTTAGTCCAGGTTGGGTGCCATCACTTTTACAACAATTACTTAAAGATATAAGGAATCATTTTTGCCTTTTTTAAAAAAAAAAAAAAAACACCTTAAATCAGTATAGTCAGTACAATGGCATTTAAATCAGTATAGTCAGTACATGGCATTAAACTATCAGAAAATCACTATTTAAAATAGGCTCTGTAGGATGACTTCTGCATTCAACAGAATGACTTCTGCATTCAATTCCAGTTTTGAAGTACACACACCAAATATGAAAGAGTCCAGTTTCTTAATGCAGAAGAACAAAATTTCTACAGTACCTATCAAGGGGCAGGTAGGGGTGAAGGGACAGACAGGGACAAAGAACATCTCTGCAATATCAGGACAAGGTTTTTAAGAAATGGTACAGGAGGTGGGGAACAGGACCATGCTATGTTTTTCAGACATTTGGATATGAGACTACTTGGTATGGACTCTGCTTTAGAGATCTGCCAGTCTTTAAACATGAAGGACAAACCTAAGTGAAACAGACACCTTATTTAGTCAGACAAGGACAACTGGTTGCAATTTTAATCAACACAGTAATACCTAAAAGTATGGGAGTGTTGCTGGGTGAGAGAATTCAGATACAAGGTTTTCTTTATTTGTAGTCTTATTCAATTGTATCCTCAATTTGAGAGGGGTTAAAGAAGAGGAAGAGAATCTACTTGTGGCTTTTCTTTCCTACTCTGTCAGAATCAGACAAAGAAATCCCCAAAGAGTCACACTGAACAGATATTTAATACAATATCACCCCTAAAAAATAAGCAAACCCACACAATTTAAACTAAGCTATTGTAACTGCTTTAAACTAAGCTACTGTATTTTCTGAGTACCTCTACAGCTGTCAAATACTTCATAAAGTATTCTGCTGCAGAACAGGACATTTTGAAGTCTAAAGAGGGAACAAACCACGATTTCCTGCCTCTGAAGAAGGAAAAGCTTTCTGCAAAGAACCTGCTTTGCTAGATTACAGAGGTTTACAGTGTGAATATTTATACACACACAAATACATATGCATAAATACACAGACATATGTACAACTTATACAAAATACAAAAGAATTACTTACTTTTCCCTTCCTTCTCCAACCACAGCAATTCTCTTGCTGTCTTCAGTCCAGGCAAGATCCTTGATTTTTCCAGCAAATGGCTGATACTCATACTTCAGTAAGTGTTCCTTCTGTGTAGTATCCCAGATTCTTAGCTTTCCAGAGACATCTGCCATAATAAAGCAGAATATAACTATTGTTCCAGCATGACTCGGTCACATGACTCAACAATCTGCCAGGATACAAATTTTCAGCTACACTGAACATTGGTACTAGGGACCAATCTTATCTCAACAACCACAAATCACTTGATTTAAGAATGCTGAAGACTACATCTGTTTCACTGATGTATGTTTTTAACCAGATTATTTAAGGCTCAAGACATGCTGCAATAAATATAATACATGTAAAGAACTTTTGAGAACATGATTAAAATCACATAGTAAAGAGCAGGTAGGCATTTGCATATTACATGTCTGTGTTACCAAAAAAATGAAAATCCCCCACCAACTACAAGATGGCTCACACATGCTACTTTGGAAAGTAAGCCACCCTACCCTACAATAAGAAAGGAAACTGGTGGACAGTGGCTGTTGTACTAAAATTCACATTTCAACTTTTTTGCACCTTTGTAGCAAACCCATTTTGCATGTAAATATAAAGATATATAGAGAGAGGTATGAAGAGACCTCTACCCATAAAGCTCTACTCATGCACACATCAGCGTGCTTTTTCTATACAAAAGCATGTACGTGCTTATTTGTGCAGGTATCCACATGCAGCTTCTAGATTATTACAAAGAAATCTAACAGTATCAGAAATGCTAATGACACAAGCAGCAGATGCAACAAATCCTAACAATCTAGGGCAACATAATCCCAGCTGCCTTGGTCATTATTTCCTTTAAGTATTACACAAAACTAGAGCTTTCTTCCATTTAGAAGCAATTACCGTGGTGCAACACTGCAACCAGCAGAATTGTTCTATGCACAGACAGGTTTACATATCTGTAACAAAGCCCACACAGTGGATCGTGTGTATTGAACCCTTCATAAAAAACACTTTTTAGAATAAACTATATGTTAAAGGCCTATCTTCCAGCACAGCAGAGCTCTTTTGAGTATCAGTGCATCTTTATAGCATGGACATACAGCATCCCTTTATCTTTGGGACCTGCCCATTGACTCACCTCCTTTACTTCTGCTAAAAGGAGAGATTTAGAACCCTTCATTTTACAGAGAATGCTTTTGTAGTTGAATTTAAGTTCAGACTTCAAAATCTGTTTGTTTCGTCTATTAACAGATAGGACACGCAGCTTTGTCTTATCTCACATTACTATGTCTCTTATGACACCAATAGGGAAGAAGTTACCTTAAAACCCACAAAACATATTGCCAAAGATCTGTCTCATGAAGCATTAATGCAGGCTGCATACGTAATGCAAACTTATAGAGAAGTGAGTCTTACATGTTATACTTCAACAAGCTTAAAGAGTCTTGATACTGTCTTCAGACCCAATGCTCAGCAGTATCATGAAACTATAAGTGACATACAGAAGACAGTTTTTAAAGGAAATATTACAGCCTAAGGTTGTTTACCGGTGTAGGACAAACAACTTCTAAAGTAAAAAAAAAAAAACAAAAAAACACAAATGAGTAATTCCCCTAGAAGCAAGGCGCTTCCTTACACTGATCACGAATGAAAGACATCTTTTCGGATCAAGCTAGGCATATATAACCTATTTTACAGAAGACTGAATCTACATTGTCACAAGAACAAAATAGATGGTTATCCTGAGGGTTAAGTACAGCAAAAACCTACAGCACAAAGTTGGTAGAATAAAGAATACAAGCTCGATTTTAAGAAGGTACTCGGTTTGACATATGGTCCACACACAAGACTGAGCCAAGAAAATCCTGGCTTTCGTTCCCTTCAGACAAGGAGGGGAAAAAAGGAACAACAAAAAATATAAAAACCTAAGGCTGTGTTATCAGTGTTCTTAAAGCTCTCCAGTATTCAGAAGATACATATTCTAATACAGCTTTTGGATATGCAGGAAAGGATAGGTATTTTACAAATTCAGAAGTGTTGTACCCATAAAATTGGTGAGAAATTCATGAACTACTAAGGCCTGTGTGAAGGAGTCTAGACTCACTAAGGGGTACATATTCAGAACATTTATTTTCAGCAATAGTAACTGATCTGTTACTTCAAACCAGGAAGTTTTGCTCTATTTGGGCCCACTAGTTGCTTCTCAAGTGTTTCTAATTGACAATGGCATTTTTATATTTTTTTTAATATACAAATTGATTGCAATTCTAAGAAATGGAGGTTGCACGTTAATATTCTTCAACTGTACACCAAGTCCTCCTGAAAAGAATGAATTATTTGAACCAAGCTGCTGTTAACATGGGTTTTAGTTCTTTGTAAGTCATCAAAAACTGCAGCCATTTTTGCTAATAATCCAGAAAATTCATGCAGAAGGAAATTCACGTTGTCCATTCTCAGATATTCATTCACATATATACATTTCACAGAAGTTTAGAATCTGCCACTCTCCCTGTTAACTTACCAGGGAAAGCCTTTTTTAGTTTGTGTTACAGCTGTAAGAAAAATGATGCTAAATCTTGCCAAGTTCTGTCAGGAAAAAAGGGGCTATAGAAACAAAATGAGTATACTCTTCCCTCACCCCTGAAGTATCTAAGTATATTAATGGGAAGAAACAGTAGCCCCATATTTCAGAAACAGCTTATTCTGCTGCATGTACAGACGTCATTTATTACACCAAGCTTTCTTCTCTTTAACTTTCTACTTTGTAAAGCTGATTTCCAGGTTCCTTCTGATTTAAGCATCAATTTTAAAAAGACCAAGCAGGAAACAGAACTCAATGCTTTAGAAAGAGGTTAGAGGAACAACTGCACGAGTCCTTCCTTCCTCCCTCACAAACTGCCATTGCAGCACGTCACATTGGATGCATATAGTTTGGACATACATTTAAAGGTTAACTCTCCTCTGTTGTGCCAATAAGTTTTGTGCCAAGCACTTTTAACAGCTCTGCCCCCATAGCCCATCCAGCATGCGCATCAATACCTTACCTCCAGACGCTATGTAGAATCCACTAGGAGCGTACTTGGCAACTACAACCTGGTGGGCATGCTCGGTATAGATGTCAGCAATTGCAGGATTCTAATTTAAAGGAAAAAAAATGTTACTAGGTAATATTTTCTGGTTTTCATAGGAGTAAAATCAGACATTCCATGATAAAATTCATAATTTCTTCCTGCATTTCTCTCACTCTTTCCTTTAAATCAAGATATAGTCTACAACTGAGAAGAAAACTGCAGGGCACATCGCAGAAAATTGCTGTCCAGTTATGATTGAAACATCATATGCTAATTTCTAATAACTGGCACAGTTAAAGTATTTCCTCTTACAAACTAGCTGTGACCCTCTCCTCCTTTCAGTATCTGCTGAAAAGTAGAAAAACCCTCTCCAGAAGTAGCATGCCAAGCATCAGATGTCCTTTTTATGAGGCTAGCCAGGTAAGACAGCTCTCTATGTAGACCACTAAACACGAGCTGTGCTTCAGAACACACACCCAGAAGTTGTACTATAGTGGAGTATGAAGGTTCAGCAGATGGTTAACCATACTGCATGGCCGTTACTCATCAGTACACACACTCCGGATTACTCAGTAACCAATGAGCTGTGCAAGGCTTACTCATTCTTGCCAACTGAAATCTGGTTAAAAAGCTGCTAGACTAGCACAGGAAGTCTTCCCTAGTAGCAACAGCTGTACAGGAGTTCTTAAAGAAATTTGCTGCCATGCCATCGTAGTTTTATCTCTTCGGTTTTACGTGCTTTCAGAGGCTTCAGGCTGGATAATAAAACTGACTGTGCCTCAGAAGACCAATGGTGTTACAATACTGAGGTGCCACACCAAAGGATAACATCTAGAAAAAATTCTCCCAATGCCTGCTCTCAAATTAACTGCATAAACAAAAAAAAGCCATTCTGTGTATCTCCCGAACACACTGCTTAAGCTACAATGTAATGCACTACTCCTTAGAGCAGACTTTTACTGGCAGTTAACAGGCATCTTCCAGCTCCAGAAACATTATCCTATGGTCAAAACAAAAGTCCATTTTAGCTGCTGCAATAAGTACTGAATTATCCAACCAAACCAGAGAACCACCTGATGTTGTGGCATGATTCAGCTGTCCAATCAGGAAAAACTAAAGCACCTGCTCTATGCTAGAAAGAGAGTCTCTTGCTTGCACGAGTTCTTGCTGTTGCAGTACTGCTACATCTCAGGAGACAAAATATAGCTTACTCATGCAAGCAGCAGCTTTTTCATTCCTGCTTTTACATTGCTTGAGTGCATTATAGCCTTACTTAAGTCACAATTGTCTGCATTTGCAGCATCCTCATGTCATTCTCCATTTTGTGTGCAACTAGGATTTTAGCTAAGCAATACACGATAATGTTTTCCCTGAGCAATAGCTGCACCATCTCCAAGTTTAAGGAGCTCAAACCAACCCCACATTTGGTTAGTAATGGCATACATAAGTGGCTGCTGTTTTATAGCAACACTCTGAGAGTTCACAGACCTAAGGGGATGAGACTGAACGTACAGACTGACTTAAGAGGGTGAAATGTACCATTAAGATCAAATTCCCAAATTTAAAATACAGTAAAATTCAGGATATGAGGTAGAAAGTCAGAATTACCATTTTAAATCCTGTTTATTTGATTTTTTTTTGATTTATTTTTAAATTTCATGTGTTTTTCATACCAGGAAGAAAAAAATCAATTCTAAAGAGGTTTTAGGATAAGTTTGTTAGCTAGGACAAATACAGAACCTAATACCGGATTCAACTAGAAGAGAGAGCTTATGTGGCTTATTTTGAACACTGAAACCAGAGCCACGTATGAAAACAAGCAGTTAAAGTTCCAAGCTTCAAAGTAGACTTGGACCCATGAAGACAGTATAAATTATTTATGAAGTATGAAACCTTACAAATATCACTAGTCCTTCTGTCTCTGAGAGCTTCTTCATCACCACTCCAGGACATTTCCTTGTTAAAGAATGTCTCTAGCTCATGCTCACATATTAACCCTGAAGGCTATATTCATCACCACTGATTAGCTCTTAGAGGTGGGTGTTCTTCCCCTGCTTGCCAGTTCAGGTAAATTTGCATGCCAGCTTAAATAACATAAAACTGAAGGGTTTATAACTTCCATTCTCAACATCCCTTGAGAGTTTAAACAGTCTAAATTGGAACTCCCAGAGTCCCACCTTGCTTTTGCACTCAGACTTTGCAATGTGCTCTACATTCTGTCTCATGCTGGGACTAACACTGGCACCAGTCAAACCTTCAGTGAGCTGATTCAAAAAGCTAAAAGCAAGTTGTTTTCTTCCAATTCAACTCCCCAAAATAGGGTCAGAGAAGCACTAGTGACAGTGCAAGGGAGGAGGTCACAATCCGTATCTTGGGCAAGAACTGTAATGTAAGCAGAGTGGCTTTTCTCTCTTCTCTCATTGCACTGTATGCCATTACAGTGTTTAACTGGGGGTTATGGTTTCAGAAAACTGAACTTTTCTTGACACCAAGAGTGAAAGACTATTACTATAGGATAAGTACTGAGGCATTAAAACCAGATTACAAGCATGGTTTTGTTTTTCAGTGACTGAACTTAAACGGTTATCACACAAGAAGCTTACAAAGAATTAAATGTTTACTAGCATTTCTGTGTTATGACATGATTGTGAAGAAACATTTGAATACAGTGGGAGTGATGAGATATCAGGGTTTACATCCAGCTTACAAAAAGCAGAAGCAGACATCAACAAATACATTGTCGTGGAGACCCAGAAATTCCAGAGGTAGGATCTGTCCCGTTGCAGCTCTCCCCGCTGCAAGCCAAGCTTGGAGTAAGAGAGATAATTAAATCTAGGGGAGAATTTGATTTTTCTGAAGAGCAAGCATTTACTTTGATGTAAAGAATGATTTTTGAAAACCAATAGCAAGACAATAGCCAAGACATGTAACACTTCCTCCACGCTTCTCTAAGGGATGCCATCTTTGAAATCATTTAAATAACTCATCTAACATTTCCCTAGTTATCACCAAAGCAAAAAAACACAACACCAGTGAAAATGTTAACTGGGGGCATTTTAATATTCAAATGACGAGAAAAATTCCCTATGAGCAGGGTGAAGGCTCAAGGTACAGCCTGCCACAGTCAAGTACCTGACAACTGGTTTGATTCCTGGAGTGCTCACAGGGTGGGGGGGAAGCTACAGAATAATGGACTTTAAGACAGTTGTTTGCAAGTATTTGCATGCTTCTTTTACTAGCAAAAGGCCCAATAGAGGAAATAAGGAAGACTTCATATATTAGGCAAACAGAACTCTCAACTTCCTAACAGTGGCATAGGAGGAGATAAACAGGGCCAACCAGAATATACCGGTCTCTGCTGTGTAAATCCTATGCAGAGAAAGGAAGGAAAAAATGATTTTTTTGCAGATTTTTTTTTTTTTTTTTTTTTTTTACAGATTTTTGTAGCCGCTGCCCATGGCTGCACGCATGAGTCATGCACCCTTCCTATCCCCCTGCTGCCGATCACGGAGCCGCGACCTCAAATTGCGATAATTAAGCGTGAAGAAAGCCCGGGCTGCTGCGGGAGAGGGGCTGGGAAGGCAAAGCAAAGTTAGCGAGCGGGGCCGGAGCAGGGAGCGAAATAAAGCGGGATACGTTACATCGGCGTTCCTGATGACGACACATTTTCCGTTGGTATAGAGAAAATTATTGCCCTTAGGATCACCTCCGAGGATTTTGGAAACGCCTCGTTCGACCTGCGGGAGGCTGGCGAACACTTTTTCTGAGGAGAAAAAAAAAAAAAAAAAAAAAAAGGGGGAAGGGAGACAGAGAGAGAAGGCGGGTGGGGGAGAGAGAGAAGGCGCGGTCACTTGTTGCTGCCGGCGGTCCCCCGGAGCCCCCCACCCTCCCTCCTCCGCCTCGCCGGGGGCTTACTGATCTCGTACGGCATCTTCGCCCGCTCGCGGCCGGTGGCGCTGTGAAGGAAGGGAGCGGGAGGGCACTGAAGGGAGGGAAGCGCAGGCGGGCAGACCGGCGGTCGCTCGGCTCCCGCTCTGCTTCTCACCCGCCCGCCGCCGCCTCAGCGCCGCGGCCCGAACCAGGAAGCGGCCGCGCCGCGCGCCGCCCGCCGCTGCCTATGACCATATATAGTCAACTCTGCTCGCGCCGCTCCCTCCCGCCCTCCCCCGGAAATGCCGTCGGCTCGCCCGGGCACGGGCCCGCCCCGGCGCTTGGGAGCTGCAGGGCGCCACGCGGCGGCGGTGCCCGCTTTCGGGTTTGGGCGTCACCCGGCGCGCTGCGCATGCGCGAGCCGCGCCGCACCACCCAATGTTTCTGGATGGCGCATGCGCAGAAGCGGTGGTGAAGCCATGCAGGGGGACCTGTGAAGGGCGGTTGCTGGCGTTGCCATGGGGACGGCGGGTGGGTGGCGGGAAGTGGAGCTGTGAGGAGAGGGAGGTGGAGGAGCTCCTGTCACCAGGGCTTTTACCCCTCTCCCATCTTCTTGTCAGCGGCTCCCCTCGCCATGCCACATGGGCCTCTGCTTCGTGATGTGTGGTTAAACATGGCACCTAGGGAGTATTTGTCCCAGTAACAGCGACTGAGGGCACACCGGGTGTTGGTCAGAAGTTATGCAGAGCACAGAGCCTTCCTTTGGGTTTGCAAACAGCCATGGTGGTGCGTAGGGATGAAGCCGGCTGCGGTTACCTCCTGCCACACGGGCTGTGAAGGTGTCTGGCCCTTGGTTTCCTTTTGCGGTGGCGTTAAGAAGCCGCGTCCTGCCTGCAGTCAGTATTTTGTCAAAGATCAGTCCTGTCTCATCCCTCTGAAGCTTATAGTTACGCTGTAATTGTTAATAGCCAGGGTATTTTCTTGTAGTTTCATGCTATTTTATGACATTCAAGTCCAGATATTGCTCAGGTGCTTAGTAAACTGATAGTTTATCTCACATCTTACCATGAGGTAGTACCAGGTATCCGCTTAAAAACAAGTAGTAAGGAGAAACATGTGCCACCTTCACCGCTCCTTTATAAATTAGGAAAAAAATATTTTTCTCTCCTTCCAATATTATAAGTATACATCCTGAGCATACCATCAGTTCTTCGTTATACAGCGAGGTGAAGAATTTATAGCTAATTGGCAGAAGCTCCTGAAATGGGTGCTGTTTTGTGCTTTTGTCACTAACTTGCGTCATTCATAAAGTGACCTAGCACAGGGTTTTTCCCTTGTTGTGTCTCGTTTCCTTACATTACTTTTCCTTTAAATGAATGCCTAGTAAAAATCAAATTATCCATATGACGACATTTTTTTTTTGATGTGTTCATTTTTGTTGTTGTTAATAAATAAGTAAATGAATCTATACCTTTTTTATTATGCCAATATTAGACAATGAATACAAGATAAAAATTCTGCATTTGCAATAAAGTGTTTTTGTGCATCAAAGCTGTGTTATATCTTGTGTACATGAGTAAAACCTTACATGCCCAAAACGATGACGTGGTGCTTGGGTTTAGTGGTGACATTGGTGGTAGGGGGATGGTTGGACGGGATGATCCTGGAGGTCTTTTCCAACCCTAATATTTCTATGTTTACATTTTTTTAAACTACATTCATTCACAAAAAAAAAAAAAAAAAAAAAAAAAAAATTACCTCTCCCTGCAGGAATTGCATTTGTAATTTCTTAAATCAATGACCTCATAAATAATGGTCTAGGTCTGAAAGCAGCAAGTATGCCTGTGGGGACTTGTGAAAAGTGTAGGGTCAGATTTTCAGAACTGATTTATTTTTATTTTTTTTTTTAAGATTAGTATATTATTTAAGGGGCTAGAAATTAAAATCTGAAGTAGACTAGTGAGGCTCAGCACGGCAAGTCTGGAGCTTCCATTTTTTCAGCTTGTCGTATGGGATGGCATTGGAGAAGAGGTTACTTTTTTCACTGTAAAGACTTATTTTTGGTAACTTGGTTGACACATTAATAACTTTTACCTGGCCTTAGCAAATTTTTTTTTTTGCATTTTCACAGCCATCCTTATACTTTGGCAGAGTCTCGGGATTTTTATAAAGGAGATTTCTATTTATCTGGAGATGCAAGTGCCTCAGCCTCTTGGAGAACTACGGTTGATACAAGTTTGGTTACAGGTTTATTTGGAATAGTTGAAGATGTTACTGTTCCAGCTGTCCTTTGGCTCTTCCATTAAATGTGGGAATCTGCCACTGTCAGTTTACATCAGTATAGCTGTGGAGATGGTGGTCTTTGGCAGAAGGGTGGGCAGCTAGTGCTTCAGTCAACCAAACTAAATGTGCCAGAAAAGTCTGCCGCCCCTGGGCTTAAGCTTGGCACGTGTTAGTATCTCTCTGAGTGTTTTGGAAAGCAAGGTTTTGCTATGTCTTTTTCAAGAGCGTAAATGTGTCACCTACTATACTGTGCTTCATCCACATAGCATTCATCACATAGTGATGATGGGGACATCATATTAGGTTGCTTTAGAGAATAGTTGAATATTATTATTTAGTTGGTCACAGATACATACAGTGGGTTGTAAAATATGTAATGATAAATTTATGTTCCGGAAGGCTTGTAACCTACTGCCTCACTTCTCCAGGCATGTAGGTGTTTGCCATTAGGCATGTGATATCAGAGATGTTATTCACGTATTTATGGTTGAATACTAATGTTATGCTGGAGGCTGTGGGCCAGCATTAGGGTAACAATATGCATAAATGACAACATTGTGTGAGGAAGATATGTGGATCTAAGGCTGGACTTCAGGCTGTTAGCTAAGAAAGTAATAAAAAGTCAGTGATAGTGCTGCTGTATGGCTCAATGCAGGGAATTTCTAAAATGCAAAGGAACTTTTCAGATGTTTTTGGCACTATTTACCTTTCTCGTTTACTCACTAACAAATATGACTTGAATACTGATGCAAACACGCCCCTTAAATTTGCAGCTCAGCAGTATAGCCTCAGGCACATGTTAATAGCTCTTTAGAAAGTATTTCACAGTCCTTTGGTATTTCCACATCACTTAGCATAGCATTGCATTTATACACAAGTTTTGTGTGATGCTGAGTGGCCATCAGCTTTTCGAAAAAGAATGTTAAATGAAATAGTTCTTTGTGCTGTGTTTTTTTTTTTTTTTTTTCCCCAGGCTGCAGCTGGTTTATCGCCATTTCCTGAGGTATAAATGGTGGAAACACTGCTCCCCGTCACAGAAAAGAAACCCAGAGGTTGAAATGAGAATTAGCATTACGCATCATACCTGCTGCTATTATAACAAAAATTTAAAATGCCAGATGTCAGTGCTTTATGTATTAGTTAATACAATATTTGTTGCAAATATCAGAAAAATAGTCTAATAGTCTGTTTTTTTTCCCTAAGAAATACTGATTTTTTATTCCAGACAGACTCCTCTGGGATCAATATCAGAACTCTGGTTGTAGAGTCAATGAAAAAAGACAGACTGCGATGAGTATTATCTGACCGTGATACCCTGAAATACACTGAAAGCTAAAAACTACAATAGTTTCAGTTGTTATTTATATATATATGTATGTAGCCACTTGATCATGCAATATATAAAAATTTAAACTGTTGTTTCCCTGTTGGGCCTCAGCTTATTCCCCAGTCCATTGTTCTGATACTTGTGTGTTTCCATTCCTAGATTGGAGACCTGAACTGAGCTAAACCATATCAAATTTTTGGCAGGTTAGTTTTCAGTTAAATGAATGCTGGCCTGTTTCATAGTCCTGTTAAATGAGCTCAGGGGCTGCTGCAAGGGATTTGGAATGTATGACGGGAAGGTTGTGAAACGAGCAATACAGACTTAGGTTAGCTTTGACTGCTACTGAACTAAACCTTGGTTATTTCTCTATTTTACTGGTTCTTAAAATTGTCCGGAGCCGAGCAAACCTGAAAGTTTAACTCTAATGAAACAATTTGGAAAGTAACGACTTGAGCACCTCATGTGCTCCAGCTGGCATTTGTAGCAATTAGCGAAGGGCTTGCAAAATCTGTCTCCCTGGGATCTGTGAGTTGAAAAGAACTGCAGGAGCTCTACAAAGGTGATGAAAAGTAAAATGGTCATATGTGGACCTTTCTGGAATGGCCAAAGTGCTGCAGTCTTCTCCAACGTGTTCAGAGTTTAGTGTTCAGAGCATCTCAGATGCTCCAAAATGCAGGTTTGTCTGTTAAAATATTGCTGTTGGTCCCCCTTCTGAAGACACAACCCTCTTTGTGTTTGAATCAATACAGATTTAGCTGGAGCTGTTAGTAATACAAAGACACTATCTTGTTACACAAAGTTCTGGTGAATATGCTCAATAACAGAATTTATTTATTTATTTATTTATTTATTTTGAGGAAGATCTCAGTAACGTTGACAATAATGTATAAAGATGTGTTTCTAATACCCCCAGCTGCATAAAGGAATGAGAAAAGGGTATGGAAAATTAAAATTCTTAGGAAAAAAAAAAAAAAAAGTTTTATCGATATAGTCTGTGTTTTCACCAGTAACACAGCATTCTGTTTTGGACATCCTGTCAGAAAATTTATCAGAGAGAACCTGAAGAGATGACAAAATAATTTTCAGCTGGGGAGAAGGAAGGCATTTTGATACGTGATCAAGTTAAATTACACAGAAATCCAGCACAGGAGTGAAAAAGTGAATTTCAGAGGGCTGTGCAGTTACAAGTGGTCCATAGGGAGGCAATTAGATCCTTTTCACCCTCTTAAGAGGGCAGTCATTGAAATTAAAAGGCAATTGATTTAGAAATGATAGAAGGAGTATTGTAGAATTAACCCATGGAATTCTCAGCCACAGGCTGAGTCAAAGGGCTTAGCTGAATGCAGTGATTTAAAAAGATAACAGGTATATATAACAGATTATATATACATCAAAATAGTATTGTAATTGCCTCAAAGAAGAAGAAAACCAATTGCTTTCCTGATTTGGGGCCTAAAGTATACACCAGCTGGAAGCAGGTGTAAATTCTAACATAAAAAACATCAGTTGACTGTATTGCAGAAGTTTTATGTCTTTGAGCATATAGATTTGACTACTTCCTGGAACATGATATAGGTTATGGGCTACTTTATTTTAGTCTATTTACATTTATACAGACTGAAACAGATGAGATAACAATCTTTTGTAATGAAGACTTGGGAAACCATATGTATTTATATCTCTGTATTTCACAACTGCCTTAAACCAAATGAAATGAGGCAATTTACAACGGCCAAAATTGTCGAGCAGTTAAAGCTCCTCTCTTCCTAACCAGCTTAAGTGGTTTAAAAAAGGATCTTTACTACATCTGGGATCATGGGACAGAGTTACCGTGCAATGGAGCACATTGTACATTTGTTACGATGACTGCTATGATGTAGGTATTCCAGTGTCAGCAATGTTTCCATGCCTACTGCCACATAAGAGAAGCTGTACCTGTATTACTCCTAACAACAAAAGAAACACATAGCTTCTGAAAGAGGCAAGCTTTTGTTTCTCCCAGATATGTATTACATGCTGTCTGTAGTTATACACAGCTGCAAACAAAAGCTATTCCTTCCTGAGTGTTCATCGTTGATCTGGTGTGACAAGAAAAGTTGAAATATTTAGTTGCAGTGCTGTTATCAACATGGCTAGAAATGTGGAAGGACATTGGAGACGTAAATCCTTGAAATTTCTGATCATAGGAAGAGTAGCTATTTCCAAAAAGAAATGTGTATTATGGCCAAATAAGGATTTTTTTTTTTTTTTGAACTGCATTGGCATCCAGATGACACTCATGTACCCGGGACACCCTTAATAGTTAGACGGTGTCCTTTATAGTGCTTCATTTGCTGATGCTCTTGATGCCATATGTGGCATTCAAATTTGACATCAGTATTTTATTTTGATTCATGGTACTCTTCCTACATGTTGGCTCTGATTACTGGCCACCCACTCCATTTATAGTTGTCACATTTTGCTGGTGGCCTAGTCTCTGCTCCCTGTAGCATACCACTAATACCACTGGTAAAAGCCAAAATAATTCTGCAGTGTGACACTGCACACTGTAAGATATAGCTCTCCAAGATGTAGTAGCTCTCCCATGCCATTCAGTGTACTTGTCTAGATTTGGTGTGCTCTCATTTTTAGCAACATGAATCCAAACTAAAATTGTCAAAGCTGAATGTGAATGCAGTTAGGCTTCTAAATAAGGTGACCTCATTTTCAAGTGTACTGAATGCATTCATGTTCCTTCACCTCCATTCATGGGGGGGGGGGGGGGGGGTATGTGTGTAGCACCATAAAAATCAGACCTATAATAGGAACAGCTTAAAGTAATTGCCTTGAGGCACCCAAGATTGAAAGTGTTGATCTTCGGCTTTCTGGTGGTAGCTTGTATGTAATTAAGGTTCCTATAGCATAGTTAATAATGTAAGAAATACTTGTATCTTGAGGCATGAAAAGGTTTTTCGTTCTAACATTAATATTAATCCTGTACTGGAAGTTAGATTATTTTCCAAGAATTAGAAGCATAACACAGTTTCTCCATTCTACATTAACAGGCTATGTAGGAATTAGGCTTTGTTCTCATTAGTAGAGCAGAACTTTACTCTTAATTAAGCAAATGAGGCAAAGACTGACATATGCAAATGAGAAAGAAACCTGGTAGTTAAAAGGAATAAAAAGGGGAAAACCACTTCAAAAATGCAGTAGTATCACAGAATAATTAATCTGACTGCATTTGGTGAGGAAGGATTCACATCAGAAGATGTGGTGGTGAAACCAGAAAAGGTGCAATACAGAAAACCTTACTGAGAGCCCTGAAACAGAGGCTGTCTCAGCTCCAGTATGTAAACAGCAAAATGTTTGTTCACGTGGGAGATTGCTCAGTCTAGCAAAGGGAACTGTTAATTGTACAGCATTTATGAGGACGTACTTGAAATGAACTGCAGCCAGGCTGGTATCATTTTCCTTGAGGTGAAAATCTGATTCTGAACTATTTAAGTAGCCTTCAGAGACCTTTGTCTTCCCTGTTTCTCTAAGCTTGTTTTTAAGTAGAATCTACCAAGATGACCCCACTGTAAAGAAGAATCAGAGCTGCTTAAGTGAGAAGCTCCTTAAGTGGGATTAGAGTAACTCCACTGGTAACCAATTTCTTAAATGACTACACTCAGGGGATTCAACCATGTTAAATATCAGGAAACTTTTCCTGTTGCATAGGAAGTAGTTCTAGCATGGTCCTAATTCAAAACCCAATATGTTCAGTAAGAGTCTTCTTAATTATTTTACGTCTATAAAGTCCAAAGCTCTCTCTCTCTATATATATATATATTTCAGATAGCTTTCATGAATGTTCAAAAGATGTGCTAAGTGGCAGCATACAAATGAAACACAATGAAGTTTCATATGGGTTTCTTAGCTCTATTCACCAGCGTTCAGACATTATGATATTTTTGTTTTGCTTTTTTTTTTTTTCTTTTTAATGGTGGCATTATTATCACTGTAAAAGCAGATCACTAAATATAGTTGATAATGATCCAAATTTCTCTTAGAACTTTTGGATTATAATTAGTGACTAACTTTCACAGAGCATAAAGAGCCAAAAGCTAAAACAGTCAACACTTAACTGTCTGGAAAGCAGTGATGAACTATCTACCATGGAAAGACAAAGGCTTACATCCTTAAGGGAATTAAACATCTAAATCCTGTTTAAATTACCTTCTTTCCACTGAAACCACTGAGAATTAGGTCTTTAAATAGAAGTTAAAACCTATATATCTCTATGGTGTTGCATTAAAGTGATCACATGCAATATCTGAATATTACAGAGGAAACACCATAAGGAGCTAATAAGCAATTTGTTTTATCAAAGCATCTACTGATTGTTCTGCAATCCATAGACATCTTAAGAAATGGATTAACTCCTTCAAATTACTTTGGGCTACATAATAATTGGAAATGCAGGAAAACAGCTTTCAGAACAGTTTACTTTTGACTCTTAAAAATTGGTCTCACTTGATCCCTGCTTTAGCAAGTTTAGGTGGTGAACAGTCCTGTGCTCTTATTCAACAAATATGAACTTGATTCACTATATTCTGTGCTCCTGACAACTTCCTTTAAAGAACAGAGAAAGAGTGGATGGAAATTCAGGCAACCCTGGTTATGAGAGTCAGTTAAATATTCAAGGAAAATATCTTTGACTAGTGAATAGAGCAGAGGAGTCAGGACACGAAATCTGGTTTTATACAAACTCACTGTAAAAAATAATCCAGCTCTTGTAAGGCTCCGTGAGATCCTCTGATGAAAGACATTTCATAAATGTGGAAAATTATAACATGAAGTAAACTGTCAAGAAAAATTGTCATGCTGTAGAGATCACAGGCATCCCATGACAGAAAAAAAGTATGTCAAGTCACTTAGAAACCTTCAGAATACTGATGTGGCTCTTGCTAGAAGGGCAGAGCCTACAAGGGAGTGGGATTTTGTGATGGTCCATAAGGCACAACTGCATCCATGTTCTCCATGCTATTGAGTGAGGGCCTGACATGAATGTTTCTCTAACATGTTGGTTATTTGATAATGAAAAAGTAGGTGTTATTGGAAAATAACACATAATTGCTGTTGCTATTGAAGCTGGTTATTTTTATCCCTGTCTGCCATGATAATATTAGGAAGATGATTTCATGACTATTTCTGCTGGAGAACTGTCATTTGGATTGACATGGCTTCCCCTGTTAGACACACCAGAACAAGGCTATACTACAGCAATTATCTTTCCATACCAATTTAACACAGTTAATTTTTTTCCTCATTGACCTTATATTTACACACCTAAATGCCAAAAATCTCTATAGGCTTCATTACTTAGATTTTTTGTAGAAGTTTCTCAATGTTAACAACCAGCTTGAAAATCATCTTTGTTTCAATCAGTTGTTTCTTTGTATTTTTAGCTATGAAAAATATGTTGTAGATCCACACAGCTAAAATGAATGACTTCACAAAACCTGTTAATGTGCTAAAACAGCAAAAGGAAACATGGGCATCTTCCATTTTTAAGAATGTTAATGTGTTAGGGCTGACATTTCAGATTTTTTTTCTTGTTGCTTATTGCAGACTTTTTAACAGCTGTAGGATGTTTGGAAAAAAAAAAAAAAAATATATATATATATATATTTTGAATGTCCTTACCATCTCCTAGAAAATGGAATAAAATATACAAAATATATATATATATATTCCTGGGTTGCATTCACCCCTAATAACTAAAGTTAAGTTGCAGTTCAGAAATATCGTCCTTATTAAAACCATAATGTGGGTTTATGAAGGAAGTGAAGAGAAATACAGATAATGTTCTAGACTAGAACATGCCAACAGTATAAAAGGTAGTGCCAAAGAATATGCTTATCTGACATGAAAGATTGCTTGGCTAGAAAGACTGGCTCTTCAGACATTAAAAAGATTTTATAGTTTGAAAACTATAAAAGTTGTTTATGGCTGACTACGTTCTAAGTAATAGAAGCCCTGAAAACAAGCTGTCCTGTTAATTGTTCAGTAACATTAGTAAAACATTGAGTTTCGATGGGATGATACAACAGCAGGATAAATAATAATAAATTATTATTTTTCTTTAAGGACAGGGTAGCTGTAGCACATAGTTAAAAATTAGTTTCACCAGTTTATACAGGAATCTGTGGCAGTGCTGAGAACTGACTAAGAATCTAGATTTTTGGGCTAGAATTGTGTATATGATCATCTTTCTCTTTTGTATGTAGTGTCTCACAGAATCCCAGCATGGTTAAAGTTAGAAGGGACCTCTGGAGATGATCTACCAGGCTTAGCTAGAGCAAGTTGCTCAGACCAGGTTTTGAGTATCTCCAAGGATGGAGACTTTTCAACCTCTTTGAGTAACCTGTATCTTTGTTCAAGCACAACCAGAGTAAAAATAAAATACAATCAAATAAATAAAATAAAATAAAATAAAATAAAATAAAATAAAATAAAATAAAATAAAATAAAATAAATAAAATAAAAATGTTTAAATGTAATTTCCTCTATTTCATCTTGTCCTGTCACTGGATACCATGCAGAAGAGCCTGGCTCCCTCTTCTTTACTCCACCCACTAGGTATTTATACACACTGATGAGAGTCCCCAGAGCCTTCTCTTTTGTAGGCTGAGCAGACTCAGCTCTCTCAGCCTTTTTTTTATAAGAGAAATGCTCCAAGCCATCAGTCACTTTAGTGGCCCTTTGCTGGACTCTCTCCAGTACCTCTATGTCTCTCTTGTACTGCCCAGAACTGAGCCCAGAACTGGACACAGCATTCCAGGTGTTTCCTTTCCAATGCTGAGTAGAAGGAGAATCATTTCCCTTGACCTGCTGAGAAAGCTGTGCCTAATGTAGTCCAGGATGCTGTTGTCCTTCTTAGCAGCAATGTCACGTTGCTGGCTCATGTTTGACTTGTTGACTACCAGGATCCCCAGCTCTTTTTCATCCGAACTGCTCTCCAGCTGGGTGGCCCCCAGCTTGTCCTGTTGCCTGGGATTGCTCCTCCACTGGTGCAGGACTTTGCACTTCCACTTATGGAAAGTCATGAGGTTCCTCTCTGCCCATTTCTCCAGCCTGTCCATGTCCCTCTGGATGGCAGGACAACTCACACGTGCATCAGCCAGTCCACATCATTTTGGCATCATCAGCAAACTTGCAGCAAATATTTTCCTCATCATCCAGGTCACTAATGAAGATGTATGTAGTATCCATCTCAGTTATGACCCCTGGGGCATGCTGCTAATGACTGGCATTAATGATCCCTTTGGAAAAACAAAACAAACCAACCAAACAAACAAACAAAAAAAACTAAAACAACTAGAGTCTGTGCTATTAGACAGAGGATATGCTATTGTGGAAATGAGAAAATATTAGAAAGAAGCTATATGATAAAGGAAAAATCCTTTTGAACTATATGCTCTGTTGCCTGGAAGGATATCAGAATGGCAAGGTTACACTGCGTTCCTGTGTTCATATATTTATAGAAAAAAAAAAAAAAAAAGGAGTGTGGAAGTTGAACAGTATTTTTAGCACAGGATATGAGAGAATAATTTAAAAGCCCATGGTGCTGAGAAAAGCTAAATCAATATGCTGGCATTCTTATAGGCTCTGGGATTGGTCTACCTGCAGTCAAGTTTTCTGACAATAAACCTTTCAAATCTTGGATCTGGCCCAACTGTCTTCTGGTATCTGGCAAATTTTCAGGTTGATTCTCTAGCTGATTCGAGTTGTTGCTGAAAGTCCACTCTAGGGTTGAGCACAGTGGAGACAAAGCTATATGGCTTTACATCCAGGGATAGTGTTTCAGGCTAGAAACCTCCAGGCAGCATAGAAATAGCTCTTGGTTCTCACTGGTTCTCACTTAAATGGATTTAATGAGACTGTGAGTGTTGTTCATTAGTCAGGAAGTCAATGATATGACTGGCTATGCTCCCTCATCTGCCCTTGTTTTGGATACCTGCTTACACAACTGTCTCAGGTTACTGAAGTACAGTGGGAGAAGCTCTCTCCACAAACAAGAAAAATCCTACATCTCAACATGGGGCCACATTCATTACAAGGCAACAGTATTATCATATTCCCCATTGTGAATTGCTCATGAACCAGAATGTAAAGAGCAGCATGTAGTTGTGGATGTGCACAGAGATTTAAAAAGACAAAGGATGGTGCTACTGAGGATACACAGATGAAGAGATGAGATGCAAGTGGAAGAAGATGAACAAACATACAGTGTACTTTGAAATATATCTATAGCCACTTTATTCATGTATATTCACATTGTATCCCAATTTCAAGATGGGATTAATGATATTTAAAATATCAAATGTCTGATAGCAAGCGTGTTTCACCCTGGACACAACACTTTAATAAAATATATCACAGAAAAAAAAAATATATCACAGAATCACAGAACAGTTAACTCTGGAAAGGTGGAAAGGACCTCTGGAAAGCATCTAGTCCAATCCTCCCTGGTCAGTGTGGGGTAAGCATGCATAACTCTGGTTAATGCATGATAAGTATCAAATTCTAGGAAAATAATATTTATCCTCTAGCAAGCCATATATTAACTGCATGTGGAGAAACAATGATGGTGCATTTACGTACACCTGGCTATTTGATTCATAAAAGTATTATAAATTAAATCATATTATGAAGTTGATGACCCTATCTGAGTTATAAAGAAGGGTTTGTTAATGCCTACTTAACAATACACCTTAAAAAGATGGTATCTATGTTGAAAATTTTAGGTATCACAGAACAAACAATAAGAATATACCAGTGGGGTAGACTGAAAAACACATCAGCCAGCTTTCCCACATAGACATGATAGGAAAGGAGAAGAAATGCACTCCTTTGAGAGCATTTGACTTGAGAGTCAAAACTCATTGACTACAATGAATTTTGGAATTACATAAGTGGCTTGGTGAACAGTTACTGAGGGAAGGTTGATGGGATTTTTTTTTTATTATTTTGGCTTTAATTTGCTGTGTCTTGGACTGTGTATCACACACTACATGTAAATTTTGTGTGTTTTGATAAGATTTGTAGTAGTAATAGGAAGTGTTTCATTGTATTTATAGACCAGGGAGAAAGACCGATTTCAAATTAACCTGTATGAAAGGAAGAAAGTTGCCAATATATATTTTAAATCTTCATAGACTCCTCAAAAGAAAGACTGTTTTTTTTAATACTGCTAATACAAAGAAAATTACATTCTATATTCCATCATTGTTGCAAACATATATATAGAGAGAAATCTATGTCATGCAGTGATATGATTGCTGCTAGTCCTTATAAGTGTTAGCGACTACCTAAATAATGGCCTACTGTTCTTTATTGAAAAGTTTTTGTTCCCATACTGAGTTTCCAGACATCTGTATGTATCAGCCTGAAAGGATTCCAGTATTTAAGGAAGTTTGCAAGAGTCCCGAATGCCTGATTTTGGGTTGTCATACTTCTGTAAAAGTCTGCTTATTCACTTTGTTCTGGTAATTGCATCCTGGGCCAGACTGAATGAAACATGGGCAGGGGAATAATACAGCTCCCTGTGGGCCTGTGGTGGAGCTAGCAGAGGGGGATGCATGTGGAACAGGCACTGGCAGCACATTTGGAGACCAGGAGAGTTGAGAATAGCAACAGTCAAGTCTTAGGAGGGGACAAGAAGATAAAAATCTGTCCCAAACCATCCAGAGGGATGTTGGGGAGATGATGGTAGCTCAGCAAGTCACCAGAAGCTGTTGCGCTGGAAGAAACCTTCCTTCCAGCCTGAAAGGCCTCAGAGAGAAAAATGTTTACAGACGCTTTATTCTGCTTCACCAGATTAAATCTCTTTTAAGAAGTTTATAGTTCTAGCCTACATTTTCATACTACAAACAGCCAAAGCCTTTATTTTATTTTGTGTGTGTGTGTGTGTGAACTCATCTAAAAAGAGGAAGCCCAGAGGGTACCTACCTTAGAGCCTAGCGACAGGGTTCTGAGGACAGTAATACCACAAGAATTTAAGGAACTTAGGGTAAATTCACTCATGTTTTGCCTGGAAACGTTCTTTCTTGCATCATTATGCTGTAGGAAAGCAATTATGACCATATGCTCTCCCCTGCTGCCACCACACCCCTTCCTTCCAAATTACACAGGCACCACATTCAAATTTAATAGAATAGACATAATCTAGGGCACTCAGTATTGATTTTAAACAACTTTCTAAATCACCCAGTTTATAAGTCCTAATATACATCAGTAAATTATGTGCTAAAAGCTTTGCTTTTATTCTTTTTTAGTGACTTTTTTTTTTTTTCCCCGTCTGTTGCTATTCCAGGAACACCATTCTTTTATGGTCTACAAAGATTTCTGGCAGATGGAATTGTTAAATCTTTCAGTTGCTGATCTCCTTCCTCTGTAAAGAACCGTGAGTTAATAGGTATGAGACATTCTCAGCCATGAACTTCATTGCCTAAAACTTATTATTTAGGACATCAGGCTTTGCAGGACTCAGCACTAGGAAAAGTACACTGCAGTATTGAGTATATAGAGAATCAGGTACCTTCATAAGAGAGTAGAAGTGGGCTAACCAGAAAGCTTTTTGCTAGTCATATTTTTTACATATATTTTGTGAACCTCTAGAGTTACGGTGGTCAAGATTTTTGAATCCCTTGTTATAATTTGCTAAGAGCAGAGCTGTACATGTGGCTTTTGAGAAAACAGCAGTATGAGCCACCATGTGTCCCCTTAGGAACATTCATCTCATTCATTGCTCATGAGCATTTTTGTGGGATTTCACTAGCCAGAAGTAGTGTGGTTTTTTTGTCCCCTTTTTCATAGATGTCATTTACCTAAACAATATGGACTGAAATAATCATGCCAGGTGAGGACCTTCACATTACCCTGCAATGCTGTAGGATCCTGATCTGTCTCCCCACAGGTGTCCTGGCCACAGAATCCACCGAGCCAAGTCTGCCCTTGGATTGACATCCTGGCTTGGCCTGGCCATCTTTTTTTGTATCTTCTATTGCAGCTGGAAGTCTGTTTCACAAGTTCAGTTTACTTTTTATGCAGAACTTTCTTCAAATTTTCTATCATAAACCTATTTATTATCAACCTATAATTATTATTAACAATTTTTTCTCTCATTTAGGTAGAATTTTTCTTTTGTAACAATGCAGTGATGTTTCAATGATCAAATCAATTCTCAGTGCTGATTTGCAGCATTAAGTCAGCCAAACCACCCTTATGTGACAGCATCTCCAAATTCAGGGTCATCCTGACCATCTTTTAGTTTGTGTCCCTCTCCCTCTCTAGGGCATGAATGACTAGAATCATACACATTACCCCTGAGAACACAGCAGACACACTTCACACAACATCAATATTTTCCTATATCTGTTTGAAATACAGCAATTAACACATCCAAAAATTGACTTTGCCTTTTTCAGAGTTGCCCTTCACAGGCAGTCTGAAGTATCTCATTACTTAGTATATTTAGGTCCACTTACCTCAAAAACATGAGATTCTAGCTTATAACAGCAGTTTGTGTTGTAAGGCTCCAGGACACAATCGTCCACTGTGTACCTGTTGTGTACTCATTTTTTTCTTTTACACCAACAAAAAATGGGAGAACAAAGAAAGTGAAGAGTAGACAGCAAATTCTCAAAGAGTGATGAGTTCAGGAAAACGACACAACACCCTAGGGAATGCTAAGCTATGAAATGTTTTGAAGTGTTTGCAAAAAAAAAAAATATCAACATAATTTAGGGAGAATATTTTCTGATCTAAGGAGAGGACTGTAACTGCCAAGAAACCACCTGTGGGCTTCCTGTGCTGCAGGCTGTGGAGAGACATTCAGTTCTGTACAAGTGACATCTCACATTAGTCAGTGCATGAATAAGCACTGACTAATAAGCCCATCTTCCTGAGCTTTGCAAGTCTCCTTGTTTTCTTTCTTTTTTTTTTTTTTTTCTTTTTTTTCTGCATAAATGTCATTTCATAAGTGACATCTCTGTAAGTTTAAAGAGTTCCTAATGGTTTCTAGCAAATCTCTGTGCAAAGGATTGCCTCTGTTTATACACAGCTGTTGCAGAAGCAGTAAATTGTAAGCACTAATGAAACAGCACACAATGCTTTTAGTTAAGGATGCTTTCTCTGCATATATAACATATACACTGTAGATAAACTCACAGTAAACCATGCAGTTTCTGATGTGTACCAATTTTAAATTTGTGTTAACATTTTTTTGTCTCAAGTTCCACATCAGCATGCCTGTGTGTGTTAGTAACTCAGGATGAATTCAGTATTTGAAGACTACAAGCAAAGAAGAAAGGCACACTTTAGGCAAGCCTGTTCATCCAAAGTGCTCTTTATTTTCCTGCTTATACATGATGCATCCCCACTAGGACAGCACAAGTATAAAACTTTTTGCATATTTAAGTGGGAATTCTGACATTAGATGTTTTCTCAAATAGCAAGATTGCGGTCCTGGTCTCTAAGGAAAAGAAGAAACTTCCTACAATAAAGTCTGAGAAGAACAGCCGATTACATTAATAATAGAACTAATGCCTAATAATAGAACTAATAATGCTGTTTTTCTTGGCTTTGTGTACTCTTTTTACACTTGTCTCACTACATTACATTGTGATTCTCCTTCCACGTTCCGTGTGACATTCTTTGCACCTGTAATATCTCCAATAAACCTCACTTATCAGCTAATCATCATTTCTACACAAAGTCTTTCTTAAATATTATCAAAGTACAGCTGTTTCCAGTGCGGATCTGTGGTTTTTGACAAGGCAAACAGAAGAAATGACTGTTGAGATTGTACTGGAGCCTTTCCCTGAGGGACACTAATTTCCTCTCCCTCAAAGACTATGTTCCTGCAGTTTTTGTAACAACTGGTGAAACTTATTGGGAATGTAATTATCTTTGAGACTACACTTCTCTTTTCAAACCTTGTTGAAATTAGATAACTGCTTACAAAGTATGAGAAGGACTGATGAATGCATGCTACAGTCACAAAAGCCCAATTTTTGAGGAAGCTGGCATGCAGTGATGGCTTGCTTCAGACAAATGTTCAAAATCTCAAAATGCAGAATGGCTTGTCTCTTCAGATACCTAAGAATAGAGAAATGTTTTACTTATTGTTGGTTTACATTTAAGGAATAGAAAACTTAACACCTATTGAAGGCTGCTCCAATGCATCATTAATAAAAGTGAAGGAAAACTGCAGGGTGCTTATGGCTGGCTTCCCAAAGAAAGGCTAGCCACAGAGGAACATTTATAAAAGGTATATTCTGACTGTGACTACACATCTTGTAGGAAGAATTATTGGAAAAAAATCAAAATACAACACCTCTACATGCAATGTAGCAGCATTATTTGGTCTTTGATATAGACAGACAACATCTGATATGCCTCCCACATTCCAGAAAGCCTAGCTTGTCTGGGGGAGTGGGCAGAGAAGATGCTGACAGGCAAGCATATAGCAGGGAGATACAGCTCTTGCTTCTGACTTGGGCTTCAGCTTGTGCCAAGGGCCTTTCTACCAGAGATACAGGATTTCTTGAATTTTTAAGAACTGATTCTTTACATATTTGTGAAATTAATGGAAAGTGTCAGTAGACAAATAAATGAGTCCAAGATCATCTGAAACTGTGCCATAGTCTAAAAATAAAAGGAGTTTCTTTCTTTCTGTCCCCCTCCCACCCCCTTTTTTTTTGGTCTCTTTTCAGTAAGCAGTCATGCAATATTAACTTCAGCCCAGCAGAACTGTCTGTGTGTGAGTAAGGAGACTGAGAAATGCAGATAATGCAATAATTTGAAGCATTATTGAGCCTAGGTAGATGCCAAGAATGCAAAATCAAGTGAGTGTGCTTGGGAAGCCATGTCTTTGCCAGAAGGTCAGAGTAAATCTGAGGGAATTGCTTTCCCCTCTGGGTACTGGACTAGGACTTTTCCGCAGGAACCATGGCTTGTGTAGGCACCCCTGACTATGTGTTTAACTATTCTGCTGACGTACTTTGGCAGCAAGGTATAGGAGGCCCAAAACACAGAACTTCTTCCCTGTGGTAAAGCATGGTCAGACATGTTCCCTGCAGTCATACTGCAGCATCACATCAGCTGATGTGTTGCACTGTCAGGCACCACACATGAAAATACACCCTTTGGGGTTACCAAAGATGCATTCCTTGGCCTCTCTGAATAAAGCAAAATAAAACTTTGTCATAGCAGACCCCAGTTCTTGTTTAGAGGTAGGGGAAATACAAGTCTTTGTTTAACTCTGTTAACATGATATTTGTTTTGGCAAACCAGAATCTCCAAAGCAAATTATGTGGAGTTTACCAAAACACATCCTGTTGGTTAAACTGATTCATTCCATCAAAGTTCCTGTGATTATTTCTCTTGTATAATTCTGGGAACAGTTAAGAGTTCTGGGGGTGCATGTGTGGAGTGGGGTGTTTTACTAAATCCCTTCCCTTAGCTGAAATAATAAGGGAAGGATACTGCCAGTGCTTTGGATCTGGCAAAGTTAATGTTACCCTATTACGGGTAACACCAAATCCAGTGGGATCATAGAACCAAAAGGAGAAAATTCCTTCCAAGGAGCCATTTAATGTTACACAGGATTGTACACTGTGGCATACAGATCATTTTGAGAATAAAAGTAAACATAATGAAAGTAAAGATACAGTTTGAGGTGCTGCCAAAATACTGTTTTGCTAGTGCTGTCTTCAGATCAAGGAGTGTTAATAAACTGATGAAAGAAGTCCTTCTGAAAAATTAAAAAGTACATAATGGGATTGTCACAGTTTAAAGAAAAAAGTATCAAAAGGGGAAATTAAGAGATCCACTGTTACAACTGAAGAGTGCCAGCTTTATATTTCAGTACTCTTTGTTTAAAATGGAGGTCTGATAATAAATACTTTGGAATTTTTCTTACAAGCGGTGCAGCATCTGAGAACAATAGCTTCTTTAGAACAATGGCATCTGATAGAACAATGGCATCTGATTTATGAAAATCCTAATCCTTGAAAACATTGTTAAAATCTGTGGATGGCAGCCTGAAGTTTCTGAAAACACTTCTGGAGTTTTAACTGAGCACTCCAATGGTTTTGGCTATCTGTCTGTGGTAGCATTGTGACAACAAGCCCTTACTGAGATCAGCTGTTTTAGATACTGCACACATTCTTAGTCAGAAGCAAAGAATTTGCAGCCTAGATAGACAGAGGCAAAGGTGAACACAGGAGCTGTAGCATTCCTTTTTACAGAGAGAGGGATAAAAGCACAGGGAAAGTAGGAGTCATAGCACTCTGCTTCTGTGCCAAATGAAGCGACCTTGCTCCTTGTGTGCCAAGTTATCCAGAAGCTAAGCATCTGCTTAATCTCATCAGAGTTTGCTAATTTAGTTCAATACTGTGCTGCTTGTGGTTACAGCATGACTTCTAGTTTGGAGACAGCCTCTGGGATTCAGGCTGGAAGGGACCTCAGAAAGTCTGTAGTGCAATATCCTGCTCAAAGTGTCAAAGATGAATTTAGGCCAGGCTGTTCACAGCTCTATCCAGTCAGCTCTAAAGGGATGGAGATTCCCTCTACAGTCACTCTAGGCAGCCTGTTCCAGTATTTAATTTTCCTCACAGACATTTCTTTTTCTTTAGATCAAGTCTGAACTGCCCATGCATTAATCTGTGACTGTCATCTTTTGTTCTCCTAATGTGTACTGTAATAAAATGCCTTGTTCTGTCTTCTCAGTTGTCTCTTATGAACAGGAAACTTGATACTAGTCTCCCCTGAAGCCATCTCTTCTCTAGGCTGAACAAGCCCAGCTTCCCCAGCACCTCTTCTTAGGGAGGTGCTCCAGCCACAGACCATCTTGGTGTCCCTCCTCTGGGCTGCTTCGTCTACTTTTCTTGTAGTATGTGGACCAAAAGTGGACACAATAAAATGGATTCAGAAATGCACCATTTTCATTAAAAAAAAAAATAATAATCCTTCTACTGATGTGTTCTGCAAAATGTGGTTGATAACTAAGTAGGAAACTCTGAGCTTCAGTGTTTTACAGGTTATGAAAATCTGACTAGTCAGATTCTGGAGTTACTTATTTTAAAGAACTATTAAATACTACAGGTTAGGGGTATTTCAGCCTTTGAGCAGAGCAGGCTGAGGGGAGGCCTCGTGGCGGCCTGCATGAGGGGAGCAGAGGGGCAGGCGCTGAGCTATGCTCTCTGGGGACAGCGACAGGACCTGAGGGAAAGGCATAGAGCTGGGACAGGGGAGGGTGAGGCTGGGGGTTAGGGAAAGGTTCTGCACCCAGAGGGTGATCGGGCACTGGGACAGGCTTCCCAGGTCAGTGATCAAGGCACTGAGACAGCCACAAGAAGCATTCAGGAAGCCTTTGGACAACACACTCAGACGCATGGTCTGATTTTGGGGTGGCTCTGTGTGGAGTCAGGGGTTGAAACTGGATGACCCTTCCAACCCAAATCATTTTACAATTCTATCCTTCCAGATTCCTTCCAACACCAGATATTCCATGATTCTATGACCATGAGAAAGTTTTATTGTTCATACGATCAGAGTTTCTAAAGATATAAATTCACTGTATTGAGGGAAATATTTCCTAGAGATGAGGAATTCCCTAACCATAAATATCACAATTTTTTCCACATTTTTAGCAAAACTTTGTTAGTGATGAGTGACCAGATGCTGGGCTAACTGTATGCTCCACTGATTCAATACGTCATTTTTACCTCTCCTCATCATGATGCTCCATCTTCCAACTGCAGAAGACTGCTTCCTACTTATCTTTCATTAGTGTATTTTACAGAGAAACCTTTTTTATTTTTATTATTTTTTATTATTATTTACTTTTATTCTTTTTTTTTTTTTTTTCCCTGGATCAGTATGAGATAGAACAAGGGAGTTTCCTTTGAAGGCTGAAAAATCCTTCACCCTGTACATGAAGAAGACAGGCACCAATTCTGACATGACTGAATAAGGCCCTTCATCACTCTAATGGAAAAATGCTAGGCATGCCAAGGGTAAAGAGGATGGTGCCCTGTGGTTCCCCACAAACAGTGCATGTGAAACTAACAACGGGAGGCCCTTCCAGCCTTCCTGTCAGCAACGTGCATAGATGAGGATATCCACTAATGTATATTGTTAAATATAACATAACACAGGGACAGGGTGTAGGGATATGACATTCATTGTGGGTGTTGGGGATTTTCCTAAGGAACTGATGTTTCCTCCTAGCTGAGGAAGTTTTCTTCCCTGCCTGATCCTCTCTGCTGAGGCATCAGTCCTTGGCTGAAATGATAGTACAAAAAACAGGCTGAAGAAAATGGCAAATGTTTTTACAGCATCAAGAGCAAAAGGTTTATGTTGGTAAATACTGCAAAGGACAGGCCTCTGCCAGAAAGGCACTAAAAGCCCTGCAGCAGGAGTCAGCTGTCCTCCTGGAGACGTGGTGGCAACGACATCTAGTGTTAAGAACTCAAATAGGAGGTTTCAAACTAGAACCAAATGAAATCATGTCCATGGACATGGATGCATTAGAAGAAGTCCAGAGGAGGGCCACGAAGATGATCAAGGGTGTGGAGCACTTCTCCTACAAAGACAGGATGAGGAAGTTGAGGTTGTTCAGCCTGGAAAAGAGACCTTATAGTCACTTTCCAGTACCTAAAGAATGCCTACAGGAAAGCTGAGGAGGGACTCTGTCAATGAGTGTAGTGATAGCACAAGGTGTAATGGCTTTAAACTAAAAGAGGATAGGTTTAGATTAGATATTTGGATTTTTTTTATTTTTTTTTCTGTGAGGGTGTTGAGGCACTGGAACAGGTTGCCCATAGAATTTGTGGATGCCCCATCCCTGGAATTGTTTAAGGCCAGGTTGGATGGGGCTTTGGGTAACTTGATCTCATGGAAGGTGCCTGTGCCCAGGCAGGGAGGTTGGAACTGGGTGATCTTTAAGGTCCCCTCCAACCCAAATCATTCTATGATTCCATGATATATCTACCTTATAATGACTAAAAATCTTCCTTCCTTCCTTCCTTCCTTCCTTCCTTCCTTCCTTCCTTCCTTCCTTCCTTCCTTCCTTCCTTCCTTCCTTCCTTCCTTCCTTCCTTCCTTCCTTCCTTCCTTCCTTCCTTCCTTCCTTCCTTCCTTCCCTCTCTCTGTCTCTCACTCTCTTTCTTATTCTGTGTGCTCAACAGAAACTTAGTATTTTCTTTGGGGTCTCTCCAACTATATCCCTGGCATGTCCAGCAACGTAATGTCTCCTGGTGGACACAAGGTTTTCCGCTTCCAGTATCACACCACTTCCTCCTCCTGTCATGGAGCTGGACAGACAATCAAGAGATATTGACCTGATCTGTTGATATAGAAGTATCATTTCCTATGAGTTTTGCTTTTTAAGGATTATACCTAAAAGAAGTTAAAAAGAAAACCTTAATTTTAAGAGTAAAGTCAGCAGTTAGACAGTTGGGGTTATTATTCTCCTGCTTGGATAGCAGCTCAAACATTATCTGGTCCTTTTTGTGGGAGACCTGAATTTTCAGTGCACCAGCATTTCCAGTTCCCTGAAGTGACCTCAAAGGCTTTTTACAGTGATCAGAATTCTAGGACTGCTGTCATGTGAGCTGGTTAAATAAAGGAGGATGTGGAAGAAATTATTCAGCCACTTATAAATGTTCCTGGACAACAAAGATGTTCCAGCAGTGAAATTCTCTCTCTAAATGAAATCAGATGCTGGTTTATCCTTTTGAGGAGAATACATTTTAGTCTCAAGAGTAGAGTACCACTGTGACACATAGATCATAAGATCAAGTAAAAAATGTGAACTGCGAATAGCTTATATGTGTAAACAGCAATAACGAAGACATGTAGTTCTACACTGTGCATAGATTTTTCTTTATTTATGGTCAGAGTGGCCACTGCCTCTTTATAAAATTTCCTGCTTGGAATTTTCACTTTTCAAAATGTAAGTCAATGTTCAATGAGCAAACATAAAAAATAACAGACAGTTATAGTAACACACAGTAACAGACTAGTCTTCTCCAAGTAAACGTGACACAACAAAACAGTAAGTTCAATGAGCTTGTAAGGACACACAAATTCTGTTTAAAATGTTCTCAAAGTCTGAAGGACTATGTGGCTCGGATTTCAGAGAATGTTATCATTAATCTGTGGGTGTCTGCAGAGAGATTATTTGTACAGTATGAGAAGAGACAGAATTTACTCTTCCTAGCTGCAATCACTTTTAAATGTATAAAATATTTATAACCTCTATCTGAATCTCTTTTTACTGAGACATATAGATATTCCAATAAACTTGATAATTTTGAACTGGTCCACCTTCACTTGCTATTTTTAATCCTTGCTATTTTTGTTGTTGCTGTTTGTTTGTTTGTTTGTTTCCTGGGATCTTAGGCTGAATTTCAGGAATTTTTGCTCTTCTTACTGGACCAAACTGATGAGTTTGTATGTTCTGTGATGCTTTTTCCAGAGGTATTCCAAGTACAACCAATATGAGCTTCCTGAAGGTAAGAGGTAGCAGAGATTGCCTCTCTAAAACAATTGCTCAATCACTCCTGTTAACTTATTCCCAGGAGACTGTACAAAAAATACAGATATTTTTTCTGTGTCAGTAAGTAATTAGCCTTGAAGTTGACTGTACCTTTGAAGTTCTATTATTAGAATGACATTATACTGTTACTGGTTAGTGGACTTCCTGCAGTGTCCCACACACTTTGCAAAAGGCAGATTCAGGTTTGCTTGGAGGGCTTTTTGTTGCAGCTGCCAATCTAAATGCAAAGCATGAGACTTCCTGCTCCATGTTGAGTAGGGGACACTGCCCCGTAGTTTGTATTCCACTCTTTCTAATGGGACAGAAAAGATACAGGTATTCTTCTGACCCTATTCTCCTTGCCTGGCATTATCCTCATTTTCATCCTGTCTCTCTTCCTGGTACAGGAATTCAAATCTTCTGTATCTTGATATAATCTTCTAACATAAACTTGTTGGTTCCCACTGTGATGAGAACTCCTGTGTTGGCTAATATTTACAGCTAAGCATGAGTTTTCTCCCTTAAACTGTGCTACAACTATTGCTGCCAACCATGAACTTCTGGGTCGTTGACATTTGGATAGCTGAAGGGGAGAAGTGTCTGTTTAGCCTTTGTCCATAGGGAAGAGATTAACAACAGCTTTGTCAAATGTATTCTCCTAAGTAATATTAGTTGTTAATTCTAAATTAATTCAGTCTTCCAAGTTACTCTGGAAAGAATGGGACAGTCATATCTTTTAAATTTTATTGTAGAGGCAACTGTCAGGATTACATTCACTAATGTCTATTTATATGCTGCATATGAAGCACCCCTCCAAAGGCAGATTAAGACATAGAAATGCAACTAATTGTATTTCACTGAATGAGACATGTTTGCTTTATTCTCTTTCTGAATATTTGCTTCTGTTTTTTATTATTTTTTTTTATAAATTATTTTTATCTTAAAAAGTAAGGCAGTAATTATTAATTAATAAACCCCGCCTTAGTGGAATAGCATAATTACACTTTCCTTCTAAACATATATACATTCTAATTTTTTTAATGTGCTCATGATTTTTCTTGTAACTGACACTTTCTTATTATTTCTTATTTAAGACTTGGTACAGGTAATTTGTTTTCCTATGTGTCTGTTGAGAGTCTTACTCATTTTTATTTTTAAGCCAAAATAAAATAATCCTCTTAGGAAAGAAAATCAATCTTGTTTATATCACACAACCAAAATGAAAATAAACCAGAAAAAAATGTAGCTGGATCACAGCAGAATTATCCTAGGTGTATTTTTGAAGAAAAGTTTTAACATCTTTTAGACTGAAATTCTAGGAATACAGAAACTCAAGTCAGAAAAGTAAAAGCATGGGGTGAAAACATTACCAGTAATTTTTGCAAAATACACAAATGTAAGAGAAGAAAATCGTATATCAAAGATACCAAAGCTCTATGAAGTCACAAGACTCAAAAAGCTGATGTACCAGAGTCACCATGAACTAAGCACCATCTCCCTGTTCTTTAGTGAAGAACTTACAGACGTGCATGCTTTAAATCCAAACTGCAGAAGCCATTTTACTCTGTAGAAAGAGATGCTTGCAAGAGGCAGCAGAGAAAGTACCCAAGAAGAGGAACCAAAACACAATCAACTATTTTTCTACATTTTATACCATTCAAAAGACTGACATATTTAATTGCATTTTTATACATTTCCTCTCCACTGCTGTTTTCCCTTTGAAGTACCTTCCAGGCTGCTGACAATGCTCTGTGGAGAAGACAGTAATTCATAGTACTGTGCTCCTGAACAACTTCCTGTACTTTTTTGGTGGTTAGTTTTCCACTGGTGAATCGTGAATGCACCTCTGTACTTGCATGGTGTATCCAGCTGCGTGCTCCAGATTGTCCCTGGCATGTCAGTGCATGATGTCCTGGCAGCTCAAGCTTAGCACTGTAAAACTGAGCTTCTTATTTCTCATCCTTAATCCTTTTGTTCCTACCTTTCTCTGTTGCTGCTGACAGCAGCTCCATTCTGCCAGTGAGGCTGATATTGTGAAGTAAGGACTCCTCCACATTCTGACTTGGCTGTGAATATCTCTGCTCCTTTCCTCCGTACAATTAAATACAATTCCTTTATTGAAAAGTTAGCATACATTCAAATATCTTTCCTCCCTTGCTATAACTTCTCTCCTTGCAGATTCACTGGGAACTGTCTCACTCCACTCCCTATCTCTGAAATACAACACCTCGCCACACCTGCTGCTGTTTCCTGTCTTGCTCTTCTCCACCAGATGGCTTAATGTGTCATCTTTATCTTGAAGACCATTGTAACTCCATCTCATTCAGCAGTCCAGTCTTATCTCTTACTTTGTCTGCCCTCACTCCCCATGCTCCAGTAATGGCTCCAATCTTCTCCTTTTTTTTCAGGACTTCTTCCACATTGTACCAGTTCTGAAGAAGGTGCTAGAAAAGAGGCTAGATTCTGCAACTGGTCTCTCCCTGTCTTAACATATGTCTGTTTGTGGACTGCAAGCTTTTCAGACGAGGACTGGCTTTGAGTGTTGTCTTTTAGGTGCCTAACTGCCACACCTCACAAGTAAGTGTGAGAAATCTGGTAACATATTGCTATAAACTTTAAGATACAAGTTATATTTTTGATTATGTCAAATATCTCAGCAACCTTTTCCGTAATATTAGGTGGCTTATCTTGCTGTGCTGTGATAGCAATTTGGAGTGCAAATATGGACATTGTGAACATTTCAGAATCAATGTCTTACTGCCCAGCTGTTGCTTTGGCAATATCATTTAATCACAGGGCTTTTTTTTTTTTTTTTTTTTTTTTTTTTTTTTTTTTTCTCTCTCTAAATGTTCTAGAAAAGGAGCTGAGAGATCTCTCTCTCCTCTGTATTTAAAATACCTTTACATTTGGGTGAAGTCCTCTGATAGTTCTTCCCCATTGATTCTGTTATACATTTATCTCACAGCTGACAACATCCATTCATTAAGGAAGATATACTGGTCTCATTTGCAGCTAATATCATGAATGGTGTAATTTTAACTTATTAAAATATTACCCTTCATCTCTTTCCCTATCAGCTGGATGTGGGATGATATGTAGATCCTGGTGACAACTGAAGTACAATATCCAGTTGTATTCTGCAATCTAGGAAAGCATTAGTATTTTTACCATCTGTTCTCACTCTGATTGTAGCATTTTGCCTGCCACATAATATTAAAATGCTGACAATCTCAAGCAAAACATGGACTAAATGTTTGTTCCTGTTCTTATCATGCTCAAACAGACTTGCATGTGGTTCTTATTTCACCATCACAAATTGAAATAATACACACTGACTTGGCTGCAGCATTCCCCTGTCACTATGCTTGTACCTGCAATGTGCCTAACAAACTAGCATTTGATTTGATGAAAATTAAACTGTATGAAAATTATTTTATTTATATATATGTATATATTGAGAAACAAGAATTTTAGCAATGGCCACAAAAGACAACATTATATGCAGCTATGGACAATAATTCAAATCCAGTATATATACATGTGTATGTTTTATATATATGTGTGTGTTATATATATTTAACATACTGATAATATACAGATTTCTAATCTTATGTGTATCATGCCTTTTAAAGATGTAAGTAATCAATGAAATATATCCTGTACTAGCTGTTGTAATATAATTATGAAATCCTGGCTTTCTCTTCCTGGTGATTTGCACTTCCAGAGCAGTATGTGCTGTTAGAGGCTAGTCATTAACTGTGAACAATAGCTCCTTACTTTGCTGTGCATAAAATCTGGAGCTCACTTTCATTTAAGTGCACAGTTTCAGTTATAAACAATCTTAAGAATCTGGATGTATTTCCTATCTGCACTTTTCTTCAGTTATGGAGTTGTTCTTTAACCCTTGTATTTCCCAATATAAAAATGCAGGAAGGATAAAATACTAGGTGTATGCTGTTACTTCTGTGAAAAATCAGTCTGAAAAGTCAAAGTTAAACTTCATGTGTGAGAGAGAATATCTGCATTGTGCTCATCATACCAGGTCTGCTTGTCTTTACACCCTTTATGCTCACCTGATCACAGGCTGTGTTACATGTGGGATTATAGTGCTGGCTTGTGAGGGAAAGAAGGACAGAATCATATAATCAATGTGAACTAATTTATTATACAAACAAGCATCTCTGGTCCAGATGGATTTTCCTGATGGAGAGGTTGTGCTGTGGCCTTCATTTTAGGCAGATGGAGTGATCAGGTTGATCCTATTTTAGAAAATATGAAAAGTAGGTTTATAGTATATGTAATAACCTTTCTTCTTTTGTCTGCTTTTGGATTTCTGTTCTTACAGAAGTGTGCATATGGAGGAGTGTGAGTATGAGTACTGCTTAGTGGTAGAGCTGTAATGTGGGAAGGCAATGAGATTTTGGGGAAGAACTGAGTGCCAGACTAGTAGATCTATTTCCTCGTATTACCATAAAGCTTTCAAAGCACCTGAAAGCAAGCAGTTACCTGGTGCCTTCTCTTGCTTTCTTTACCACAGGTGTCAATGCCTGGAGGAGGCAGCAGAAGCTCTCTGAAAGCTCAGGGTCTCCACAAGTTGACTTCTCCTCCAGGATGGAGCTATGTCCCTGGATCCCCTCCATCAGAGCCCTTGCTTTCGTTACCTCCAACCTTGTCCCAGAAGCAGGAAAACTGGTACCTGTGGGGGCTCACCCTGGATGCCTACTCACTGAAGAAGATGGGTGTGGGGTGTGGAGGTGAGAAACAGAGAGTATTCAGCAATAGCTAAAACACTGGGGTGTTACCAACACTGGTTTGGTCACAAATCCAAAACACAGTACCATACAGGCTGCTTTGAAGAAAATTAACTCTATCTCAATCAGACAATACCTTAACAGTTTGTTTACAATAGTTTAATGCTAGCTGTGTTTTATGTGAATCAAGGGAAATTCTTTCAAGCCAAATCAGTTTTTGTGTTTAATTCACCCAAAGTATGGTAAAACACAAATAAAACAAAACATAGCTGCTAAGGTTTTTTTTTTTTTTTGCTTGCTCTGTTAGAGTTAAAGGGCTTTTTCTTGGAACACAAGTCTCCAAATTCAGAAAACTATCCTGAATTTGAAGCCTGACAGAACACAGGAATTACAGCAGTTAGATTGTCATGATAGCTCTTTCTAGTTTTCTAAAGAAGGGAAATCATATGGATCTCTTAAGGCTTTCTGTAAACACTGTATTGTCAATTCATTCCTTTTGTGAAGTGTGCTTGATGTTTCCATTCAAGTTGTTAAGTTTAAGATGGAAGGATACTGTCAGGGATTATTAATCAAGAGCTCTCCTAGTGGCCTTCCCGTAGCCCAAAGGCATTATGTGGGAAATTACCAGCTGCAGTATAGAAGATGGGAATTAGTACAAGGATGAATGAGGAGCTGGTGAAAAAGGAGGCAACAGTATGCTGTGTTGCAAAGTAATGTATAGGGTCACAGAGCAGTCTCCAAGATAACTATCAGTCCTAGTATGGGTCTTGTTTGAAATCATCTTTGATGACTATGACTCAATAGATGGTTAAAAATGAACATTTCTGATTATACCAGGCTTGGATGCATTGTTGAGAGAAAATAGGGTCAGAATTTCATAGAGGGAGAACCAAGCAACCTTTGTAACTGTACAGTTAAAATTGGCATGAAATTGAAATCAAAAAATGAAATTGCAAGGTCTTGTATTCAGGATCTGACAGATAAAGCTCCTAGAAGCTCAGTACTCCATTATAGAGAAAAGACAAAAAGGACCTGAGAAGAAAGAGTTGGAAACCTGAGCTGATCATGGGATAAATATCAGTCATTCATTTTATGTGGGCCAATGTGATCCCAGAATGCATGAGGAAAAACATTTCCAGTAGTGCTGGTGTGAATAGCACTGAGACTCTTGGAAAGCTGTACAGGCAGGGTACCTGGTGTTTCAAAATGGCTAGAAAAAAGAGAGACTGTTAAGATAGCTGGGGAAGGGAAGGCTTAAAAAAATATATTTTCTGTCTGTAAGTGCATATTTTAGTAACTTCACAGGAAAATATGGTGAGGAAAGGAGGTATTTAAGGTCTGAAGAAAGTTGGCACAAAAGTGAAGATATATACCTTTGTCTTGAAGAAGCTTAAGCAAGCTTATCTCTTGCTTTATTGCTGGGTCCCTCTCTGCACTGTAGGGAAGGAGATTGCAAGAAAGCAAGTTCTCAGATATCTGCTAGGCTGCTTGGGTCAGGGAAATCTGCTCAAAGCAAACAATGGATTTTGGAGGAACATTTTTATCACCTCAGCCTCTTTAACTGGCATTAATTGGTTAGGGGGGATAAGAATCCATTAGGATTTTGCAATATCTTAATATTGCTTGATTTTATTATTATTATTATTTTTTAGTACTACTAACAGTGGAGACATGGCTGGATAAAAAGGAAAATAAGTTACATGTATTGAATGTAGTTTTCCAGTCACAAAAACATAAATATACATTTAAAGAGATATGACTGCTGATTTTGATCACTGGACGTAAAGCTGCATTTTTCTCCTTAAAACAATATAATAGCATTAAAAGAATAGTTGTTTGGCTTGTTACAAAAAATGAGCTGAATGAAATGCCTGAATCTTAAGTTAATACAGCCCTCAGTCACACTCTTGTACTCACAGAAGATTATTGTCTTTTTCAGTTAAATTACAAGTTCTCCAAACCATGTAAACTGTCATTGACTACTTGGAAGAAGAAAAATGATATGTTTTGCAAAAAGGACAAACAAATACGCTGTCAGTGCCAAACACTCCCAGAACTGAGCAAGGCAAAAAAGTCTTAGTCTTTTCCTATCATTTCTGAGCATTTAGCTTTATTGACATTGAAGATTTGCCAGACTATACAAATTGGTACATTTTGTGAAATTAAAACTAGTCTATCTTTGTGGTTTTAAAAGTATAATTTGTGTTTTACTTATGGGTGGGGATAAATAGTGGAAGGATGGAAAAAATGGTCCCCAACATTGTCAGATAATAGAGCTTTCCTCAAACATAATTGCAATTGCCCTAGTTCATTAGTCATAGTGTTTTCAGATGGGTTTATAGCAAAACAATAGCATACTGACTTCACTTGGTATAATGTTTCTGGCAGATGTCTATACTTTGTAGACAATTGAAACCTGTCTTTTGTTACACAATAATTAGTTTCTGAAGCCCCTTATTATTTGGGAAAAAAAAAAAGTAAAATAAAACCAAACAAACGAAAAAAAAACATTTTGAATGCAAGTCGCTGGAAATTTTTATACACTTTTCTGCTGACTGTTAACCTCTAGCATCAATTCTATGTGCGTTCCCACCCTTTTGGGATTTAGAAAATTCTAAAATATTAAAATAAAATAAAGAATGATAGGCCCAGTAATGTTCACAAGCTTCATTAGATTCTTTCTTTGTTACACAAATTTCTTGAAATTAACAAAGGAAACAAAATAGTTTGCAAGAAATACACCTAGAAAAAACAATTATTATTATTATTAATAATAACAATAATAATAATAATATACCTCACATTCCCACCATTCCATTCTTCTTGTAGATCTCTACAAGCTTATAGATGCTTTCAAGTTCTTTGTTGAAAAAGGTTTTCCGCTGATTCTACAACGTCGAACCCTCCATGTTCCTGGAGATGCTTCCTCCCAACAGCAATGCATTGACCTTCTGTGGACCAGCAGAGAGTTCACTTTGCTATCATTCAGCAGTGTCTATTAGTTTGCTTCCAAGTTTCACAAAATACCAGTCTGCTTGCTACTCCCCAGCTGGGGTTGATTGAGTGCCATTAATCATACAAGCTGTTACACAGAAACCATTGCTGTAGCAAACTAGCCAGGAAAGCCTGAAATCCTGCAAGCAGTCTTGCAGCCAAAAGCCAATGGATTACAGGAAAAATTTCTAGGTAACTCATAAAGTCAACCATAGCTCCTGAGGGTGCTTATGCCCTATGCAAAGCAGCAGCACCCTTCTGACAAGCCAAAACCTTTTATTTCAGTCACCCCTTGCTTTTACACAAGTCTAGTTGTGAAAATAAGTGAGGTACGTATGATGAAGATGTATAATTGTTCCTGGGAGATCTATTGTCATGGTTCATGACAACATAAGTCATGTTCCATTCTTCAAATGAAACTTTGGAAAGGCAAGGCATTAATAGTGAAGACTAATCTGTTCTTTAAAAAGGTCCAGAGCTGCATCCTTTTCCGCTTTGGGGCTCAGAAAAAAATCACTACACTACTAAAAATAGATTTTTTGTTGAACATAAATGTTTTGTGTAGATGATAAATAGATAAAAATGTTTAGATTCACAATTTCTTAGTTGTGCTTGATTTGAACATTTAAATTAGGTATTTCTAGATTTTCAAACTTAACATCAAGAGGTTTTAGAACACAGTACTATGTCGCTATCACATAAAAGTCTGTATGACCTGCGATTCAGCAACACAGGTTTCAATGTGCTGCACTAGATTGTCCCAGCAGAAAACTATTCGTGTATGAGATGCAGACCTCAGTGTCTCAGTTGCCAGCTATCTCCCATGCAAAAAGTAGAAGGGAACTCATCCAGTCAGCATATTCACTGGGGTTGCCTACAGGACTTTTCCTTCCCAATAGAAGCTAATAAACTTTCACAACACATAATGAGAAATATTGAAGACCAGTCTAGTCACACCCTGTACATGCACATTTTGTTGGAACAAGACATCTCATAAATATTGCAGTGTGTCTGTAGCTTGTAGTCTTTGAGTCTGTTTTTGTTTAGATTTAGTCTGTCTTTGTCCTAATGAGTAGTCAGGAATCCTAACTCATCCTATTATCCAGGAACAGTGTGGAGCAGGATATATTTTAACTAATTGCCTCTGCTTCAAAGATGCCTGTATATGTATATATGGACTCCAAAGCATCCTTCACATAAACCATTATAATATGCAAATAGCCCATATTTCCTGTCATGTACACCATTAGCTACAAGAGGAATGTTGTCATAATCACCACAGTCATTATTCCCAGTCATAATTGCTAGTAGAAGACTTTAGTCATTGGTTGCATTCAGGAAAATTACAGATGGCATACCTGAATACTCTGCTGTCTGCCTTGGAGATGTAGAACCTTGGTGCAGTCCAAGACTCCTTATTCACTTTAAACTAAAAAAGGATAGGTTTAGATGAGATATAAGGAAGAAATTCTCTATTATGAGGGCAATGAAGCACAGGAACAGGTTACCCAGTGAAGCTCTGGCTGCCCCATCCCTGGAGGTGTTCAAGGTCAGGCTGTGGGGCTTTGAGCAACCTGACACAGTGGGAGGTGTCCCTGCCCACAGGAGGGGGATTGGAATTAGGTGATCTTTCCATTACTCACATTTTATTACTCATATTACTCATATTTTTTTACATTTTATCATGTAAAGATGTTATTGAATTTCATGGGTAGATTGGGAAGTTCTTCATTCATGTCTATACTTGCCTCTGTATTGGTGGTCAGAAACTGCAAAACTCCATGCCTGTTTAATTTTCAAAAGATACCCTAAAGAAATTTGGGAGACTTCAGACTTTCTATCTTCATTTGGTAGCAAAATGTGTTTCTGTCACACAGAGAATAGAAACACTACAAGGGAAGCTTTAGTACAGAGCTTTTTCTTTGTTTTAATGGGATTTTGTCCATGGTATTGTTTTTGTTCATCAAATCTCCATCATATGCAGAATAATTATTACCTGCAATAGTTATTTTTGAAACATTCATCTCGAGATTCATTAACATACAGATTTAGCTGTCTCTTTGAAGTGCTAAGGAGCTCTAACCAGATAAATTTGTAATTTCTAGGTGCATGTATGCATTCCCATTGAAATGTCTTCTTCACTAAGATACCTGTAAATTTGTCATACATTGTTCTCTCAACAACATTCCTTGTTCTCTCGACATCTGACTTAACATTTCAGACATTCTTACAGGTCATATAGGACCAGAAATGAGGTGATTTGCTCAAGTTAACTAACAAGCCCATAAGATAGAGGAAAATAGTCCCAAGGATTCCTGTATATAGAATCCCAATGACTAGGCTGCACAACCTGCTTTTAAATTTCTATGCCTTGCTAGTACTATTTTAAAGGCTCAGTCAAGCCAATTTTATTTTCAAGAATAATTCCATGGATGTTAACATAGATTTTGAGGTGGCTTTTGTAGATCCAATATCATTATACTTGAGTTCCTGCAAGTTAAGGATTCTTCTGTAAAATTAACAACTCCCACATTCAAGATGCTGAGGTAGTTCACCCCATGTAATCGAAGGGTTGCCAGTGTACTGGTAATGGATAACTCTTGAATGTTATAGTTTTGAAAAACACACTAAAATGCAGCCTCACAGCTGTGCATATTAAAATTTATCTTATTTCAGGCACTGTATTAGCCCTACGTTTCCCAGGAGAGAAAGTGAATAAGAACCCCATACATACATGATCCCTGTTTCATGACTTGTCATGACTATAACCAACAGCAACTACTGTGCTCAACCCCAGCTAGGCTTGGCTGAGCTAGAAGAGCCCTGTTACAGGGAGGGGAGCTCAGACCATTTTTCAGATATTACTTGCACAGTGTTGCCATCAATATGTGTAAGCTACCTATTTGCTGTCTGGATTGTCATTCTTAGTTGTACCACAGCACTACTCTGAGCTGCTTATTGCTGGTGTTACAGTATGTATATCTGGGAGAAAAATTCCTCTGCATTTTTCTGGCTCATAACTGAAAGGGGAATTTGCTTGGCAGTGCTTCTTAAATGGTGATTCTTGATGTTCTGAGGAGGACTCACAGACACTTGTGAAATTTCAAAATGCTGCGTGTGATAAGACAGGCATATAAGTTTAAGAAATTGTAGTTAACATTCAGGAGTCTCACAAGGACAGAGGTTCAATGAAAATTGTAATTATTCTGTCATAAATCTTGAGTAACTTAACAGTGCATTGCTCTTTCTCGTGCTTTTTCACTGCACGCTTTAGGGAAGCTTTGAATTCTGTTCTGAACCACATCCTTCACGCAGTGCTGACCCTAAAACAATTATCATTTTGGGTATAGGCGCAAGATATAGTAAGATGGTTCTTCAGCCATGGCTAATTGCCCTCAGAAAGCATAAATATCCCTTGATGAGTTTATCACCCAAGCCACACCTATATATGACAAGGCCATGAGACATGTATTGAAGCTCAGTCTTTATGCAGAGGTAGTTGTAGCTGAGGAGTGTTAATACCAAGTGGGAGGACAGGATCACAGGCCTTGGAGGAACAATGTTGAATCTAGTATGCATGTTTGAATTTGTTTAATCTCAGGAGATATGGTCTCACCAGGACAGTCTGCAAACAGGTATTTCAGATGTTATTCAAGCTTAAAATACCATCTGCATAGTCAAGGTCTCTGAAAATCGTATTGCTAATTGCTTGTGTCACCTGCCCAAGGCGGGTCATCTGCCTGCTTCTGGCATTGCAAAATAACAAAGAAGGGTGCCGGAGAAGGCTTCAGCTGCTCCCAGTTCTCTTCCCTTCTCATGCCTCCCTATTTTTGCTCTGTAGGACAGTATAAGACATTTAGCAAGAAACATCTTTCTGTGCCTCATAGCAGGACATATGAGTTCTTCACAAAGATGATGCATGTGGTTTTAGAAACATGCTGTGCAAGTGTCATATTGAGGCCATGGCTTATGTTCATTCCCTTTCTGCTAAAGGGAAAACAAGTAAACAACCACACAAATATGAGAACTGTGATGCTGAGAAATCATCTCATGGTACATGAGGATAATTGAACCAGAGATATTGTCCCAAGAGTGATTATTATTAAGGCCATTTACAAGAAATCTGTTACAAGTGAAGCATGTAAGTTATTTTCATTTGTAGGAATGGCATGATGAGCTTTTAGAAAATAGCTCTGAATTAGATTGCATTTTCTTCAGAGGAGAAAACAGCTGTTGGATCTCAAATTTGATATTTTAGTTTCTCACAACTTCAGGATTTGTGATTCTTACTGGTAGCAATAAGTGCAATTCTGTGTTTAATAGCTGTGATGGAAATAAAGAGAGAAGTGACATCCAGGAGACATTGATTCATTGCCTTGGGATTTGCAAGGAAGTTGCTTAAAAAGGACTCTTAAAAGGGATATAGCTTTCACATAGCTCACATTATCTGAATAAAATTCCTTTATCTGATGAAATATTTCAATAAAATGCATTATTGGCAATTCTAATATTAGTTTGGAAGTCCTGGCTGTCAAACTAGGATCCACAATAGGAAGAGTACTAGGCAGAAAATTATGGTGTGTTTTCAGAATGAGATTACACTACAATATCTATCATCAGGGCGTTTTCTGGCCAAATCCACCCACAGTCCCATGAGAAGGAAGGGAGTACATATCAAAGGCTATGGAGAAACTCTGTCTAGTCTGGGCTTGAAAACAGGTTGTAAGTCATGTAAAATGAAAGACAAATCATAATAATGGCTTCTACTACTCTGAAATGGTTTAAGTAAGGCACACATTATCTTTCTGTATTAACAACTGGTGTAAATCTCACCAGTTGTTGTATTGCCAATGTCATATTCAAAGATAAAATTATGAACTAAAATACTGTCCTTAAGTCATTTGAAATCTTGGATAGTGTTACATTTCAGCTGAGTGTTGTAGTGTACCGAACCCTCTGAGTGTTGCTGATTACAAAAGAATTGGGGTGTTAGAGAAAAAAAAAAAAATCTGACAGCCAAGACTGAGACAATAATGACAAATCCATCCTGCATAATTGTGAAAAATCAGCTCATGCAAGTATCTAACCTTATATCAAAGAGACACTTACTGTCTTGCAAACGGTGTTGTTTTAAGAAATGGCTTATCAATGGTTCTATTATATGTTCCAGAACATGGGGCCAGAATGTGTTCCAGATGGGCTGAGGGTAGGAAGTCTGAGAAAAAACATCTTGAATTATGGAGGAACTAGTACTGTCACCACAAGTTACTGTTTTTTAATTTCATTAAATGTTCAAAATGTTTATTTATCAGTAAATAATAATATAGACTGATTTGTTCTGATGGCATTTGTCCAAACAAGCTTTTAAAGAAAGGAAAGCAATATTTTTTAACTCTGTTGTCAAAATTCAGGAAAAAAAAGAAAAAAAAAAGGTTGCTTTTAACTTTTTGTTTTCCACTAAAGTTTAAACTGTACATATGCTAAGGGATTGTCTTTCTTCTAGACAAAAACTCCATGCCACCAAAGTTCAGTCCTGCTTATATTAGTAAGGATTTCAACATTTATTCAATAAAAAAAAAAATCTTAAATGTAGACACATTCACAGGGGAATTCTGCTTTGGGTATACACATGACTCAAAAAAGCCTATTCAAGATAATTTTTTTACTTGCTCTTTTCACTGAAACTGGTAAGGATTTGGCAATAGAGGAGATAGTTAACGTTTCCAGTTGGCATTTTAATGACAAAATCTCAGAATCATGGAATGGTTAAGGTTGGAAGGGACATCTGGAGGTCTCTTTGGGGAAGTAATTGAATTCTCCCATTCACTTCCCAGACCTCTATCAGTGACTAACATCATGGAAAATTTCCTCAGCTACTTCCTGATTGCAGATCTACTTCAATTTGACATTTTGTTTTCATCAAGATTTTAAATAATCAATCTTTATTTAGCAGCAATCCTATTTTCTTTTTCAAATCCACTGCAGTTTCAGTTTAATAATTTGAACAGAAATATGGTTAAGGTTTGGTTCTATTCCAAACAAAACTAGGTTCCTCAAGTTCTATTTTAGCACTGGTCTGACTCACTGAATGCTTGTTATTTACAGATGGCTAACAGTTGTAATACATTTGAAGCCTTCTCTATTGTACTCTTTCACTGGCAGGAAGCTTTTAGCAAATATTCTGGTTGGAGTCATCACAAAACAGTTTAGTGATTCTGTTAATACTTAGCACACTGTAACTCAAATCATGGGTCTACTAGGTCCTATGCTGCTGGAAACTTGCTGGAAACTCTTTCATGATGCTGAGGAAGCTTATTCTTCCTGTAAGCTATTGGATCTCCCTTCTTAACTATGAAATACATGAAGGGTTCTTATCTTAGTTTACTAGCTCTTTTCTAAAAAAAAACTTTTCTTTTGTCCAGATTAAAAAAAAAAAAAAAGGGGGGGGGGCTAAACATGAGGTAACTGATCAGTGATGTTTCTTGGAAGCTGTTTCATTCTGAGTTGGTTCATTCACCACTAGAAATATGTGACTACTGTCATTTAAATAGCTGTCTCTTTTTGTCTCTGTAGACACTCTCTGTTATGTACCCTGGCTGAGTCATGTGCTCTATTCTTTTGTTTATATTATAAGTTCAGGTTGTAGTTCCTCCCAAGATAAGAAGAAAAGGGAAGTTTTAGTTAGGTGTTTTTGTTTGGTTGGTTGGTTGTTTTTGGTATAGGTTTAGCCTAACTTGAGCTATAAGAGCTGTCCCTTAATTTCAAATGTATCAAGTTTTTGCCTACATTACAATTACATATTCTGCTTTGTAATGCATTTTAACATTGTGAGCTTAGAGAATAACATAATTTCATTAAATATCTGAATTCCATTTAAAATGCTGTTACTAAGTAGCTACATTATGTTTATATGAACTTCTTTTAAAGAGGTGGCATGGTAAGTTAAAATCATGCTCACTGCAATTAACTCAGTAATGAGTTAATTATTATTATATAGAAAGCAGGCTGAAAAAAAGAATTCTTAGTGCTTTCTCACAATTAGTTAATAAAGTGTGCTAAGATGTATGAAGAACCAACAATTGCTAAATATACCCCCAGGACTACTGGGTGTCAGACACAGTTCTTGGTACCTTGGAAGTCTTTTCCAAACTTAATAAATCTATGATTCTATGATCTTGCATTAGGCCAGAAAATTGCAGCTAATCATTAGAAGGAATGTATTTCTTGACCCATGTGATCCTAGATCTCAAACTGGCCTTAGCTGTTTATGTGAAAACAAAACAAAACAAAACAACAACAAACATTAAAAACAAACAAACAAACAAAAAACCCTACATCCTATTATCACTTGAATATCCTGAAGCAGTCTGTAAGGAAACAAAGCTCTCATTCAAAATTCCAGTTCCCTACTTGTGAGGAATATAACCACTGCAGTTTTGTAAATTAAAGTTTTGTAATATTATCCAAAGGCTGGCACTACATTTCACTTGATTTAGATTAAGTGGAATGGAAAGTACTTATTTACAGCATCAGAAACAGACAGGACAGCTGCACAATAATAAGAGTTTATAAGAGGCACCAGTGGAAAAAAAAAAAAAAAAGAAAAAAGAAAACAAACTATGCTTTTATCTTTTTTTATATATATATTATATAAAAATATAGTATATATATTATATATACATAATATATTTTATATATATTATATATATTATAGTATATATATATTATATATTATAGTATATATATAAAAATATATATATAAAATCTAAAGTCAACCTGCATTAAGCCAGCATATTGTAGACTCTTTTCTGGCCCACACAGTCAGGAAATTCTCTCTTAATTCATTCCATGGGTTACATTTATCAGAACAAATTTTTTGTATAGTTTCCTTTCTTGAAGTTCTTGGTCCTCTCTAACATACTTGGAGACTGCTCTGACACTCTGCCCCTAAACTAAGGACTATAGGATCTCTTTCAACAAACAGGTCATTTTGGCAGACATCACCATATCCTTGACTGACCTATGATGTTATTTGGTAAAGAAGGAGTAAGCATTCCTTAACTTGGAGGAACTGTTTTCTTAACATTAAGAAAATAATTAGGAAAATAATGCTGAGTGCTGCAGAGGAGGATGTGCAAGAAATTACAGGGAGTTTAGCTACTAAAGCTCTTGGAGAGAGTCATGGTTCAAACAAGTAGCTGAATATTTTGTTCTAATGTCAAAATAATCATAGAGCAAGAAATAAGGTTCAATTTATTTCATTTAAAGACTTTTCTATGGTATATATGAAGACTTTTAGGCAGGCCACAAAACATGCTTTTGGGGCTATGGTATATTACATCTGTAAAGGAATACAGTGATAATTTCGTAGTTCAGCACAGTAATTCGCTGGTGAGTATTGTACATTAGATTGGTAAAATCCAGTTATATTCCATGGATTTTTTTTTCAGTCCAAGTGTCAATGTTTTAAATGCTTTCAAAAAAAAAAAAAAAAAAAAAAAAAAAAAAGTGTGAGATTTATTAAATCATTTGTTCACCATTGCCTCTGTCCTCTAAGAGGTATTTGCACAGTTCATTTTACCATCTCATCATTTTCATTTTCATTTCACTTTCTGTGTGAAGTGGCTTGTTCCTGGGATGTTTTCTATCAAGCTGTTAAAAAATTTCCACTGCATGCACACTGTCGTGATTGTTGCACTCTAGTTTACATTGGTTTGATGCTGTGGTAATAAATCACACTATCCCGTGGGAAAGCTGGAGCAGGAAATACAAATTTTCTTCAAAATTCTTATTTACTTAACTTATGACAACTCTTTTCATATAACTGCTGAGTCACAGTAGCAAAATGTGAGGGATGGCAAAACAGAAATTGCTCTTTCTCTGCTAAAGGTGAGGGAGGGAAGAGCTGTGGCTAAGTACCAATGTGACTCAGACACAGCTTCTGCAACTGGAAGAGAGGGTGCTGAAGAAATTCCTTTATTTCTGTTCTTCCTTTGTTTCCTAGCAGGGATTCTGACAGTTATTTGCACTTTCCTGTCATCTTTGTATTTTCACTGTCTATAGGATGTTTTACATATGTTAGATACATTTTCTCTGTTGTCTTTGTGATTCCTTAAAATCAGATCAGCTTGGCTCCCAAGGTTGCATTCCCGCACTGGCGAGTCACTGACCTTCTGTGATTTGTGTTTATGCCCCTGGGGCTTGAGCCTCTATTCTTAAAGCCTGTGTGTATTCTTAAAGCCTTAAATCTTGCACTTGTGGTCTCGGGGGGCCTTTGCTATGCTACTGTGAAATCCAATAGGCTTGTGGCACTCTGTGCCAGATCTTCAAAGGGGAGTAGCATCCCAAAGCTCAATATTAACATAATAAGCCTGATCTCCCAAGCTCCCTTCACAATCAGTGTAGAGAGATAAGCTCTCCAGAGAGAAATTAAAGGTGGGAAAGTTAGAATTTCACTTCCTTCTGAACTGCTTTCTGGAGAACCCCACCTCCAACTTTCGACACTAGAAGGAGCCCAAGATGTTCAGTCTCACTAGGTTACAGCAGCCTTTGAATATATTGCCTGCTATCCATCATCCCCCACCCATTGCCTCCACAGCCTTGTTATGGAAGCACAATTGTCTTGAGGAGTAATCAGTGTGGGAATGCTGTGATGCAGTGACAAAAAATACTAAAAATAAATCCTTCCATAAGCTCACTCAACAAAGGAATTGAATTGAGTTATTGAAAATAAGGAGAGGAACAATAACATTTGAAGAATACACTTGAATCCCAGTAAAATCAAAGGAGTGTTTTTTTCTTATCTACTAAAGATTCTGTATCACTGCAGTATTTATAGGAACCTGTAAAGGAAAGAGGTTTGTCTTCATTGTTCAATCTTTTGCTCCTGCATGTGAAAAGATTTTTTTTGGACAGACCTTCTTATTGAGCTCTTCTCACTTCACCCATACCTTACTTTCTTAAAGGGTATTTATACCACTGGTGTTTATTCCTGTGTTTAATTAAGGAACTTATTGTTTCTGACTCTAGGCTTCCTTTCTTTTTTAGTTTAATTTTTATTTTTTATTTTTTAACATCTTAAAACTACTACTAATATTTATCAAGCTTTGGATGAGTTCTTGTGATTATATATATATATGTGTGTGTGTGTGTTTATATATATATATGCATATGTATATGTTTATATATAAATGGAGTAATACTGTGAAAAAAATATGGCAGATATTCATATTATATAAAATGTACAGTGTTTATGCTATTTGATGAACATTTGAGCCAAATGTCAATGGGAAACATATTCCTGCATGCTGAAGATCCCCGGATGCCTTTTGGAGTTTTACGTTACAATCTTGTTACATCACATTTTAACTTATTCTTTATGCTTGTGTCATAATAAACCTGCTTTTCTGTAACAAATGCCTGGTGCTGCCTTTGATGGGAAAATCACCATCAGTAGCTTGTTATGTAATTTTAATTTACTGATCCCTGACAGGTCTCCATTGCTTCTGTCCTTTCTTTTTGACAATGTGGAAGATCATTTGTACTGTGAATGAAGCTGACATGTTTAAGATACAAGGGCACACCTGCAGCTGCCTGAGAGTGCACAAGAGACATGTTAGGCCGAAGGTCCTTCCAACCTAGCACCAAGCAGTAACCAGCAGCAGAGGCCTAGTGAACTGTACAAAACCAGCAACCGTGCAGTGTTCTCTGAGAGTGATGTCCCTCTGCTTAGCCCCCAGCAGACACTTCTGCTTGAATTTGTTCAAACTCTCACTAAATCCATGTGCACTTCTACTGTGAACTACACTCTATCACTGCAATTTTTGCAGTATATCTGCTTATTGGGAAGATCACCTCCTTTCCTTTGTTCTGCATCTGCTGCATGTTTCTTTTATTTGAGAGTAATGCCCTTATCTCTTGGACTATAAAAAACAATTGTCCTCTATTTATTTTCTGTGTTGCCAATGGCTGCAGAGGCCCCTATTGTATTCCCTCCTCAGTGGTTTCTTTCTCATGCTGGCGCTTGTTTCTCACAGAGCTAGTCCAGCCCCTGATAACCTCCACTGCCCTTCTGTGAATCCATTCTACTGGCTGGGATGGGAAAATCATAACATCTCAGAATACCCAGCGTGTATGTATGCTGCTTCCATATAGAGAAAAAGTAACTGGTCTGTTCTGTATTCCTTTCTTTGTCATTTCTAGCATTTGATTTGTTTTTCTGACCCGAGCATCTGAACACTAAGTTAACATTTTCCTAAAATTCTCATTTATAACAAATAGATCTTTTCCCTGAATAGTAGCGGCATTCATAGAGACCATTATTTTATATGCGAAGCTTTCCTGGGTGAATCATCTGATCTATAATATTTTCCTCAGTCTTGGTTTTGTTCCCAATACTCCTGGCCTTTGTTACTGGTAATTCAGTGATGATTTTGAAAATCTTGTTTTTCTTCAGATCATTTTCAGCAGCTGCCTGCTTTGCGTGTTGGAAGCTCATATCCAATTATTTGATGTAAATCAAAGCTTCCAGGCTACTACTCAATTTAAATTCTGCTTCAAAGCCATGCCTAATTTGAAAAGAAAAGGTTAATATCCCCTCTTTGTATTCAGAAATATATTTTAATTCAACATAGTTTTTATCATAGAACACAGTCCTAAGTTTTCTACCTTAGATGATATGTATATGAAAAAAAAAAAGTGTCATTGTACTTGTTCTTACAAAGAAACATATATATATATACATACATATATATATATCTTTAAATTAGTCCTAATCAGATCTATAATCATTTACTTTGTTCCCACTTTGCTTTTTCTCATTCCTGGAAATTACTTCAATAACTATCTTTTTTTTTTTTTTTTTTTTTTTTTCCTGTAGCATGCATGTAGAATGCTATGCTACATGTAGAACGTAGCATAACATTCTAATGTAGCATAGCAAATTCTAATGTAGAATGCATTACATGAAATGCCTTGAATTTCTGGATTCTTGTTTTGTATAAAACTTACGTTGTCATCTGACAAACTATACTTGGTCTTGTTATGTTATTTTTTGAGATTCAAGTGACTTCCTACAAAGCCATTAAGACTTCTCAGACATTCTACAATATTATATGCTGTCACAAATTCTGTCATTACCTATCTTGTACATTTACACTTTAACCCTTTAAAACAGTGTTAAAAGACACTTTAAAAGAGTGTCCCTTAAAGCAGGGACACTCTTTTTCTTTTGTTGTGCAAAAGACTCTATTGTGTCAGTACCATGGAGCTGGAAACTGTAGAAAAAGTTTTTTTTTTTTTTTTTTTTTATTTCTCCTGTTTCTCACATCTTCTGTCAGGACAAACACATTCTGTTCTGACCAAAACTCTTCATTAGCTCTTTTCTGATCATACTAAACATTTATTACAAAAATTTCTTCGAAGAAAGAGGTTATCAGCAATTTTGAAGCCACATCATGTGATGTTTGGATAGGGAGAAGAGAGGAAAAAAGGGAATATTTCTTGTCCTGGTGGCAGCAGATAACAGTCAGTGCACTGGAAGAACATTATAGCTGATTCAGTTTGTATGTGCAATTGTTCTCTAAAGAAAAAGACTTTTGAATAGAAGTAAATTTCTTTATGAATATAATTTCTCCACTTGCAGTACTCCAGTGGAGGTGTATATTAGTATCAATCCAGTATATTTTTCCATATAACAGCTTTCAGGCTTTAAGGCCACCATGATTATTGATTCAAACAATCCCAGGAGATTTATCCATTTAATTAATTATTTTATTTATTTATTCATTTCATTGACTTTGGTTTTGGTTTTCCTGTTTTTGCAGTAGTATGGAGAAAAATATTGTAATGTGTGGGTGTTTTGGTTTATTCTCCTGTTCAGTGAATCTGTTCATTTTGCATCCAAGCACTTGGTTGCTAAAATCAGCAGAATGTCTAGATTCTCTCTTGCATGTCTTATTATCCATATAATAGCTGATACAAGAGGTAACAGAAATTTCAAGTGATTCATATAGATTCTTATAAAAATTATTAGAATAAAATATCATGAATTCTAAACACACAAACATATTTAATATTTGATTACCAAAATAATTAATATCTCCTTCTGTGTTGACTGATATGACACCTGCATTAGAAGATCTTTTGTATGTGTGCTACTAGGAGTGACTGGAGTCCTTAATAATTTTTGGTTATTTTCATGAGGTATACTGTGAACTGAAGATGATGCTGATGATATCGATGACAAATAGAACACCAACCATACCTATTAGTTGCAAATGTTGAAAATGACCTTCATAGAGAAAAACATGGAATCACATGAGGCTTCTGTATTAACCCTCAGAGGAATATACCATCATGACTTTTCCATTACCTTTCTGGAATAACAGTTGATCTAACTGACCACTCCTCTTGAGACAGTGAAACTGTGATTCTTTATCATGGGGCTCTCACCTGAAGTCTCACCTAGGTTTATAAATGCATGAGAATGCATTCTTTTAGAAATGTACGACTATAATAACCTGTCTTTTCTTTTTATACTTCATTATTTTATGTTTCAGAACCAGTGCTCACATGTAATGACTGCTTTATATTCAGCTTTGTTTTGCTCACATGCTGGCTGTTCACTGTACTTATCCTACAATTTAGTGTCTCTTCCTCTGCATAGGAAGGCTTAGGCTTGTCTTGTAAAAAGATTCATTAAAGCTGATGCAGCTGGTAGCATAAGGAACCCTGGTGATGTCTTCATAAAAACTTTGTTTTACATATTAATGCAATAATTCTGTTGAATTAGTATGCATATAATTCAATTAGTTCACCATTTAGAAAGATTTTTTTTTTTGATGGAGCAGTAAGAAAAGTCTGAAATAGTTCGGTTCCTGTCAACTTCAGACCTAGACATGGGACAAAAGTGTGGTGCAAAAACATTGGGCTGTAGCACAGAGAGAAGTCAGTCAGAGACAAGGATTTCCCTAGATGATCTGAGATATGCTGAGCTGGATGGGATTTCATTGTGACTTACCAATAGGGTAAAACTCCCTTCAAGCTTATTGTATTGATACATTCACTATACAAAAACCAATAATAGCTGAAAACAAGCAAGGATAACAGAAATAACATTCTTAAGTTAATTTTGAAATGTTCAGTTTCTGGCAGGTTGTATCAAGAAAAATAAAGCTCAGAGAACTAAAGTAATAAAATGACACTTGCACAGCAGGTTGTTTCAGGTCTGTCTCTTTAAAGTCTCCTTTACTATTGTGCTGTTTTGTAACTGATCTATCCAGTACAGTGAGACTAAATGAGAATTTTGACCTGCTCCATCTCTTTTGTAAACAAGCGCATACAGGGAGTTACAGCTTGTTCATTGGCACAGTTATCTAGGTCATCTGGAGTTTGACCAAAGGCCTGTGAAAATCAATGAAAAGACTTCCGTCAGCTTCAGAGGGTTTTGAATTGTGCCTTTAGAGCTTGGAATAAAGATGATAGAGAGGAATGAATCCACTTTGGAGCATAAAAAGAGTCATACTTCCATATTTTGTTTTCATCAGTTAATCTCTGAATTTTAAATAGAGTATTGTATAGGGATCTCATGATGTTTCTAATTGTCAAGAAGTGTCTTGATAGACATCTTCTATAAAGAAATTAGGCATGTAAACTTAAATTTAATATTGGTATTCTTCACTTCTTAAAGATAAATCTGAAGAAATATAGTTAAAAGTAATAGCAAACTATATAACATTTTGTGTTATTAAATAAATCAGTGGTTTGTGCTGAGTAAGGCTTTAAATTTCTGTTGGTGCTTAAAGAGGTAGATACGTTCTTGGAGCCAAGCAGATATATAAGCACTGACAGACGTTAAATAAACTTTTTTTTTTTTTCCTCTTAAAATGTGGTTATAATTTATATGAATCAATGGTTGACGAATATGGCTCTATGGCTTTGTTTTTTTATTTTTCTGGGGGAACGCAAGAATCCCAGAAACTGTCAGTAATAGCACAAAACTAGACCAGTGCTTTGCTTCTAGATTAAAACTGCTGTTTAATGTTCTATGTCTAACTCAAGATCTTGTTCAAGATCTTGCAGAATTGTTCACTTTAAGGACTTAGTGAAATAAATTGTTTTGAACTCAGGGCCATGTGTTAGCAACAACAGTGCAGAATAAAATGAAATACAGTAAAAAAACAACACAAAGAATGTCTATTGAAATCTGATTGTTGTTGGTTCCCTTTATGTGGAATGGTTTCCTGGAATGGAGGTGGAAGACTATATTATTTTCTTGAAAAAAATACCAATTTGTAGCTGCTAGGAAATGCAGTCTAATCTTGGAATTCTAATTTGACTAAAGATTTCCCTGTTGCAAACCTCATTATTTTGTGAAATTGTTTACTGCAGCTAAAAATATCACTAAGGATGCCTGTTGAGACATCAAGTTGACTTCAAAAAGCTAAATAAACTCATTAGGTGTATGCAAAAGACTAGCTGCATCCATTATCTGTTCAAAGTCAATTAACTGACTTTTATTTAAAACAAAAATCCTTTCTACAACATTGCACTTTTTTTTTTTTTTCCAGTGATGATTACAAGATTAAACACATGTAAAAAAAAGTAATTTTACTTTAGAATACATTTATATCCAGGTCTCTCCCCATCAAAACCTGCTCAGATCTATTTTCTTCCACTACAAATGGTAAAGGATGCAAAAACAAGGAGTTATATTGGTCCTCAAGCTGCAGAAGTCTCTGGGTATCTAATATTCTGCTAATACAGTTTTCCACCCACTTTGAGTTGCTATCTGAACTGTCCAGACTGATGCCATCAAACTAGACTTAGGCAGCTAAATTTTGAAGCCCAGGATTCTTCCAAATTATTGACCTCAACTTTTGCACAGGACTAGTTATATATGGCCTTATGAGCTTGTCTTTGTCATGTAGGGGGTTTAAAGCTCCAAAGAGGCAGGGGGAGGTGTGGAAGGAGAGTGAGTGTAAATATAAGGGGCTGAAAAGTGGTTGTACTAAAAAAAAAAAAGTTTATTTTTTAGCCTTGTATAAAGTAATTTATTATTTATTACTTTTCTCTGCTGGGTGAATTTAAAATAAAAATATCAATAATTGCAGTGTGTAGGGAGCAAGTGTGATAGGATTTCTCAGATCTAACTTTTGATAAACAGTTGAGATGATAACCCCATTTGTATAGCATTTAGTGTGTTGCATTTGGTGCTTTACAAATTGTTTTTCATATTTGTCATTGTCTAAGAGTTTTTAAGGCTCTGTCTTGGAGCTGTTTGGTAACATGATTCAATGTTTCCTCACATTATGTTTGGGACTATGTCTGAAGATCCAGGAATTTCATAGAATTTATTTTCTGACTGTATAAATCTGAAATGTTATTTTTTCCTCCTTCATATTAGATTGTAGAGAGTGAATGATTACTATAAAAAATCAATGAGATTCTTTGAATGGAAATAGTAACTCACCACAAAGAAAGTTTAATAGATACTTGTGACTCATTGAGGGGGCATTTAAGAAGCATTTATTGCTAAAGTTGCCATAGCAGCAGAAAACTTTTAAACCCCAATGGACCTCGAGTATGGAAAATCTGTGATTGTGTAGTGTTTTTTAAAATTCAAGCTCTTTTGAATCAAACAATATATGTGAAATAAATTCTACAATAGTAGACTTGCTGGAAAACTGTCCAAAAAAAATACACTCTTTTCTGGTCTTATGTCACAGGGGTGCACCTCAGCTGTCAGAAATCTGAGAGGCTTTCCAGAAATCTACAGGTTCATAACACTGTTAAGCCAGAAGCTGCATAAAATTTTAATCTCCTCAGCCCTTTCTGAGATAAGAAATTAAAAGATGCCCCGTAAATGTGTTTTTGAGAGGATAACCAGGATAAGTCAGTTCTGATATCACATTACATCTCAGGGCTGTATTCAAAGGCTTGTACATAATGAAGCACAGCCCAGTCTCCTGCCATGCTCAGAGCTCTGTGCAGACAGAGCAGCTCTAGGGGTTTAGGGTGTTGAGCAGGTGGAAGTTCTCAGGCTTGGTTCAGTAAATACTGAACCAAGTATTTACTCATTCTAGAGCCTTGGGAATACCATAAAATATTTCCTTCTATTAATTCATCACCTTTTCCACTTTAGAAATTAAACACACATCAATACAGAAGTAAAACAGAAGCAGTATGGATGATCACAATTGGACATAGGTGATCACAGCTATTAAGGGGGGAGGGTGGGAAAGACCCCAGACTCTTTTGTCAGTTTTCATTTGTTCTAGTGAAAAAAGCACACGCTGAACAGTCTTATATATACCCTTGAATATTTTCTTTAATGTGAAACTAGGATCCTTTATAAAAAGTAATGAAGAAAAATAATTTTAAATAAAGGAATCCCATCTAAGGTCTGTATAATTTTTACATGTAGATTTAACAGGGATGATCTTCTACTTGTCTTTAATTTTCTCATAGACAGCAAGACAATAATGAGAAAACAGAAGCTTCACAGAATAGCTAATTACCTGAAAAAGCTCTTAGAGCAGTTATGGTACTTAAGGAGAGGTCTAAAGTGCATTTGTTGAGTCAGGGGAATGAGGTCCCTAGCTCAATGGGGTGAAAGTATTTTTGCTGTAGCAAAGGTATAGAAAACTCTATTCCTAAGGGGAAAATATATATATACATATTTAATTCTGTTATCACAGAACAGCTATCTCTAACACAGGTAAGATAATACCCACACTGATTTTACCACCTGTTTGCTCACTACTATGTGGTAAGCCTTTCCTGTTTCTCCCACACGGGTATATTTTACTTTCTATGCTCACTCCCCAACAGAACTTGAAATAGACGATTAAGTCTGATGGGATTGGTTTCCTAGGAAAGCACTAGATGTTAAAGAGATGTTAGAACAGGATTACTGCAAGGTTTGTTTTTACCAGGTTATATCAACATGCAGTTGACATGACAGACATGTATCATGTTATTGCATGTGCAGATATTTGGAAGTGAAACACATTTGTAGCAGGTTATTTATCCCAGTTTAAAAGATACCATATCCTTGATGATTTAGTAAACCTGCAGATTGTATATGAAAAGCCTGAAATGAGTGTTAAGACATGTTAATGATAGCTATTTTTCAAAATTTCATGCAAAATGTAAGACTGTTTTTCACATTTCTGTCTTAATGTTCATGCTATGAGTCTACCATGCATACACTGTGTTGCTTGACTAAGGCTGTTGCAAGGCACTTTCACAAAGTTGTGCTGGTGAGGTCCTGGCTGGATAGTAGGAAAAATTTCTGTATTGCAAGGGCAGTCAAACACTGGAACAGGCTTCCTAGAGAGGTGGTTGATCTTACATGACTGTCAGTGTTCAAGAGGTGTTTGGATAATGCCCTTGACAATATGCTTTAACTTTTAGCCCTGAAGTGGTTAGGCAGTTGAACTAGATGATCTCTGTTGGTCCCTGTCAACTGAACTATTTCTATTCTAGAGTTATTATGTACTTAGGTGGTCTTAAATATTTATAAGAAATAGCTACAAGCCACAAAAATAAGCAGTGATATAGAACTGGTCACTTGTAACAACGCATGTTTTAATCTATTTGATATACTTTTAAGTTTTGCTTCTGCTCACTTTGCATTCCCTCCCCTGTCTTCATGAAGCCTTGGGGTGCAGTGGGATGCTGACCACTGGCTGTTGACTCTCTTCCTGGGGTCTGCCAGTGGCCTCTGCTGGAGACATGCTGGCTGAGAGCTGCTGTCCCCAGGCCCCTACCCCAGGGTTTTTCTCAGCTCTATTGTGAGCAGGGAGCACTGTGCTAGAAGGGGCTCTGGCTCAGCTCCAGACTCTTCTTTGTAGGTAATCGTTCATGCTTCTTCCTCCCACCCACCCCCCCCCCCGCAAAAAAAAAAAAAAAAAAAAAAAAAAAAAGATCAGAGTGTAAGTTTCCTTAAACTGAAGGTAAATGTCTGCAGAGGGGTTTATAATGTTAGCATAGTGCACTCTGGTAACAAAAAAAAACAACATGAAATTAATCTTTATAAGGTATAGGAGCAGGGTTACACGTTGACCACTAGAGAGCAATAGAAAACCGGTAGTTTTACGGGTGGTACAGTAAAATCTCAGCACCCTACAGGGCTGTAACATTTTAAAAAATACAGATGCAGAAATTAACATCATAATGTAAAATTACACTCTTGCTGCTTCTTAATAGTCCTAATGCCCTTCAATCAAACAGAATAGCAGAAGTGAGCACTCCGATAATCAGCAGCAACCTGCATCTCAATAAATGTCTGAAATGTATCATATATGACATGCACTTCGTGTAGCCGCTTGAATCAGGAATGTATCATAAAACATTGAGATCAGCTGCAGAAATGTAAAGCTGTTATTTTCAGTCTCCAAATCCAATCCTGCAAGTTCACCCCCCTAAGAAGAGTGGGGAAGTTTCAGAATTTAAACTTCTCTTGCTTCTATTTCAAATTCTTATTTTTGTCATTTGTATGCATTTTGTACTTGCACATTTCAGAAAACAAAGATTGAGGTTTTCTTTTCTAAGTGCTCTGAACTCTTACAAAGTAGTATACTTCCACCCTGAAAGACAAAATACTCCTCTCTTTCAAGTATATGTTTCACTTTTTATATAATTCAAATCTACAATGTGTACTCACACATACATAATCAAATGAAGCACTTTCCACCCCATTCCCAGATCACAATAGACTGTGCTGTTGCATTATCACAGCATATAGTGAAGCTATATCCACCTGACTGTAATTGTGTTAGTCTTGAAGGGATAGGAGGATGTTATATGAGGGTACTTCTACAGTTCAAGGTGAAATTTTGTATGTCTCCAAAAAAAGTATCCCTTTCTATTGGCAACTTCTTTTATCACTACTGTTTTTCTCAGGTTTTCCAGTACATCTCTTTCCTACTTTTTGAAGCTTGTGTATTTAGTAATATGCACAGAAAACTCTTCCAAGAAAAACTCCTAGAGCCCCTCATTAACCTTGTAGTCCTTTTACCCTCTTTATTCTTTTTCTTCTGGTTCATCTCCAAGCAAATCTGTTTCATAGTTTTGCAGCTGAGTTGCAAAGCTGTAGCTCAACATCAGAAATTGTCTGTGGCCCTCCTGGCTCTTCAAGCCATCATCAGTATTTCATGTCAGATAATCTTGTTACTGAGTGGAAAGAAATGCAGGCTGACAGAAGGACAATCAGCAGCAGATGAGGAGTTGTGCTGAATTCCTGGTGGGCAGGTCTCACAGGGGATAACAATGGTACAAAGGAACAATAGATTTTGTCCCAAATGCAGGAAGAGCATCATCACTTTGCCGCAATTACTAGGACTCTCTCTAAAGTAAAGCAGGCTACTTGCTTAGCTGATGATTCTGTTTGCTAATTGGTACCATTACCACCAGCGTCTACCTAAGCAACAACCCTTACCATTACCAAGTAATGACCCTCACTTTAGGGTCCTCATTGTGGATGCCCACAAGTGCCCGACTAACACTGGTGGTACCTCTAGGGTCAGGGAATTAAAGGACAAATAAAAGACCTCAGAAGGGTGTGAATTCATTGGTCAATGGCAAAGGAAAGGGGAGTGATGAGGTGTTAAGTCTACAGAATTATCCTCTCTCTGGTAGTCCAAATAGGTTGAGGGCTGGACACTAAATGAGAAAGGGATCTAGGATCTGAACGAATCTGACTCATTTCAGCGAAGAAAGCATTTTCATGACAGTGAAAGGAAATGGTGGAGTAGCTGTAAACACAAGGATACAAAATGCAGGGAAGAAACTGAATTTAGTGTAGCTGGAAAACAGCAAGGAAGCTGCAAATTGGCTCTTAATCTTTCCATAAAAAAAATAATAAAAAAAATAAGGCTTTTCTGGGTCACATCGTTTAATCTGGCCTTATTTAAATACTGAATGATCTATTTGCTTTTGCTCCAGGCAATTGCTTTTCTAACCTAGAGACAGGCTAAGAAAGAATTGTGAAAGTGTTTAATCACTGTTGTGTATCAGATAACTTGTTCAATTTCACGGATATGAAGTGCATTTATCACAGCCAGGACTGTTTAAGATACAGCTAAATGATGTGGAAAAAAAAAAGAACAAACCAGAACACCACAGAACAGTTCGACCAGCAAACTCTTTATTTCTTGACTTACTACTTGTGTTACAGAATATCATCTTTTATTCCAGGAATATTTCTATTGCTTCTGATTTTCAAGAAAACTATAAGCTAAGTGTAACCCACATATATTTATCTTTGCAGAACAGTTGACACAAACCAGTTAATTCGAAATTACCCGTGATGGCTTTCATGGCACCCACACAGATAATTCATAACTCTAACCAATTAGACGACAATGTTAGCTATCTCAAACGCATAAATTTGTCAAGGCAAAGGCTGATCTACTCCCATGACCTGTCTGCAACACTGAGTACAGTGAATGCCTATGGTGGAGTAAGAACACAAAATACCACCTGTATCAGTCAGGCGTACCTAGACAATGGCAAGCCTACATCAAGCCCGCTCTTTCCAATGGTAGTAGTAAAAACTAGTCAGAAGATACAACTTACTAGCGGTTCCTTTTATTGCACAGATCCCAAGTAACAGAACAAACAGCAAAATGGCACACAACTGTTAAGTCACATACAGGAAAAGCTCCATTATAAAGACACTATTTGCAAAGACTCTGGATTTTATGTTAAATGTGGTTTCCTCTTTAAGCATAATAGTTAAATGCTGTGGTCACCTTAAAAGGATTTTTAGGAGGTAAGATGCTAAAAGTTTAAACTTTTCTCCCTTCAAATTAGATTACGAATAATTTATTTAAACGGAAATTTAGATTTGATAGGAAGCAACAGAAAACGACAGGCACTGAGCACACAGCGACCCTACGACGACCCCTTCTCCAGCCATCCTTCTGGTAAACGCTGAACGCCTTTTACACCAACCCGGCCTCCTCCTCCTCCTCCTCTACCACCACTCCTCTCGTGCCGCGCACGGTTGGTTGACAGCTCGGCGTGCGGGGCCGGGCTGCACTCCCCGCACCTCCTCGAGGTGGCACCGCCGCGCCGGGCGCTTCTCCTCAGGAACTCCCCGCGGGGCCATGCCCGGCCGGGCCTCACGGACCGGGCTGGGGCTCGCAGCGCGCCTGCGCCACCGCCGGCGCGCGCGGGGCGCCTCAGTAGAGTTCTACACGGCGCCGCCGGCGGGAACGGCGGCGCGGTGCTGACCAATGGGGCGGCGCGGTGCCCGGCCGCCGCTGAGGTCAGTTCCGCTGCCCGTCGCCGTGGGGAGCGGAGGGCCGGGCCGAAGCAGCACCAGAAGCAGCAGCAGCAGCGGCGGCGGGGGGCGCGGGCTGCGGGCTCGCTGTCGCTGGGGTAAGTGCTTCGGGGGGCGCCGAGGAGCGGGCGCCTTCTGTGGGCAGAGGTGGAGCGGGCGCCGCGCCTGGAGCCGAGGGGAACCCGTGAAGCGGCTGAGGAAGACGAGGCTTTTAGCTCCCTCCTCCCGGCTGGGGGGGGCTCCCTCACCGCCGGGCTCCCCCAGGCGGTCCCGCGTCGCGGCTGCCGCATGCCCTGCCCGCCCGCCTTTCCCTCAGGGAGAGGTCTAGAGGGGGTCCCCGCGGCGAGCGCGGGCTGCAGCCCGGCGCAGTGCTGCCCCCTGCGGGCCGCCGGCGGCGTTGCGCGGCGCTGCGGGCGGAGCCGCCTCCCCGCCGGCGGCGGCGGCAGCGGGCGGAGGGCTGCGCGGCCTGGCGGGGGATCCGCCGGCCGCCCGGTCACCCCTCAGCGAAGCAGAGACGCTCCCTCAGCGAGACAGGCCTGGTCTCCGCGGAGGGGCAGCACCGTGATTGCGTGGGTGGGCTGGATGCCTGAGAAAATTGGGATTTTTTTTTTTTTTTTGGTCTTTTTTTTTTGTTTGTTTGTTTTCTTTTTGGTGGTAAGCTGGCGGGTGCTGCTGGCTCGTGGACGCCATGAGGGTGCCGTGGATTCGCCTGGACTCTAAAGCTGTTGTCCAGGTTTGGCGTCTGGGATGTTTTTCTTGAAGAAGAGAAGCTTTCGGGTTAGTAACCACGTTATTGAGCAAATTGAACATCTTGCCTTTTGTATGTAAATTTTGTTCTTTACAGTGTTCAGGCATAAGAATCTCTTAATTAAATCCGAAATTAAATTTTGTTGCTACAGAAACTATCATAAAAATGTCCTATGTTGGACACTAAAGGAAAATGCGATGTATAAAATGACTTAGAATTATTTTAAAAAAGAATCCAGTATTATCATGGATGTAGCCTACGTGTCCTGAAGCACACATGTAATAAAAAGAAGTCTTTTGTTACAAAGAAGACTAATGGTATTCTACAGGATTTTGCTAGTATTCTCTTCTGCATTACTACTACAATAAAAGGTTGTAGTAGTAGGCCCTTTTCTTGCAGATCCTTATGTAAGTGGTTTATTTGATCAGAAATTAAATCTGTAGAGATGAATTTTAGCATCTACATGAGTGCTTTGTGAACTGGGTATGGAGGAATATGTAATAGAGCTCTTTTCTCTTTCCTCTCCCGTTTTCTGTAGTGTCATGCTTCCTTGCTTTGTTGCTTACAGGCCTTAAAGCTTAGAACAAGGTAATACTACATGCTAGTCAGTATGCTTTGGATATACAGAGATTTTTGAAATGGTTGTAATTTTTATGAAATGGATAAATATGCAGCATAAATTCGTAAGATAATCATACATGTAATGTATGAAATGTAATCACATGTAATCATACATGTGATAAACAACTGTATGAGCATCTCTTTGGATACTGTCTAAAGTATTGCTTTTGATACAGTAGTTATATTAGGGTGCCTTGCTTAGTTTATTGCAATAAGACCACCAAGCAGTTGAATTACATATCAGAATCTTTTATGTGTCAGGTACAAATAAAGCTAGGCTTCAGGCCCAGAGCCTTAGACCACCATTTCAGTAGAATACTGTGTATTTATATATTGTATTTAATATATATATATACCTGCCTTCTTATGATGTATATAAATCTCGATACATTTTTACAATTTTTCATCTATTCAATAGAAAACTATCCACTTTTAATCAATATTTTGCATAACTTTATACCATAAGTAGTAAACATTTTGAATGTAGTTACATTTTTTGTTTTTGTAGAGTGAAATAACTGTGTATTTTATAATAAAAGTAAGATTTAAAAACTTGGTTTGTGGTCTTTGTTCTTTCTTAATTATCTGCACTGACATTCCTCATTGATTTTGGTTGAAAAGCTTGATGTGAATTTCAGATACAAAAAGCCCCATGTCTGTGTGATTAGCTGTCATTTTGAAGCAAAATGCAATTTTAAGAAGAAATAATTACAGATAAAATCTCTTTGGTGTATTTGAATAATTCGCCTTCAATACAAAATCAGTGCTTTTAATTAGTTGCAATATTATGCAATACTTGAGTCAAGCGCTTTGGATCTCTCCCAGTTGTTAGGCCTAAAGCTGGTGGCTGACAGTTGTGGGTTCTTGGCTAGTCAACCCCTGCTGCTGGGTCAGTACGACAGTTCACTCAGCTTATCAGATACAGCCAACCAATACTACATGGCATAGTATGGAGTTGTGAAATGCAGACAAGATAAGTTTACATGGAGATTTAAGTTTTCCCCTAGAGACTTGCATTTTGCATGCTATACTCCTGATACAGTGATGCACAATGTCTTCTAATTCTTTTAAAATTTATTTCTCTTAGAAAATGATTTGGATGAGTTTTTCTCATCCAAAGGAGAGCTTGATTGTTGAGTGCAGTTTGTGAACTTAGTATGTGAGAGGTGTATACTTTGCTGAAGTAAGGTCTTATTTGATCATGTATGATAAAAACATGCTGCTCGTCACATCCGTCTTGTTGATAGCATTGTATACTTTGAGGTAAAGAAGGGAAGTAAAAGAGTGGAAAATAAATATTTTTCTTCGGAATGATGAACAAAGTTTTAATGTATTTGAAGGTAATGGAAATTTTAATAAACATAGAATAATGGGAAGATGCTAGGAATTCCTGTCTCTGACAGTGGCTGCGTCAGTGGTTTGTAATTTACTGCAGTGCAAAAACTTTGTACTGGATGGATTTGGCATAGTGAGACTGCAGAGGGTGTCTGTTTATTTTTACTTGGTGTTTGTTTTCTAACCTTTATAAAAATGTGATATCTACTGTTAGGAATACATTTTGACTTCAGTGGATCTGTTGATCACTATCTTGAGCAGCAAGGTTCAAGATACACTACTTAGTGTTATGTGCAAGGTGGGAATATTTCCTTTCATTAATTGTCCTGTTTTTAAATGTCATTGAATAGCAAGTGTTTGGTAGGAGTGAATAAAGTTTGGTTTAACTTCCTGTTATCATTTTTTCATGTGCCTCTGTTTCTTCTTCCAAGTTTTTCCAAAATCTAGGGTATCTAGAATTTTTTACAAATACGTTCTTGTAAAGACAATGACTAGAACTGATTTTTGACACACCTAGGATCTTTTACGTGATTCTTTATCTGTCCCATTCCTGCATTTCTATTCAGACTCCCTGTAGACTTTCAGGTCTTGTTTCAGTTGTGTCTTTGGTTTGGTCTGTGTGCTCTGCATCTAAATGTAACTTGAAAAAATACAGTATGTATAATTTAATTAAATCTTCTGAAGCATGTCTCTGATAACAGTTAATTAACACAGTTTTTCAGGGTAATTCTCAGCCTCCCTTCTCTCCCTATTCATGGTGGTATGGAGTGAATGGAGCTGGATTATTGCACCACCTTTCTGTATCAGAAATCTGTATCAATGATCTAATTTTTTGAAATAATCAGAAAAAGCAAGTAACTTAATTCCTGTATTTAATGAAAAAACAAAAACCAACACATTGCAATGTACTTTATTTTAGCCAAAATAGTGATAAATAGGAATGGTTTGCATCAAACCTTTCCTGATCACTGAACAGTTAATTAAAAAAAAAAAAATGGGGGAGGAAAAAAAAAAGCTAGGTAGACAACAAGGGTGTCATTTCAGCAGCTACTGGTTATTGAGTTCATTTTTACCTTGTACTGGGTTAGGCTGGGATGGAGTTATTTTTTTTAAGAGCAGCCTGTTTTGGGCTGTGTTTTGAATTTGTGGCTAAAACAGAATTGATAACATACCAGTGTTTTGGCTGATGTTGAGCAGTGTTTGCACAATGTTGAGGCTTTTTTCCTCCCTAGCCTCGTAGTGAGTAGACAAGGGGTGAGCAAGAGACTGGGAGGGGACACTGCTGGGACAACTGGTTAGAATTAGCCAGGTGGGTATTAAATACCATAAAACATCCTAATATACAATAATAATTGGAAGCAGAGGAAAAAGGGGAGAGGAGTGTTGGCTTCCAAGGTGGTTGCTGCGTGTAGACTGGCTGTGCATTGGTCTGCTTGTGGGAGATGGTGAGTGGGTTCGTTTATGCTTCCCCTACACTTTGCTTCTTACCTTCATCTATGAAACTGTCTTTGTCTCTTGCCCTGCAGTTCACTCCCCTTTCTAATCAGGGTGGGATAGGAACTGAGTGAGAGGCTGTGTGGGTGTTTAGATGCTGGTCAGGTTTAACAGACCACATGTATCAAATGCAGTCACAGTAACTCCAGCAACATTTGAAATTTGGCTTCTAATAACACTGGTTTGAACACAGTATTTGTCACAGGTCTGCATAAAAGCTTGGATTTGGGGTTATACACCCATTTGTTTTCTCTTTCAAATAGAAAACTACTTGAGTTAGAAAAGTTTAGAAAGACTACTAGCCTGTTCTCTGAGTTACCTCTGTTAAATTCTTCTAGTGCCACCTTCCTGGGCTGAGCAATAGAGGTCTGTCTGGTAAATTGAAGCATTTGTAAGAAGTTTGACAGTGTTTTCTTGGTCTTTAAAGGTGGTGGATTCTTTTTCATGCTATTTCGGAAGGTGAAGTTTACAGTGTTAAAAAAATAAGAAATCTTTCTATGTATTTAGTCTAATACTGTTTTTTGTGATCAAGGTTGTTGATGGTATAAAGTACGCAATGCTTATCTGCTGGCTGGTTCATGCAGATTGCAGTTTCAGTATGAGCAGGTAATTGCTAACAGCAAAAAAGGCAAAGACAATATTAATCTAATTTCACCTGTCTCTTTCAAAATGCAGATTTTTAGTTATTTCTTAAAACTGTACAAATCATCAAAGCATCTTTGGTCTGGATGCAGCTCTTGAGCTCTCCAAGCTCTTGTATAATCTTTCTCCTGAAATAAAGCAGTGGATCTCCTGAATATAGGCCTACCATATGTCTTCTGTGTCAACAAGATTCATCCCAAGTCTAAAGTTATATTAGCAAGGGAGAACAGTCCTTCTGAGATCATCAGAAGCATTTATTTGACTTTTATCCTGTTATCCAGGTGCTAATGTTACCAGTGTTAGATTAAAGCAACCAAACAAATGAAACACAAATCTTCAGATCCTGATATAGTAATGTATGCTTTCCTCCTTCCTGGGAAGCTGCTGTGGATTTGTTTTTCAAGCAGGGATGTAGCTACAGCTGTCAGCACTATAATATGAGACTGCTATAGCCTAAGTGCTACATACTGATGAGTTTGAGGTGTGCCGCCATCCATCTGTTAGAGACTGAAAAGACAATCATCTAACCAGTTTTATAACTTTTTGCTGTTGTTTGAGGTTATGTCAATTTTTATGCTCTTTGTATAGCCCCATCTCTAGGTTAACATTCTTACAGCAATTAGGAGTGTTAGCAGATGGAATGCAGGGAGATGCAAGAAGAACCTTCTGGATCCTTACTCATATCCAGGCATTCTAAAGGTGTGCTGGAGTATCAAGTTCTCATTCAGGTAGTATTATAGTAGTAAGATGCTACTATGAGATCTCAGCTCTGCGAGAGGGTTTTAGAGCCCAAATCAAGCCCTATTCTCTGTAGGTAGACATGGAGAGAAAGTAGATTTCAGGAGCAGAAATAGCCATCTTCTGTGTGATTATATTAAAATGCAGAGGAGTCTAGAAATAACCTCAGGGTCTATACTTGAATGCAGATCTGTGCAACACTATGTCTGTAAGTAAGACTTTGAGTAAGAAGGTGTTGAATAGATTTTTACTTGTTACTGTTAGCTTTGGACTTTATCTTATTTTATTTATGTCTCAAAAGGATGCTTCAGTTGTTTATTTTCCAAATTTCAGTGGTCTCGTGGTTTTGGCAAAAGCTTTTAAAGCTGAGATCTTGTTTGTATTAAATATAGAAAAGTGACAGTAAGTACTAGAACCTGTGGGGCCAAAAGTGTTGCACAAGTGATTGTGGTATTTTTACACTAATAATACTGTTCTTCCTCTGCCTACCATTGCATTGCTTATTTTGATTGAATAATACATTTTGTATTATCGGGGTGGAGTGAATTATTTATGTGCTTGCCCACAAGCACATGTATGTAGAAGTGATTGTACTGTGATATTAATAGAAGTGATAGTAATTACTTATTGCAGCCACAGATTGTTTTGACCTAATTATTTTGAGAATATGTGAAGTAGAAATTATATGTTGTTTTGAGTTAGTGTTCAGGACTGCTTGGATGTGGAAACATTGGCATGGCTTAGAAAAGAATTTATATCTATACTTCAGGAACTTTTATGTTAATTAGGTTGTGTGTTTCTAGTAATCCTTGGAGTTGGTTTCCTTTTTCTTATTGCTATTCATAAATGAGTGGCACCTATAGTGTTTTATAATATCTTTTCCTCAGTCAAGGACTGTATATAAACTGAAATCAAATTCTGGTGCAGAGTACTGTCACTGAGAATCCTTTTTTTAGGCTTAAATACATGCTTTTAAATGGATTTTTTTTTCATGACATGGAAGAAACTCCCTAGGTTTTGTTATATATTAGATCATTTCATGAATTTACAAATAGAATATAAGCAAACATTAAAAGGTTATTTATTTGGATATGTTTCAATTAGAGTTAATGATTGTATGTGCACAATACAATCAATGTTAACAAGTTCGCATGTTGTAATTAAGCTGTAGTTCACGTTAGTTAAATGATTAGTAAATCATAACTGACTTAATCTTCTACTTTTTATTCCCTAGTGCTGCAAGTTGATTGAATAAAATTAAGGACATGGAATATAATATGGATGCAGTTCCTTGAGCACCATTTCTTCCAAAGAGCATATTTTGCAAATTGGTGGCCCGAATGAGTAATTAATAAGCAGCATACACAAGAGTAATATCAAGAAAATATTGTCTGTTACTGCTGTGTTTGACAAGACTGCTGCAGAGTTGCATCTTCTGAAATGCAATTGAAGAAAATGAGGGAAATTTTACCAAGATTGTACCCTGTCCAAGTCAATGATAAAAATAATTCCTTAACTACATCCCCAAAGCAATCTTCTGAAGATAAAACAAATCCGTCAAAAGGGGATGGTGACCAGAACTGCCTGTACCAAGGGACTGAGGCTGAGAATAATAAGTTGTCACTGATAAACTGTATAAAATGCAGAAATGTTCAGAAAATTTCAATGCAAGATATAGAAAAGCAGAAGAAACTCGGGTGGACTGAAGACAAGAATTTCATCTGTAAGACATGCAGTCATATTCCACCGCCTGCTTTCCATTTTGTTCCTGAAGGTGCCAATGCTGTAGACTTTGAAAAGCATGAAAAAATATCCTCAAGTAGAAAACAGAAAACATTTAAAGTTAAAAACTTTCTGCCAGGTAAATACTACTGCGATAAGTGTAGATTTTCAACACGGGATCCTTTGCAGTATAAAAAGCATATAGGTCAACATGAAGAAATTAAATTTATTTGTTCCCAATGTAATTATGTATCTTACACTAAAGGTGAATTCCAGAGACATTTGGTGAAACACACTGGAACTTTTCCTTATCAGTGTGAATACTGTGAATATGGTGCCGTTAGACATGACTATATAGTAAAACATACAAGAAGAGTACATGAAGCACCCACAAAACGGCCTTCAAATACTATCATAAACCACAAGCGAAAGAAGGCTTGCTTGCCAAGTAAAAGCACTTTATTTGAAAAGCAGAAATATGATGAAATTCCTTTTCAAAATGAACTTTCAAATTCATCTTCAAATATGATTTGTGAGATTCCAGAAAGAGTGACTAAAATCGTGTGTTCGTCTCGTGATACAGAATGTAGCATAAATGCAACGTCAGTACAGGACAAAACAATATTGGAGCCATCTGAAATAAGCATGTGTGAGAATCAAAGTGTGGAAGTTGAGGTTTATTCTCCAAAATCTGAGCCTTTACAACCTGGAATGCCTTTAACAGTAATTGCACCATCTGAACTTGTAGTTCCTTCTAATTGTTTAGCTCAGATAGTAGAGATTAAAATAGTGAACGGAGCTCAACAGCTGGTTCTTAAGCTAATTCCTATGAAAGAAGCAGCTTACAAACCTGTGAACTGTGCTGAACAGGAACTTGAGTATCAAGGTAGAGAACGATCTGTAGAAGGAAAAAAAACATCTTCTATGATTCAAAATGAGTTACTAACCATGGAAGTGAATGTAGACAAGTTATCCAGTGTTAGTAACCAGCTTAATTTGGAGAGTACACATGACAAAAATTCTGAATGTCTTTGTTCTTCAGATTCTCAATGCTTAGACTACAACTCTGTATCTATACAGAGAGAAGATGCATCAAAATTACGCCTTCATTTGGTAAAAGGTATTGATGTGCATTCAAGTGTTGCAGAGCTCTGTTCTCAGTCTCTGGTGACTAATAGTACTGAAAAAAAAAGTGATCTTAAATCCTCGAAGTGGGAAGTAGATGGAAAAAATAACTTACATTATGATTTGTATTGTTATGAAGAAGGTGTGGATATATCCCGTCCAAAATATGCCACTGTTTCTGAAGATAAAAGTTCCAAGAACATTTCAGTAAAGACTACTCAGGAGGGCAAAACATTCTATTCTGCTGCAGTCCTTAAACAAAAAGATACATTGCCTCTAAAGAGGGATGACAAAGAATGTAAGAATGTGGTAGTTAGCTCTGCAGAAGCACATCTAACTGGTAAGGGTTTTGATAAAAAATCTGTTACATGTTCTGAAGCGGAAAAGAACTTTAATTTCACTAAAACTCCACCTTGGGAGGACATGACTTTTGGCTTTAGCAAAGTAAAGAAAGCTGAAACCGTAAGTCCAAAAAACAATCTTCTCCTGGAATCATTAGAACTACAGAAAATGGAGAATAAGAGCAATCCTTTTGAGGGACCCGTTATTTCATCTGTATTTTCTCTTAGTTCTGGGGCCGAAAATGTTCCAGAGGGCGTCAGATGGGATGATACAACATGCAATAAGAAGTCAGCAACATTGCTGTGTAGAAAGATTGCTCAGCTCATGTCTGCTGCTGAATCTAACATGAAATCTATGCCTTTGAGATGTCAAGCTTCTAGTAAAAAGGTGCATTTCCCTCAGGAAAATTCAGCAAGCTGTGAGAGAGTTGTTCCTGCCACTGAATTGGAACAAGCTATGTCTTTACCTCAAATGCATGGTGGAAATAGTGTGTTTAGTAGTGAAGAACACAGTAACGAGCAGATGCTTACATTTGCAAGAACATCTAAAAGCAGGGTAACTAAAAATTCCAATGTTGCTACTCCAGTGTTTATCCCCAAAGGGACAGTGTTGAGAGTGCTTAATGCTACTAGCAGTCAAAACTCTAAAGGAATAGAGAAGAGGAGTGAAGTATCAGCTCCTTCTATGTATTGCAATGAAATGCTTTTGCCTCGCCCGGTTCCTGTTAGTGTTTCTGAGAAATTTAGCAGTAATGTGCCACATTTGCCTAATCAGATTGAACCAAATGCTTCTCAGTCTCGAAATCTATCGCTCAGGCAAAGACCAAGGCGAGAAGCAAGTATTAAAAATAGCAAACAAAATGGTGTACCATATCAGAAAAGCAGTGATGTGAGTAAGCAAAGCAAACCCTATTCAAGAAGTCAACTAGGACCCAAAAATAAGGTAAAACAAGCAAGCTTCAGGGAACTTCCTAAGAGGAAAACAAGAACTCAGTCAGAAACCAGTTCAAATTCTGACATGTCATATCTATTGACGGCAAGACGTCTCCGGCTTGTCCCTCTGAGAATGAATCAGTTGATCAAATG